>NC_040080.1:101713044-102338044 GCF_003369695.1 Bos indicus x Bos taurus
TATCTTTGACAAAGGAGGCAAAAATATACAATGGAGAAAAGACAGTCTCTGTAACAAGTCTCTGGAAAACTGGTCAACTACCTGTAAAAGAATGAAACTAGAACACTTTCTAATATCACACACAAAAATAAACTCAAAATAGCTTAAAGACCTAAATGTAAAGCCAGAAACTATAAAACTCTTAGGAAAAACATAGGCAGAACACTCTTCGACATAAATCACAGCAAGATCCTCCATGATCCACCTCCCAGAGTAATGGAAATAAAAACAAAAATAAACAAATGGGACCCAATTAAACTTAAAAGCTTTTGCACAACAAAGGAAACTATAAACGAGGTGAAAAGACAGTCCTCAGAATGGTAGGAAATAATAGCAAACAAAACAACTGACAAAGAATTAGTCTCCAAAATATACACGCAGCTCATGCAGCTCAATACCAGAAAAACGAACAACCCAATCAAAAAGTGAGCAAAAGACCTAAATAGACAATTCTCCAAAGAAGACATACAGATGGCTAATAAACACATGAAAAGATACCCAGCTTCACTCATTATTAGAGAAATGCAAATCAAAACCCCAATGAGGTATCATCTCACACAGGTCAGAATGGCCATCATCAAAAAGTCTACAAACAATATATGCTGGAGAGGGTGTGGAGAAAAGGGAACTCTCTTACACTGTTGGTGGGAATGCAAACTGGTATAGCCACTGTGGAGATTCCTCAAAAAGCTGGAAACAAAACTGCCATAAAACCCAGCAATCCCACTGCTGGGCATACACCCCAAGGAAATCAGAATTGAAAGAGACACATGTATCCCAGTGTTCATCACAGCACTATTTACAATAGCTAGGACATGGAAGCAACCTAGATGTCCACTGGCAGATGAATGGATAAGGAAGGTGTGGTACATATACACAGTTGAATATTATTCAGCTATAAAAAGGAACACATTTGAGTGAATTCTAATAAGGTGGATGAACCTGGAGCCTATTATACAGAGTGAAGTAAGTCAGAAATAGAAAGACAAATACCGTAGATCAACACACATATAGGGAATTTAGAAAGACAGTACTATTGATCCTACATGCAGAACAGCAAAGGAGACACAGATGTAAAGAAGAGACTTTCGTACTCAGCGGGAGAAGGCAAGGGTGGGATGGTTTGAGAGAACAGCACTGAAACGTGTACATCACCATATGTAAAACAGATGACCAGTGCAAGTTTGATCCATGAAGCAGGGCACCCAAATCTGGTGCTCAGGGACAACCCAGAGGGCTAGGGTGGGGAGAGAGGTGGGAGGGGGCTTCAGGATGGTGGGAGATGGTGGGATAAATGTGTACCCATGGCCGATTCATGTTGACGTATGGCAAAAACCATCATGATATTGTAAAGTAATTAACCTCCAATTAAAACAAATAAATTAATTAAAAAAAGAAGGATCACAATTCCTTTGAGAAAAGAAGATGAAAATGAAAGGAAGTAGGCACCACAAATAGCAAGGAGGTTGGGAAGCAATGTAATTTTTTCTAAGTAGATACAGGAGACTAATTGTCTAGAAATTAAAGTTTGCCTAGAAAAGTAGATTTTAGTATTTGGGTGATACCTATACCTTTGAGACTGATGAAAGCTATATACGCACTTCATAAAAAATGTACAAATGCAAATACACTGTTACCCTCTCATACAGAAACAACCATTCTCACCATTTTAGTACATTCTAGACCTCCATCTCTGATCATAGACATATAGGTATATGTATATAAACTACTTATCAAAAATTTTTAAATAAATGTTCAAATATAAAATAAAACACAAGAAGACAGGAAACATAAAAAATCTATTTTGTGTGTGTGTATAAATTAATGTGTGTTTACGTATACATCTCTCCCTCTCCATCAAGACTGATATGTAAGTTTGGTCATTTGCAGCAACAGATTCAAGTGCAGATCAGATCAGATCAGATCAGTCGCTCTGTCGTGTCCGACTCTTTGCGACCCCATGAATTGCAGCATGCCAGGCCTCCCTGTTCATCACCAACTCCCAGAGTTCACTCAGACTCACACCCATCGAGTCAGTGATGCCATCCAACCATCTTATCCTCTGTCGTCCCCTTCTCCTCTTGCCACCAATCCTTCCCAGCATCAGAGTCTTTTCCAGTGAGTCAACTCTTCACATGAAGTGGCCAAAGTACTGGAGTTTCAGCTTTAGCATCATTCCTTCCAAAAAAATCCCAGGGCTGATCTCCTTCAGAATGGACTGGTTGGATCTCCCTGCAGTCTAAGGGACTCTCAAGAGTCTTCTCCAACACCACATTTCAAAAGCATCAATTCTTCGGCACTCAGCCTTCTTCACAGTCCAACTCTCACATCCATACATGACCACAGGGAAAACCATAGCCTTGACTAGACGGGACTTTGTTGGCAAAGTAATGTCTCTGCTTTTGAATGTGCTATCTAGGTTGGTCATAACTTTCCTTCCAAGGAGGAAGCGTCTTTTAATTTCATGGCTGCAGTCACCATCTGTAGTGATTTTGGAGCCCAGAAAAATAAAGTCTGACACTGTTTCCACTGTTTCCCCATCTATTTCCCATGAAGTGGTGGGACCGGATGCCATGATCTTCGTTTTCTGAATGTTGAGCTTTAAGCGAACTTTTTCACTCTCCAATTTCACTTTTATCAAGAGGCTTTTGAGTTCCTCTTTACTTTCTGCCATAAGGGTGGTGTCATCTGCATATCTGAGGTTATTGATATTTCTCCCAGCAATCTTGATTCCAGCTTGTGTTTCTTCCAGTCCAGCGTTTCTCATGATGTACTCTGCATATAAGTTAAATAAAGAGCGTGACAATATACAGCCTTGACGAACTCCTTTTCCTATTTGGAACCAGTCTGTTGTTCCATGTCCAGTTCTAACTGTTGCTTCCTGACCTGCATACAAATTTCTCAAGAGGCAGATCTCAAGAGGCAGATTTCTCAAGTGCAGATACTGGTATTCATTTCTGAACCAGAAATACTATTATATTCAGAATTATTTTATTAGAGAAAATGTTTATTCCTTTGAATATTTTTGTCTTTTCAAAATAAAAAATAGCTCTTTTTCTTAATTATACCTAAGTAAAACTATGTGCTCATAGTAAAAATTTCAACCAATACACTAAAGTCTAAGAAAGAAAGTGAATATTCATGTAGAACCCTACCAACAATGGAGGGGCTGTTGAGCAATAGAACAACATAATTAATATAATTCTCTAATTGTTATTGCTATGTTAGATGAATTGGAAGAGAAAAAGCCTAGAAGCCAGGAAACCAGTTAGACAACCATGCTAAGATTGATAAATAGCTAAGGTTAAGAGGAAAGCTATCATCGGTAGTGACAATGGAAGTCAAGTTGTGTTGAGTTTCTAGCTTGAGCAAAGCACTGTGATGGATGTACTGAAGACAGTTTTGAAAACATTCAACCTGTGCCCTCTAGGAGCTCAACTTAGTGGAACAGACTGGGTCACACACAATTGATGTTCACAGAATATGCCAGGGAATGTGTGTGAATAGAATTCTTTCCTAGTCTGTGTCCTTTTCCAGCTTGCTGCTGTGTTGGGAAACATTTCAAATCCACAGTTTTAATTTAGGGTTAAGAGGTCAGTGGTAAGCAGTAGAGAGTTACCACATCAGGACTGAGGAGATAACCAAAGTTTAGTAAACCTTCAAATTGGCATAAATCACTTGATTTCAGATTGCAAAGAAAGACAAAGTTTGTTAGAAAAAAGAAGGGTTCCAGAATTCCAGAGAGGTTGGAGGGCGGAGGTAGTCTCTTAAACGTGAAGCCTCATAAGACATTTATCTCGGTGTGTGTCTGACCAGCAGGGTCAGGTCAGGGTGACATTTGTTAATGATTATTGCGTTGCTGTGGAATGTATCTAGAGCTAAGTTTCAAAGCAAAAGTAAGATACAAGGGTGACTAAGACTATAGCAACAATTACTTGGAAACAAAAGGGAAAAAATGAAGGAGCAAATTAGAAAGCAAATGGTTCTCCAAGTACCTGGAGTTTTTCTCCCCAAGAACATGGTTTTAGTTTCCATCTGGAGTATTTTGCAATGAATCCACTTCTTGCAAAAACATAGGAAACTTAAAAAGCCTGTTTCTTTTTATTTTCCATGCATCTTTCTAATAAAAAAAATTTACTGTAAAAATATGTCAAAAATAGCAGAGTTAGAAAAGAAGTTACATTTATAATATTAGTGTGATTTAACACAGTATTTTAACAAAATTTTCAAATGAAATTTCCTTTTTTTCACTATATAAGGGGGAGAATGTTGAAAATAGAGCTCTGAGAGTGCAGACACAATTAAATCATTTCATACTAAAATCTGCACCTGATTCTTCCATGATTTTGAGGCTAGAGTACTTTTTAATGTCTTATTACTCTGGTAATATGTAATAGGAAAAATTTTAAAGATATGCAAATAAATATTAAAGTATGACTGACATATGGAAGCTTATATGGATTTTTAAATTGAAATAGCACTCCATATTCCCCATTTTAATTTCACTAACATCAGACAAATCCTTTTAATAATCCAAACACAACTTCAAGGGTGGGAGGGGCTGCCATTCATTTTTTGATTCAATTCCAAAGTTCCTTTCAGAGTAATAAAACACTTTCTGAGGAAACAAGGAAGCAGTGGGTGGAGGCGGGGGCAGGGTGGGGGAAGAGGGTTGGTGACCTTGCTTCATTATTTAAGCAGCTCAGTCTCTGTTATTTACCAAGCTCACAGGGTTGTTTTCAAGGACTTATTTTTTTCATAAATATTCTTAGAGGAGGAATGATGTTATCATGGAAGTTGTCAAGCATGATGTTTTCCCAAATACACTGCTCTGTGCTAGATATTAAGAAGGAGGGCCCCAAAGACAGAAATCTC
Organism: Bos indicus x Bos taurus; assembly: GCF_003369695.1. Lineage (NCBI taxonomy): Eukaryota > Metazoa > Chordata > Mammalia > Artiodactyla > Bovidae > Bos > Bos indicus x Bos taurus. The sequence continues at coordinate 101,717,959 of NC_040080.1, forward strand.
CAAAGACATATCTAGATTCAGGTCTAGATTCATATCTGTTCTTTTTTATGAAAAGACTATTTCAATCACTTTGAAAGTAATTCCAAAGACACAAACATATAGAAGCAGTTATAGGTATCTTTTAACAACAACAATAACAAAAATACTAAGGTTACAAAGCACCATAATCAATTCAGAAAAAAATGAAATTAGATGTTGTTAAATTATATTTCTTACTTAATTTTATGTAGTTTTATCTTCTGGTAAAGACAGATGGCTCATTAAATAATATAAATTAAATATCTTAAAGTTATATTGAAAGTAAATGGTCATATGTTAGGAAGACTCCTAGAATATATACATATATAATTAATTTCTCCATCTTGTCCCAAGTTGACAGATTACATCATCCAAATTCTAGTTTAAATTTTTAAGAGTATAAGGCATTAAAGCAAGAGAAAGTGTTATAGCAAGAAAAAGCAAGAGAATTCCAGAAAAAACATCTACTTCTGCTTTATTGACTACATCAAAGCCTATGACTGTGTGGATCACAAAAAAACTGGAAAATTCTTAAAGAGATGGGAATACCAGACCGCCTTACCTCTGTCCTGAGAAATCTGTATGCAGGGGAAGAAGCAACAGTTAGAACCAGACATGGAACAAGTGACGGGTTCAAAATTGGGAAAGAAGTATCTCAAGACTGTATATTGTCACCCTCCTTATTTAACTTATATGCAGAGTACATCATGCAAAATGCTAGGCTGGATGAAGCACAAGCTGGAATCAAGATCACCCGGGAGAAATATCAACAACCTCAGATATGCAGATGACACCACCCTTATGGCAGAAAGCCAAGAGGAACTAAAGAGCCTCTTGATGAAAATGAAAGAGGAGAGTGAAAAAGCTGGCTTTAAACTCAACATTTAAAAACAAAGATCATGGCAGCTGGTTCTATCACTTCATGGCAAATAGATGGGGAAACAATGGAAACAGTGACAGACTTTAGTTTCTTGGGCTCTAAAATCACTGCAGATGGTGACTGCATCCATGGAATTAAAAGACACTTGCTCCTTGGAAGAAAAGCTATGACCACACTATACAGATTATTAAAAAGCAGAGATATTACTTTGCCAACTAAGGTTCATCTAGTCAAAGCTATGGTTTTTCCAGTAGTCATGTATGGATGTGAGAGTTGGACTATAAAGAAAGTTGAGCACTGAAGAAATGATGCTTTTGAACTGTGGTGTTGGAGAAGACTCCTGAGAGTCCCTTGGACAACAAGGAGATCAAACCAGTCAATCCAAAAGGAAATCAGTCCTGAATATTCATTGGAAGGACTGATGCTGAAGCTGAAGCTGTAATACTTTGGCCAACTGATACAAAGAACTGACTTATTAGAAAAGACCTTGATGTTGGACAAGACAGGAGAAGGGGATGACAGAGTATGAGATGGTTGGATGGCATCACCCACTCAATGGAAATGAGTTTGAGCAAGATTCGGAAGTTGGTGATGGACAGGGAATCCTGGCATGCTGCAGTCTGTGGTGTTCCAAAGAGTTGGACACAACTGAGCTACTGAAGTGAACTGAACTGAAGGTATTATAGGTAAAGTGAAAAAAATGGAAGTATCAAAAGGGGCTTTTGCCATTCAATTAAAAAAAACGATCATGTAGCTGAGGTCTATCTTCTACACAGTGTAACCGAATTATCTGGGTCCGTACCCAGTTGATTGAAACATTTAAGCTTCCCTAATGGCAACCCACTCAAGTACTCTTGCCTGGAGAATCCCATGGACTCAGGAGCCTGGTAGGCTGCAGTCCGTGGGGTTGCTAAGAGTCGGACATGACTGAGCGACTTCACTTTCACTTTTCACTTTCATGCATTGGAGAAGGAAATGGCAACCCGTTCCAGTGTTCTTGCCTGGAGAATCCCAGAGACAGGGAGCCTGGTGGGCTCCTGTCCATGGGGTTGTACAGAGTCGGACACGACTGAAGCGACTTAGCAGTAGCAAATCCTGTCGACCATTATTTTTATTTTCAAGATTTATAGTAAGTATTCCTCAGTCTTGTCTTCTTTTCTAAACCATTGCAAGACCCTTGATTATTTTTCTCACCTACTCATTCTAGCTGAAAAATTGCTCCTTCATTTATTTCTTCCCAAACCCTCTCTCCTTTAACCCACCCTCCTCACAATATGATGATGTGATTTTCCTAAGGCCACGCCCTTCCCTGACTGTCTCTTGCCTTCAGCCCAGTGCACTGACCCTTGATCTTCACCAGCAGACTTTACCTGACACTTCTAAGTCCTCACATACACCCCAAGTTGTTTTCCTCCAGAAAAACTTTTACACTAGTTCATTCTCTAAACGTTATCAGCTGTGTTAAGCTAAAAGGCCAATTATTTAGGTTTTAAAAACCAGTGACCATTTAAAAAAAAATAACCCTCACTGTCCACTGATATTTTCTTTATCAGTGCTCAGTCACTTCAGTCGTGTCCGACTGTTTGCAACAATATCAACTGTAGCCCAGCAGGCTCTGTCTATGGGATTTCCCAGGCTAGAATACTGGAGTGGGTTGCCATTTCCTTCTCCAGGGGATCTTCCCAACCCAGGAATTGAACCTGGGTCTCCTGCAGTGGTAGGTGGATTTTTTTTTTTTTTTAAACCACTGAGCCACCTGGGAAGCCCTTTTCTTTAGCAGTGTAAGATATTAAATACTACATCTCATTAAAAATATTAAATATTGTAAGTCTCATAAAAATCAATAAAATAACCCCTTCTTAATATACTTATTTTGTTTTAAAAATGAAAATATCTTAAAAACAATCTACACAGCAACAGTCACTGAAGGGCCTTTTACTCTCCAACTTTTTCAAACTCACTAAAATTCAGAACTACATTCATTGCAAGCTCAGTGTCTTCACCAAGTAAAAACTAAGAGAGACAAAAAGTCAATCTGAGTTTGAAAAGGTCTTTATTTTTCAAAGTGCTTTAAGGTGGATCCTCAATTATGTCATGTTGAAAAGAATTTCATTCTACATGGTTAACAAAAGGACTTTTGTCAGTAAGACCAGCAAAATGTGCCTGGAAAATGTTCAGCTATTTTGAAAATAAATGTCAGGATGTCGGTTCCCTATTTCTCTTGCTGCAGGCTATCATTACTTGGCTATATAACACTCATTTGCACTGGCCCTATATATTAACCCCATCAGAGATGTGTAAACAAAATGGGACAGAGTTCCTGCTAACCAACTTCCCATTATTTAATGTTATGCATGTTCAAAAACAAACAAACAAGCAAAAAACCTACTTTGGTTTCTTCCCTCAATGTTTTCAGATTGAGCAGTTTACGACAGATTTATATCTATAGTCATTAAAAAGGAACAGAAAAGTAACTATCATTTTTCAGCTGATAATGCTGCTCCATTCAATATGACAGAGACAGAAGAAAATGTAGACTTGATGGAGGAGAGACGAATTCATAAAGCCTTTATAATTACAAATCCAGTAGCGCTAACATTCTGTAAGACTCCATCATTTTACTTGCTCTCTTCGTTTTTCAGTATTCAAGTGTATCCATAGTAATTTCAAGGTAGTCATGGGACGTTCATGAACAAGTCAGCATTAATTCATTTGTATTGCTAACTTAAATTATATCCTGCAGTAACATAAAATACACCTGCAAATCAGATAGTCAATAGCTATGTTATTTCCACTTGGGATTTCATCATCACTGCAAATTAAAATAACTAAACTTATTTTTTAAATTGCATAAGAAGTCATTTGAGGATGAACTGGATGCATAGATGGAAAGAGGGAAGGAAACAGAAATAATAGAACTTCTAGCCATGAAGTTCCTTAACCTATTTATGCAGCTACATCAAAGCTCCATTTTCAAAATTTCCATATAAGGACATTTATCATGGCATTGCATACAACAGGAAAAAAGTCAAAACCTCTCGAATGTCCTAAACTAAGAGATTTGTTGTTGTTGTTCAGTCGCTGTTGTGTCTTTTTGCAACCCCGTGGACTGCAGCACACTAGGCTTCCCTGCCCTTCACTATCTCCCAGAGTTTGCTCAAACTCATGTCTGCTGATTTGATGATGCCCTCCCACCATCTCAACCTCTGTCACCCCTTTCTCCTCCTGCCCTCAATCTTTTCCAGCATCTTGGCTTTTTCCAATTAGTCACATCAGGTGGCCAAAAAGTAAGAGATTAATTGATCAATAAAGATGTTGGCATAACAAAATGTTACATAGTCATTTAAAGATATTGAGATATCATTATAAGAAAATAAGTTCATTAAAAATTTATGTTTTAGTTATAAGATAAGCATGTTTATATTATTGGGCTTAAAATGTATATGTATTAAAATCTATATTTATATATTAGTGGGAGGCCATGTACAAAAATAAAAACAGTTTATGCAATAGGATTATGGATGATTATTAGTTTTCTCTTTTTCTTATATGCATTGTTATAATTCCTGTAGTAAATATGTTACAAATATTAATTTTCTAAAATATATTTTAAGATTGACATCCTTCAGGAAAAACTTTAAGATGTATTATGCTTACTATGAAAAAGTATATATGGCTCTGTATGTATGCATATGTATATATATATAATACATTTATATATATATGCATAATACATATATAAATTCCCTATCTAATTTAAAATATATCACTTAAAATATCTTCTAACACAAAATTGCTTCTGATCCTGGATTAATAGGATTGCAAATATATGACTGACAAAATAATTTTCATCTCCACTTTGCATTCAAGCTTACCAAAAGCAAAAATAAGCTAATGCCTTAGAAGTCTGAGTTCCATAACCTTGCCCTAATCTTGCAGGCATTAAATCAAGGTTCGATATGTTTTCAATTTTCCTTTTAATCAGATCTATGAGCAAGAAACCAGGAAATGAGATCACAGCAGCTGAGTTACAGCTGTGGTCCCTTACCTCCAAACCTAGAGATAAGGCATATCAGGAGTAAAAGTTCATTTAGCAAAAAACAAGGAAGAAAAAAAAAATACTACATAGTACACACACATGCACGCATACAGGCACACACATGCACATACACACACACACATGCCCTCTTAGTGTTTCCTAAGATTTAGAATTCTTAAAAAATATTTTAGTATGTGAAATCATTTTGCTTCCACTTTTTAAAAAATCATGCAAATACATGTTTTTAAAATGGAAAGCAAAAAGAGAAAAAAATTCCCCACAATCCCACTCTAATAAAATCACAAACAAAATTAGGAAAATTTTTTTTGTGTAACTAAAATTATTAAAAAAAAAATAAGCTCAATTATATGATCTTACCATCATTAACTCATCATCACAAATCTGAATATTCAAATGTACATAAGAGGTAAAATCCTTTGGGGTTTTCATGACTTTAAAATTGTTCTCTTGCAGCAAATAAGTTCATATCCCCTTATAATTTTCATAGGCCCCTATATTTTCCCATTTAAAAAATGTAATTATTTTATTTTAAATTTATTTTAGTAATACTTATACTCAATAAGATTGTAAGCAATTTGAGTACAAGGTCCATTCTAGGTTTTGCTCATTATGATACCCCCAGAACCTAGTTCAATGTTTGGACCAGAGTAAGGCTGTATCATACAATTACCAACAAATGAATGGAAGCTATGCAATGAATGACTGAAAAGCTTCTTCCCTGAATGAGCATCATTTGATTTACTTTGAAACTTGACTTTGAACCTTCTAACTACTTTTGAATTAAGTATCTCTTTTTACCTTTTGGTATTCCCTTTCCTTTTTGCTTTGAGAAATAATAATAGCTGTTTTGTACAGTTATTTTAAAAAGTATGCATCTAGTAGAGTGCCTATTCATGAGTGCACAATATTTTCCATTGTCATATATTGGAAACCCTGTAAGTTTTGGAATAAAATTAACTTGGGTCCAAATATTTGCTCAAGCATGTACCTGTATGATATTGGTGTAAGATATTTTCACTTCTTTGTGTTTCAGTGCATTTATACAATCAAAACATACACAACCTAACTAGCCAGCCTTGTAGTTGTAGATGAAAAGTAACACTCATAAAGCACCTTGGATGCAGAAGGAATTTCCATAATAGTAGTCCCATCCCTGACATACTTAGACTTTTGGCTTTGGTTATCTGCTTTATGCAGGATTTCATGTCTCATACCCCATTTAGGAAATCATCACCCTGAATAAACAATCTGTGAAACTAATTCTATGAAATTGTCTCAGAATCATGGGCTGTCTTTACCAATAAAAAAGATAATTGGCTCCTGAAAGAGTTTCATTTGCAGCATAAGACTGCTAATGCAAAAAAAAAAAAAAAAAAAAAGGCACCATCTCCAGGGAAAAAAGTGGAAGGTACAAAACAGCTATAGACACAATGAAAAATGATCAATTGTAGGAAAGATAATTTAGCAAAGTGACAAAATCCACACATTAATTAATGAGAATGTCTACAGTTTTCCATTCAAAGCAAATGGCCAAGATCTTAGAATTACCTTATAAGGAAAGTAACAACATGCCTGCCCATTTTCATGATAGTGTTCCCCCAGGTCTTTGATCTACTGGAAGAAAACATGATTTATTCAACAACATACTTCATGAGATATCCAATTATTCTATCCAGAATGGGAGAGACTCATATTTCACAGGTATCCAACTGAAGTTAATTGGGGTCTCAGCACAAAAAATAACATTATAGGGCTTATACAGCAATTAGTGTTCCCTACTATCATTGATGAAACTTTATTTTTAAAGTAACCTTTTCTTTTGTGCTGGAATAATAGGAAAGAGCATGTAAATAAATGAAATTCACACACAAGAATTTAAATACCTGAAACTTTGAACATCTTTTCCCACAACTGTAACAAAATAATAAAAGAATATTTATCAATCAACAATATCACTTTATAAGCATTAATTCATCTAAGATGTTCCACAACCCTGTGTTCTTGTTCCGGCATCGTCATGTCCAATTCTCTGCAACCCCATGAACTACAGCATTCCAGGCTTCCTGGCCCTTCACTGTCTCCCCGAGTTTGCTCAAACTCATGTCCATTGAGTCAGTGATGCAATCCAACCATCTCATCCTCTGCCACCCCTTCGCCTCTTACCCTCAACCTTTCCCAGCATCAGCGCTTTTTCCAGTGAACTGACTTTTCACATCAGGTGGCCAATGCTTTGGAGCTCATGATCCTGTGAGCATTGTCCCATTATTAACCCCAATTTACAGATGAGGAAAGCAGAGCTTACTGAAGTTGAGAAACTTACTCAAGTTACATAGTTAGTGCTTGGCAAACTTCAATAAATGTATCATTTATCCACCTCCAAACCTGCTGTTAACTATTCTTACCTAAGAATTGACAAGAATTCATACTTAATGATGTGAAAATGTTTGCTTGTCATAGAGAGCACATGGATAACCAAGAAAATAACTAAAGAGCAGGCAATTGAAGGAAGACATCAGGACACTGCATAGATTACAGACGAGAAGGGAGCTTTAGAGCTTGCTTTGCCCAATTGCTTCATCATCAAGTAGGCCAAGACAGGAAGACAGGGAAGAGTGAGCCCAGCCTGGCATCTTCCCATAATGTTATTGTATAAAAAGCCTTAATAATATGTCTTCCTGACCAATTGAGAGAAGATTCTACCCTACTCCAGACCAATACCTTGATTTTTGTAAGAATTTAATAATTTAGATAACATGCTGGCTTTTCATCTTATTGTTCTGAAATCAATTGCCACGTCAGCAAGACCTATGCTTTAGCAATCAGCTCTGTAGACAAAGAAATGAAAGATTCTTTGAATGGGATAATTTTCATCTCTCATGAAGTGGGAGAAATAAGTAGTTAGTGAACTAGTGATTAGCATACTTATAGAGTCATTTACATACTACTAAAAAATTCAATCCACTTGTGGCTTAAATCTACAGTTTAAGAACACAATTATATCCTGCGGAAACCGTAACTGAAAAAAACACATGTACCCCAACGTTCATCACAGCACTATTTACAATATCTAGAATATGGACACAACTTAGATGATCTTTGACAAATGAATGGATAAAGAAGTTGTGGTATATATATACAACAGAATAGCATTCAACTATAAAAAGGAATACATTTGAGTCAGTTCTAATGAGGTAGATGAATCTAGAGCCTATTATACAGAGTGAAGTAAGTCAGAAAGAGAAAAACAAACATCATATATTAATGCATATATATGGAATCTAGAAAGATGGAACTGGTGAACCTTTTTACAGGGCAATAAAGGAGACACAGACATAAAGAATAATCTTGTGGACACAGTCGGGGAAGAAGAGGGTGGGACAAACGGAAAGAGTAGTATTGAAACATATACATTATCATATGTAAAATAGATGGCCAGTGAAAATTTGCTGTATGATGCAGAGAGCTCAAATCTGAAGGTCTGTGACAACCTAGAGGGGTGGGATAGGGTGGGAGGGAGGTTCACGAGGGAGGGGAACGTATGTATATCTGTGGCTGATTCATGTTGATGTATAGCAGAAACCAACACAATATTGTAAAGTAATTATCCTTCAATTAAAAATAAATACATTTTTTAAAAAAGAATACAGTTGAACTGTGATCAATATTAGTTCCAAAACACCTAGCTGTATCAGAAAGGGAAACCCTGGATTAAAGGCTTGCTCCAGGAAGTATCTCCAGTTTCACTTATTCTAGTCTCTGTTTTACTCTTCATTCTCTCAGCATTTTGATGTTGAGTTTGTCTCACTTTGCCTTCTCTCTGTTTTCTAAATAGATACTTTTCCTTTGGGTACATTTGATCTCAAACTATTATGCCTCATTGGCCAGCTATGCCTGTTCTTTCTTTAGGATAGCTTTGCTCCTTTAACCCTTGTGCAACAATTGGCATGCCTAACATGTCATTCTAACCCAATTCAGAACAATTTAATATGTAGGGAACTCATTCATGAATTCATTCAATGAATATTTAATTCATGGCAGGTCCACGTTAAGAGCTGACCAATTCTGAACAAGTTCTCAGAGTTTAAAGTATTTAATAAAGAGCTATATACAAGGTGCTATAGAAAAAAATCAGCCCAGTTTGGTTGTCACAGATTTTTTCTTCAAAGAAGTACTCCTGAGCTGAGACTTGAAAAATCATTAAGAAATTTAGCCAGGTGAAGGATTAGAAGGACGTAGCATTCTAGCCAGAAAGACAAACTAGGTGGAGAAAGCAGTACCAAAGTGCCAAAGGATCAGGAATGTATACCTGTAATGTATAAAACTAACAAAAGAGTGTCTTTCAGTTATTTTCAGCTAAAGTGAGCAATGGCAATGCTTTTCAGATCATAGCACTATCACATATTCCTTCTAAAACCTTGGTCTGTTCTCAGTTTCTTTATCTGTAAATGAGTATACGCTGCCTGAAACCACACAGAGTAGTTGTGATGGTTGTGAGGAAAGCCCATGTTGTATACTGAGCATAAAATGCCTTGCAAAAAGTGATTTATTGTCATTAATTTCCAGACTAGATCAGGTCATACTGGTGGATACTTGAAGCAATCTGCTTAAAGAAAAGACAGGAAGTCATTTAAATTTTAAAATATACTTAAATACGTAATTATTTGTGTTTTTATACACACACACACACACACACACACACACACACGTTGCTGTTCAGTCACTAAGTTTTGTCCAGTTCTTTGTAACCCCACGGACTGCAGCACACCAGCCTTCCCTGTTCATCACCAACTCCCCGAGCTTGCTCAAACTCATGTCCATTGAGTCAATGATGCCATTCGCCCTTCTGATCCTCTGTCGTCCCCGTCTCCTTCTGCCTTCAATCTTTCCTAGCATTAGAGTCTTTTCCAGTGAGTCAGTTCTTCACATCAGGTGGCCAAACTATTGGAGTTTCAGTTTCAGCATCACTCCTACCAATGTATATTTAGGGTCGATTTCCTTTAGAATTGACTGGTTTGATCTCCTTGCTGTTCAAGGGACTCTCAGGAGTCTTCTCTAGCATCGCAGTTCCAAAAGCATCAATTGTTCACCACTCAGCCTTTCTGATCCAACTCTCACATCCATATACGACTACTGGAAAAACCATAGCTTTGACTATCTAGACCTTGTTTGGCAAAGTGATTTCTTTGCTTTTTAATATGCTGTCTAGATTTGTCATAGATTTCCTTCTAAGGCGTAAGTGTCTTAATTTCATAGCTGCAGTCACCATCCGCAGTGATTTTGGAACCAAAGAAAATAAAGTCTGTCACTGCTTCACTTTTGCCCCTTATATTTGCCATGAAGTGATGGGACCAGAGGCCATGATCTTAGTTTTTGAATGTTGAATTTTAAGTCAGCGTTTTCACTCTCCTCTTCTACCCTCATCGAGAGGCTCTTTAGTTCCTCTTTACTTTCTACCATTAGAATGGTATCATCTGCATATCTTGAGTTTTATCTCCCTGAATAAAGCAGTTTAGGCTGGCATAAAAGAACAAATGAATAAAGCAAATTGACAGTGTTTCGAAGTTAAGATAGGTGAGGAGAGTGCTGAATGAAAAATGCCACTCGTAAGTTGTGGGCCTTAACCTGAAATTACCTTGGATCTTGCTGTCTTAAATGGAACCTGGTATTCGTTTCGTGCCCTCAGTTCAACCTTGGCACTCCTGTCATCCTTCTGAACACAAATGCATAGTTAATGAGTCTGAACTGAAAGGCAAGAGTCTCTGATTGATCTGTATTTTGTTTACCTTAATGACGCTCCTCTTCACTCAAATACATGAAATGTTTTAAGAAGTCACTTCCTGGGCATATATCTGGAGGAAAGCATGATCTGAAAAGAAATATGCACATCAATGTTCACTGAAGCACTGTTTACAACAGCTAATACATGGAAGCAACGTAAATATCCATGAACAGAGGAATGGATAAAGAAGATGTGGTACATATATTCAATGGAATATTACTCAGTCATAAAAAGAATGAAGTAATGCTATTTGCAGCAACATAGATGAATGTAGAGAGTGTCATAGTGAGTAAAGTAAGTCAGAGGAGAAATATCTTATGACATCCCTTATGCATGAAATCTAGAAAGAAACGATACAAATTAACTTGCTTACAAAACAGACTTATAGACTTTGAGAACAAGCTTATGGTTGCCAGGGTAGAAGGGAATGATGGAAGGAAGAGACAATTAGGAAGTCTGGGATGCTCATGTGCACACTGCTATATTTAAAATGGATAACCAACAAGGACCTACTCTATAGTACATGGAAATCTGCTCAATGTTATGTGCCAGCCTGGATGGAGGGGGTTTTGAGAGAGAATGGATACACGCATATGTATGGCTGAGTTCCTTCACTGTTCGCCTAAAACGATCACAACATTATTTGTTAATCAGCTATACCCCAATACAAAATAAAAAGTTAAAAAAAAAGAAAAAAAAAAAAGAAGTCACTTTTACTGGTAAAGACTGATTTCTTCCCACTGCAAAAGGAGCTTTGATATTCCTTTCTGGAAATCTGAAGAGAAATGTTAATTATTTACTAGAGTACAAGGTAGCTTACTAACCTGTTTAATATTTACCAGAATGTCTCTCTGTCTTTTTTTTTTAATAGACCCACTCTGCAATAGACCCAAATAGAAGATACTCAGTGTTTCTGTTGAATCTCATTTTTATCTTAACTACTTATGAAAACAAATCTGGGTAAGGAAAGATAAATAAATAAAATGTTGACAGGTTAAAGTTGTTAACTTTATGCAAGCAAATATCTGCAATGCTTTTCCTTTATTTTCATGATACCTGTGAGGTGACTGACTATTTACAGGGACTACATGGTTCCTGTAAAGGGACCATGAACTCTTCTCTGAGTCCCTTGAAGAAAAGGCTGTCTTTTGCCACTGACTCCTCTGTGTCTAATACCAGGAACACCGATGAAGAATATTTAGATGGATAAAGGATACATTGCCAAGAAAAACAAAAGCCTCTTTTTAGGAAAACAAGACATGAATACATGTAGAAATAAACATGAATTATGACAAAGTAGTACATAGCTGTGTGTGAAAAAATAAGTGGGAAAGACATTATGTCTTTAGTTCGTAGGAAAATCCAAGTGGCTGCTGATACTGTGTGGACTTTCAAATAGTATTAACTTGAAATAAGAGTAATGTTTAAATTAAAGTAGTGCTCAGATAGAATGGCTCTTTACATGAAGTAAACTTTAACACTGTTTCTATGAACAATTCATTACTTTTCTACTCTGACATTTAACAAATATTACTGACCAATAACATGTCATGTGACTGTTTCTTGCAGTGGCTGAAATTATTGCAATTTAATTCTAATATCTCAGACTTCCCAGAAATTCTGATTCACACATGTGAAATAAATTTTAAAAATGGAAAAATACTTCATTACCTGATAATGTCCAGACTTGTCTAAATGTGGGTTCCACAAAAGAAGGGAAAAGTAACATACGGCTAAAAAAATCAAGAATCACGTGTTAATCTAAAAAATTACTCTCTAATAATGAGTTCTCTCTCTCTAAAAATCACTGCTTTTTCTGTTTATACTTAGTAATTCATACACATTAATTGGTCAATATCCAGGATAATATTCAAGATGTGTAAAATATAATTGTTTCCAAAAATGTAAAAAATATATACAGGCTTATTTTTTATTTGAAATTTAGAGAAGGGAATATTGTGGAAAGGCAAATTCCTCTATAAAACAGTAGAAAGGCCTAATTCTATAGCAAGAGCAGTTTGGGGACCTGAGGCTCTCAAAAGGACTGTCTTATCCACCCATCAGCCAAGTTAGTAATCCAAAAAAAGAATTATTCCTTCATTTCATTTAATCTATAAATGCAAAATTAAAATTTAATTTTCTATGCTGTTAGATGTAACCATCTGACTGGATTGCAGTAGTTGGTGGGATTAGATGAACAAATGAGGTAAAGCAACACAGCTGCTGACATCCATGCTTGACTTTAGAGCCTATGATCTCGTTAACTCTACCCTTCCAAATACCCGATTCTGGCACTCGGGGCAGAGAGCAATTCTGTGCCACGAGAGGCAAGTCCAGCTGGAGACTCAAGGAGAGCACCACCACATAGCCACACAGCTTCCCTTCTCTTTCTTTGACCATAGGGTTTGCCAGTTTTAACTTCAAGACTGATGCTTTCAAACAAGAAAACTCTAGAATGTCCTGGAACAATTTGGCCAGGTTGCAATCATTCCTCTTACAACACAAGATTCATTGGCTCCCTTCTCCTCTGATAAAGGAGAGTGCTGACTGATCCATGACCCCAGCATCCTTTGGCTTAATTATCTTTATCTTGATAGAGGACACACTGTAACAATGTCTACTACCACTCTGTAACCCCCCCCCCTCCATTTTTATTTTTCAAACCTCAATTATTTGCTTCTAGTTATTCTCAAAAGTTTTCCGTTTGGTTTTGTATCATCTAGAAGCATTTTTCTTTCATTCAACAAATGTTTACTTATTTAGGACCACCATGTCCACAGCAGCATCTTCCCTGGTGGCTCAGAGGTTAAAGCGTCTGCCTCCAATGCGGGAGACTCAGGTTCGATCCCTGGGTCGGGAAGATCCCCTGGAGAAGGAAATGGTAACCCACTCCAGTACACTTTCCTGGAGAATCCCATGGACAGAGAAGCCTGGTAGGCTACAGTCCACAGGGTCGCAAAGAGTCGGACACGACTGAGTGACTTCACTTACTTCACTTACTTACTTACATCCACAGCACAAGCAAGGGTGAGAGGGAAGATAGAGAGGAGAACCTAAACAGGAACGAGAAATAATACTGATCATGTTCTTAAGATGCTTACAAACAAGCAGAGCCATGTGCATAAATAACTATAAGGTTTTTTAAAAGTGGCAATTACCATAAGAAAACAACTAATATCTAGAAAATTCTGAAGAAAAAGAAATAATGACCACTTGAAGAGATCTTATTAGGTTTCCTGCAAATAAACCTGTCATTAAAGGGCTTCTAGTAATTTATCATGGGTGTGATAAAGGGGAAAGGACTTCAAGGCAGACCAGAACACTGAGTAGCAACCTTCTGTTTATTTAAAACAAATGTTCCCTAGTAGACAAGTAACCAAACTTGTAAGCAGAAAAGCTAAAACTTTTCATGTAAAAGGCAAACGTAGGGAAAACAATAACATCATTCATAGTACTTCAAAGTGTCTATGTACAAAATCAGTTAATTCTTTAAAATGAAAATGTGAAAAGCCATCAAGAATCCCCTAAGATTTATGACTAGACCTAGTTGTTCAGTTCAGTCCTGTTCAGTCGCTCAGTCGTGTCTGACTCTTTGTGACCCCATGGACTGCAGCACACCAGGCTTCCCTGTACATCACCAGCTCCCAGAGCTTGCTCAAATTCATGCCCATTGAATCAGTGATGCCGTCCAACCGTCTCATCCTCTGTCGTCCCCTTCTCCTCCTGCCTTCAGTCTTCAGTCCTTGTTGTAACCAGTGTAATAGGTCTTAAAGGACTACAGGGCATTAGGCATGGATTTCTTGAGTGGGCAACCAACAGAGATGACTTAGGACAGGGTGCCATGATCTTATGGTCATGAACAGTGTTAAAGATAGTTGAGACAAGAGGCTCACCTTCTCGGAGTGATGTAAGGAATAGCAGAAAGGTGACTGTGCCCCCAAATGATCTCTCCCAGTAAAGGAGGGAAGGGACTGAAACTCTAGAATTAACTATTAATTATGTCTTGGAGACATTTGTTCATTCAGCAGGTTGTCCTTCAGTACCTACCTACTTTCTGCCAGGCGTTGTGCTCTATCAAAGATACAAAACTGGAGTAGATAAATCCAACACATAATGTTCTTTCCTCTGCCTGGGGTTGCTCCCACCCAAACCTTCCCCTCCTTCACATTCCACTGTTCTCCCTCTGGCTCTTTCAAATCCTTCAGGCCTTAGGAGTAATTCACATAGTCCCTTTCCCTTCTTAGTCTAAAGATGGTTTCCCCTTTTATTGTCTTTTACAGAAGTTTGGGCTTCCCTGATGGCTCAGTTGGTAAAGAACCCACCTGCAATGCAGTAGACTACCTGCAGTGGAGGAGACCCAGGTTCAATCCCTGGTCAGGAAGATCCCCTGAAGAAGTAAATGGCAACCCATTCCAATATTCTTGCCTGGAAAATCCCGTAGACAGAGGAGCCTGCCAGACTACATGTTCGTGGGGTTGCAAAAGAATAAGACACAACTTAGTCACAAAACCACCACCGTTGCACACCTAACAGGCTAGCATTGTGGAGAAGGCAACCATAGCAGATGTTTCTGGGCTCCCCAGGTGGTGCTAGTGGTAAAGAACCCACCTGCCAATGCAGGAGACATAAGAGATCCCAGGCAGGTTCGATCCCTGATTTGGGAAGATCCCCTAGACAATGGCATGGCAACCCACTCCAGTATTCTTGCCTGGACAGAGAAGCCTGGCAGGCTACAATCCATGGGGCTGAAGAAAGTCAGACATGACTGAAGCAATTTAGCACATAAAAGTTTACTTTTTTTCTTCAGCATATTTCTCCCAACTTACAGTTATGTTCTTTTTAGTATGTTTGTTTTCTCTCTCTTAGAATAGAATGGACTTTTCTCTGAGAGCAGAAACCCAATCTGTTTTGTTTAACTTCATATCATCAATATGTTAAAGAAAAGTGCTGTTGTATTGTGGATGCTCCAAAATTTATGATGAACAAATTAATGAACATGTTAATTCTACTACTGAAGAGTGAAACCACAAACTGAACTGAGAATTCAGTACACGTTATGAACTATGGCCTCCTACACATTATAGTGTGAACAATAGTTCAGTTTGCCTGCAACAGAGGGGCTCCCCAGAGGAAAAATGGAGTTTTCATTACTAAAGCCAGGACAGTCCTGGGAACTAGAAGTGATGTGTCATCATTGCATGCGAGATGTGGTTTGTAAGACAATGGAGATTGCAATGTGTGACCAAAAGAGCACTAATCGTAACTTACGCTTATGTCATATTTTTCCGTTTTAAAGAGAACATTCAACTACATCACCTGCCTGTCCCTTTGCACTTCTTTGAGACAGAGATGCAGGAGACTATCACCACTAGGTTACAGTTGAGGAACCTGCGACTTAGAGAGCTTCACAGATTACTCCAGAGTCATCTGCCTAGTAAATAAAGCCATGGTACAGGAGACCATGACATTGGAAAGGCCATTAATAGTCAACAAACCAGACAAAGTCAAATAAGCTCCCTCATCATTTATATAACAAGTACAATAGTTCTGTGTCAGGAGTATTTTCCTTGAACTGATATTTTCTCCAGGTCTCTGAAATATTTTTAGTTTCATGTTTCTAATTTCCAGTGTAATGTTGTTGAAGCTGTTTTAACTGCTTTTTTTTTTTTTGCCATGATCTCATTATATGTGTGACTTGTGTCTGTTCTTTGAAGCTCACTATATCATCTCATGACCTCAGTGGACACATAAAGCTTTGCTAATGATAGGAATGTTTTCCTTTAACATCTTTCAGCTCTCACAGATTCCTAGGAAACAATCAACTGTAGGTAATTAGAAGCTACTGAAACTAAACATAAGAAAACATAACAATAACAACCAAAAAAGCGGAAGGCAAATAAATTTATCTTAAGACAAGGATCTAAAAGGGTGGTTTTTAAACAGTTAGGGTATAACAAATATAAGGAAAACTAGTCAATTTTTAAAATACAGATTTTCCCAAAAAATAATAACTTCCTTTGTGACCATTAGGAAAATCATCCTGCTATAATTATCTTCTGGCTAAGACTAATATGGCAAGAGAGACTAAAGGTCAAAATAAAAATCTATGTCCCAGAAAAAGATGAAATATTAGAATGAGTCAATGCTTTCTCATCATCATGTTTAACCTCTGGTTCACTCGAAGAAGCTTCTTATAGTGAAACCCATTAAAAATTAAACCGAAGCATAGCATATGTACAGAAAAGAAAATCTTCCATAAATAAATTGGTTAGAGAAGATCTATAACATTTTTTCTTCTGATTTAGTTGGGAAAGGGAGAGACAGAAAATTATTGATTTGGACTCAGAAATTACATTACTGTTGATCTCAAATCTGAAAAGAAGAAAGCTCCTTGGATAACCACAACCTGGGAATAAGGAAAACAGAAAGTCTCTCAATATTCAGCATGATTGCAGCTATTGCTGACAAGTGTAATAAAGATTTTTCAGCCATGAACCTCTACCCTTAGCCACATTTTCTGTTTCATGCAGACCTCAAGGAGTGATCCACATTTGGGAAGCAGATGGGGTATAAGGAGTAGTTAACTCCCGTTCTAATCCTCTTGTTTGTCTAGGGCACCTCTCTCCCTTCCTGCATGCTTACTTACTCTTTTTTCAAAGGACTGAGTGTTCTTTAGCTTCCAAAATGATCATTTTTCATCGATGTGTGAAAAGAAAACAGCAAGAATTCTTGTCATTAAGGCTATTCTATTTCAAGACTGAGAATACAATACTCAAAAGAACCAAAGTTCTTCTACTAGTGAGTGATTTTAATTTAACAGTTTCCACCCAACAGTAATCTTATAATTAATCAAAATCAAAAAGAAAACTACTGAAAGGAAAACAGTTGGGAAAGTGCTGAAATTGGGGTAATGGCCTAGATATATTCAGATAAGGTGTGTTTAATAACACAGCATGAGAAAATCAGGGGAAATATTTAATAAGCTTGTACTCATGGTAGCATTTTTATTCTTTAGTGAATAATGAGTTAGATTATGCCAGGAGAAAATTCATTAAAATAAAAGAAAAGTAGTTCTAGTATAATTTAGAAGGACGATCATAAATATGCAAAAAAAAAAAAAAAGCAGTTAAGAATTAAATTCTTCATATAAAGTGAAAATAATGTCACTAACATTATCCAAAGTCAAACATATGGTAGAAAATCTTAAAGTAAGGTCATCATTTTAAAAAAATACTTATTTATTAATTTGGCTGCACTGTGTCTCAGTTATAGCTCTCTCAAGATCTTCAGCACGCAGGATCTTTAGCTGTGACATGAGAACTCTTAACTGCAGCATGTGGGATCTAGTTCCCTGACCACGGATTGAACCTGGCCCCCTGCATGCGGCACAGAGTCTTACCCACTGGACCACCAGGGAAGCCCCACGTAAGGTCATTCTTGATTGACAAAAGCCATCATCTAAACTAAAGCACAACAGATCCACTATTATAGGCGAATAATACTGTCAGGGCTTCCTAGATGGCTCAGTGGCAAAGAATCTGTCAATGCAGGAGACGTAGATTCAATCCCTGGGTCAGGAAGATCCCCCAGAGAAGGAAATGGCAACCAGCTTCAGTATTCTTACCTGGGAAATCCCACGGACAGTGGAGCCTGGCAGGCTATAATCCAAGGGGTTGCAAAGAGTTGGACCAGTTTAGCATCTAAACAACAAGAATGTGGTATTAAAATACATCAAAAAAACACTACTAGAAATAAAAAAAAAAAGAGTAGTATAGATAAGGACTATAGTAATATAAGATTTAACAATTCACTGTCAAAACATCTAAAGGAAATAAAAGACATAAATCAGGATATAAATAATAGCTGTGTTATATTAATAAAATGAAATTGTTATATTTTCAAACATGCTACTTAGCAATAAAAAATATATACTTGCAGGTCAAGTATCTATGGAACAATTAAATACTGTTCAAATACTTGGTAGCAAAAAGTTATATATTTTAGAAAATAGAAATTTTACATAAATATGACTACATTTTAAAATCAAATTGTTTAGATATTTAAAAGCTCAAAATATTTTGTCAATAACACCAACTTTGAGAATACTAAAGATAAAATTGCCAAATATCATTTAAGAAACACAATAAACTACAGATATAATTAATTTCATGGCCTTAAATACCTTATTAATTGAGTAAATGAATAAATAGTACTTATGAATAATTTGTATTCTTAAATGCTTGTTATTTTAAAATAGAAAAACATAAATGAAAATAATATCCAATTTGGAAATTTTAAGAGAATAAAAGGCCCAAGGAAAGAAGGCAGAATGAAGTAATTAATATAAAAAATTATAAACAGGAAATAAAACAGGTATTTAGAAAAACAGCTAAAGTATTGACCAACTTTTCAGAACTCTAATATAGAAAAATTTAAAAATAAAATTGGAACTATGGAAAAAGCTGAAAAGAAAATTTTAAATGTTTCAGAGAATATTGGCTACATATGCTTACAAATAAACATAAAACCTTATGAAATGGATGGCTTTTCTTGGGAAAAAGATCAAAATTGACTGATGATGATGTATGAAGCCTGCCTAGGTTGTTCACACAGGGACAAAACGAGGAAAGATTGACCCGCCAGCCAAACTTTAGAGCCAGTACTAATATTCATAAATAATCTCACACTCTGAAGAAAGAGATGATTTCCATCTTAGCTAGTTCTTCCCAGAATATTACAGAGAAGAGACAGAGTTCCCTTCTGAATAGGCAGCATAGTTATGACACAGGCCAATGGCCTCTTACTAACCAGTGCATTTTTTCACTGTACAGAAACAGTCATTCTCTAGGATGGCAAAGCAAAAATATGTTTATTTTTCTTTTTTAAACCCATTTTACTGGGGGAAATAAAATAATTTATTTTGTTATAAAGTGAAATAAATAATTTTCCCCAGGTCACCCAGCAGAGGAATCTCATCAGTCTGTTCTAAGGCTCATACCCTTTCCACTTCCAGGCACAATGCTTCAGCGCCCAGCCATCAACCTGCAACCAGCAGCCTACACCCTGACAGGAACTCTGCAGTTACTCTCCCCACTGTCTACACTCATTCGTTTTCTATAACCACACTTGGCTCTCAAGCCTTGACTCTGTTTGATAGCCTACACTTGAATTCCTTTAAAACCAAACAACTCAGTTACTTCCACTTTAAACTGGATTTCTTTAGGGGAACTACTCAGTCACTTCAGGATTCTTCTCAGAATTTCTTCCCCCTTCCCTTTTCTTTTTTATCTGTGATGAAGCTCTGGAGGTTCTGGGGTGTGAGTGAGGTTTGGTCCATGCTGACTTCTCTGCTGGTGGACGTGGATCCAGTTTCTCAACTCTTCCATTGGCTTAGGCAAGGCTGAAGCGTCACAATCGGCATGGCCCATCTCAGGTGGACTTCTGCTCATCCTCTGCTACAGTACCCCCTTACCTGGCATCTCTGGGACCACCATCAGGCATGCCAGCTCTCATCTTTAGGCTCCTTTTTTGCTCTACTCATTGGATTTCTTCATTACCAGAGAGAGAAATGGTTTCTACTCATGGACTGCTGTTCCATATTGAGATGCTCAACTAAGAGTCCCTCTGCCCCCAGCAGTTCTGCACAGGAAGCAGGACCTCTACCTTTTCTCTCAGGCAGGGCTGATTAATACATACTTCTCAGAAACCCAGTGAATTGAATACTAATACCTGCATGTTTAATCTCCTCTCTCTAACTCTCTAAACTGGTTACAACTTCTATACTAGCCCAGTAA
This sequence comes from Bos indicus x Bos taurus, assembly GCF_003369695.1. Lineage (NCBI taxonomy): Eukaryota > Metazoa > Chordata > Mammalia > Artiodactyla > Bovidae > Bos > Bos indicus x Bos taurus. The sequence goes on from NC_040080.1 coordinate 101,738,490, forward strand.
ATGATGGTGCCTGAGCTGTAGTAGGAACATACCCCAAGAACCCTAGAGAATTCTCTGGTGTAGGAGGGTTCACCTCAACAGACACAATGTTTACTTTAGGCAACTTTAATGGGATTCCAAATCTTTAACTTTCATTCTCCAAACAAATTCACAGTCCACAATTAGGGAAGATAGACTCATTTTTTCTTTTATTCCCAGATTATGTAATCATCATTTCAGAATGAATAAGCAAAAGATTAAGTAAGGAAAAAAATATTTATTAACTGAATTGGCAGCTTTCAAAAAGTTCCTTTGATCAACATAATAACATGTTTTCTTTCCACTTTCACAGCATTATTGTATGATGCTCAATCACTAAAGCAACCAAAGATGTACAGAAGAGATACACCCAGCAACTTTGCAATTTTAAAAGTAAGTGAAATTTTTAGTGACAAGAGTTAATTGGAATCATCCCTTGGCTAATTTATTTAGTTCAGGCATTGAAACCGTTTATTGGCATCTGAACTACTCTACTTCTATAGAAAATACAATTCAGAAAAATAAAAAAAGATATGCACAGTTACATGTTTTTTCACTTAACATTTTGATGACAAATAGGCTAATCAGAAGGGTTTATGTAGCTGATTCAATCATATCACACAGACATGCTCTTTACACAAAATCTACAAACTATAAGAAGCTCCCAGAAACTTAAAACACTATTTTTCTTTCAGCCTCCCCAGACTATCCATTTACCAAATACCGTCAGTTTCGCTACTTTCATCTCTCTTTTTATTCTTCAATTCCAGCAGTCAATGATTTAGTTTAAGATTTATCATTTCATGACATTTACGACACTGGCTTCATACTTTCTTACTCTTCCTGCCTTCACCTCCAATTCAATAGCCACACCTGCCAGAGCATTTCTGATCTGACCTGTCAAGAGTTCTTTTTGCAGCTTCCTATCACCTTGGAGGAGGAAATGGCAACCCACTCCAGTGTTCTTGCCTGGAAAGTCCCATGGACAGAGGAGCCTGGCGGGCTACGGTCCATGGCATCACAAATGGACACGACTGAGCACCTGAGCGTAAACACACACACTCATTGCCTTCAGAATAAAAAGTCCAGACAGGAGAATAGACTTCCCAAAGTTCCACAGTCTCATGCCTGCTATTTTCCCTGCCTCACCTCTCCATCCACCTCTTCATTTTATTCTGCTAGTTACACTTGCAACTCCTAGTAGTTGTCAAGCTTTCTTTCATCTCTAGCCTTTGAGCTCGCTTGTTGCCCCTCTTTCTAGAATATCCTCTCTCTCTCTTCCCTCTCTTCACTCAGCTAGTTTTTACTCATCTTCCAACATGCAGTTTAAACAGCATCTTCCTTCCACCTCCACACTCCTCCCGTGTGTGAAATGGAACACTGCTCTCCTTGAACTCCCATAGGCCCTTGTGAATATCTCCTTTACTCGAGTTCACATCTCCTGCGTCTCCTGCATTGCAGGCAGATTCTTTACTGCTGAGCCATCAGGGAAGCCTACTCAGCACCATACTAACGCTTACTTTGTTTCTCCTAAGGCAGTCAATCGCCATAAGACGGTGACTGTGTCTTTGCCATCTTCATAAACCTTGGGCCCAGCACAATGTCAGTTATAGTAATCATTCAAAAAGTATTTGTTGGCTGAGTCATTCAATAAAATAGAGTTAGTTACTTGGTGGCTGTGTAATCTTGAGCAAAGAACCTAACTGCTTCAGTTTCTTCATCTATAAAATTGGTATAATGTTACACTTATCTCCTAGGATTTGTAAAAATCTTAAGTGAGAGATTCTTTGCTCAAGAAATGTCTGACAAATCTCTGTTTATATTCCTATTCTCTTTTATTGGCAGTGTGACCTACTTTCACTGCATTACCTAGAGCACATTTAATGATCTTTCCAAGCTTTATCTTGCTCATTTATTAAGATTTTAATGTCACTGCTTCCCAATGATTAATGGCATATGTGCACAAAAGATGTAGTGGAGCTTTGTGGTCAGTTGTTACTTAATATAAATTTGCTGTGATTATTATCAATGTTAATATTTGGTCTAATAATACTTATTGTTAATGACACTTTGTTATAAACAAAGTGATTATGACTCTAGGAATCAGCATTATGAAGACAGTTCAAGACTTTCATTAGACTTGTAAGTTAGTTATTAGAACTGACTCAAATGCGTTCCTTTTTATAGATGAGTAATATTCTATTGTGTATATGTACCACAACTTCCTATCCAGTCATCTGCCAATGGACATCTAGGTTGCTTCCATGTCCTAGCTATTGTAAATAGTGTTGCAATGAACATTGGGGTACGTGTGTCTTTTTTAATTCTGGATGCCTCAGGTATATGACCAGTAGTGGGATTGCTGAGGTGTTCAAAGCCAGTGCTCCGTGACAACTTGGAAGGACAGAGTAGAGGGACGTGAGAGGGGGGGATTCAGGATGGAAGGGATACATGTATGCCTATGGCCAATTCATACTGATGCATGGCAAAAACCATCACAATATTTAAAGTAATTATCTTCCAATTAAAATAAATCAACTAATTTTTTAAAAGAAATAAATTTCCTAAGACAAAAATTTGACACTTTTGGAAAGACAACATAAGTAATAAAAATTAAGTGATTATTGTTATAACGTATGGGATTCATTTGAAACTGATAACAATAAATTATTCTCAAGATTTATATCAGATTTCTTCCTACAATTGAAAGGACTTTGATGACAGGCAAAATAATAATTAGCAATGTACATATCTAGGGCAATATATTTTGACATTCTTCAACTACTTTGGAACATTAAACATCAAGGGAAGCAGAAATAGCACAGAGAAAAAGGAAAAGAAATTAAGAATGACTTTAAAGAAAGCAAAGGAAACATGATTTTCATTTGACCTACATTTAGAAAGGGAAGTTCTATAGCACAGAAATAATGAGGAGATGTTGGACACACTGAATATCTAATACTTAAATTCAATTTTTGCTAGACATTAGGAAAATGATTAGATTTTCAAACCTCTAATTTGTTGACAGTATTTATAGATCAATAATGTCTCTTGCACAAGCAAATGTTAAAGATTTGGTTATTCAAAAAGGGAAATTTGTCTTAAACTGTTGCTTATGATCAGTTTTGACAGAGAACAAGTCTTTTAACTGTCACAGTCAGTCTGAGGATTCATTATTTCCTATTTATTCAACATTACAGATGTCAGTATTGCATCAAATGTAGACAGCTTGGTGCCTGCCCTAAGGGTAGAGAAAATTTCAAAATGGGAAGAGTACACAGCCTTAATAAGCACATTATATTTAACTTTTGACTTTGGCTGTACTTGGCAGCTCCACAATACAAATGGTATCTTCTCTGTTGGATCTACCAAAATACTGCAGAAAGGTTAGTAGCATTACTTTCAAAAGAAATTAAACAGGCTGTGCTGATAAAGCTGCTTTCATTGTTCTCCATTTACCTAAGAAACTTATAACCTTTTTTGGAAGAAGCCAGGGAATGAAATATAAACATTTTCCTTAAGCAAAGCACATTCTTTTCAGAGCAGCACTGGTTATAATGGAATTCAACTTATCTAGATACTAGTTTGAGGTACTTAGATCATGGTGAGAGGGGTAGTGCAGATATGTTTTAAATATTTCTTTTTTGTGATAAGATTAGAGAACCAAAAATGGTAACCCATTGGCAGAAGTCTTGGTTTGAAATTAAAACATGCCCAACATAGTGAATGAGCCTCTAAGTTCTATGATCAGAATCATAGAAGAACTGATCATTCCATAAACACAATCAGGAGAAATGTGTGTCTATGTGTGCATGTATTTGTGTTTGGGGGCAGGTGGAACGGGGGAAAGCATATGAGAACTAAGCATAGGCTTAGGGGTTCTGTACAAAGACAAATCCTGGACAGGAGAAGGCAACCACACTGAAGAAAATATCATGAACAAGATGTTCAGCTCCCACCCCCCAATAGGTCTTCATGCAATTGCTCAAGAAGTAGGGAAATACAATTTTTGTAATGTTTGCATCTCACAATGAGTTTCTCAGTTAGTTTTGACAAAAACAATGCTACTTAGCAACCTCTTGCAAGGTTTGTACTTTATACATTTAAATACAGTCCTTTCTTATATTTTGGAAAATATTTTACTGTCTATATAAACTTCTGAGTCTACCACAGCTAAGTGTGAAGCTCAGAAAGCAAATTATTTTTGTAGTTAAGTAGTTCTGTCTCCTAATATTTCATCAGTTTTTTGGTGTGAAAGGTTACTAATATCTTTCCTTAGCATTTAACTTTTTATCTGCTAGTCTTATATTCCTAATTAGATTGCAAATCCCTTTTTTAAAAAAATATTTATTTATTTGGCTGTGCCAGGTCTTAGTTGTAGCACACAGGATCTTTGATTTTCATTGTGGCACGTGGAATCTTTAGTTGTGGCATGAGGGATCTAGTTCCCTGAACAGGGATCGAACCTGGGCCCTCTGCATTGGGAGTGCAGAGTCTTAGCCACTGGACAACCAAGGAAGTCCCTAAATTTCAAATCCTTGTGTCTGATTTTCCTTGTGTCTTCCATAAGACTAACCTAGTGTCTTTTATGTAGACAAAAATTCATTTTCATTTTATTTCATAGAAACAATATTAGGATGGAAATCAGAAATAAAAGCTTTATTTTAAAGTTAACATAGACCATCTAAAAGGAAAATAAGAAATAATACTAGAAATAGATGGAAAAATAGCACTCAATCATTTACTCATTCAAAAACATTAGAATATTCATGTGCCAAATACTGTTTTAGGCTTTTGGAACATGTTGGTGCACAAAACAGACAAAAATACTTGCCCTGGATTAATAATATAAATGGTATGGGGAGAAACAGGATAAGGGGAGTGCCAGGGGCAGAAATGTGGGGGGAATGGGATGGATTTTTAATAGGGTGTCAAGGAAGCCCCCACTCAGAAAGTGATATCTGAACAAGACCCAGTGGAAACAGGGAATGAGCCAGGGGAGTATTTGGAAAAAAAATACTCCAAGCAGGGAGAACAAAGGCAAAAGGCCTTGAGGGTGAAATAGGTTATGTGTGCTCAGAAAGCAGGGAGGCAGCCTGTCTGGGCCAAACATTATGAGAGACCAGAGTGCTGCAGGAGATGAACTCAGAGACAGTAAGCTTGAGGAAAGGTACAGATTACGTAAGGCCTTACAGGACTTCTTACTTACATAAGGACTTTTTCTATTTGGGGGAGGGGAGTGGACAGTGAGATATAAATTCAGAAGATGCTAATGAGAGAAGTGCCATGATCTGACTTACACTCTAATTTCTCCTTTAGGATCACTCTGTTTCCTTTATTGAAACCGTGCTATACTAGTGAGAGTTTGCTGTAGATGCAGGGAGCTCAAACCTGGTGCTCTGTGACAACACAGAAGGGTGGGGTGGGAGGTGGGAGGGACGTTCAAGAGGGAAGGGATATATGTATACCTATGGCTGATTCATGCTGATATGTGGCAGAAACCAACACAATATTGTAAAGCAATTATCCTCAAATTAAAAATAAATACATTTTTTAAAAAAAGGAAACTATGCTATAAAAGGTAAGGGAAACCAGTTGGGAGAAATGTCAACAGTCTTGCAAAGAAATGTGGATGGTTTGGCCCAGAATGATAGCAGTAACTGTGAGAAGTGAGAAGTGATAGGATTATGATTATATATTGAAGTTAAGGTCAACGAGATTTGATGATGTAAAGTGTGAAAATTAGACAGAAATCATGGATGACTAAAGGTGTTAAGAAATATTATCTAAAACTTGGAAGTAAGACAAATGGATGACTGCACATCCTTTTTATAAAGACCGTTGTCTCACAGGCCTGGGCAAGGATGATTGAATTCTCCAGGGCATATACCCATGTTGATTTGCTATTTACTATTGTGAAATAACTTCATTACTGTGAAGTTACATGTTCCCTTGCAAACTTGTGCACTAGAAAGGCAAATATTTTCCATCCATTAGAGAGGGTAACCTTAGCAATAGTATTGTCCTGAAGATTATTAACCACTTTTGTCTCCAATTTAGCAAAATTATTTTGCTTGCCTTCCTGACTGACTACACATCTGTTTCTCCTTTCAATCAGCTTTACCTCTTTTGAGTCTTTGTTTCTTTTTGAATCAGCTTTACCACCCTGCCAGTTCTCTAATACATGAGCTAAGAAATTTTTGGCACATGTTCACTGTATATTTGTATACAAGCCATGTATTTATCTTTTTAAAAAATTATACTTTGACATGGGTGCTGGGTGTGAGCAAGGGGAAGAATAAACCTACCACTTACTGAAATGGGGGAGATTGTTGGAGGTACAAGATTTAGGGGGAAGATTGAGAGTTTGGCTTTGGACAGGTAACGTATAACGTGCTTATTCAAGTGGAGATGTTGAGTAAGAAGTTGGATGGAAGAGTTTGAATAAGTGAAGAGAGGTATATTCAGGGTATGAAATTGGGGGCTATCAGTGTTACACACAGCTTAAAAGTCCAGAGATAGGGTAAAATCTCTAAGGGAGTCCAGCTAGAAAAACAATCTAAAGATTGAATCCTGAGGCCTGTAAACAACTAAAGTTTAGGGAAATAGGATGAATGAGAAAATAAATAAATAAATAAAGTGGCTAGGAAATCCAGGCGTTTATGCTGTCTTGGAAGCTAATTTTCTGTTGATAAGTGGGACTACGCTCCCTCCCTGTTGTTTGACCTGAGGCCAAACTATGGTGGAGGTAATGAAGATAATGGAAACCTCCTTCAAAAGGTCCCCTGCATGCACTGCCGCACTCAGGACTTGCAACCCTGCAGCAGGCCATCGCCAACCCATTCCTCCGCTGGAGAATCCTGGACACTCACGGGCACGTCTGGGTCATTCTCTTGTGGGGTCAGTGCTCCTTTCTCCTGGGTCCTGGTGCACACAAGGTTTTGTTTGCGCCCTCCAAGAGTCTGTTTCCCAGGTCCTGAGTAAATTCTTGTAGCTCTATGGTGGACTTAATGGCGACCTTCACCAAGAGGGCACCAAGTCTGCTGCACCCAGAGCCCCTGCCCTTGCAGCAGGCCACTGCTGACCCTTACCTCCACAGAAGACACTCAAACACTCAAAGGCAGGTCTGGCTCAGCCTCTGTAGGGTATCCTATTGTGCACAAGGTTTTTTTGAATGATTCTATGAAGACCTACGAGACCTTCTAGAACTAACACCCAAAAAAAGATGTCCTTTTCATCATAAGGGACTGGAATGCAAAAGTAGGAAGTCAAGAGATATGGGGTTCAGGCAAATATGGCCTTAGAGTACAAAATAAAGCAGGGCCAAAGCTAATAGGATTTGGTCAAGAGAACACACTGATCATAGCAAACACCCTCTTCCAACAAAACAAGAGAAGACTTTACACATGAACATCACCAGATGATCAACACCGAACTCAGATTGATTATATTCTTTGCAACCAAAGATGGAGATGCTCTGTACAGTCAGCAAAAACAAGATTGGGAGCTGACTGTGGCTCAGATCATGAACTCCTTATTGCCAAAATCAGACTTAAATTGAAGTAAGTAAGTAAGTAAGTAAGTAAGGAAAACATACCATTCAGGTATGACCTACAACAAATCCCTTATGATTATCCAGTGGAAGTGACAAATAGATTCAAGGGATTAGATCTGATAGACAGAGTACCCGAAGAACTATGGATGGAGATTCATGACATTGTACAGCAGACAGGGATCAAGACAATCCCCAAGTAAAACAAATACAAAAAGGCAAAATGGTTGTCTGAGGAGGCCTTACAAATCACTGAGAAAAGAAGAGAAGGTAAAGGCAAAGGAGAAAAGGAAAGATATACCCATTTGTATGCAGAGTTCCGAAGAATACCAAGGAGAGATAAGAAAGCCTTTCTCAGCAATCAATGCAAATAGAGGGAAAAAACAGAATGGGAAAGTCTAGAGATCTCATCAAGAAAATTAGAGATACCAAGGGAATATTTCATGCAAAGATGGGCACAATAAAGGACAGAAATGGTGTGGACCTAACAGAAGCAGAAGATATCAAGAAGAGGTGGCAAGAATACACAGAAGAACTGTACAAAAAAGATCTTCATGACCCAGATAACCATAATGGTGTGATCATTCACCTAGAGCCAGACATCCTGGAATGTGAAGTCAAGTGGGCCTTAGGAAGCATGACTATGAACAAAGCTAGAGGAGGTGATAGAATTCCAGTTGAGCTATTTCAAATCCTAAAACATGATGCTGGGAAAGTGTTGCACTCAATATGCCAGAAAATTTGGAAAACTCAGCAGTGGCCACAGGACTGGAAAAGGTCAGTTTTCATTCCAATCCCAAAGAAAGGCAATGCCAAAGAATGCCCAAACCACCACATAATTGCACTCACCTCCCATGCTAGCACGGAGAAGGCGATGGCACCCCACTCCAGTACTCTTGCCTAGAAAATACCATGGACGGAGGGGCCTGGTGGGCTGCAGTCCATGGGGTTGCTAGGAGTCGGACACAACTGAGCGACTTCACTTTATTTTTTCACTTTCATGCATTGGAGAAGGAAATGGCAACCCACTCCAGTGTTCTTGCCTGGAGAATCCCAGGGACGGGGAGCCTGGTGGGCTGCTGTCTATGGGGTCGCACAGAGTCGGACACGACTGAAGCGACTTATCAGTAGCAGTAGCAGCACATGCTAGCAAAGTAGCATTCAAATTTCTCCAAGTCAGGTTTCAACAGACTGGTTCCAAATAGGAAAAGGAGTACGTCAAGGCTGTATATTGTCACCCTGCTTATTTAACTTATATGCAGAGTACATCATGAGAAACGCTGGGCTGGAGGAAGCACAAGCTGGAATCAAGATTGCTGGGAGAAATATCAATAACCTCAGATATGCAGATGACAGCACCCTTATGGCAGAAAGTGAAGAAGAACTAAAGAGCCTCTTGATGAAAGTGAAAGAGGAGAGTGAAAAAGTTGGTTTAAAGCTCAACATTCAGAAAACTAAGATCATGGCATCTGGTCCCATCACTTCATGGCAAATAGATGGGGAAACAGTGGAAACAGTGTTAGACTTTATTTTTCTGGGCTCCAAAATCACTGCAGATGGTGATTGCAGCCATGAAATTAAGAGACGCTTACTCCTTGGAAGGAAAGTTATGACCAACCTTGATACTATATTAAAAAGCAGAGACATTAGTTTGACAACAAAGGTCCATCTAGTCAAGGCTATGGTTTTTTCAGTAGTCATGTATGGATATGAGAGTTGGAATATAAAGAAAGCTGAGCGCCGAAGAATTGATGCTTTTGAACTGTCGTGTTGGAGAAGACTCTTGCGAGTCCCTAGGACTACAAGGAGATCCAACTAGTCCATCCTAAAGGAGATCAGTCGTGGGTATTCATTGGAAGGACTGATATAGAAGCTGAAACTCCAATATTTTGGCCACCTGATGTGAAGAGCTGACGCATTTGAAAAGACCCTAATGTTGGGAAATATTTAAGGCAGGAGAAGGGGATGACAGAGGATGAGATGGTTAGATGGCATCACCAACTCAATGGACATGAGTTTGGGTAAACTCCAGGAGTTGGGGATGGACAGGGAGGCCTGGCGTGCTGCAATTCATGGGGTCACAAAGAGTCATATGCGACTGAGCAACTGAACTGAACTGAAGAACCATAAACTTCCAGATGTTCAAGCTGGATTTAACAAAGGCAGAAGAACCAGAGATCAAACTGCCAACACCCACTGGATCATCAAAAAAGCAAGAGAGTTCCAGAAAAACATCTACGTCTGCTTTATTGACTATGACAAAGCCTTTGACTCTGTGAATCACAACAAACTGTGAAAACTTCTTCAAGAGATGGCAATACCAGACCACCTGACCTGCCTTGTGAGGAATCTGTATGCAGGTCAAGAAGTGACAGTTCAAACTGGACATGGAACAAGAGCCTGGTTCCAAACTGGGAAAGGAGTACATCAAGGCTGTATATTGTCACCCTCCTTATTTAACTTATATGCAGTGTACATCATGCGAAATGCCAGGCTGGATGAAGCACAAGCTGGAATCAAAATTGCCGAGAGAAATATCAGTAACTTCAGATATGCAGATGACACCACCCTTATGGCAGAAAGTGAAGAGGAACTAAAAAGCCTCTTGATGAAAGTGAAAGAGGAGAGTGAAAAAGTTGGCTTAAAACTCAACATTCAGAAAACTGAGATCATGGCATCTGGGTCCCATCACTTCATGGCAAATAGAGGGGGAAACAATGGAAACAGTGAGAGACGTTATTTTTGGGGGGGGTCCAAAATCACTGCAGGTGGTGACTACAGCCATGAAATTAAAAGATGCTTGCTCCTTGGAAGAAAAACTATGACAGTTGGATGGCATCACCGACTCAATGGACATGAGTTGTGTAAGCTGCAGGAATTGGTGATGGACAGGGGAGCCTGGCGTGCTGCAGTCCATGGGTCGCAAAAAGTCGGACATGTCTGAGCAACTGAACTGAACTGAACTGGAAGCTAATTGAAGAAGATGTTTCAAGTAGGAAATAGAAAACTATTCTGTCAATGCTTCTGAGTACTCAAGCTAGATAAAGACTGAGAATTGACATTGAATTTAGAAACATTTGTGTCCTTAACCAAATCACTTTTGTTGCAGCTATGAGGTTAAAGTATACCTGTGGTGGATTCATTTTGATGTTTGGCAAAACTAATACAATTATGTAAAGTTTAAAAATAAAATAAAATTAAAAAAAAAAAAAAAGCTTAATTGGAAAAAATTTCAAAAGAACATGAAGATGAAATCATTGAAGTCAGGGAATACAGATGATTCTTCTGAGAAGTTTTGCTGTATATTTTAGTAGGGTTTGTTCGTGCACAGTAGGAGGACAATAGGCCAAGTCTATGGGCACAGATTCAGGCCCAGTTCACAGCTACGCATGTGAAGTGAGACCAGTCAGCCTGACTCTGTGCTCTTCTTAAGTCATACTCTGCTCTGAGGGTCCAAGTATGGGTGGCCTAAAAGTTTGATGGAACAGCAGCTGAGATTTTTCAGGTGATCATGATGGAGCAAGAGATGTTCAAAGGACTTGAGGTTGTACAGAGAAATGAGTATAGTCATGGGCTACGAATTTAGCTGGAGAAGGAGTAAAAGGCACATGAAACAATAAACGAATTGTGAAACAGAGGAACAGAGGCTCTTACAAACTTAATGTTGAAGTCAGAGAACTCCAGAAGTAAGTTATAAAGTCAGAGAACTCCAGGGAGGTGGAATTGGTAATTCTGATAATTCACACTATAGATGGTTACTTATAAGGTCTGGATCGTTTCTATGTTACTTAGTAGCTTTTCCATTATGGTTTATCAGAGGATCTTGAATATAGTTCCCTGTGCTATACATTAGGACCTTGTTGCTCATCCATTTTAAATGTAATAGTTTTATCTACCACTTCCAAACTCCCAGTCCAAAGTATAAAAAAAGGCATTTACATATGTGTATAACTGCGTCACTGTGAAGCAGAGATTGGCACAACACTGCAAATCAGCTAGACTTCAACAAAAAATGAGCTTAATGGCTAAAATAGGGTGAAGATTCAAGGTCAGGACCACGATAGAGGAAGAAGCAGAGGCAGAGAACACCCTCGGAAGTGAATAGGCACATGGCGTGGACTCCCAAGGAGCAGTTACCCAGCTCAGAAGTGGTGCTGTGGAGCGAGGCTCCCAGCAAGTCTGGGTATTGAGACTATGCTAACACCTTATCACACCATACAACTGTTCAGCTTGTTTGTAAAGTAAGTTGCATTGCTTTTCACAACCTTAAGTCAGAGAAATAGGAATCATCATAGAAACATTTACTTTGTATACTAGAGCGGATGGTCTTATAAATAATGCTTTAAAATATCCATCTTTTCTAATTCCCAAAATAGCAATGTGTAAGTGAACAACAACTCATCTCTTGGCCCTTTTCCCCAAAAACACAAGCAGAAAGCAAAGTAGGCAGTATAGAGGGCTAGGCAACAGTAAAACTGGTGGCTGACACATGAGAAGAGGAATATAAAATGAATCAAGTGGTGGATGCAAAAAGAAGAGAAAAAAATGTTTAAGAATAAAAGAAGGGAGAAAAATTAGGTTTCAGAGAATGAGAAAACAAGCTTTCAAGGCTTTGCATAGGGATCAGAAAAGCCTATATATAGTAATAATAACGAGTAAGCTATGGAAAGAATTACTCAAGAATGTATACTGCAGGAGATTTCTGATGAAACAATAAAACCAAGGTATACCAGTAACTTCTGGTTGATAAACTACAACAGGTATCTTAGGACCGGGAAACATTTGGGGTGTTTAAAATTACTCACATTGACATCATAATGCTCAATAAAACACAGTCTATTTGTAATTTGTAAAGTATAACTTAACTATTTAATACATGTATTACTTCATTTATGTCATCTACATCAAAATTCACAAATGATGGTTTTTATTACTTATTTAAAACACAACTACTACTGGTATTAGTTATGCTTGAATCCAAATGACACTTAGAAGCACGAAAGAGTAAACAAAGTGTTCAGGGAACAGTGGAGGCTCTAGAGTCGGTTGTGTTGGTACCTTCTTTATGTAAGATCAAGTAACAGATTTAATATTTAAATATGTTCGGTTATACAATCACCCCTCTCTCGATATAAACAAGTGTTCATTCAAGAGATTGACTTGACTTTTTTTTTTAATAGAGCATTAAAAAGATAGCAATCTTAAGTAGATTATTATCATGTAAATTGCTCACTTTGATGACAGAAGCAGTAGGAAAATCTAATAAAACCAAAAAGAATGGCTTTGATTTCTATCCATCTGCTTGTGAAGTCTCAAGTAATCCCTTAAAGACTTGTCCACACCCTCATTATGTAAAGGCGATCCTGTCACTTTTTTATGATTTTAAAGGAAAATTAGTTTGAGAACAAATGTTGACTGCATACTGCCAGTTTTACAATAAAGATAAAAAGACTTGGGGTTGGAATGGTGTTACTTAATTTAATTAAGAAATGATCTCTATCCCTCCTTGGTACAGCAAACATGATTGAACATATACACATTTGTTCTGTTCACTTAACTGGTAGGAAACATTGTTCCTTAATTCCAGCTTACACATTCCTACTCATTTTCATAACAACACTGAGAAAAACCAAACAGAACATTTCTAGGGGATTATGGCACTTCTCAGATAGTCCTAATCTCTTGAACAGCATTACTAGGTGCAAGGCTTAATGCCAAAATATTCTAATTATGCACAAAGGCACTGCCTATCTTTAAAGAATGCATCTGAACAAGACGGGACAGTATCTCTACATACGTCTGATCCTATAAGGATTTAAAGGATTTATGGTCATCAAATAACTTGAAATTTTAGAAAGTATTTTTGGTCACTTGTAGAAAAGGCTATAGTCAAATTACAGTTTCATGACAACAATACCAGAAAATTTTAGAATTTTCCCTACCCTTTTACCATCAAAAATGTAGTCCCACTGTTTATTTTGATAAATAATAATTTTCATTTTGGATGGGTTAATTCCCTGCACTGTCCCGGCACACACACACACACACACACACACACACACACCCCATTTGTTGCATATCATGTACTTAGTGCATCTATTGTTAATGTTTGACTGGGCTTATCTGTAAATTCCCCAAATCTTGATAAGCCTGTGAGAAGTTCTTTCTCCTGGTGACAGTAATCTCTGCAAGTCAGTGTATTCCAGAGGCAACTGAGAATCTTGGTCTCTTTCACAAGTCTTAGAATGTGTCTAAGGGTTAGGTTTGCCCCCTGAATTATAAAGCATCTCAGGATTTCCAGACAGCAAATGCTTGTCACTAACCTGATTTATGTTTGTTATGTCTGTCAAATGTTTCAGATGCTCCAAATTGCTCCATCTCTATTATTTCTCTTCAATTAACTTTGAGAAAACAAGGGAAGGGACTGCAAATGTCTGTTGGGTTCTCTTTGTGTTCATGTCCTGGTCTCACAAAATCTCAAGGGTTTTTTTACTTGATACTCAGAATGCTCACAATTAAAAGTGAAAGATGAGATATGAATCCATGTTCAAAACAAAGTGTGTATAAAGTGAGAAGGGAGTTAGTTGGCTAAAGAAATCTGAGCATTAACTTCAGAGTAGCCTCCACACAAGAGAATCTTAAGTTATATCACCAATGCTCAATTCCTCTTAATCTCTGAACTCTGCTTTCCTCCCGTGTCTTCTCTATGCTTAGGCTGCCTTAGCTCTTAGTTTCCAGAAGCTCTATAATTTCATGGACCTAATCATCACTGATTATAAGAAAAAAAATTAACTTTATGTACCAGCAAGAAAAAAAACAAAAACAAAAAAACTGTTGACCTTTAAATAATAGCACAAGTTTCTTATGACACAGAATGTAAAATGCACCCCAATCTCAGAGATATTAAAATGTAAGTGAAAATGGGGCATCCTAAAGTCAATGAGGGGCTTTCCTGGTGGCTCACTGGTAAAGAACCCATTTGCCAATGCAGGAGATGTGGATTTGATCCCTGGGACAGGAAGATCCCCCAGGAGAAGGAAATGGCAATCCATTCCAGTATTCATGCTTGGAAAATCCCATGGACACAGGAGCCTGGCAGAGGTCACAAAAGAGTTGGACACAACTTAGCAACTAAACAACAACAACAAAAATCAATGAGCTATAATTGGCCATTTTCTCATCAACTCCAAGGTCATGATAGTTTATAACATTTATCAGGAATAGTTAAACTTAAATAAGTTTAACTTATTTAAACTTAAATAATATCACACCTATCTCTGAATGAATTAGAGTGGCTGGCCAGAAAACCAGTATATGTTGATCAATTTCATTCAAGCCCCTTGGGCCAATAGTAGGGAAAGGATGGTTTCCATGAAGAAAGTTAAGATCTCTTCCAGAATAGGAGGAAATAAATTCTGGAAAGACAACATAATGATAAATGCCCAATATTACAAACCCACATAAGAATTAAACCATAGGATGCCTGACTCGCATTAAATAATTTTAAGTGCCTTCACCGAATATTTGATCTCCATTGCAAAAAGATTTAAAACTCAAGATCAATTTATAAAGAAAGAAGAATAACATTTGGGGGGCTGAACAGTATCTGAAAATGTTTCACTTCTCTTTCAAAAGATCATTTCTCTTTTTATCCTCTATCTCTTGCTTCAAATCTGTTCACAATATGGAAACCACCTACTGTTAGTCCTAAGGCATATAGCATCAAGGCTACAACTATTTTTAGTCAATGAAACATTTTGATAGTATTCTTCCAGTAATATGTTTGTTTGGACAGTACCCAAACTGTGAGCTAATTTCATCTTATGTTTTAGTAATGATGCAATTTATACAATAACTCAGAATTAGTTGAACACCCTATGCAGCACTTTCCAAAGGGAACAGACAATAAACAATGAAAAGCTCCTCTATAGATCCTCATAACATAATAAGAGTAGCTGGTTATTTTTAATTCAAATTATAGGCAAAACCAAGAAGTACCATAAAGAGGAAACTTGAGATTTTTAGTTGTTAGGTTTTTCCTGCCAATGGGTAGCACTGATGCCCCTTTGCTAGCAGCTCAGACCCTTTTTAACTTCAAGAGATGCAGCAGAAGATGCCCTCTAGACTGGCCATCCAGGGTTAGGAAGCACATCAGTCTCTAATCCACCAGAGTGCAGCTACTCTGCAACCCTCAGTGGGGTGGTGATCCAGGGGATCTTCGAGTGACAGGCAGCAGAATCAGAAGTGGTTGCAGAATTTAAGAGCTATTTAAGATTCAGTCATTATGCACGAGTCTCTACTCTGTAGACACTAAGATGCTTTTTCATTTATTACCATTTTGAAAGTAGAATGTAATTCAGCAACTAAAGCAGCCAGGGCAGCAAGAGCAGCCAAATAATGAAAGAGAAGCAGACAGGACATCAGGAGACAGGTGGCCTCAAAGAGCTCCAGTGAAAGAACTGTGAGAATAAGAGACAGATTCTATAAAGATTCACAGAGAGGGTAGCGAAGCCCTACCAGAAACATTAAAAAACTGAGCACTCAGCCTCTCCTAAGAGTATGTTTTGTGCACTTAGTCACTCCGTCATATCTGACTCTTTATGACCCTTTGGACTGTAGCCTTCCAGGCTCCTCTGTCCATGGGATTTTACAGGCAAGAATACTGGAGTGGGTTAACATTTCTTCCTCCAGGGGATCTTCCTGACCCAGGGATCGAACCTGTATCTCTTGTGTCTCCTGCATAGCAGGTGGACTTTTTACCTGCTGAGCCATCAGGGAAGATTACTCCTAAGAAGGTGGAGTTTAAATCTTTGGTAACCCATGCCAAAAGATGATTAGGAGGCTGAAAATGAGGGAACATAGTTAAAGCAGCTTTTGTATGTATGCCATAAACTATTCATGTAGACACAATTTCATTTAGACTCTACAACAACTCTAGGAGGTAGATGTTCTATGTTACAAATGAAAACACTTAAGCCAAGAGAAAGAGGAATTAAACAATTTCTCTAAGGAAACATAGTAGAAAACTGAGGAAAGCAGTACTATATACTAGGCATTCATTCATAAATTCAACAAATATTTGTGGGCACCTTCTCTGTGCCAGGTACTTACTTAGTTAAGTCAAAGTCCATGATATATTTTTAAATAAGAATTCTAAAATTAGTAAAGCTATAAAAGAAAGAATCTAAAACATAAAAAATAATAATATGAAGAAAGAATAAACTGATTTGCAAAATAACTAAATAGAACTTTAGAAATGAAAAATAAGGTTCTTGAGATTCTTTTTTAATGCTCATAAAATAACTGACACTTCCTGGGCACTTACCATGAACCACATACTGTCCTGAGCATCCACTTATTTCGTCCTTACAATCCAGGTTTGAGGTAGGTATTATTAGTATCCACCTGATGCAGAGACACGAAAATGAGGGGAAACTTGCCCAGAGTCGCATGGCCAATTCTAGATGCCAGGATTTGAATCTGATATTGCAGAGTCTTTAGTCTTTTTTTTTTTTTAAAGCTGAAAATAGATACAAAAATAGGGATGTAATTCATATGCCATACAATTCACTCCTTTGAAGTATACAATTCAATAGTTTCTAGTAAGTCCACAGAGTTGTGCAATCATCACCGCAATCTAATTTTAGACATTTTCATCACTCGCAAAACAAAACCCATGCCCTTCCCTGCTCCCCATTTCCAGGCAACCATTAAACTACTTTCTTTAGCTTTGTCTATTCTGGGTATTTCATACAAATTAAATCATACAATAATACAATATGTGTCTTTTGTGACTGACTGCCCTCACTTAGCATAATGTTTAAAAGGTTCAACTATAACATCAGTTCAGTTCAGTTCAGTCGCTCAGTCGTGGCCGACTCTTTGCGACCCCATGAATCGCAGCACGCCAGGCCTCCCTGTCCATCACCAACTCCTGGAGTTCACCCAAACTCACGTCCATTGAGTCAGTAATGCCATCCAGCCATCTCATCCTCTGTCGTCCCCTTTTCCTCCTGCCCCCAATCCCTCCCAGCATCAGAGTCTTTTCCAATGAGTCAACTCTTCACATGAGGTGGCCAAAGTACTGAAGTTTCAGCTTTAGCATCATTCCTTCCAAAGAACACCCAGGGCTGATGTCCTTCAGAATGGACTGGTTGGATCTCCTTGCAGTCCAAGGGACTCTCAAGAGTCTTCTCCAACACCACAGTTCAAAAGCATCAGTTCTTTGGTGCTCAGCTTTCTTCACAGTCCATCTATAATATAGCATGCATCAATACTTTATTCTCCTTTTTATTGTCAAATAATACCCTATTGTATGAGTAGACTACATTTAATTTATCCATTAATTAGCTGATGGATGCTGAAGTTGTTTCCACACCTTGTTATAAGTTGAATAATTCTATATGAATAATGCAGCCAGAATGTTCCTGTATAAGTTTTGTGTGGATATGTTCTCTTCCCTCTAAGGCATACAGGTAAGAGTGGAATTACTGGGTCATATATAACTTTGTGTTTACATTTTGAAGAACTACCAAACTGCTTCCCAAAGTAACTATAACACAATACATTCATTTTACATTCTAGCTGCTTTGAAGTGATATCATATTGTGGTATTTATTTGCATTTCCCTATTGACTAAGGATGTTGAATATTTTTTCATGTGCTTAGTGGTCATTTCTGTATCTCTTTTGGAGAAATGCCTATTGAAGCCTTTTGCTCCCATATTCTGAATACATACTATTTATGTTGCCTTTAATCTAGATCTTAGCAAGAAGTCTGTGACTAGGGTAGCAGGATAAAATAGGAGAAGGGAGGTCATTATCTAAATGAAGAAACCATAAAGCCTTTGAAGTCCTTTGAAGTCCTATGAAGTCCTTTACTGTGAGACTCGCCAAGCCCAGAACACTGAATCTGGTGGAAACAACCCTACAGAAGACAAGATAAATGATTGTATAAAAGGTTTTAAGACAGACAGACAAAACTGAAGATTCAGACTATGCCAGATCACTCTCCGCCCCTTCCACAAATAATTCTTTAACAAATAACTTGCCTCATTCAAACATACACAGTAGTAATAAAGGGTCGGATGGATGAAAATGTGCATATAATTGGCATTCCTATAAGAGAGAATTTATATAATATCAAAATTGTTTAAACATTTAATGGAATATTTATTTAATAGATAAAATACACTTGGCTCAGTAAACAAAGAAATATAAATACAAAGATGTGTCAGTATTAATAAAATTACTAAGCATTAAGGGTAAAAGAGAAAAATATATCCCTTCAGAAGGGAAAAGAGGATGTTCAATAAGTGTCCACTATCTTGGTTTCAGACATTTCTAAACACTCCATATCTGAGGACAGTGACGACGCCCATACATTACTGAGGGAAAGAAAGTGATGCAACAATTTTATCCCAGCAAAGCGGCCTACTGCATGCAAGAGCCAGAAAGAATGCAGCACATGTGAGCCCTTCTTGTAAAATCACTGGCCAATGAAACCAGCCAACTGACAGATGACTCAGCATAATGACCTCAGGGAAGAAGCCATGGGCAATAAACTAATAAAGAACTCTGAATCTATTTAATTGTAGAATTCAATATGATGCATTTGGTTGTAGGCAGAATTCAAATATTATAAGCTTTGACAACATATGATTAATAAAATAATATTTCAGAAATTAATGGTCAAGAGAAGGGAAGACAGCAATCTCTAAATGCATTTTAATACAATTTAAATATCCCAGAGAAATTGCAGATTCAGTTCAGACCACCACAATAAAGTGAATATCACAACAGAGAGAGTCACACAAAATTTTTGGTTTCCCAGTGCATATAAGAGCTGTGTTTACACTACACTGTAGTCTATTAAGAGTATAATAGCATTATGATTAGAAAACAATATATATCCTGTAATAGAAAGAATATTTTATTGCTAAAAATGCTAACCATCATTTAAGCCTCCAGAAAGAGTTGTAATCTTTCTGCAAGAGTAATATCTAAGATCACTGATCACAGATCACCATAACAAATATAGCAAAAATGAAAAAGTTTGAATTATCGCAAGAATTACTGACATGTGACCAGAGACACAAAATAAGCAAATGTTTGAAAAGTGGTGGTGATAGACTTGCCTGACACTGGGTTGCCACAGAACTCCAATTTGTAATAACCAAAATATCCACAAAGCACAATAAGGTGAAGTGCACCAAAATGTGTTATGACCACAGCTTTTTCTTAACTAGCAATTTAAAAAATAAATTTAAAAATTTTAAGAGAGATTCTTCATTTTAATGGAAATTATGACTGCATTTCATCAAGTGGTATGATGTGTTCTTTTGGATTTGAGTAAATATTACATTGAACTGGATTATGTGTATCACTATTTTGAGACAAAATTATGTATGGTATGGCCCAATAAGCATATGCTTGTTAGGTGCACATTGATATAATAAATTTTTTCACCTTTAATTAATTGCATTAGTAGATTTCTTGATTTTAGATGTCTTTACACTCCTGGAGTAAATTCAGCTTGAATCATGGTATATTCTTTGACAAACTGCTCAATTTTTTTGAGTAACAATTATTTAGAATTTTAGATTTAAGTTCTTAAATATATGTATGGTGGGAAGTTGTACTAGCTTATTAAATAAACACCAGCCTCATAAACCTTAACGATTTCTGTGGTTATGTGTGATGGTTTAAATAATAGTATACTTATCTAATTTTTAAACATTATCCTTTTAATGGCATGTCTTACATTAGCTTCCAAATCTCTTCCACAGGTATTATCTACTCAGATTTTCTATTTTTACTTCAGTTAGTTTTGTTACTCAAAAATCACCCAGTTCCTTTTGATTAGAAAATCATTCAACTCCTTTTGGTTTTCAAATTTATTGCCATAGAATTGCAGGTAATATTCTCTCATAGTTCTCTTAATCTCTTCCAAATCTTTTGTTATATTTCCTTTCTTCCATCCAAACTCATTTAGATGGAATCTTTAAAATTTCTTTTACTGCCCCACTCCACACACACACACACACACGATTTCTAGAACACTATTCCTTAATCCCTGGGTCTTGCTAATCTATAAAAGGGGTACAGTTTGTTCAGTTTAGATTTTTAAGTCATAAAATTGCACACAGGTACAATTATCCTTGATTACCCTTGACCACAAGATGAAGTGTTTGTCTTGATTTTACAAGCCGTACTGTTTAAATAATATATATCTTTAAATACTAGAGTCATTCAACAACCAAGACACACACTGTCAGAGGTGTGTGGGAAATGCTACTGAGGGAAGAAATCTTCCATTTCACATTTATTCAGGGGTATCTGCTTATTAAATGAAATTAAGGATGAAATTAGCAGCAGAATTTAAATCTCTCTCTGTTTTTCCCTTCTATTCTCCCTCTCCCTGCTCCCACACCAAATAACTTAGCTCAAGGCAATTATTGGGTTTTCCATAGCAGAATAAATATATCATCTATTTCAAATTTAAGACTTAAAAATACATAGTCACGACATCATCTTAAATTTACTATGTATCATTTTTTCTTCTTGATATGTTAAGCTCTTCTTTGATTTTTCCTTTAGCTAGGACACTGATTTGAGTATATTTTTCAGACAGAGGATAAAGTGGTATACTCTCTGATCTCTTGAATTTGGGGAAATTTGTCTTTCCATTAGCTGGTTAGACAGATGATATCTTGGCTGGATATATGATTCTTGAACTGTAATCTCTCAGTAATCTATTAAACTAATCCCACTGTTTTCTTGTATCCAGTATTGCAAATGATATGCCCAATACCACAAAGTTGTGATTTTCTTTCCAGGCTATCTAGTGAAAAGCCACTAAGATAGACCTTGGTGTATGACTTTGTAAATTAATTCTTTCTTGGTTCACAGGAGGATTTTCCAATGAGCAGACTCAAATCCATTTTTAGCCCAGTCAGTTTTTCTTAATGATGAAATTATTACCACTCTATTTCTTCATTTTTCTCCCTACAGATCTCCTGGTGTTTATATGTATGTTTTTAGAATATTTTCTAAGTTTATTCAGTTCAGTTCAGTTCAGTCGCTCAGTCGTTTCCGACTCTTTGCGACCCCATGAATTGCAGCACGCCAGGCGTCCCCGTTACCTTTTATTTAATAATATTCATCACTGTGTAATTTTACTCTGTATTGTTAGAATTTTCCACCATTTAATCTTCAGGAAAAAAAAATGTGTTTCTCATCAGTGACCACAGGAAGGTTTTTCTGCCACGTGATGTGAACCATAACTACTGATTTATTAAAATTATCTTTTCATTCTCCCACTGATTTGGCCACAAAGGGAGCCATTTATTCTTCCCTCAGTAACTGGGTCTCCTTGTTATTATTCTTTGCTGAAAGATTTATGTCCCAATTGCACTTGTACAGTGATGATATCTTTATCATTGTTCTTTACTAATTGGAGCCACAGTCGAGAGAAGGGCAGAAAGCACACATTTGATATTTGATGGCTGATTTGCAGAGTCACCTCAAGAAATGGGCTTCAGCCTTTTTGTAGCTCAGTTTCTCTAAAAATAAAATGAATATAAAATTACATTTATACAGGCTTTTGATCTTATAAAAGTATAAAGTGTCATTAATTAGCATTCTTTAATGCTAGCTTTTGTCACTGTTAAAAATATAATAATACTCTGAACTCCTTTAGTGCCTTTCATCTGAGAATGTTAAAGTGTTTCGTAAACTTTTACTAATTAATCAAGCACCATTGTAAGGGAGGGACAGTATTATTATCTCTACTTAATGGATTGGAAACAGGAGTTCAATAGATTATAGACTAAAGGACAGACTCCAGACAGGACAATTGCAGAAGAAGAGCAAAAGTATCTTTGTCTGGACTTTGTTCTTAAGGACACCCATCCCATTGAAGGGCTTCTCTCTTCATGACAAATAATTATACACTATAAAATTTTTATTTTGCCTTTGAGGCAGAAGAAAATACTTCCCACTCATTCTTCCCCTCTCTTGGATATAACCTTAACCCAAGGGAGAGTAGTAGACATGCTCCTCAGCACTCTGCATCTCAGGCATACAAATTTCTCCAAAGCAGATGGACAGACCATAGACAAGATGCTCACAAATTTCTTCAGCAGTTTTTATAGACACAGCTCATGTAAAAGTTCATTGTAAAGCAACATATATTAATAACATATCATTGTTTAATAATTAAAATGTTTTCATACATTCATTGAGTCAATAAATGTTTATTAAGCATCTCCTACGTGTCACACACTATTCTCGACAATGGGGATACAGCAGTAAATAAAACAGTTGTTACTCCCCAAACACCTTACATTTCACAGGAAATGGAGGTGAAAAGAAATAGTAAACAAAGAACTACATATATTGTAGGAAAATATAAGGAGAAAAGTGGACACTTTCCTGATGGTCCAGTGGCTAAGACTCTGCACTCCCAGTGCAGGGGACCCAGGTTCGATCCCTAGTGAGGGAACGAGACCCCACCTGCCACAACTAAAGAATCCTGCATGCTGCAATGAAGACTGAAGATCCCACGTGCCACCACTAAAACCCAGCACAGCCCAATAAATAAATATTTTTTAAAAAAGAAAGAAAAGTCAAGGTGCAACATATTTATTGTCTGCTCAGTTGCTAATAAAAGATGTTTTTAAAAAAAGAAGAAGAAAAGTGAATTACAGTAGGGAAATGAAGAAAAAGGGAGAGGTCATGCTGTTCTCTATAGATGCCAGGGAGCTGGCATTTAAACAGAGACATAAAGGAAGTAGAGGGGCCAGTCCATGAATAAATGAGGGGAGATTTTTCTGGCAAAAGAAACAAGGGCAAAGGTCCTGAGGAAAGAGTATGTTTGGCACATTCCAAGATCAACAAGAAAGCCAGTGTGGTTGGAGAAAAGCAAACAAGATGAAGAGTGAGATGAGATTAGAGAGGCGGGGGCAAAGTGGAGCTCAGAACAGGCAAAGCCTTATTGGCCATGGGAAGGATTTCCATTTTATTCCAAGTGATCAGTGAAGCAATTGAATGGTTTGGAGCAAAGAAGTGACATGATCTGAGCTATGTGTTTAAAAAGTCACTCTAGCTGCCGTATGGAGAAAAGACCACAAGGATGGAAGCAAGATTTTGTTGCAGTACTCTAGACTTGAATCAGACTGTGGCAATGAGACCCCAGAGGAAATATTAAGTAGCTAGACACATGAGTCTTGAATGCAGAGAGGATGGTCAGGTTGGGCACATATATGTGGGCTGGATGAGATCACCAAGCAAACGAAGGTAGCAGGAAGGAAAAGGAGGGCCAGGCTGAGCCTCAGGATGTCACTGTGCATAAGTGGGAAATCAAGGGAGAGCCCACGAAGAAGACTCAAGAGTGAGCAGGGAGATAGACGATGAACCAAGAGAGTGATATCCTGGAGGTCAAGTGGAAAAAAAAAAAAAAAAAAATATATATATATATATATATGTTTCAAAGAAGAGAGAATCACTAACTGTATGAAATGGTGTTGAGCAAAATAAGGTCTGAAAACTGACTAAACAGTGGAAATACTGGTCTCATTAAAGACCTTTAAAGAAAAATTTCAAGAGAATAATGAGAAGTCAGATGGCAGTAGAATAAGTTTTCTTTACAGAAATCTCTCAGATCCTTCTTTCTGACTGAATTCTGAATTGCTTAGGTCTCTTTCTTATCAGAGGAACTTTCTCCAACCCTGAGCAGTTCTGACTTAAACTCCTACTGCTTGTGTTTTCTTGTTGTTTTTTGTTTTTGTTTTTCTATTGGTTAGTAAAATATTATTTTCTATTTAATTCATCATTCATTCAACAAATATTTATTCAATATCTGAAAAACACTTCCTTGGAGAGCTGTGAAGATTTTCACAGATAGTATTTTAAAATTGCTGGGAGATAATCAATAATCAAGAAAAATCTTATTGTTTTGGTAATATTATTTTTCTGGTGAGATATTTACTCCCATTACATATCCAAACTGCTGCAAGCACAGTTTGTTGCAATCAAGTGGCTACAGAATACTCTTGGGTTAAACAAAATTTGGATGGCAGAAAATCCAGCTACGCTACAAACCTTTTCCCTTTATATGGAACTCAATATAGGCTTGCATGTTATAAAAAGTGTGCTAGATTTTCCAGAAAATGGTCTGGATAAAAGAGAGGCAGAGATGAGACTGACATTTTCTAATAGTACAGGGAATTAGATACTGAGACTGGCCCTTCTGATGAATAAAGTATTTGTAAAGTTTTTCAAAATATATTTTAGCATGCTGGCAAGAAATCAAGAATTCTCTAGGGACCAAATGGAAAGCAAAAGCAAGAACCTGAAAAGGTAAATGGATTTCCACCCTGTCTTAGCTCAGATTCCCTAGAAGTAGAACCTGAGGCCAGAACTTATATACTTGGATATAGTCTCATCTAGAGTCTAGACTTAGTCTGATGCAGGGAGCAGAGATGGCAAGAAAGTTGGGGCATAAATTTCGCTACATTATTGTTCCTCCCGAGGCAAGTGAACCACATATTTGAACCCCTGTATTAGTCAAAGTAACAGTTAGAACAGGACATGGAACAACAGACTGGCTCCAAACTGGGAAAGGAGTACATCAAGGCTACATATTGTCACCCTACTTATTTAACTTATGCAGAGCACCTCATGTAAAATGCTGGGCTGGATGAAGCACAAGCTAGAATTAAGATTTCCAGGAGAAATATAAATAACCTCAGATATGCAGATGACATCACCCTTATGGCAGAAAGCAAAGAGGAACTAAAGAGCCTCTTGATGAAAGTGAAAGAAGAGAGTGAAAATGCTGGCTTAAAACTTAACATTCAAAAAACTAAGATCGATGCAGCTCTGGAGCTGAGGTGTAGGGCAGCCATTTCTCTCTATGAATTGTGGTCTAAAGTCCTGGGTGAGAGACTCATGGATGCAGCACCCTATGAGCAGGTGAAACTGAACTAATGGCAAAGGAGAAAAAGGGTAATAGAACTAAGTTTAGGGGTGTATAGCATTGCCTTCAGATAGAATTACATTCACCAACAGGCCTGTGATTCACAGAAATATAAGAGTGCTGTCATACTGCTGTCTAACATGGTTGACAAGATTAAAGAGTCCATCTTAAAGAGATCAAGCCCTGAGCCTTTGGAGTGGGATCACTGACCCCAAGACCCTAGACTACCATAGAACTAACCCTGCTGCTGCTGCTGCTGCTAAGTTGCTTCAGTCGTGTCTGACTCTGTGCGACCCCAGAGGGAGTATCAAACAGTGAGAACTCACACAAAGGAAACCACTTGAATACAAGACCTGGCATCACTCAACCACCAGTAGCACTCTGTGCAGGATACCTCATCTAAACAACAAACGAAACAAAAGTACAAACCCAGTCACCAGCAGACAGGATTACCACCTCACTCAGCCTTGCCCATCAGAGGAAAAACAAACAAACAAACAAACAAAAACTCAGCACAAATCTCACCTTACACCAAACTTACACAAACCACTGGACCAGCCTTAGGAGGGAAGAAAGCAAAAGGAAGGAAGAATTCAACCTTGAAACCTGGGAAAAGGAGACCTCAAACACAATAAGTTAAAAAAAAATAATAATGAAAAGGAAGAGAAATACTACACAAATGAAGGAACAAACTAGAAGCACAGAAGTCCAAATAAATGAAGAGGAAATAGGCAAACTACCTGAAAAAGAATTCAGAATAATGATAGTAAAGATTGTCAAAAAACCTTGAAAAGAAAATGGAGAAAATGCAAGAATCAATTGGCAAAGACCTAGAAGAATTAAAGAATAAACATGCAGAGACAAACAACCCAATTACTGAAATTAAAAATACTCTAGACATAATCAATGGATGTGAGAGTTATATATAAAGAACTGAGCACCGAAGAATTGATGCTTTTGAACTGTGGTGTTGGAGAAGATTCTTGAGAGTCCCTTGGACTGAAAGGAGATCAAATCAGTCCATCCTAAAGGAGATCAGTCCTGAGTGTTCATTGGAAGGACTGATTTTGAAACTGAAACTCCAATACTTTGGCCACCTGATGTGAAGAGCTGACTCATTTGAAAAGACCCTGATGCTGGGAAAGATAGAGGACAGGAGGAGACGGGCATGAGTGAGGATAAGATGGTTGGATGGCATCACTGACTTGAGTTTGAGTAAACTCTGGGCGTTGGTGATAGACAGGGAGGCCTGGCATGCTGCAGTCCATGGGGTTGTAAAGAGTCGGACATGACTGAGTGACTGAACTGAACTGAACTGAATCAATAGCAGAATACCTAAAGCAGAAGGACGAATCAGTGAGCTGGAAGATAAAATGGTGGAAATAACTTCTGAAGAGTAGAATAAAGTAGAAAGAAAGAAAAGAACTGAGGATAGTCTCAGAGACCTCTGGGACAACATGAAGAACACCAACATTCGAATTATAGGGGTCCCAGAAGAAGAAGAGAAAAAGAAAGGGTATGAGAAAATTTTTGAAGAGATTATAGTTGACAATTTCCCCAACATGGAAAAGGAAATAGTCAATCAAAAAACTAAGATTATGGCATCCAGTTCCATTACTTCATGGCAAATAGATGGAGAAACAATGGAAACAGTGAGAGACTTCCTTGGGCTTCAAAATCACTGCAGATGGTGACTGCGGCCTTGAAATTAAAAGATGTTTGCTTCTTGGAAGAAACGCTGTGACAAACCTAGACAGCATATTAAAAAGCGAGACATTATTCTATTGACAAAGTCCATCTAGTCAAAGCTATGGCTTTTCCAGTAGTTATGTATGGATGTGAGACTTAGACCATAAAGAAGGCTGAGTGCTGAAGAATTGATGCTTTTGAACTGTGATGTTGGAGAAGATTCTTGAGAGTCCCTTGGACAAGTAGATCAAACCAGTCAATCCTAAAGGAAATCAACACTGAATATTAATTAGAAGGACTGATGCTGAATCTGAAGCTCCACTACTTTGGCCATCTGGTGTGAAGAGCCGACTCATTAGAAAAGACCCTGATGCTGGGAAAGACTGAAGGTAGGAGGAGAAGGGGATGATGACAGAGGATGAGATGGCTGGATGGCGTCACTGACTCAATGGACATGAGTTTGAGCACACTCTGGGAGATGGTGAATGACAAGGAATCCTGGTGTGCTGCAATCCATGAGGTGGCAGAGAGTTGGACACAACTGAGCAATGGAACAGAGCAGAATTAGTCAGTTATTATCTATGGGCTGATAGAGTCAACTCACGTGGGAGTCAGCTCCCATCAGCCCTAACTGGAACAGCTCAGTTCAGTTTACTCATTCATGTCCGATTCTTTGCAACCCTGTGGAGTGCAGCATGTCAGTCTTCCCTGTCCATCACCAACTCCTGGAGCTTGCTCAAACTCATGTCCATTGAGTCGGTGATACCATCCAACCATCTCATCCTCTGTTGTCCCCTTCTTCTCCTGCCTTCAATCCTTCCCAGCATCAGGGTCTTTTCCATTGAGTCAGTTCTTCGCATCAGTTGGCCAAAGTATTGGAGTTTCAGCTTCAGCATCAGTCCTTCCAATGAATATTCAGGACTGATTTCCTTTAGGATGGACTGGTTGGATCTCCTTGCAGTCCAAGAGACGCTCAAGAGTTTCTCCAACATCACAATTCAAAACCATCAGTTCTTTTGCGCTCAGCCTTCTTTATGGTCCAGCTCTCATGTCCACACATGACTACTGGAAAAACAATAGCTTTGACTCAATAGACCTTTGTTAGCAAAGTAATGTCTCTCCTTTTTAACATGCTGTCTAGGTTGATCATAGCTTTTCTTCCAAGGAACAAGTGTTTTTTAATTTCATGTCTGCAGTCACTATCTGCAGTGATTTTGGAGACCAAGAAAATAAAGTCTGTCACTGTTTCCATTGTTTCCCCATCTATTTGCCATGAAATGATGGGACCAGATGCCATGAATGTTGAATTTTAAGCCAACTTTTTCACTCTCCTCTTTCACTTTCTTCAAGAGGCTCTTCAGTTCCTCTTCACTTTCTACCATAAGTGTGGTGTCATCTGCATATCTGAGGTTATTGATATTTCTCCTGGCAATCTTGATCCAGCTTGTGCTTCATCCAGCCTGGCATTTTGCATGATGTACTCTGCATATAAGTTAAATAAGCAGGGTGGCAATATACAGCCTTGACGTACTCCTTTCCCAATTTGGAACCAGTCCATTGTTTCATCAGAGAAGGCAATGGCAACCCACTCCAGTGTTCTTGCCTGGAGAATCCCAGGGACGGGAGAGCCTGGTGGGCTGCCATCTATGGGGTCCCACAGAGTTGGACACGACTGAAGCAACTTAGTAGCAGCAGCAGCATTGTATCATGTCCAGTTCTAACTGTTGCTTCTTGACCTGCATACAGATTTCTCAGGGGGCAGATAAGGTAGTCAGGTATTCTCACCTCTTGAAGTATTCTCCAGTTTGTTGTGATCCACACAGCCAAAGGCTTTGGCATAATCAATAAAGCAGAAGTAGATGTTTTTCTGGAATTCTCTAACTGGGACCATTTCTCAGAAAAGAGAGAGAGCTTGAACTTTTAGCAGCCAACCCATATTAGCTATGGAATGGAAGTACCAACCCAGTAAAAGGGTCTGAGGAGGGGACTCTGAATCACCACAATACTATTACAGCCCACTGCTTGCACCAGTGAGAAAATTTAGGAGGGAAATATTGTTGGAATGAATAGGGTCCCCACTGTGGCAGTTGATCTCTGAGAGAAAACTGATGCTTGTCTTCTAACTTTGCATCAGATCAGGATAGCACTTCTAATAACTTGCCTAGTGGAGTGACCCAGATTCTCATCCCTGAGGGGTTGACCTCATCAGACCACGACTGCTTTACATGCGCATATACAACTAAAATGGGGCACAAAGATACCCCAAAATACCCCAGTTCACCATTGTACTACACATATCCTACCAGCCACAACACCTAAGAGCAGTCATACCTTTTCATGAATATTAGGATCAATTACACCTGCTGGTACATCTCCCTTTATGTCTGCCCTTCTGTATGCATGGAGAACTCATGTCAGCTGCATCTTTAAATGTATGCAGTCTCTTAACTATATGCCTTTGGTACTACTATCCCCACTACTAGCCAAGACCTCTAGACCCACTGAACCTAAATTTGTGACAAGAAACATAACTTCCCCCCAAGTAGTTCACTGTAAGGTAGAGTACATGGGACTACTTCTGCTTTGACCCCTTGATTTCTGAACATATTTATTCTATCTACTGGAGAGTGTGCTCAGTTACTCAGTCATGTCTGACTCTTTGCAGCTCCATAGACTGTAGCCCATCAGGCTCCTCTGTCCATGGAGTTCTCTAGGCAAAAATACTGGAGTAGTTGCCACTTCCTACTCCAGGAAATCTTCCCAACCCAAGGATCAAACCCACATCTCTTGCATCTCCTGCATTGGCAGGTAGATTCTTTACCACTAGCCCAATAAATAGTAGTTGTTGGTTTAAGGAATGTACTGCATCTTAAGGTATAGCCCTACAGTGGGTGTCTTGGTGCCCCAGCCAGATCATGCCTAATAAAAATTCACACTGGCCCCATCACTAGAAAACAGCCCTCAGCCAACAGGAGCCACCTGGCCCAGGAGGCTACATTCTCCTCCATTTTTGAAAGGAGGAAAGTCAGCCAATGAGTGACTGATACAGGGTACAAAATGTCATCACCCTTGTTTAATATAGAACTAAATCTATGATACAATGTGTGCCCCAAATCTTCCCAGTGGGATCAGATTGAACCTAATCTCCAGCTGAAACCAGAGTCATACTTTCCCCTTGGCCCTATCCAGTTTCAACTGGGACCTTTCTTCTGAGAATACTCCCCTTATAAATCACTTGACCTAGAGGGGTTTTTTGGTTTTTTTTTTTAATGCTTTTCATCTAGGGAACTGGACCAAAGCTAGCACTTCACCCTTGCAAATCAGCATTTCTGTGCATTCAATAGATGTGATATTAAGAAGCCAAACCACCATCTGAACATCACTGAAGAACATCACTGCCATGAAGAACTATGGAAATAAGAAACAGATGGGTAATTATACAAGATTACTTTTTCTTTTAAAAAATTGTTTAAAAGATAACTAAGATAAAAAATAATATTAATGCATTTGAGGGCTCAAAATGTATGTAGAAGTAAATACACCACATCAATATCCTAAAGCATAGTACTAGGGTTAGTCACTCAGTCCCAAAGCGTAGAGGAAATGTAATTGGAATTATACTGTCGTAAGGTTCTTACACTACATATGGTGTAATAATATTAACTCACACAGACTTTTATAAGTTAAAGACATATCTTGTAATCTCTAAATAAACCACTAAAAAATAATACCATGAGCTATAGCTAGAAAACTATCAGAAGAACTAGAATGAAATCCTAGAAAGAAAAGTATAGAGTAATTGTCAGACTAGTTGAAAGCCTAAGACTCAATTGATGTTGTTTGAAAAAGATGCATTGAAATATAAAGACACACAGAAGTTGAAAGAAAAAGGATGTAAATAAACATATTTATTTTTTTTTTATTATCCAATATATTATCCAATCCCTAAGTATAAGTAATTCAATGTGACTAGATTATTTCCACACAAGAAGTATTACCAGAGATGGGGGTTATTTTATAATGATGAAAAGATTTATTCATCAGGAAGACATAATTCTAAATGTGTGCTCATCTAAGTACAGAGCTTAAAAGTGAATGAGGCATAAAAGAACAGAAGTAATGGGAAAATAGACAAATTCAATTAATTCCCCTCTCAAAATAATTGATAGAATAACTAGCCAAAACTATTAGTAAGGATATAAAGGACCTGGCAGAATTGCTAGAAGGCACATCAATATATATCCTGCAGACATTAAATCATAATAGACAGATATTATGAGCATCTTTATGCCAATAAATTTAATAGCTTCAGTATATCAAAACATTGCCTGAATAATACAACTTTCTAAAACTGACACAAGTAAAAATGAAAAATATGAATAGCCCTATATCTATTTTTAAAATTGATGTAATTAAACAACTTCTGAAGAAGAAAATTCCAGGTTTAGATGACCTCACTGTTGATGTCTATCAAACATCTAAGGAAGAGATATCAATCTTCACAAGATCTTTTAAAAAACAGAGGAGGTAGATGCTTCCCAATTTGTTTTATGAGAACTACCAAACCTGACAAAAACATTACCATTAAAAAATGAAGACTAATATATCTCATAAATGTAGACATACACACATACATAACTTACAAATTATCAGCAAATTAAATCTACTAGTACTTTAAAAGGAATATATATCATGACCAAGTAGAATTGATTCCAGGAAATTTGAGAAAATTTTTACATGATTATTTCAATAAACATGGAAAGTCATTTGATACAATACAGCAGTCATTTATGCTAAAAACCCTTGCAAGCTAGGAAGAAAAGGGGATTTCTTCAACTTGATAAAGAGGATCTCTGATCAGAGCAGATGGTGATTGCAGCCATGAAATTAAAAGACGCTTACTCCTTGGAAGGAAAATTATGACCAACCTAGACAGTATATTAAAAAGCAGAGACATTACTTTGCCAACAAAGGTCCATCTAATCAAGGCTATGGTTTTTCCAGTAGTCATGTATAGAGGAGGAAAAGGGGATGACAGAGGATGAGATGGCTGGATGGCATCACTGACTCAATGCAAGTGAGTCTGAGTGAACTCTGGGAGTTAGTGATGGACAGGGAGGCCTGGCATGCTGCAATTCATGGGGTCGAAAAGAGACGGACACGACTGAGCAACTGAACTGAACTGAACTGACTGAATATCACATTTAATAGCGATTGTTCCCCCTGAGATTGGGAAAGGCTTAGATATTTGAACTCAGCACTTCTATTTATTAATAACACTGTACTGGAGATCTTTGCCAATGATAAACCAAAAAGAGGAAGAAAAAGAAAAAGCATCTAAGATTGCAAAGGAAGATGTATAACTATTTTTAGACATCATTGTTCATGGAGATTTTTACCAAAGATTTACTAAGAAATTTACCAAAGATTCTTTAGCGTTAACAAAGTAAATTTTGCTAAGTCACAGTATACAACATATTGAAAAATACAGAAGATCAGGTGGAAAAAAACAATGTAAAATATGTTTTACATTAACAACAACAAAAAAAAAACACATAAAATAGTTGGAAATATATCAAATGAAAGATGTGCAAGTTCTCTACATTAAAAAGGCAGAACATGGAGAAGGAAATGGCAAGCCACTCCAGTATTCTTGCTTGGTAAATCCCATAGAGGAGCCTGGTGGGATAGGGTCACAAAAAGAATCAGACTAGATTGACTAGACTGACGAAACAACATAGAGAGACAGAGACTGGCAGCAGATGGGGGCTGAGGGCCATGTATGCAGGCACCCCTGGCTCACAGGGGGCACCCCCGTCCTGGATCTGCACTGACCTCCTGCAGCCTGAGGGCTGAGGGGCCTTAGAGGGCCACTGGCGGGGGTCTGCTGCTGAGCTCAGAAGCATACCTGGCATCACACCAGTGAGGGGGTCCACAGGAGGTGATCCTGGATCTCCCCCACCCCCAATGCCTTCCCAGGACCAGGTGCTGGTTTCCCACTGTTGCAGTGAACCATTCAAGTGGTGGAAAAAAAAGGCAAAACATTCCTGGGAGAACCTCAAGAAGATTCAGATAAATGGAGAGTTATACTATGTTCATGGGCCGGAATGCTGTTGCTGCTAAGTCGCTTCAGTCGTGTCCGACTCTGTGCAACCCCATAGACAGCAGCCTACCAGGCTCCCCCGTCCCTGGGATTTTCCAGGCAAGAACACTGGAGTGGGTTGCCATTTCCTTGGAATGCTGTTAAGAAGTCCATTATCCTTGAAGGAATGTAAAGGTAGAATGAAGTACCAATTAAAATTCCCTCAGTATTTTTAGATAAATCAGCAAGCTGATTCTACAATAATTAGGAGGATATGAAGCACTTAAATTATTGCTCATTTTCAAAAAAACATCCAAAATTTTCTGATAAAGAGTTACAAAACTGGAGGACCTATACTACCTCTTTTCAAAGTATATTATAAGTTGTATTTGTCAAGAAAATGTGGTAGGAGTGTAAAAACAGACAAATAGATAAAAGAAAGAATAGAGAGTCCAAAAACAGACAAACATCTATATGGTCAACTGATCTTTTCTACAAAGTAGCAAGGTAATTCAATGCAAGAACAATAATTTCTTTAGCACATTATGCTGGAAAAATTGAAATACATAGAAAAGAAACCAAAACTCAACTTCTGCCTAAATATAAAGCTAACACTATAAAATTTCCAGAATAAAACATAGAATAACTTTACAATATTCAGGTGGAAAAAGATTTCTTAGGACATAAAAAGCTCTAACCATAAGAAAAAACAATATACTCAATCAAAATTAAACTAGTGTTTCTAAAAAAACATCATTTAAGACACTAAAAAGGCTGAAGTAATAATTAACTCTCTATATATTCAGATTTTATTTGTAAAATATTTTATAAAATGTTTATATTATAAAATATATTCAGAATATATTTTGTATATTCAGATTAGATAAGGAACCCGTTCAACTCAGTAATAAAAGTTCAAACCAATAAAAAAAGTGATAGACTTGACCAGACACTTAAAAAGTACAGGAATTTCCAAAACATAAATGAAGATACTCAAGATTATTACTTTTTAAGAAACTTCAAATTAGAACCATAATAAGATATTACTTCACACTAATTAGAATGACTGAAATTAAAATTCACAATACCAAGTGTTGAGGAGGTGGAATAAATGTATCTCTCATACACTGATGGTGGGAGTCTAAAATGTAATGGCCACTTTAGAAAAGTAGTTTTCAGTTTCTTATAAATTTAAGCAGACATATATCCTATCTCCCAGGAATCCTATTTCTAGGCATTTACCCCAAATAAATGAAAAGATATATTTACAAAAAGACGTGTACAAGAAAGTTTGAGCAATTTTATTGCTGGTAGCAAAATACTGATAAATATGAAACAATCTATTGGTCCGTCAACCTGTGATTGTAATATTTAAGAACATGGAATCCTTAGCAATAGGAAGGATCAAACTACTGATACATACAACAAAGATGAATTTCAAAACATCATATGGAGTGGAAAAAGCAGGACACAAAAGAGTACATTCTGTATGATTCCTTGCATATAAAGTTCTCGAACAGACAAAATAAAGCTGTGTTTATAGAAATCAGATTGTTTCTTGGGATAAGGGCGGGGTGGGGTGAAAGATTGCAAAGCATACCAGGGAATTTTCTGGGACAGTGGAGATAATCTGCACATTAATTGGAATGCTGATTACACAGGTGTAGTCATGAGTCAAAAATTATTGAGCTACAGCTCAATACGTTTCATTTTAATAAACTTAAAATGTGTGCATTTTGTTATATGTAAAGAACTCAGTATAGTTTAAAAACAATTTCAAATTAAGAATGACACTGTTCTACCCGTTTTCTCTAACAATGGCAACAGCAACAATAATAAAACCAAGGTTTATTGAGCAGCTGCTCTTTCTGACCCACTATGATAAATTCTTCACACATGTTAACTGATTTGACTTCCTAAGAATTGTTAATACTTCATACCATAGATGTGATTAACTCCTATCTCTATTGTATGCACCACAAAGTGGACCCACAGGTCACTGCATCAAAATGCTCAGTGACTAACAAGAAGAAACTGATGGAATCAGTGTATTAATCTAGGCATTCTAAACCAAAGAATAGTCTGTTAATCACCCCATTGTGCTCTCTAATTTCTGTGCTGTACTTAGGTGCTCAGTTGTGTCCAACTCTTTGCAACCCAATGGACTGTAGCCCACTAGGCCCCTCTGTCCATGGGATTCTCCAGGCAAGAATACTGGAGTGGATTGCCATACCCTCCTCCAGGGGATCTTCCCAACCCAGGGATCAAACCCAGGTCTCCCGCATTGCAGGTGGATTCTTTACTGTCTGAGCTACCATAAGAATAATGGAGTGGGGAGCCTATCCCTTCTCCAGGGGAACTTCCCGACCCAGGAATGGAACTGGGGTCTCCTGCATTGCAGGAGGATTTTTTTTACCAACTGAGCTACCCTATAGTTATTATTGATTGATTGAAAGATAAAGAGTTAATTTTTTAGCAACATTAGATTTCACATGGTTGGAAATTCCCAAGAACTTTGACACTAGG
Source organism: Bos indicus x Bos taurus (assembly GCF_003369695.1). Lineage (NCBI taxonomy): Eukaryota > Metazoa > Chordata > Mammalia > Artiodactyla > Bovidae > Bos > Bos indicus x Bos taurus. The sequence goes on from NC_040080.1 coordinate 101,774,336, forward strand.
AACCAGGTAAGCATGTGTAAATCAAAATTAACATAATTAACCAGAGTTCTGTTTATGAAACATGGAACTACAAAAGGTAGATGTCCATCATTTCTCCAGATGTTGGAGACAGGCTGCCAGTTCCTCAAAGCTGGCAACGTTGCCAGCAGCTGGTCAATCGGGTTTGAGCAGCATCACTGTGTGGCCCACTAGAATACTTTGGATGTTTCCTCTTCTCCTTTCCATTCTTGGGCTTCACTAAAGGGTCTCCAGGTGTTTTCAGAAAGGGCCCACTATCATCTTCCCCTTTAACAACCCATGAACTGAACCAAAAGAAAAAAGGGTGTAGGATTGTGTTAGGTTTCTCAGTGGAGAGCATATCAAGATTTACAATAGAACAGGAGGCATTTTGCCATCTCTGCATGGAGTATATGCTTACTTGACAGCCAACAAGCTGGAACACACAACAAAATCTTACTTATGAAACTAATCTACACTAAAATCTATCGGTTTGTCTTCACCAAGACACTTAAGAATTGGATTTCATATCATATAATCAGGTTTTATGAAATTTTTTTTACTGCTTTGTAATCAAACCAATGGAATTAATTTGCTTTTCCATTACATGTTTGTGCATAGTTTCAAAGCTACGATAGGAAGGCAAGGTAATTGTACTTCCTTTTAAACAATTTTTTTCATTTTTTAAAAAATAATTTATTGTTCGGTTTATGACAATCTGGAGTAAGAGAACTCATCAACTAGACCTTGAAAATATCATGCAAACAAAGGTGTTTAACACTCGCATGTTATCTTTGTTCCAGAATTAAATTAGGACTAAAGGCCAGAATTAAAAAGGCCAGTGTTTCTCTAAATGACCTCCTTCATCAGGGTCAACTGAGTGCTCACTTGTAAAAGAGAGTCCTGGGTTTCATTTCCATGCCCACAATATCAGTGTCTCAGGATCCCAGGTCACCATTTTAGTAAAATTCCAGATGGTTCTTATTTATCCTTAAATTTGGCAACTTCTGCTCTAGGCCTGACAGAGAGGGGGAAAATAGCCATCAAAGATTTGTATTTGTAAGAGGCAATTCCTAAAGTGAATGGAGAATTAAACCACAGCCAGCAAGAGAAACGTTTCACGCCAGCACAGCGGCTTCTCTCTGTAAAGGGCGGCTTGCAGGCTTAAAAACAGGATCTGTAAAATCTACAGCACACGATGCCATTATCTACAACCTCACAAAGAGGGTTTTAGATCTGCTACATGAAAGATGTAATAAACCACACAGATGGTACATTGAACTAAAGCAAATGCAAGGGGAGAATTTAATACCTACAGATATAAAACCTCAGTTTGTTTTTAAAGATCCTTTTCATCTCAGGAAGAAAGACAGATTTAATCAGTTCTTTCGCAGACGTTATCCCATGTCAGACTTGTGCCTGCCTTACTTGAGTTCAAAGGGGACAAAGGTGGTCTCTTTTTCTAAGCCAGGTTGGGAAGGGGCAGGGACTAAAATAAATGAGCAGCCACCTTCATGACCATGGCTCAAATGATGTGTGACATAAGAGGTATTCCTATTTTGAGGAAAAGGAAGAACGTGGTTCTATAGAAGCTTAAATGTATCTGAGCTATGGTTTCTTTTCTTGCTGTTTGTTTTTTTACTTTTTTATTAAAATGTAAATGAATGAATGAGTGAACAAGCGAACTAACAAATACTTTCAAATAATGTGATTGAGTATGCTTTATGTATTTCCTGTTCTTTGCAAGATTTTTCACCTGTGACTGGAGACTGCCTCCGCATTACAAATGGGTTTCCTCATGAACCGAGACTGGCCTCAGTAAACCTGACAAGTTCAAGAGCAAGGAAATGGTCTTTGGAAACAGACGGCTCCAAACCAGACTTTGTCCTTTCAAAGCAACTCAACCCCTAGCTTCTGTAAAAGGCTGGATATCAGCCTGCTACTTCTCTGTCCAGGCTGTTGTCTTCACTGCTACATAGCAGGCTTTGCACCAGCTTCTTGTCTTACTCTTTGTTTCTCTGAACTCTGCTGGGAAGTAGCCCTCAAATTAGTTCTACAGAACTATGATGCAAGACCAGGAAAGAGGCAAACTAATTCTTATTACCAAAGCAGTACCTTCACTGAAAACCTAGTAAATAAAATGTCCACTTGGTACAAAATGCAAGTGCTTAGAAGAAAAGAACAGGGTTTGAAGGCCATATCAGGAAGCATAGAATGGCACTGAGGTTTTCTCTATCATATTCTAAATAAAATGGCCACCTCAAAGGCTAACCACTTAATATTTGGGGGTCAGGTTTGGATGGTTAAAAGAAGTACGGTAGAAAATAAACAGGCTTTTTAGAGGGATACCAATAGAAATTAGAGAAGCAATTCTGGATCCTTCACTTCACTGGCAAGGATTTTCAAATCTGCTCTTGTCAATATTATTCAGTTCCTCTTCTGGCATACCTGGTACCATTTCAGTTCTCTATCACTAGAATTTTTTATTTATTATATTGACCACTCAGCAATCACTGGCATTTTCTATTATTTTAAAATGATTGTCCATTAATTGTCCTCTAAACTTGACATACAGAGTTTACATGGATCAGTATTTTTCTAATCTAATATCTCTGCTTTATGAGGGAAAATCGAAACAGAGTATTTGGTGCCAAGATGTTGAAGAAAACCCCACACCACCTGGAACCTTAGCAATGCTTAAGGAAAGGTATTTTATGTCATAAGAATTGGAGACTTACGTAGAAAAATGAGTGTTTCTAGGACTAGCTGATAATGAAAGTCACATTTGCTTCTTACATCTTTCTTGTCAATGCCTATGATGGTGATGGGGGTGGAGAGTTACTGTAAAAGATTCAAATCTGTTTTAATCAGAGAAAAGATGTATAACTTATAAGGCTCATCAAATGTCCTTCCTTGAGCTGATTTTAGAGCTATCAAAAGTCATAACCTCATGATTCTGGGAGGTATGATGGCATTTACAAAATTCTCTTATAATTTGGACATACTAACTACAATCTCTACCCTCTGTTTTCATGGGACTTGACGGGACTACAGATGGTAAAAGAAGTGAGATCAGGCAGTAACCTGGTAGACTTAAATCACTAACATCATATTAATATACATAGTGGGGGAGCACAGATTCAATGACGGTCTAAAATAGATGGGCGCGTACCTTCTAAATTTAAATGCTGTGGGGATAAATATACACAGAGCATACTGTTCCTGCCTTCAAGAAGTTTAGATACAAGAAGCATATTGTGATATTGCATTACTTCTTCTATAATTCTATGGATAATCACCTCCCTTCTTGGTAAGAACTTAACTTGAATGCATCATTTGCACACACTGATCTGTAGGAATTCAGCCCAAGAATGAAGGCAAAGAGTTCATCTGATTCCCTATGGCTTGTCTGTTCCGAATTTGTTTCACAGATCATCAAAAGCTTATACATTTGAATACACATACAAAAAAACATATTCTTACCTGTGCACTGGTAAGAATTCTAAAGGAAATAGATCAGCTGAATATTTGGATTCTCTACTTTCAGCATATTTTATTTGAAATATGAAATTGTAATTAAAGACAGATTTCACCAGATATAAATTTGAGATTTAAATTATTTTAGCAAAATTGGATAAACCATGCTGAATATTTTTTTGCCTCAGTTAGCTTTATGTTCTGATAAAATTTGCCAGAGAAGTTCCACTGACCTTTGCTATATACATACAAATTCACTAAGATGTTCCGATGATCAGTGTTTGCGTTTTATTACCTAACTAGTCAAGTTATGCTTCATGAATCTCATAATTAACAAAATGTGTATATCTTTTAATTAATATAAATATGTACATGTTTACATTTCAGCTGACACATTCTTACTGACAACCCCTCTATTACTCTCTCACTCTTCCTCTCAATACTTCAGAGAGATTGGGTTGCGTGTTTACTCTCTGGGCACCCAGATCACTATGTATATGCTACTGTATACAATTAATCTGATTACCCTTTAATCGTTTTCCCTCTCATTTTGTTTATCCAAGTTCTATAAGGACAGAGGCTTTGTTTCATTGTTCTTATTATCCCTCAGGTTTAGCACACAATTTGTCACAGGATAAGTATTCAATAAATAATCACTGAATAATTAAATGATACCTCCCCTTGAAAAGATCAAAATTTAGTCGGGCTGGAATATATGCATGTAACTAATTGTAATGCAAAGCAAAATAATATGACAAAAGAGTTATTAATACTAGATAGATGTATTTGCTCTATTTATAGAAGATCAAATTATTTTTGCAAATACATTATAATCGTTAAATAAAATATTTCCTTGCAGAATTTCATATAGATAATTGCACAGCACTCCTTCCCTAAGTGTGCTATTTCCCTGATATTTATTTTTTCCCTTAGAAAATAAACAATGTTTGAATTTTTAAATATTAACTTTCTATTTTATGATAATTTCTGGCATAATTATAATGAACTTAAAGAAATTGAAGAGTTGTCCTTTTTTTTTTTTTACTCTCTTTTTTGAAAAGTTATCTTCTGTTTTCTCTCTGTCTTTGGGTATATGTGGGGGAAAAAAGTAACTTGACTATAAGTAAAACTGAATTACATCATTTATTTCCAAAGGAATAAAGAAAGGGAAAGAAGGAAAAGGAAAATAAAAAGGAAAGGGGAAAGAAAGGAAGGAAGGAAAGAGATAAGAATGGAAAATTTTTTTCAGAGTCATGGAAAGCTAACCTCACTGTATAGAATGAGAACCATAGTCAAATATTTGCCAGATATTTGTACTTAAGCTCTTCACAATGATACCTGGCATTTGTTCACTATGAAAAAAAATAAATACAAGTGATTAGTGCCAGACTTTTTTTTTTTCAGTATTGATTAAAGATTGCTATATTTACAAAGCACAGTAGAATCTTCAGAAGCTTTTTTTAAAATCTTGAAAACCTTCCTTATATTTCTGCTTCTGTCACAGTGATTACACAATCTCATCTGGTTAATTTTAAACCAGCTAAAAAAGCCAAGTATTTCACTATTCCACAAATATGAGTTTAATCCTGAATTTGTTAGGTTTTAACAAGTTGGCTCTGATTTTACAGAAAATAAAAACTTCCTCCTTGTAAAACAAACCAGAAATAAGATTCTTCTCCAAAGGAATGTATCACTTCATTATTTCAACCTACTGGACTCAAGCCTTCTTTCTTAGGAAAAGTAACTGTGCAAGTGGTGGATGACTTATGTGACTGCCATGCTTCAAGTTCCGTTCGTCCTTTTGGAGAATTCTTTATAATGGTAACTATTATCCGTGGTCAAAATTCAATTACTTTTTAAAGGAAATAAAACCTTTATTTCTATTTATCATGAAACTTTCAACAACACAAACCAATACCAATTAAGGTTCTAAACAAGTGAAATATAAAAGTAGTACTTATATTTTCAAGGATATACATACATATTCTAGTGGGGGGCTGATATTTTTAAAGAATTTGTAATTTGAGGGAACTTTCTGCTGAGTGATAGTTAGGAGGCTTGGCTTCCGTCTTGACTTCAATAATTACAAGTTATGGAACCTCAGTAAAGGGACTTGACTATTTTTAAACCTTAGTATCTTCATCTATGAGCTTTCCAGGTAGTGCTAGCAGAAAAGAACCTACCTGCCAACACAGGAAACATGAGAGATGCAGGTTTGATGCCTAGGTTGGCAAGATCTCTTGGAGGAGGGAACGGTAATCCACTCCAGTATTCTGGCCTGGAGAACCCCATGGACAGAGGAGCCTGGCAAGCTACAGTACATAGGTTCACAAAGAGATGCAAAACTGAAATGACTTGGCATGCACAGCATTTTCATCTATAAAACAGGCATGATAGTACAATTACTTCATAAGGAGAAATGTTGGGAAAATACCATTAAAATGTAAAAATATTTAGACTCATTGCTACATGATTGCCTAACAAGCATTCAATGAAACAGCAGTAATTTTTATCAGGAGCCAACTCATTGGAAAAGACCTGGATGAAAGATTGAAGGCAAAAGGAGAAGAGGGCAGCAGAGGATGAGATGGTTAGACAGCATCACTGACTCAATGGACATGAATTTGAGCAAACTCCGGAAGGCAGTGAAGGACAGGGAAGCCTGCAGCGGTACAGTCATAGGGTCACAAAGGGTCAGACGTGACTTAGCAAGTGACCAACAACAACAATTTTTATCAACATTATTATTATTATTTCCAGTTGATGGCTTCATATTTGAATGCTATGGGCTTCCCTGGTGGGTCAGATGGTAAAGAATCTTACTACAATGCAGAAGACCTGGGTTTGATCCCTGGGTCTGGAAGGTCCCCTGGAGAAGGAAATGGCAACCCACTCCAGGATACTTGCCTGGGAAATCCCACGGACAGAGGAGCCTGATAGGCTATAGTTCATGGGGTCACAAAGAGTCGGACATGACTGAGCAACTAATACTACTTTTTGCCTTTATATATACATATATATTATCATGTAAGTTCCAGTTATGAAGCCCTGTCTTAGGGTGGTTTCCTAAAAGTAGACCCTAGGGCAAGAATTTTAGCGTAAGGAGTTTATTTGGGTGGTGATTTCAGGAAGCCTTAGTAGGAGCGAGGGAAACTCAGAAAATAAAAACTTTACAGGAAAATTTTAAAGGGGAGAAAGAGGAGGGATCTTGAAAATATTAACCAAAGCACATATGATTTTTCATTTGTAAACCCTGAGACAGTCTTCAAGTTCCTTAGCATATATTTACAAGGTCCTGTCTATGATTTTAAGCTGCAGCCTAATAGACTAACCAAATGACTGAGAGGAACAAGTTTATCTCTTCTTCAGAGATACTATTCTAGATTAGATCTCTGCTTAAAACCTTACTTAAGGGTGCTTCCCTGGTGGCTCAGTGGTAAAGAATTCAGCTGCCAATGTGGTGGACCTGGGTTCTAGTCCCTGGTCTGGCAATATCCCACAAGGCACAGAACAACTAAGCCCGTGCACCATTGACTATTAAGCCTGTGCTCTGGAGCCCAGGAGCCACAACTACTGAGCCCACACGCTGAAGCGTCTGTGCCTAGAGCCTGTGCTCCGCAAGAAGGGAAATCTTTGCAATGAGAAGCCTATGCACTGCGACTAGAGAGTAGCCCCCACTCACCGCAGCTAGAGAGAGCCTGTGTGCAGTATCGAAGATCCACCACAACCACAAATACATAAAAACGGTTCTTTCAAAAGAACAAAGAACACATACCTAAGGAGCAGTGTCTCAGAAAACAATTTAACAATAGCATCTACTAATCACACATGTGTCACAATTTCCATTCTTGTTTAATCATTGTTTAGTATACAGGAAACATTAGGATGCTCTTACCGAAAGGCTGTTTAAATTTGGAAGCACATGTACACCCATGGCTGATTCATGTCAACGTATGGCAAAAACCATTACAATAATGTAAAGTAATTAGCCTCCAATTAAAATAAATAAATTAAAAAAAAATATGGAAGCTGACCCTCATAACCAGCTACTTGTCACACTAAAGCTTAAAAAACGTGTCACTCTTGTGCTGTCTTATTCATATGCAAAATATAAGTTTTACTGTCATAATTACCACCTTCCTTATTGGAAAACCTGTAACTCTGTGAATAGCAAGCTGTATCAATTTTGTCAGTTTTCTATAAATATAATAATTATTATTATTATTAAAATGGGTGGTTCAACTTTGAAAATAGCTGATGATAATAAATAGGGATGCCATTTACATGCCAAAAATGCAAAGGGAGAAAGTATACAATAAAAAGGCTATAATCATGATCTCTTTGTTGAACCAGCCCATAATTTTCACCATCAGAATTCTATATCCATATGGTTCATGATAACACACACTTGCTTAAGTTGTATGTGTTAAAAAACCAACCCCTCCTCAGAGAAAACTCTAGCATAACTTAATGAATAGGCACAGGTCTGAAATGATGGAATTCAAATTATTTCTTCTATTTAAGGGAGTAACACTTAGGCTAAACTATGAGATAGTGCTTTTGCAATGTTGATAGCTTTTGCTTTAAAAAAATATCGGAAAGAATTTCGTAACTCCAGAAATTTATAACACCTTTGAATCTGGAAACATGGATTTTATTGTTGGTCCCACCATCAATTTAATAACAGCAGTCTAGACACATGTTTCCTCTCTGTCTTACCTATCCTATTTTAGAGTTCTTGGTAAAAGCAAAGTATGGATAAACCTACTCATCAATCTCATTTTTAATAAATAAAAATTCAATAACTAAGTTAACTTTCACATTGAAGTATATTGAATGAATACTGAAGTAATGTCCACCTAAACAATTTTTTTCAGGCTTACTGATTTACGATTTTTAAAACTGACACAAACAGGCTATGGCTTGGTATTACTATTTTCTGTGTAGAGCTTTTCACTGACTACTATTCATCCTTGTGTTGTGCTGTGCTTAGTCGCTCAGCTGTGTCTGACTCTTTGTGACCCCATGGACTGTAGCCTGCCAGGCTCCTCTGTCCATGGGGATTCTCCAGGCAAGAATACTGGAGTGAGTTGCCATACCCTCCTCCAGGGGATCTTCCCAACCCAGGGATCAAACCCAGGTCTCCTGCATTGCAGGCAGATTCTTTACCATCTGAGCCACCAGGGAAGCCCAAGAATACTGGAGTGGGTAGCCTATCCATTCTCCAGGGGATCTTCCTGACCCAGGAAGCGAACTGGGGTCTCCTACACTGCAGGTAGATTCTTTACCAGCTGAGAGGTATACCAGGGAAGTCCACCATTCACCCTTAGGTTTCTGCTATTATTTATTCACCAAATACATTTTAGCATATGCTATGGGTTTCCCTTGGAGAAGGCAATGGCACCCCACTCCAGTACTCTTGCCTGGAAAATCCCACGGATGGAGAAGCCTTGGTAGGCTGCAGTCCATGGGGTCGCTAAGAGTTGGGCACGACTGAGCGACTTCACTTTCACTTTTCATTTTCATGCATTGGAGAAGGAAATGGCAACCCACTCCAGTGTTCTTGCCTGGAGAATCCCAGGGACGGGGGAGCCTGGTGGGCTGCCGTCTATGGGGTCGCATAGAGTCGGACACGACTGAAGCAACGTAGCAGCAGCAGTAACAGCATGGGTTTCCCTGGTGACTCAGCAGTAAAGAATCTGCTTGCCAATGCAGGAAACAAGATGTAGGTTCGATTCCTGGGTTGGGAAGATCCCCTGGAGAAGGCAATGGCAAGCCACTCCAGTATTCTTGCCTGGGAAATCCCATGGACAGAGGAGCCTGGTGGGGTAATGTCCATAGGGTCGCAAAAGAGTCTGACATGACTTAGCAACTAAACAACAATAACACATCAGGTACTGCTACAGCTGCTAGGAATACAGGAGTGAATAAAATCTACACAGTAAAAGTAAATAAAATCATTCCTCCCTGAGCTTATAGGCTGGTTCAATCCTCCAAGATTCCAGTAAGTTCCAAGTTAGTGTTAAATTAATTTCATCAGGAATAGTAAATTCTTTGACTTGCAGATGACAAAGAATAAACTTGAGTATTTTGGAAAGAAAGGTAATTTATAAAGTGAAGAAACCACATTTCTTGATTATGCTGCTTGTATTGAAAATCCAGGAATGAGGATCACATTTAACCTCATGTTGTAGGTAACTCAAAAATTAGTACACATACAAAAATCATCCACTCTTTCATTATCAATATTTATTTACTCTTTCCCCTTATCATATAAATATGCTCAACTTTTTCCAGTATTTTTAAAAATAAAACTCACCATGGTTTGCCTCCCTTTCAATCTACTTCCTCTCTTTTAAGCACATTTGGAAAAGAAACTTCCCACTTACTTTCAATCCTCACCTCTTACGGCTCTTCACTTTGTTGTAACCCTCCCTAGTTCATAACTCCTGAGGTAAAAGCAAGTATAATTTTAATCTTGTCTTCCATGGGTAACTAAAATTAATTCAGGGCATATTCCCCTGCTTGTGGAGAAAACCCAGACCAATCCCAAGGTTTCTCTGCCTCAGTCAGTCAGTGGATCAGTTTGGTCTCTCAGTCGTTTCCCACTCTTTGCAACCCCATGGACTGCAGCATGCCAGGCTTTCCTGTCCTTCATCAACTCTGGGAGCCTACTCAAACTCATGTCCATCACGTTGGTGATGCCATCCAACCATCTCATTCTCTGTCATCCCCTTCTGCTTCCACCTTCAATCTTTCCCAGCATCAGGGTCTTTTCAAATAAGTCGGTTCTTCACATCAGGTGGCCAAAGTATTGGAGTTTCAGCTTCGGCATCAGTCATTCCAATGAACATTCAGGACTGATTTCCTTTAAGATGGACTGGTTGCATCTCCTTTCAGTCTAAGAGAGTCTCAAGAGTCTTCTCCAACACCACAATTCAAAAGCATCAATTCTTCAGCACTCAGCTTTCTGTGTGGTCCAGCTTTCACATCCATACATGACTACTGGAAAAACTACAGCTTTGACTAGACAGACCTTTGTTGGCAAACTAATGTTTCTGCTTTTTAATATGCTGTGTAGGTTGGTTATAGCTTTTCTTCCAAGGAACAAGCGTTTTTTAATTTCATGGCTGCAGTCACCATCTGCAGTGATCTTGGAGCCCCCCAAAATAGTCTGTCACTGTTTCCATTGTTTCCCCGTCTATTTGCCATGAAGTGAGGGGATTGGATGCCATTATCTTAGTTTTCTGAATGTTGGGTGTTAAGCCAACTTTTTCACTCTCCTCTTTCACTTTCATCAAGAAGCTCTTTAGTTATTCTTCACTTTCTTCTATAAGGGTGGTGTCATCTGCATATCTAAGGTTATTGATATTTCTCCCTGCAATCTTGATTCCAGCTTCTGCTTCTTCCAGCCGAGCATTTCACATGATGTACTCTGCATATAAGTTAAATAAGCAGGGTGACAATATACAGCCTTGACGTACTCCTTTCCCAATTTGGAACCAGCCTCTTGTTCCATGTCCAGTTCTAACTGTTGCTTCTTGACCTGCATACAGATTTCTCAGGAGACAGGTCAGGTGGTCTGGTATTCTCATCTCTTGAAGAATTTTCCACAGTTTGTTGTGATCCACACAGTCAAAGGCTCTGTCATAGTTAATAAAGCAAAAGTAGATGTTTTCCTGGAACTTTCTTGCTTTTTCAATGATCCAATGGATGTTAGCAATTTGATCTCTGGTTCCTCTGCCTTTTCTAAATCCAGCTTGAACATCTGGAAGTTCACAGTTCACGTACTGTTGAAGCCTGGTTTGGAGAATTTTGAGCATTAGTTTGTAGTGTGTGAGATGAGTGCAATTGTGCAGTAGTTTGAACGTTCTTTGGCATTGCCTTTCTTTGGGATTGGAATGAAAACTGATCTTTTCCAGTCCTGTGGCCATGGCTGAGTTTTCCAGATTTTCTGGCATATTGAGTGCAGGACTTCCACAGCATCATGTTTTAGGATTTGAAATAGCTCAACTGGAATTCCATCACCTCCACTAGCTGTGTTCATAGTGATGCTTCTTAAGGCCCGCTTGACTTTGCATTCCAGGATGTCCGGCTCTAGGTGAGTGATCACACCACTGTGGTTATCTGGGTCATGAAGATCTTCTTTGTATTGTTCTGTGTATTCTTGCCACCTCTTATTAATATCTTCTGCTTCTGTCAGGTCCATACCATTTCTCTCCTTTATTGTGCTCAATTTTGCATGAAATGCCAATATCTGCTTCATATTAAGTAATAGATGGCCCTGCTGTTGGTTTATATCTCATATCGTCTGTTAATTAATCAGTTGTGTCCAACTATTTGCTCACCAGGCTCCTCTGTCCATGGGCTTCTCCAAAGAAGAATACTGGAGTGGGTTGCCATGTCCTTCTCCAGGGAATCTTTCTGACCCAGGGATTGACTCTAGATCTCCTGCATTGCAGGCAGAATCTTTACTCAATTCAATAATTAGAATGTCTTTACCTAGATATTAATCAAAACTCCAAATTTGATTATAGCATAAAACATACCCTCCCCTAGCCAGGGCTTCCTTCAGGCCCTTTTCTTGTCTGTTTTGTGCATGAATGGAAGGAGGGAGGAGTTGATAGGAAAGAGGAAAGAAGATGACAAGACAAGTTTTAAACAAAAGTGCAGAAGATCAACTTTAGGAAAATTATAAATGTTTAAAATACACCCAGATATTTCCTTGGAGATCATGTCCCTGACCTCTTCCAAAATTTAAATTGGTTGTCCCTGTTATTCCTTCTTATATCAATATAACCCAGTTCTTCTCCTTCATATTAATTATCATAATTTATAAGATTACATGTTTTAATTACTTGGTATGCTGCTGCTGCTAAGTTGCTTCAGTCGTGTCCGACTCTGTGCGACCCCATAGACGGCAGCCCACCAGGCTCCCCAATCCCTGGGATTCTCCAGGCAAGAACACTGGAGTGGGTTGTCATTTCCTTCTCCAATGCATGAAAGTGAAAAGTGAAAGTGAAGTCGCTCAGTCGTGTCCGACTCTTAGCGACCCCATGGACTGCAGCCTACCAGGCTTCTCTGTCCATGGGATTTTCCAGGCAAGAGTACTGGAGTGGGGTGCCATTGCCTTCTCTGATGTTTTTTTTTTTTTTTTCTCATGTCTGTTTTTCTCACCCAAATTGATCTGATGTCAAGGCATGTCCACTGTGTTTCCCAGTGTTTACTCAGGGCCCAGCACAGTGTACAGCATAATCATACTGTTCAGTGTATATTAACTGAATGTGTGAAGACACAAAGCAACATGGATAGAATTCATTTTTTGGATGAATTAGAATTCTGCTTAGAAACTGTCAGTACCTCCACATCATCCTAGTAGACAGCAGTCATTACACTATTAACATCAAGTTCTACAATGCAAACTTTGTTCTCAGTTTTAGTATTATCTACAGAACACTAAAACGCTTATTATTCATTTGAATTTTGAATTCCCTTTTTATTATTCAAATTTCTTTCCTTTTCTTCTGTGTTAATCATAATACACATACTTTACTTGCCACATGTCTCAAATCAGTTTTCAGAAGGAGGCAGGAAGGAAAAGTTGAGAAAGGAAAAGAAGAGAATGGATTATTACTGATTATAGCAAAAGTATGAAACTGCACCATTCTTAAAGGTTGAGAATGGCTCACCAAGAGAGTTGCCATGAATCTAATGTTAGTTATAAACCTAATAAAAGATACTTGTTTAATGTTTTACAATATATAACGTACTTTCATCATACATATTCTCACATCTATAGTTCACAACAGCCCCCAGGGACAGTTAGCACATGGATTTCAGTCCAAAATTCAAATACTGATAAATTTAGGCTCAGAGAAATTGCATGACTTGTTCAAGTTCTCACAGCTATTAGGTTGGTCAAGCTATGACTCAGATATAGGTCAGCTTTGCCAAGTTCATTGCTCTTTATAAAATACCACTGCACTTCCTTCAAAAGTGAAATTTCTGTGTGTAATTGAAAAAACAGAACCAAAGGATGGAGCTTTACCTAGGATTTCTTTTAGGAGCACAAGTAGTAAGACTTCTTTATCACATCAAATGCCAAGAGGAGTGGATTTACCTACACCCATACCTTTGAGCTTATTCAGTCCATTGAGATACTGAAACAAATTCTGCCAGGCATTTCTGAAATAAATTGATGAAGTTTTTGAATTCTGCATTTTATCAGACACAGATGCAATATTTTATATACCGCTTGTCAAGAGAGAACGCTTAAAGCAGACCATTATTTAATTACAATGAAAACTGAAGTAAACAACATGAGTGATTTCTGAAGATCTAACCACTGAATACCACACCCTTGGCAACTCTCCTAAGACCCACAGGAAGACAATAGGGTAGATTGTGTTAAGAGTTCTGTGCCAAGACATAGCAAAAGATAGAATCTTGATGAAAACTAATGAATAAAACTGCCTAAACTTATGTAAGGGACACTTCTTTGTTTATTTTTTCACTTTTTGGTGTGTCTTAACCAACATTCTCCTGTGTTATATGATTACCATGTGAAAGGTACAGTTCTAAACAGAAAAGAGCTTTTGATTAAGTCCATGAAATATTTGTTAAAAGCATAAACTTGAAGACAAATAAATGTGAATTTGAATCCCACCTGCTAGTTATTACTATCATTACTAGTTATTACTGTTATCTATGAGAATGAAGCAGACTACTTATACTTTTTAATAACAGGACATAAAGGACTACTGTCAGGATTAAACAAGACGTCATATTCATCTATCCATTGCTTCATTCAGAAACTACTTAGCACCAGGCACTGTACAAAGCACTCAAGATACAGTGGTGAACAAAACACAAAGTCTAGTAGGCCTGAAATAAGAAAGTACATACCATAATGCATGAAACATAATTGGTACATAAGAAACACTGACTTTCTTTTTCAGTTCCTTACATCACACTACCAAAATCCTTGGTTCTTTGTTAACAGTAATTGCATGGATTAAACCAGCAGTACTTAAACAGTACTGGCAGTAGTAACTCTGAAAATAGAATATTTTAATAGAATATTAAAAATAATAGTGGACAAAGTGTGTTTAAGATAAGTCCTACTCAGCCAAGTAACTGCTTGTTCCTTATATTTGCTGAATGGAAAACAAGAAAGCAAAACAAAACAAATAAGAAAAAGCCCTGGATATATGTATATGTATAACTGGTTCACTTTGCTTTACACTTGAAGCTAACATAACATTGTAAATCAACTATATGCTGTGTGTGCTAAGTGACTTCCGTCGTGTCCGACTCTGTGCAACCCTATGGACCGTAGCCCTCCAGGCTCCTCTGTCCATGGGATTCTCCAGGCAAGAATACTGGAGTGTGTTGCCATGCCCTTCTCCAGGGAATCTTCCCAACCCAGGGATCGAACCCATGTCTCTTATGTCTCCTGCACTGGCAGGTCGGTTCTTTACCCCTAGTGCCACCTGGGAAACCTAAATCAACTATACATCAAAAGAAATTTTTAAAACATTAAGAAATTTCCCATCGAATGACTACATCAATCACCCAGGTGTGAGCAGCCTGGTCATCTACATGAACTAAGGGACCACACTTGAAGAGAATAAAGGTTAGTCCATAACTGTCATAATTTCATCCATTTACACTTTTATATGAATATGAATCAGGCTATTTCCAGGAGTCAGTTACCCAACGTACTTATCCACATGTTGCTGAGGGAAGGAAAGAAAAACAAAAGAGAAGTCACTATAGATGTTATAGAGAAGGAAGAGTCAGATTTGGCAGCTACCTGAAGACATAAAAAAAAAGACAAAGGAAAAATCACATAAAATTCGAGAATCTTGTCTTTTATCTATGGATGGGTTTATTTTTATGCTCTTACGGGGAAATTCAGAGGCAAGGAAAAGGACTCTGGTAACCTGAGTATTGAGTGAGTGGCCGCATCGAGTGTCACTGAAAAAGGACAAGGAAATCTACAAGTTCCACTGGAAAAATGTGAAAACAAAAGGAAAATGTCCGCCATTAACATAAAGCCAGCAATCAAAGCATGGGGAACAAAATCCGTGGTGAGTGGGTTACTACCATTGCCCAAATTAAAGTACGATGGGCCCAGGAGTCCTCTTAAAGAATGATTTCAATCGTTGCAAATGAAGTGATACACACTGAGTTGTTAAACATTTGAAATGTCTCAAAACTTACATCAATATTATTTTGGCTGATTTGATTGTATACTCCTGATGTAAACCCAGAAAGTAAGTAAAAGGAAGATGTGGGATTAAGGAAATAGTATAGGATAAGGAAAGAGGCTATTAGAATATGCAGGATGATGGGGAAACATCCCAGGATGGAAGTTTGGTAGCAAAGAATACCATTCATGTGTTTTGAGCTGGAAGATAGAGGCTCCAAGAGAGATGTATCTAAGAAGAATGCATTGTTAAAATACCTGATCTGTTTATTAGTTTGAATGAGCTGGGGAGGGCATGTAGCAAGAGATACAGGGAAAGTAAACAATCTGAAGTGAAATAATGATTAAATCCACAGAAAATAAAAGTTTAAACAATATGAAAATATATTTTTAAAAATTAAAATCAGAAATAAAAGACAAAAGCACTTTAAAGACTTTATCACTATCGCTGTAGAGCTTATCAGGATAAAGTCAAAAATGTGAATCTAACATAACCTGGTTGAGTGTAGCATTTAAAAATGAGGTGATAAAAACATCGTTGTTCGAAGTGTTCTCACACTTTCCTGAGATGCTTCTCTACCGAATTTTAAGCAATGCTATTAGATCATGAAAGTCTACAATGTAAGTCGACTGTCTAGCCCTAAAATAGTGCACAGTGATAAGCACACATGTCATTTTGTGATGCACGTTCTTACTTTAGGATAAATACTGAGAAAGAAAAGAAACAGCATGAGGAAAAGTTTACTGTATTGGAACTAACAAAGAGATTGAGTATCTCCATTCTGCCTTTTACTTAAGTTGTCCACTATCCCCAGACTATAAATGAGTCTAATCCATAAGCCGTGTTGTTCTCTCACTCCCCCAAGCCTGGAAAAGCACCAGACCTACCCCACCAGATATTCCTACAAATTTGTACATTCACACACAAATTTGCCCAAAAGAAGAACTTCTGTTATGTACAAATGTAGATGATCTTCCTGAGATGAGACGGAGAGACATGAAAACGGGTAGATATTCATTGTACCAGTATCTGCTTATGAACTATGTGCTTATCTTTGACATCAACAGACACTAAAAACTGACTAGTAACAACAGGATTGAATGATTATTCTGCATAACTATATGTAAAAAGAAGTAACTTTAAAAACCAATAAAACCTTCTGTTACTATAGTCTGTGGTGATAATCAGTAATGTTAACAACTCAGATGATTTTTTTTATAATGAGAGAAAACCACACTCTAATTTGTATTCAGAGTGGTAATAATACCCCTAAAACATTTTATTCTGCAAGCATATATATTTATTTTCAATTATCTCTACCATTTCA
Source organism: Bos indicus x Bos taurus (assembly GCF_003369695.1). Taxonomy (NCBI): domain Eukaryota; kingdom Metazoa; phylum Chordata; class Mammalia; order Artiodactyla; family Bovidae; genus Bos; species Bos indicus x Bos taurus. The sequence goes on from NC_040080.1 coordinate 101,791,349, forward strand.
TTGCACAGATCTATAAATTTACATAAGCATGTAAAGTCTAAAAAAAAGTTATAAACTTGGAAAGTTTTAACTGGTTTTACAGCAATTTGGTACTTTTAAAAATCAATGAGGCCAAATGTCTTATTCTTTGAAATTCAATTTTTAGTTTCTCACTTTTTAGATAGCTGTGATAGTTTTTATTCTTAACTGAGATTGTGTTTTTCATGGAAAGATTACAATCACAGAAACTGAAGTGGCACAAAGATCATTTCTCAACTTCCATATTTATTAAGGTTACATATGAAGGAAAGTGTTTATATCTGAGGTAACATTTTTAAAATAATTTAATAATGTATCTATTCATCCATCTCCCCAACTAATAAAATGATGATGAGAATGCTCCTCTCAAATGGCATTCAAAGAAAAAGTCTGATAATACAATGAAATTCTCTAGATTTAGCCTTCATAAAAGTGAAAAATATTCATTCATTCTTGGTTTCTTTGTCAAAAGTACTTATTGTCTTTCTTCTCAGCTTACAAAACACAGTGAGTATTTTGAAATTAGTTTCTGACCTCCAGATCAATGGAACTGTCCCCTCTCCTATCTTTGGAGACCTGGTTGTTCAACCTTTCTTAATAAAAAAGAAAAATTATTTGGCTGTGCCTAGTCTTAGTCATGGCACTAGGGATCTTTGACTGTGGCCCATGGAATCTTTAGCTGTGGCATGTGGGATCTTGTTCCCTGATTAAGAATTGAACCTGGGCCCCCTGTACTGGGGTGTGAAGTCTGAGTCACTGAACCACTAGGGAAGTCCCTCAGTCTTTCTTATCTTCTCTCCCTCCCCTCTCCCCTGACTTCCTCTCTCCCTCTCAGTCCCACATTTTCTCTTTCTCTTTCTCTGCCTAAATTCTACAAGTCAGTAGCATTTTTATAATCCAAGAACCCTGCTTTGTGCTCCAGGATTCTACTTACAACATTTCATGAATGTTTTCTTATTCAATGTGATAGTTTATTGAGCATAGTCTTAAAAATCATTTTAATGCGCATAGGAAATGTCCCTGTGTTGACAGAGTGCAAATATTCAAATATTTTCTAAATGTTGACTTTTTATTGTTTTGTTTACTGTTTCTGTTTTGCTCCTTTAGATTATATGACACTAAAGAGAAGACTTATTTTTATAACTTCTTCTCTTTGATGACCCCTATGCAGGGACTAATCTTTCATCCTTATAACTTCCATCTTTTTTTTTTTCCTTTTTTTAAATTTTATTTTATTTTTAAACTTTACATAATTGTATTAGTTTTGCCAAATATCAAAATGAATCCGCCACAGGTATACATGTGTTCCCCATCCTGAACCCTCCTCCCTCCTCCCTCCCCATACCATCCCTCTGGGTCATCCCAGTGCTCTAGCCCCAAGCATCCAGTATCGTGCATCGAACCTGGACTGGCATCTCGTTTCATACATGATATTTTACATGTTTCAATGCCATTCTCCCAAATCTTCCCACCCTCTCCCTCTCCCACAGAGTCCATAAGACTGTTCTATACATCAGTGTCTCTTTTGCTGTCTCATACACAGGGTTATTGTTACCATCTTTCTAAATTCCATATATATGCATTAGTATACTGTATTGGTGTTTTTCCTTCTGGCTTACTTCACTCTGTATAATAGGCTCCAGTTTCATCCACCTCATTAGAACTGATTCAAATGTATTCTTTTTAATGGCTGAGTAATACTCCATTGTGTATATGTACCACAGCTTTCTTATCCATTCATCTGCTGATGGACATCTAGCTTGCTTCCATGTCCTGGCTATTATAAACAGTGCTGCGATGAACACTTTCTAACACCATACACCAAAATAAACTCAAAATGGATTAAAGATCTCAACATAAGACCAGAAACTATAAAACTCCTAGAGGAGAACATAGGCAAAACACTCTCTGACATACATCACAGCAGGATCCTCTATGACCCACCTCCCAGAATATTGGAAATAAAAGCAAAAATAAACAAATGGGACCTAATTAACCTTAAAAGCTTCTGCACATCAAAGGAAACTATTAGCAAAGTGAAAAGACAGCCTTCAGAATGGGAGAAAATAATAGCAAATGAAGTAACTGACAAACAACTAATCTCAAAAATATACAAGCAACTCCTACAGCTCAACTCCAGAAAAATAAATGGCCCAATCAAAAAAATGGGCCAAAGAACTAAATAGACATTTCTCCAAAGAAGACATACAGATGGCTAACTAACTTCCATCTTTATAGTGTCCAGCTCAGCCTCTCTGATTACCACCTGACCTTGAACAATTTCCCCTTAAAGTTTTGAGATTTAAAGCTTTTGTCCTGCTTCCAGATGCCCTTGTATCAATGTGGCTACTTCCAGCACAGTTAGCTTCTTAAGGAATAATACAGTGGGACAGGAGTTAGGGCACAGTGGGTTGTATATGGGGAGGCCTGGAAGCGGAACAGGAATAAGCCAGTAAGCAAAAGATAACCAGCACTAGCACATTTCTTTCTTCAGGGAAAGAAATGCAAAATAGTGAGAGAAAGTTGACCAAAAAACAGTTTGAGAAAAATAATGGTAAGGATAAGGAATCTACTGATGGCATCTCTCTGTATGAGAGACATTTTATTTCTTCCAAATCAAATTTGGATCATATCAACGTGCAAAAACACGAATAGGTTACAACATGGCCAGCATTTATTTTTAGTTAGTTAAGTATTAGTTCATTTCTCTGAATGTCTATTTGGCTGTGATGATTTGGATCAATCAGAGAGACGGTTAATCTTTAAGCAATATTACAGTTCAGTTCAGCCACCACATAAAGACATAATCCTCATCTTTCATGTTTTAGCTCCTTTCATTTAAACCACTATAAATTTTTCCGCAAATTTTCAAAGACAAGTTTCTAAAGGAAATATGCCTTTGGAGATCAATCAATGGCAAAATATAACTTGCTTCAGTAGATTCTCTTTACTGTAGCTACTGCTATATTATCTGTAGATATTTAAAAAGACAAACAGAGTGACTTTTAAATTAAGCTACTTTAATCATATATGGGAAAACAGGGAAGATTGGTTGAATGTGGCTTAAGGTTCATACTCTTTCACATAATTAAGATTTATTCAGATAGTATGGAAAGATACTTTATTATAAATTACTGATAAGAGTCTTCACTCTTAGGAGAAACGAGGTCTATAGGGAAAGCATCCATGGATAATGAAATGTACCTGAAGCTACCTTCCTGTCATAAGATCAGAGTTGGTCTTTCTGAAACTACTCATTAAACTGCTGACTCCCTTCCCACAGTCCCACAATTCTATTCATCTTTGCTTTTAGATTGCCTGAGGGTTGGACACGACTCGGCGACTTCACTTTCACTTTTCGCTTTCATGCATTGGAGAAGGAAATGGCAACCCACTCCAGTGTTCTTGCCTGGAGAATCCCAGGGATGGGGGAGCCTGGTGGGCTGCCGTCTATGGGGTCGCACAGAGTCGGACACGACTAAAGTGACTTAGCAGCAGCAGCAGCAGCAGCAACAAATCTACTTTCTTGGGCAAATCTACTTTTATGGGAAATAACATAATACAGTAAAGCATATATGTAAGACCTGGCTCTAAAATCTATAGGTACCTACACAATCTTGTAAATTGCTTCAACTCTCTGAACATCAGTTCATTCATCTATGAAATGCAGCACTAACGTCTATCAATTAGGGTTGTTATTAGGACTAGATGAAATAAATTAGCAAATAAGTATTTTATAAATAATAATTCTCTTCCTGTCTCCCTAAGAAAATAAAGTTTGTTTAAGCCAACAAGAAAGGTCAGACAAAATTCTAAAACATGGATGGCTAACTTTATACACAAAGACTCAGATAGTCAGTATTGGACCATAGAGTACTACAACTACTTACTTCTGCAGTTATAGTATGAAAGTGGACATTACCAATATATAAACCAATGAGTGTTGCTGTGTTCCAATAAAACTATTTATGGAGGCTGAAATGTCAGGTTTATACAAATGTCACAAACATGAACCATTATTATTCTCCACTCTTGAGACCTACAAAAATATGTGGCATGCTTCATATGCCTGTACAGCATATATGGGCTTCCCAGTGGTAAAGAATGCACCTGCCAATGTCAGAGACACAGAAACGTGGGTTTGATCCCTGGGTCGGGAAGATCCCCTGGAGGAGGAAATGGCAACCCACTCCAGTATTCTTGTCTGGAAAAATCCCACAGAAAGAGGAGCCTGGTGGGCTACAGTCCACAGGATCGCAGAGAGGTGGACACGAGTGAGTGACTGACCAACCAACAACCGTGCTTCATATGGTCTGTGGATCACAGTTTGTCAATATCTGTTCTAGGGAATCAACAAGTGAATGAGAAAATTGTTCAGAGTCAAAAAAGATACAGTTAAAGTAGGACTGGTTAGGCCTGTGGCAAAACAGCATTGCTTAGCATCTCCTCTGTGCTTCCATGCTTGGTTTGGATACATCTGTTCCTTTTTTTTTTAAATATAAATTCATTTATTTTAATTCGAGGCTAATTACTTTACAATATTGTATTGGTTTTGCCATACATGGACATGAATCCGCCCCAGATGTACATGTGTTCCCCATCCTGAACCGCCCCCCCCACCCACCTCCCTCCCCATACCATCCCTCTGGGTCATCCCAGTGCACAAGCCCCGAGCCTCCTGTATCATGCATTAAACCTGGACTGGCAATTCGTTTCACATATGATAATATACATGTTTCAATGCCATTCTCCCAAATCATCCCACCCTTTCCCTCTCCCACAGAGTTCAAAAGACTGTTCTATACATCTGTGTCTCTTTTGCTGTCTCGCATACAGGGTTATTGTTACCATCTTTCTAAATTCCATATATATGCATTAGTATACTGTATTGGTGTTTTTCTTTCTGGCTTACTTCACTCTGTATAATAGGCTCCTGACTTCCCATAGAACTTATGTTCTCTGTTTTCACACTAAGGGGATATTTGTTTGCATGATAACAAAGCCCAATATTCCCATGTATGAGGAGAGATATCCCAGATAAAAAGAACTTAGTTAAGATGGGCCCATTTATTTTTATCCTAAACTCTTCTCTAGCTATACTCAGGAGGTTTTTATATTTAGTTTTAATATAGAAATGGGAAGCTGTTTTAATACTACCTATATCCCTACATTCTGTCTTTTTTTGTTTGTTTGTTCTATTGCTGCTTTACTTTCAAACCTCTTAGCTTCTCATGAAGATGACAAGGACATTAAAAAAAGGAGCCATGCCATGAAATTATTTTGGAAATTTTACCATGAAATTGTATCAAAGAATTTAGAAATACTTACGAAATTGTTGGACACATTTAAACAAGTTTGTGTTTTATCAAAATTTCCCAGTAAAATAATTTGTGCAATCAGAAGGTACTAACTTTTATGTGACCTTAGAAATACATGTTTCACATTGTTTTTCCTAAACTTGTAGGATTGCAACGATCATCCAAATTTATCTCTTTTTTTAATGACCAATAGCACATATTATGATTCAGCTGGCTGGAACACAGAACTATAAAACCGAGTATGTTGTAGCATTTTATTTTTGATTTTTTATCTAGTTTTTGTGTGAAACATGTTGGCTAACAGAGAAATCAAATGCAATGATGTAATGTGGACTTGGTAACAACACAGCCTAAACCACTGGTCTCACAAGGTGTGGTGAATACTTACATCAGAGGCTGCCAAAATGACTGACGGAGAGGGAAAAGAATTACAAAGTCTATTTATACTTACTTTAAACTGAAACAATTAAGAAGAAGTCAAGGTTAACTAATATTTAATAAACGCTTGAACTAGTGTCATCACTTGCTATCTTTGTCATGTTGTATAACTGGATATCAAGACCACAGGCAAGGGATCCTGTGAAAGAATGGAAGGAAATTCTGATACAGGGCCCCTCATTCACTCGTTAGCTTCAAGTTTATGACTGTTAAGTAGGCTCATTGAATTAGTCACAAATTAAATTATTTAGACTGAATTATGCAATAGATTGGTTCCAAATAGGAAAAGGAGTACGTCAAGGCTGTATGTTGTCACCCTGCTTATTTAACTTCTATGCAGAGTACATCATGAGAAACGCTGGGCTGCAAGAAACACAAGCTGGAATCAAGATTGCTGGGAGAAATATCAATAACCTCAGACATGCAGATGACACCACCCTTATGGCAAAAAGTGAAGAGGAACTCAAAAGCCTCTTGATGAAAGTGAAAGAGGAGAGTGAAAAAGTTGGCCTAAAGCTCAACATTCAGAAAACAAAGATCATGGCATCTGGTCCCATCACTTCATGGGAAATAGATGGGGAAACAGTGGAAACAGTGTCAGACTTTATTTTGGGGGGCTCTAAAATGACTGTAGATGGTGACTGCAGCCATGAAATTAAAAGACGCTTACTCCTTGGAAGGAAAGTTATGACCAATCTAGATAGCATATTCAAAAGCAGAGACATTACTTTGTCAACAAATGTCCATCTAGTCAAGACTATGGTTTTTCCAGTGGTCATGTATGGATGTGAGTTGGACTGTGAAGAAAGCTGAGTGCCGAAGAATTGATGCTTTTGAACTGTGATGTTGGAGAAGACTCTTGAGAGTCCCTTGGACTGCAAGGAGATCCAACCAGTCCATTCTGAAGGAGATTAGTCCTGGGTGTTCATTGGAAGGAATGATGCTAAAGCTGAAACTCCAATACTTTGGCCACCTCATGTGAAGAGTTGACTCATTGGCAAAGACCCTGATGCTGGGAGGGATTGGGGGCAGGAGGAGAAGGGGACGACAGAGGATGAGATGGCTGGATGGCATCACTGACTCGATGGACGTGAGTTTGGGTGGACTCCAGGAGTTGGTGATGGACAGGGAGGCCTGGCGTGCTGGGATTCATGGGGTCGCAAAGAGTCGGACACGACTGAGCGACTGAACTGAACTGAAACCTAACTTTACAAAACGACTAGTGGTGTAAAAAGACTCCAGTGAACAGATTACAAGTTGAGGATATGATACAAATACAAGCACAGCAAACCAAAGAAAATACAGAGTCGATGCATCTCATACTCCTAGAACAGGTTGTTCATCATTTATAATATAATATTAAAGACAAGGAGACCCTAATCCCATCTGTTAGCCAAATAAGTTAGCCAAAGAAATTCAAATAACCAAGATAATTTAAACAGTGGATTTATATCCACTATCGTTAATGAAGAAACTTGTTCTACATGAGTTTCATGCTTTAAAAAATTAGCTAATGATAACATAAAGCCATCACTTCTAATAATACATTTTAAAACGTGGTTCATTCTTTATTTTGACCTTTTCAAATGTCTGTGCTTTATATCATTTGTATAATAAATTAGTGAAAAATTTTCGGTATATAATTTATAAATAAACTTTCCAAGATACATATATAAGGATGTGTGCAAAAGATTTTACTAATAGAAGGGGGTACACAATCAAAAAGTTTATAAAAAGGTTTTTTACATAAGGGTGGTATGTTTATTAGATAACCATAAAGCAGTCAGGCTTATATATGATATTCAAATGTATCATGGTACTGGAAACTTGCAAACTATTTGGCTTTTGATAAATATAAGAATAACCCATTATCAACAGATATTTGGGGAGCATTTTTTTAATGCCTGTGTACTCAGTTGCTCAGTCATGTCTGACTCATTGTGATCCCATGGACTGTAGCCCGCCAGGCTCCTCTGGGAGTGGCAACATAATCAGTCACTAGGGAAATGCACATTAAAATTACAGAAAGATACCACCACATACCTGTAAGAATGGCTAATACTAAAAAAAACCTGACCACACCAAGGGTTGGTGACAATGTAGGGAAACTGGAATTCTCACTGTTGGGAATATAAAATGGTACAACTACTTTAGAGAACAATTTGCTGTTGATGTTCCCTCACTGAGTCATGTCTGACTCTGCAACTGCAACCCTCCAGGCTTCCCTCTCTCCTTCCTCACTCTCTCCTTCACTGTCTTCACTTGCTCAAACTCATGTCCACTGAGTCAGCGATGCCATCCAGTCATCTCATCCTCTGTTGCCCCCTTCTCCTCTTGCCCTCAATCTTTCCTAGCATCAGGGTCTTTTCCAGTGAATCTCCTCTTCGCATCAGGTGGCCAAACTATTGGAGCTTCGGTTTCAGTTTTGGAAGATGGAAAAGTTCAGGAGATTGGTTGCACAACAATGTATGTTTAACATTACTGAATTATACACTTAAAATAGTTAAGGCAGTAAATTTTATGTTGTGTGTGTTTTACTACAATTATATACATTATAATTATACTAAAACATTATTTATTATACATATATTTGTATACATACATACATTATATATTACATGTACATCTATCATTAAAAAAAACAATGGAGTGGATTGCCATTTCCTACTCCAGGGAATCCTCCCGACCCAGGGATTGAACCCACATCTCTTGCAACTCCTGCATTGGCAGGCAGATTCTTTACCACTGCACCACATGGCAAGCCATGTCACCATTAATCATTTTATTGCTTTTCTAGATATGAAGAGATGCAAGAATTGGGCTTATAAAATGTCCTGAAAATAGCTAACTATCTGAAGACCTATTCTGTCAGTTTCTCCCAGAGCATAAAGTTAAAGTGCTCAATTCCTGCCCCCCATCCTTAACTCCTTTCACAGGGTGCTGAAGGTCAGCAGCTGCAGCAGCTCATGATCTAATCCTTGTAGAGGGAGAAGGCAAGTGCCAATTTTTAGTTGGCACAGACAGCATACGTACTTGCTGGTTGTGGGTTTGAAACCTCAGGAGCTCACTAAGTGAAATGTGAAATTGGCCCCTGTACAAGGAGGACGAGGAGAGACCAAAGAAACAGGCAGACCCCTCCAGATAGGTAGGTGGCAGGTTTAATAAACAAGGGAACTTACATGTGAGGCTTATCTTGGGCACCGTAAGATGAATAGCTCTCTGCACCCACCTGCCAGAATCCTAAAAGCTTACATAGAGGCTTTGATTTCAGTCACTAATACCATAAAGAAAGTTCAACAGCACATTGCTTTCTCAACACTGTGCCATTAAAAACAGCTCTCACTGTGGACAAAATGTACATTCCAAGGACAGAGGAAGGAGGGGGGAGCCTCCAATTACCTGGGCACAGCTTGTGAGTCAACCCTCCATCTTGTCTTCTTGATGACTTCCTGCAACATTAGTTTTCTCATTTGTTATCTGCTTCTCTCTATAGACTATAATTTCCACAAGGAGATGAACCATATCCTTTTTTATTAACTGTGTATCCAAGGCATATTGTACTTTTTCTGGGTCAAGGAAGGCATTCAGTAAACACAACTTGAATAGATAAATGCATGAATGAGTAAATGAGTAGTCATTTCCATTCCATTGCCTCTTGCACATCCAGTTTTCTTAACTAAATCCATAATCAATAAGGCTTTAATTTCCTTATTCTTGAACTCAATCCATTATAAAATAAATAAAATTCAAATGTCTTCTGGGAATCATTGGCCTCAGATTTAGACAGAATCTCTTGAAAACAATTCATTGGCCTCAGATTTAGACAGACTCTCTTGAAAACAATTCATAGGCAAAACAATACACAGTTCAGACCTGTTCTAAGGTCTGTTGGAGGTTTAGAAGTCTAAAAGGTAGATAGACATTTGCTTTCATAGGGCCTGAATTCCAGCCACAGAGTCCTAGCTGGTTTTACATTGAATGTGCACATTTCTGCCTTGTATGAGCGATACTTCTCAGTGGAAATCAAGCATAGCCTGCTCTAACCCATGTCACGAGTAAGAAGTGGTAGCACAGCTGGAATAGCAGAACAACCTATAAATTGACTTATAATTGAAGCATTAAACCTGTAATTTAAGGGGTAAAGAGGCAGAAATGTTTAGGATCCCATTGTGTCCCCAACACCACTGGAGAAATGGTGAGCATGGGTGTGGGGTTCCACAGCAAATAGTGTGTAATTCATACATTCCATATGAATTCCAAAGGCTTCCTCAACTGATTATTGTGTGTGTGTGTGTGTGCGTGTGTGCTTAGTTGTGCCCAACTCTTTGCAACCCCATGGACGATAGCCTGCCAGACTCCTCTGTACATGATATTTTCCAGGCAAGAATATTGGAGCGGGTTGCCATTTCCTACTCCAGGGGATCTTCCTGACCCAGGAATCAAACCCACATCTCTGGCGTCTGCTGCACTGGCAGGCAGATTCTTTACCACTGCACCATCTGGGAAGCCCCTCAGCTATTTCTTGGATTACACTAAGAGCAAGAGTAAGTAGGTGGTAAAGCAGGAGCCTGTTCTGTGGACAAAACCAGTGGGGGGGGGGGTGTAAAAAGAAATGAGAATTGTGACTCCGACCCATGCGGATAGGTAGAATCGGGGGAGGCCAGAAATTCTAACCTTGTCTTATTTAGATTTTGGAAGGGTGAATCTTTTTTTTAAATTCTTTTTCTTTTATTAAGACTTTATTTTTTAGAACAGTTTTGGTTTGCCACACATGCATAGCCTCTCCCATTATCAACATCCCCCACCAGAAAGGTGTATTTGTTACATTTAATGAATTTACATTGACACATCATCATTACCCAAAGTCCACAGTTTATGGTTCAGGCTTAGTGTTGTACATTCTATGGGTTTGGACAACTGTATACTGGTATGTGGGCTTCCCAGGTAGCACGAGTGCTAAAGAACCCACCTGCCAACGCAGGAGACATGGGTCCAATTCCTGAGTTGGGAAGACTCCTTGGAGGAGGGCAGGGCAACCCACTCCAGTAGTCTTGACTGGAGAGTCCACGGACACAGGAGGCTGGCAGGTTACAATCCATAGGGTCACAAAGAGTCTGACATGACTGTAGCAACAGGACACACACGTGTAATGGCATGTATCCATCATCATGTGTTGTACAGATTATTTTCACTGTCCTAAAAAAGCCTCTGTGCTCTGCCTATCCATTCCTCCCCTTCTGCACACCTCATAACCACTGATCTTTTTACTGTCTCCACAGTTTTGTCTTTTTCAAACTGTTTTATAGTTGGAATCATACAGTATGGAGACTTTTCAGATTGGCATCTTTGTAAGTTATTTTTCAAATCTCAAAGGCCAGCAAGAAAAGAGTAGTAAGTGGTAGAGTTATGTTTTCTGGAGAGTCAAAGTTGGCCCGGGAAAAGGGATGAAGAAAAGAATCATTGGACCCAGCTATGAGGAGTCAGGAAAAGCAGAGAACAATTACATAGGGGCTGGGCTGGTGTAGGGACACACAACAGTCACGTTTACCATGCTCAGGAAAAGATAGGCTTTGAGAGCAGGCGGTGGAACCAGTGGTGGGGAAGGGAGAGGGAAAAAAGGAAGGGAAGCTGTAATAGTTCTCAGCGTGCTGGATATTAAATAGAACCTTAGATTTCAACATAGACAAGCTTACTAATGATGAGCTATTTTCTCCTCTTCCAAGTTCTTTCCTGTCTCACATTTCAATTATAACTGAAAATGGCTCCAGAATAGATAGTTGGTTTCAGGTGTGATTATTACATTTTAAGGAAGTCAGCTTTTATGATCTTAAGGAGGGCAGCTTTCTTAGCTTTTTACTACAGTGGTCTATTAAAGTTGATTACCTTTGAGTAATAGGAAAAGCAGCCTAGGTCACTCTAATTTAAGCTCTTATTAGATTTTGTTGCTTTCAGAGAACTAACTGGTCGATTGAAATCTCCTACTTTAAGATGAACTGGCCTCAATCTACTAAGTACATAAACTGAAACTTCTATCAAAGCACTGGACATCTGGTTAAGGATTAGCTATTTTTAAAAGTGAAATATTCAGTGGAGCTACCAATAACAAAGCACAACTAGGGTAGCATGTTTAAAATATGTGACTCTAAAACGGGAACAGCATCTGGTCCCATCACTTCATGACAAATAGATGAGGAAACAATGGAAACAGTGAGAGACTTTATTTTCTTGGGCTCCAAAATCACTGCAGATGGTGACTGCAGCCATGAAATTTAAAGATGCTTGCTCCTTGGAAGAAAAGCTATGACAACCTAGACAGCATATTAAAAAGCAGGGACATTACTTTGCCAACAAAGGCCCATCTAGTCAAAGCTACGGTTTTTCCAGTAGTCATGTATGGATGTGAGAGCTGGACAACACAGAAGGCAGAGTGCTGAAGAAATGATGCTTTTGAACTGTGGTGCTGGAGAAGACTCTTGAGAGTCCCTTGGACTGCAAGGAGATCAAACCAGTCAATCCTAAAGGAAATCAGTCCTGAATATTCACTGGAAGGACTGATGCTGAAGCTGAGGGTCCATTACTTTAGCCATCTAATGCGAAGAGCCAACTCATTAGAAAAGACCCTGATGCTGGGAAGGATTGAATGTGGGAGGATTGAATGCGGGAGGAGAAGGGGATGATAGAGGATGAGATAGTTGGATGGCATCAACGACTCAATGGACATGAGTTTGAGCAAGTTCCAGGAGATGGTGAAGGACAGGGAAGCCCAGCATGCTACAGTCCACAGGATCACAAAGAGTCAGACATGACTGAGGGACTAAACAACAATGATACAGGATTTAGAAAAATTTGTGGGAGCCAAGGAATATTGGAAGACTGAGACAAGCCTTTTGGAGTAGAGCAGGAACAGACTGTGAAATAGATATAACTTGAGAAAAAGAGATCATTCTTGACTTTAAAACTGTAATCAAGGCAAAATGCAAACTACCAAATAAAATGAACATATATAAAACATTTACTCACAAGCACATATCCCAGGTATGATATTTTTCTTTTACATAAATATAACTAAGTAGGCAACTGTCTGGTCAGTGATTGTTTCATTACTTGGCCCAAAACTCTACAGTACCATGTTGCATAACAATGTCATCAGCTGTTTGTAAGAGCTGTTTTGTTTTGGTTACATTTATTCAGTTTGGCTTGGTTGGTCTGGATTGAATTTAAAACTGCTGAGCTCTGGAAAGATGTACTTTTGTCAACGTAAGTCAATCCATCTGGCACTAGATAGATGCTAAATGTCACAAGACTGGAAGCAACATCTGAGATTTTCTCTACAAATGTGATTAGCACTATCAATACTACCTTGAATGTAGGTCTGCTCTGGACCTGAACATATTCCAGTTATCTTGAATGTAGCTGGATGAATATGGTCTTTATAGTATCACTTACAGGTTAGTGGGTTAAGATAACTCAATTGCTTTCCAGAGTAAGTGAGATACAGCATTTCATCTTTTATCTGCTCTATGCCTCTGGGTGGAAGTATAGTAACACTTCAGTAGACTTAAACTACTGGGTCATTTCACTCTTGGGCCTATTAGAAATAATAGGAAGTATCTGAGCTTTGTAGATTTGTGTTCAAGTCCTAAGCCCACCACTAACTATGTGCCCCATGGGTAAGATATGTGACTTTTCTGGGATCCAGGTTTCATCTCTGTAAAAAATAATGTATTATCTACTTACAGGGTTTTGTGTGAGCTAAATTAACTAACACAGATAAAGCAATAATTTGGGCTTTATAAAACAGTAAGTTCACCAAAAAAATTAAAAAGAGAGAATTCTCTTACCATGTTAAAAGAGAATCCTATGTGATTTCATTCCAACTAGCTAGGGCCATCATCTACTTTATTTCTGTTTGTTTCTACTTCTCATCTATAAGAAGGAATAGAGACAAGTTTTAGTAACTGCATTCACATTTTGAAGGGATGGAATTCTGGCATGGCCTAGCATAGATTTGGGCATGCATATTCCCTCTGACACTCACTGGTTCCATGAATGCAGGGTCTTTTTGGTTCTCTTGCCTGGAAAATCCCATGGACAGAGGAGCCTGGTAGGCTGTAGTCCATGGGGTCACAAGGAGTCGGACACAACTGAGTGACTTCACTTTCATGCATTGGAGAGGGAAATGGCAAACCATTCCAGTGTTCTTGCCTGGAGAATCCCAGGGACAGAGGAGCCTGGTGGGCTGCCGTCTGTGGGATTGCACAGAGTCGGACACAACTGAAGTGACTTAGCAGCAGCAGCAGCAGGGTCTCCTTACATACAGATTGCATGACTTGTGCCGCATTTTGATTTGGGGACTGTGGCTGTTAGCTTTTCTCAAATTCTTGAATAATGTTAGCTTCCACCATCTCCCTCTCCACATAAGCATGTTCTTCCCTTTGATTTCAGTGGTCCTAACTTCACGTTGTCTACTGCAATCTAGCTTGGGACTGATAAAGGCCATGGTACACTGGAACACTTACCAAATGGTAATTTTCTGATAGCAATTTTTCCTGTTTTTAAATATATCAGCATATAAAAACAAGATTACATAGATACAGAGGCTTAATTATTCCTCAAAGTAACTTATTTCAAGGTAATATAAGCCCATAATAAAATTTCAGTTAAAAAAAAATGAATATATTTTAAAAGCACCCATAGTTCCCCATCTATTAATACAGTGACTATGAACATTTTGGCCTATCTAACTTTATTTTTTTCTTTAAACCATGACATTTTTCTCCTTTAACACAATTACAGTCACAAGACACGTGCTAATTCACACTCTTCCTTTTCACTTTATATTACATTATTTTTAAATTTTATTTTATTTTTAAACTTTACATAATTGTATTAGTTTTGCCAAATATCAAAATGAATCTGCCACTGGTATACATGTGTTCCCTATCCTGAACCGTCCTCCCTCCTCCCTCCCCGTACCATCCCTCTGGGTCGTCCCAGTGCAATGTATATTACATTATTTTTTAAATATAAATTTATTTATTTTAATTGGAGGCTAATTATTTTACAATATTGTATTGGTTTTGCCATACATCAACATGAATCTGCCACGGGTGCACACGTGCTCCCCATCCTGAGCCCCCCTCCTACCTCCCTCCCCGTACCATCCCTCTGGGTCATCCCAGTACACCAGCCCTGAGCATCCTGTATCCTGCATCGAACCTGGACTGGTGATTCATTTCATATATGATATTATACATGTTTCAATGCCATTCTCCCAAATCATCCCACCCTCTCCCTCTCCCACAGAGTCCATAAGACTGTTCTATACATCTGTGTCTCTTTTGCTGTCTCGCATACAGGGTTATTGTTACCATCTTTCTAAATTCCATATATATGCATTAGTATACTGTATTGGTGTTTTTCTTTCTGACTTACTTCACTCTGTATAATAGGCTCCAGTTTCATCCACCTCATTAGAACTGATTCAAATGTATTTTTTTAATGGCTGAGTAATACTCCATTGTGTATATGTACCACAGCTTTCTTATCCATTCATCTGCTGATGGACATCTAGGTTGCTTCTATGTCCTGGCTATTATAAACAGTGCTGTGATGAACACTGGGGTACACGTGTCATTTTCCTTTCTGGTTTCCTCAGTGTGTATGCCCAGCAGTGGGATTGCTGGATCATAAGGCAGTTCTATTTCCAGTTTTTTAAGGAATCTCCACACTGTTCTCCATAGTGGCTGTACTAGTTTGCATTCCCACCAACAGTGTAAGAGGGCTCCCTTTTCTCCACACCCTCTCCAGCACTTATTGCTTGTAGATGTTTGGATAGTAGCCATTCTGACTGGCATGAAATGGTACCTCATTGCGGTTTTGATTTGCATTTCTCTGATAATGAGTGATGTTGAGCATTAATTTTTGCAGTGATTAACAATCATATTTTAATATCTGAATTATAGTCCTAATAAGTAGATTTAATTTTATTCATCTAGCTTTTCCTTTTGGATGAAAAATTTCAGTTGTTGCCAAGTTTTGATTATATAAACAATATTGTGATAGACATTTAACTCATAAGATTTATTTTTGCATGTTTACATTATTTTTTAGGATTCTCAGAAGTGAAATAACTGAATCAGAATGGGCAGTTTTATGGCTCACGGTGTACTTTCCAAATGGATTTAAAATTAATGCTAGGAGACCAATTCTGCCTATATCTCAGCTATAAGTAGGATCAAGCTCCACACAGAAGTTGGCATTAAAGGACTTTTAAGTAGCTTTTGCTACCTCCTGTGTTTGCTTGGAAGTGTTAGGTAGTTAGAATAGGAAATAGGAGTCCAGAATGGCAGTGACTAAAAGACAAGGAAGGGAAAAGCCCGTGAAAATAAACAAGAAAGGTTCAAGAACCAGAGTAAGGAGCTTAGGTAGAACAAACAGCATTCCTGGCTAGCCCAATTTACACAGGGCAGGCCCAGGGGGAGGAAAAAAACATAAAAAGAGGAGCCAAAGGGCTGGGGCTCTATTCTCTTTGCATCTGTTGGATAGGCATGCCCTCATGCCTCGAGGATGTATTTTCCTTTTTTTTTCTAAATAAAACTGAGCTGTAAATAATACGGAGCTGTAACACCAATCGGTCCAAGAGCTATCACATGGTCTGTCCGAGAGCCAAGAGAACCAAGACACATGGTCTGTCTGAGAGCTGTGACATGCGGAGGGCTTTAATGTCCATCACCTCAAATTTTTGTTGAGATGAGACAGAACTGAGGAAATTACCCACTGCCCTGACAGAAGGAAATTTGATGTATATTCCACTCAGCTTTTTCAGGTCTGTTCTGAGTCACTGTTACAGATACACTTATTCACCCTGCAATACTTTCAGGAATAAGATAGGGTACAAATAAATACATAATACTTTCACCAACCATGCACAGGCAGGTGTCTGAAACATTTTTAAGGTTTTGGGGAACACAATCTTCTAGTTCTGTGCTGCTGCTGCTAAGTCACTTCAGTCATGTCCGACTCTGTGCGACCCCATGGACCGCAGCCCACCAGGCTCCCCCATCCCTGGGATTCTCCAGGCAAGAACACTGGAGTGGGTTGCCATTTCCTTCTCCAGTGCATGAAAGTGAAAAGTGAAAGTGAAGTTGCTCAATCATGTCTGACTCTTAGCGACCCCATGGACTGCAGCCTACCAGGGTCCTCCGTCCATGGGATTTTCCAGGCAAAAGTACTGGAGTGGGGTGCCATTGCCTTCTCCACTAGTTCTGTGCATTATACTCTAAATTCCAGTTGGTGCCTAACCTCTGATAAGATGAATTTTTTCTATAACTCTTTCTTAAGAATTACTATTTTACTGTTAAAGCATCAACTTTACATATACTGCTGCTTGCTCAGTCGCTCAGTCATGTCCAAGTCTTTGTGAGGCCATGGACTGCAGCCCACCAGGCACCTCTGTCCATGGGATTTTTCAGGCAAGAGTACTGCAGTGGGTTGCTATTTCCTTCTCCAGGGGATATTCCCAACCCAGGATCAAACCCAAGTTTCTTGAATCTCCTGCATTGGCAGATAGATTCTTTACCACTGTAGCACCTGTGAAGCCCATTATATACAGCTGATGCCCAGTTAACACAACATCCTACAATCATTTTGAAAACATACAGAAATATATCATCAAGGGAAAAAAATAACTAGTATTTTGGGCCATATAACTCTGCTCTTAAAAACTAATTTTAGAGAAAATGCTTATTGAAGCTAAAGTAGTCTTAACTTTCACCTGTAGAGAATGGCTGTGTAAAGCACAGAGCATTAGCAGAACAATAGTGCCTACGTGCCAAGTCGCTCAATCATGTTTGACTCTTTGCAGTCCTATAGACTATAGCCTGCCAGGATCCTCTGTCCAAAGGATTCTCTAGGTAAGAATACTTGAGTGGGTTGCCATGTCCTCTTCCAGGGGATCTTCCTGACCCAGGGATCAAACCTGCATCTCTCATGTTTCCTACATTGACAAGTGGGTTCTTTACTACTAATGCCATCTAGAAAGCCCTGTGATAAAATTGTTATATATTGTTAAATATACAGTTAGGAAGAAAGATTTCTGATGAATATATTTTGACAAAGGAAAAATGTAGGAATTAAACCTGCAAACCAAAGTAGCCTATCATCCTTTTTGTGTCCTGATTCAACAGAAGTTCAGGCCAATATCAAAGAACATTAGAGCTGTATAAAAACTGAGTTAGAACAGAAACTTAAAAATTACTTAGCTAGAGACTAATACCATATGCAATGTTGAAAAATACAGTCTTATTTTCTTTTATATTATGTAGGTAAATTCAATATTCTTTTAACACTCAGAACATAACATATAACATACATGGATAACATAAAATAAGTTAAAATGAATATATATTTCATTATCACAGTGGGAAAATAAATAGTCATATGCCATGGTGATAAAAATTTTTTAAAAAATGACATATTTTCAATTACATACATTAAATATATTATGTTCTCAATTATTTATATTTAGTAACATCTTATTTTTTACTCTGATTTTCTGAAGGGCTTCATGCAGCAACATCTCTTCACTTTCTCATTCACAACATGTTTACCATCTACTATGTGTAGGTATGGAGAAGGCAATGGCACCCCACTCCAGTACTCTTGCCTGGAAAATCCCATGGACCGAGGAGCCTGGTAGGCTGCAGTCCATGGGGTCGCTAAGAGTCGGACACGACTGAGCGACTTCACTTTCACTTTTCACTTTCATGCATTGGAGAAGGAAATGGCAACCCACTCCAGTGTTCTTGCCTGGAGAATCCCAGGGACGGGGGAGCCTGGTGGGCTGCCGTCCATGGGGTCGCACAGAGTCGGACACGACTGAAGCGACTTAGCAGCAGCAGCAGCAGCAGCATGTGTAGGTATTATTCTAGAATAATATTCATGTCTATTTCCCAACTATGTATTCTTTAGAAAGGAAATTGTGGTGGCTCAGATGGTAAATAATTTAACATTAGCCTAATAAAAAATACAATTGGAAAGGTAAGACTGCAACAAGAAAATCATATAGATCACTATCAAATGTAAAGTTTAGAATTTAGATATTCATTTAAATTTGACATGTTAGCATGACTGTATACTACCAATGTCTGTACCAGCTTCTGAAATTTAATTTCTATAAGGAGGGTTCAAAGACAAAGGAAAAATATAAAGAAAATGAAAGAAAACTAAAAATTCAAGAAACACTATAACCTAGGACTACATACCTTAGGAAAAGAAACTGCTCCAAAGAAATAAAATACAACTATGATAGAAAATAAAAATGAGATCTTATTTGACATCATAAACAACAGATTATTGGCCTAAAAGTTATTCTTTGGAAAATATTTGCAAAAAATCCAATGGTATGACTATGTTGAATCCATCTAAACATTCATTTTTAATAGACAACTTCTAATTTCTCATAGATAAGATATTTGTTTTTCCAGTAGTCCACGGGGTCACAAAGAGTCAGATGTGATTTAGCAGCTGAACAACAACAACAAAAGACATTTGTGGAAATCATTTTCTTTGATTTTCCTAGGTCCTATGTTTACCCCAAAGGCAAAACACTTTTAATGAAATATTACCCTCTTGAAAGAAAAGGTTTTTGAATCCCACAGGGAAGGTAAACAACTCATTAGGAAAGAATAAAACCCTGACTTGTAATACAATGTTATAGGGAAGGGGAGCCACTCCCAGCCCTCCAAAAGCCTTAGCCATGCTTGCCAACAGAATCTCCCAGTTTAGCCTCCAAAGCTGCTCTTATTTTGGCAGTGTTTCTCCAAGCAGCTGTGGGCTTTGCTCTTAGTGCTTGTAGCCTCCATCATCTTCATTATTGACGGTGAATCTTTGACAAAGTGCCTCAAAACTATAGCAAAATGCTCTGCAGACATACTTAAGAGAAGGGGTCAACACATTTCTAGAAGCATAAAAGCTGATTACCTTTGTATCTGAGCACAGGGCAGATAATCAGTGGGAGAGATGGGCCAGAGTGCACAGGAACAGTAGCCTGTGGTTTAGTTCTGTGCACTCCAGCATAAAGGAGAAGAGAGATAAGAAGCTCCTTTATGTGATTAGGGGAAAGAAAAATCTATACTTTCCATATGGGAATTTCTCATGTGTTTTCTTAATGAACACAGAGAAGTTGAGAGAGACTTTTAAGCTGTTAAAACTTTTAACATATTCTCTTTGGGACTGGGAGAGTATGAATTTCCTAATTTCATCAGAACCATTAATGACTTCAGTTCCTTCCTATTTCAACAAAGGAAGTAGAGGGATTTTTTTTTTTTTTTTTACTGCATTATGATTTTGAAAAGCATTAGACAGCAGGAGAAATGATTTGTAATCATGCTGTGGAAAGAAAAATATATTTTTTTTCTTCTTTAGAAATGATTCTCATTGAAAATCTTAAAGCTTTTTAAAGGCTAGATAATTTATTATAATGGAACATACTTATGAGTTAGCATTTCGTAATAACTGGGAGGTTATCTTGGAGAAGGCAATGGCAACCCACTCCAGTACTCTTGCCTGGAAAATCCCACAGATGGAGGAGCCTGGTAGGCTGCAGTCCATGGGGTCGCTAAGGGTCGGACACGACTGAGTGACTTCACTTTCACTTTTCACTTTCATGCATTGGAGAAGGAAATGGCAACCCACTCCAGTGTTCTTGCCTGGAGAATCCCAGGGATGGGGGAGCCTGGTGGGCTGCCGTGTATGGGGTCGCACAGAGTTGGACACGACTGAAGTGACTTAGCAGGGAGGTTATCTTTTCTCCCAGGTTTATATCTTTAAATGATGTTTTAGCCTCCAGTGAAGATTGCATGTTTCTGTTCCAACTATAAACTCAAGAAAAAACTAAGGACACATCAAGAGGGACACATCACCTCTTATGTTCATTGTTTTCCACGATTTTTTAAAGAGGGTCTTTTCCTCACCCAAATGACTGAGGTGAAGAGAAAAAAGAGGGCAAATGCCAGATATACAGACCAGAACCAGAAAATTATTCTTGAAAGTAGTAGAAAAAAGAACATTGTCCAATGACCAGGTAACTTGATGTGCTGTAAAAGGGAGGAATGTACAAGCAGGAAGAGAAGCACAAGGTCCTGAATCCAGAAAAGGGACAGAACTACACCCTTGGACTCAAAATGTAGGCCTGCAAATATGTTATAGAGTAGGAGGGGCTGAGCAGAAGGAAGCTGCAGCTATAGTGGTAGTGATACTGAGCTCACTATTGTGCCCGGCTAGAGTCAGACAGAGATTCACTTAAACAGCTAAATTAAGTGATATATGTACTAGGAATTTTTTTTAAGAGTTTAGTATATTTTATTTGATAGAATTAAGTTAAAAGAAAGCATTTGTTTAATTCAGACCAGTTTCTGCAATACATAGGTCCACACTCACCAATTTAATAACTTTGTTGAAATGTTACAAATTTATTGAAAGACACAAAATCTCAACACACAAAAACAAAAACACACAAAAGAAGTAAATGGTACAAATAAACTTACATCTATTAAAAGTATTAAATTAATAATTAATAACATTCCAAAAAGAAAGCAAGGCCCGGATGGCTTTCCTGGTAAATTCTACCCAACGTTTAAGAAAGAAGTTATACCAATTCTCTATAATCTTTCCCACAAAATATGAGCAGATGGAATATTTCCAAACTTATTCTATATACCAGAATTATCCTAATACCAAAGCCAGTTAAAGATATTACAATAAAAGAAAATTATAGGCCAAAAGCTCTCATAAACTTCGATGTAAATATCCTCAACAAGACATTAGCAAATAGAAACCAACAATATATTAAGAGAAAATCCAACATGACAAAATGGGGTTTATTCCACATATACAAGGCAGGTTTGACATTCAAAAATCAATTAATGAACATTTCAAAAATACATGTAAGTCAAACCATTATGCTATATAAAACTTATATGGTTTTCTATCGCTTTCATGCTATATAAAACCTTTATGCTATATGAAAATTATATCTCAGTAAATATGGAGAAAGAATCAACTAATATGATCTATCACTTCAATGAGCTACTGAGGAAAAGACAAAAGATTAGGTCATTAGATGTAGAAAAACTTTTGGCAAAATCCAACAACCATTCATTTTCTCAACTTAATAAAGAATTTCTACAAGAAATCAACAGCTAACGCCATTCTCAGTTTTAAGAAACTTGCAGTTTTTCCACTAATATCAGGTAGATGCAAGGATGTCCCCTCTCACTACTCCTTTTCAACACCATACTTGAAGCTCTAACAATAAAAAGGATTGCTGGTTGGGAAAGAAAAAACAAAACTGTCTTCATTTGCAGATGATATGATTGACTAGGTAGAAAATCCAAAAGAATCAACAAGGAAACTCCTGGTATTGCTACCCAACTGTAACAAGACTGTAGGATACAAGCTGAATGATAGAGTCAATTCTATTCCTATTCATCAGCAAGGAAAGTAGAATTGAAATTTAAAATATATCACAAATCACATTAGCACACCCAAAATTGAAAACTCAGGTATAAATCTAACAAAATACATATAGAATCTATATGAGAAAAACTATAGAACACTGATGAAAGAAATCAAAGATCTAAATAAATGGGGAGATATTTCACATTCATGGATGCTGCTGCTAAGTCACTTCAGTCGTGTGCGACTCTGTGAGACCCCATAGACGGCAGCACCAGGCTCCCTTGTCCCTGGGATTCTCCAGGCAAGAACACTGGAGTGGGTTGCCATTTCCTTCTCCAATGCATGAAAGTTAAAAGTGAAAGTGAAGTCACGTAGTCATATCCGACTCTTAGCGACCACATGAAATGCTGCCTACCAGGCTCCTCTGTCCGTGGGATTTTCCAGGCAAGAGTACTGGAATGGGGGTGCCATTGCCTTCTCCGCACATTCATGGATAGGAAGACTCATATTAAGATGCCTGTTCTTCCCAACTTGACCTATAGACCAAGGCAATCTCAATCAAAATCTCAGGAAGTTATTTCATGTATACCAAAACCTTATATGAAAGTTTATATAGAGAGACAAAATAACCAACACAATATTGAAAAAAAAGACCAAAATCAAGAATCTGACATTCTTTGACTTCAAGACTTATACACTTAAAGTAATCAAGACAATGTGATATTAATCAAAGAATAGACAAATGAATCAATGGACAGGAATATAGACCAGAAAGACATCCACATAAATTCATCTCACATGCTAGTAAAGTAATGCTCAAAATTCTCCAAGCCAGGCTTCAGCAGTACATGAACTGTGAACTTCCTGATGTTCAAGCTGGTTTTAGAAAAGGCAGAGGAACCAGAGATCAAATTGCCAACATCTGCTGGATCATCGAAAAAGCAATAGAGTTCCAGAAAAACATCTATTTCTGCTTTATTGACTATGCCAAAGCCTTTGACTGTGTGGATTACAACAAACTGTGGAAAATTCTGAAAGAGATGGGAATACCAGACCACCTGACCTGCCTCTTGAGAAACCTGTATGCAGGTCAGGAAGCAACAGTTAGAACTGGACATGGAACAACAGATGGGTTCCATATTGGAAAAGGAGTACGTCAAGGCTGTATATTGTCACCCTGCTTTTTTAACTTATATGCAGAGTACATCATGAGAAACGCTGGACTGGAAGAAACACAAGCTGGAATCAAGATTGCCGGGAGAAATATCAATAACCTCAGATATGCAGATGACACCACCCTTATGGCAGAAAGTGAAGAGGAACTAAAAAGCCTCCTGGTGAAAGTGAAAGTGGAGAGTGAAAAAGTTGGCTTAAAGCTCAACATTCAGAAAATGAAAATCATGGCATCCAGTCCCATCACTTCATGGGAAATAGATGGGGAAACAGTGGAAACGGTGGCTGACTTTATTTTTTTAGGCTCCAAAATCACTGCAAATGGTGACTGCAGGCATCAAATTAAAAGACGCTTACTCCTTGGAAGGAAAGTTATGACCAACCTAGACAGCATATTCAAAAGCAGAGACATTACTTTGCCAACAAAGGTCCATCTAGTCAAGGCTATGGTTTTTCCTGTGGTCATGTATGGATGTGAGAGTTGGACTGTGAAGAAGACTGAGTGCCGAAGAATCGATGCTTTTGAGAAAGCATCAAAGTGGTGTTGGAGAAGACTCTTGAGAGTCCCTTGGACTGCAAGGAGATCCAACCAGTCCATTCTGAAGGAGATCAGCCCTGGGATTTCTTTGGAAGGAATGATGTTAAAGCTGAAACTCCAGTACTTTGGCCACCTCATGTGAAGAGTTGACTCATTGGAAAAGACCCTGATGCTGGGAGGGATTGGGGGCAGGAGGAGAAGGGGACGACAGAGGATGAGATGGCTGGATGGCATCACTGACTCGATGGACGTGAGTGTGAGTGAACTCCAGGAGATGGTGATGGACAGGGAGGCCTGGCGTGCTGCGATTCATGGGGTCGCAAAGAGTCGGACACAACTGAGCGACTGAACTGAACTGAACTTTAATAAGGAACAAAGGCAATACAATGAAGCAAAAATAGTCTTTTCAACAAACAATGCTGGAGCAACTAGATATCCACATGCAAAAGAAAAATGAATCTAGACACAGATTTTATACTCTTCATAAAAATTAACTCAAAATGGATCACCTGTCTAAAATATAAAACACAAAACTATAAAACTACTAAGAGATAAAATAAGAGAAATCTAGATGACCTTGGGGATGCTAATAACTTTTTAGATACAACACCAAAGGCATGATCCATGAAAGAAATACTTGATAAGCTGAACTTTATTAAAATAAAGACCTTTAACTCTGCAAAAGATAATTTCAAAAGAATAAGACAAATCACAGACTGAGAGAAATATTTGCAAACCACATTTGATAAGGAACTATTATCCAAAACATACAAAGACCTCTAAAAAATCAATGATAGGGAAACCAAAAAAAAACAATTTAAAAAATGGGTCAAAAATGTTTATAGACACCTTACCAAAGAAAATATACAGATGGAAAATAAGCATATGTAAAGATGCTCCACAGCATACATCATCAAGGAAATGCAATTAAAACAATGAGATATCACTACATGCCAATTAGAATGGTCAAAATTCAGAATACTGGAAATACTAAATGCTGGTAAGGATGAGGAACAGTAAGGAGTTATCATTCATTGCTGATGGGAATGTAAAATAGTACAGCCACTTTGCAAGAGAGTTTGGCAGTTCCTCACAAAGCTAAACATAGTCCTACTTTTAAAGTCATATTCAATTAAAAGATATGGAGGAACCTTAAATTCATATTGTTAAGTGAAAGAAGTCAGCCTGAAAATGCTACATACTCTATGATTCTGACTAGATGACATTCTGGAAAAGGCAAAGCTATAGAGACAGCTAAAGTTTCAAAGACTGCCAAGGTTTTGGTTGGGGCAAGGATGGGAGGTTGGAAGAATAAATAAGTGAAGTGTAGTGGAAACTTAGAGCAGTGAAATCTGAATGACATGATAATGGTGAATACACGATATTATATATGTATCAAAACCCACAGAACTCTACAAGGAGTGAACTTAATTGTAAAGTATAGACTTAAGTTCATAATAATACATCAATATTGGTTCATTAATTGTAATAAATGGACACAGTAAAATGTTAATGGAGAAAACAGTGTGAGTGTATGTCATGGGGATGGTCTATGGAGACTCTCCGAACTAGCTGATCAGTGTTTCTATAAATCTAAAACGGTCCTAAAAAATGAAGTCTATTTTTAAAAGATTTTTAAAAAAATAAAAGTATTTACTCTGTCTTTAAAAAAGCAAATAAACAAATGCTTGCCCTGGAACTCTGGTTTTATATGCATTTATTTATCACTCAAAATACTAACTTCAAGATTCTAAAATTCTACATTACCCCCAAACAGAAACCTTATTTTGTTATGTTCACTTTTTATCCTAATTCAGGGTTAATATATTCCTTCCCATGTGCTCTGTTGTGTCACACATCACTCTCTACCTGATTCCATTGTTATTTATGTACAGGTCTCTTCTCACCTACTTTACCATAAAATATTATTTATTTCCCACAGCACTCTTGGCTATAAGGCAACATTAATACAGAAGTTAGGAGCTAAAAGGAGAAATGGTGATGCATGATAAACTCTCTCAGAGCTTCACAACCTAGGAAAGTACTGAAAATTAGGACTTCAACATGTGAAATTGGGAAGAACACAGTTAAATCCGTAACAGCTTGTGTCTCTAATTATCACTGAAAAAAACCCTGCACCTTAAGCATATTTTCTTCAAGAAAATTAGGGATGCCAAGGGAAAATTTCATGCAAAGATGGGAACAAAAAAGGACAGAAATGGTATGGACCTAACAGAAAATATTAAGAAGAGGTGGCAAAAATACACAGAAGAACTATACAAAAAAGATCTTCACAACCCAGATAACCACAATGGTGTGATCACTCACCTAGAGCCAGACAGCCTGGAATGTGAAGTCAAGTGGGCCTTAGGAAACATCACTATGAACAAAGCTATTGGAGGTGATGGAATTCCAATTGAGCTATTTCAAATCCTAAAACATGATGCTGTGAAAGTCCTGCACTCAATATTGCCAGCAAATTTGGGAAACTCAGCAGTGGCCACAGGACTGAAAAAGGTCAGTTTTCATTCCAATCCCAAAAAAAGGCAATGCCAAAGAATGCTCAAACTACCACACAATTGTACTCATCTCACACACTAGCAAAGTAATGCCCACAATTCTCCAAACGAGGCTTTAGCAGTACATGAACTGTGAACTTCCAGATGTTCAAGCTGGATTTAGAAAAGGCAGAGGAACCAGAGATCAAATAGCCAACATCCGTTGAATCATCAAAGCAAGAGAGTTCTAGAAAAACATCTACTTCTGCTTTATTGACTATCAGATCAGATCAGATCAGTCACTCAGTCAAATTTCTCAAGAGGCGTGTGGATCACAACAAACTGTGGAAAATTCTTCAAGAGATGGGAATACTAGACCACCTGACCTGCCTCCTGAGAAATCTGTATGCAGGTCAAGAAGCAACAGTTAGAACTTGACATGGAACAACAGACGGGTTCCATATTGGAAAAGGAGTATGTCAAGGCTGTATATTGTCATCCTGCTTATTTAACTTATATGCAGGATACATCATGAGAAATGCTGGACTGGATGAAGCACAAGCTGGAATCAAGATTGCTGGGAGAAATATCAATAACCTCAGATATGTAGATGACACCATCCTTACGACAGAAAAGAAAGAAGAACAAAAGAGCCTCTTTGTGAAAGTGAAAGAAGAGAGTGAAAAAGCTGGCTTAAAACTCAACATTCATAAACTTAAGATCATGGCCTCTGGTCCCATCACTTAACAGCAAATAGATGGGGAAGCGATGGAAACAGTGAGAGACTTTATTTTCTTGGACTCTAAAATCATTGTAGTTGGTGACTGCAGCCATGAAATTAAAAGATACTCGCCCCTTGGAAGAAAAGTTATGAGCAACCTAGACAGCATATTGAAAAGCAGAAACATTACTTTGCCCACAAAGGTCCATCTAGTCAAACCTATGGATGTGAGAGTGGACTATAAAGAAAGCTGAGCGCCAAAGAATTGATGCTTTTGAACTGTGGTGTTGGAGAAGACTCTTGAGAGTCTCTTGGACTGCAAGGAGATCCAACCAGTCCATCCTAAAGGAAATCAGTCCTGAATATTCATTGGAAGGACTGATGGTGAAGCTGAAACTCCAATACTTTGGCCACCTGATGTGAAGAACTGACTCATTTGAAAAGACCCTGATGCTGGGAAAGACTGAAGGTGGGAGGAGAAGGTGGCAACAGAGGATGAGATGGTTGGATGGCATCACCAACTCAATAGACATGAATTTGAGTAAGCTCTGGGAGTTGGTGATGAACAAGGAAGCCTGGCATGCTGCAGTCCATGGGGTCGCAAAGAGTTGGACATGACTGAGCGACTGAATTGAACAAGCATATTTTAGAAAAAGTTATCAAGAAAACCCCTCTATCTTGAATGATTATTTTCTGATTTCACTTTTAATAATTTTAGTTGTTTTTAAAAACATGTTATGGTTCTCCCCCTTCCCCTTTGGTTAAACCCCTCAACCAAACAAAGAAGCATTTATTGTATATGATGGGTAAATCTAATTAGTGGTTTTTGTGTGTTTGTTTTTTGGTAACGAATCAGCTTCTCTAAGGGAAACATACAGAGTGGTCATAATGTCTGGCAACATAAACACACACTCTAGCTGGTTTATTGCTGCTCCTTATCACCAGTGAATAGGGCACAGTAGGGAGCAATTTTTAAAATCTCTATTCGTGCATTTGTGATGTGTTGTCTCTGATGGCTTGTGTGTCAGTTTGCTAGCGGTGCTGTAAAAAAAAGTACCACACCTTGGTGGCTTAAATAAAAGAAATACATTGTCTCATGGTTTTGGAAATTAGAAGTTCAAGATCAAGGTTTTGGCAGTTATAGTTTCTTTTGAGGGTTGTAAGGAAGACTGTTTCATGCCTGTCTCGTAGCGTCTGGGGTTTTGCTGGCAATTTCTGGCTTTTCTTTGCTTGTAGACACATAACCCACATCTCTGCCTTCACATTCACGTGGCATTCTCCCTGTGTGTATCTGTGTGTGTGTCCAAATTTCCCCTTTTCATAAGGACATCAGTCATATTATGTTAGGGACTCAACCTACTCCAGTATGATCTCATCTTTACTAATTATATCTTCAACACCTCTATTTCAAAATAAGGTCACATTTTGAAGTACTGGAAATTAGGACTTCAATATGTGAAACTGGGAAGGACACAAATCTACAACAGTTCTTGTCTCTAATTTTCACTGAATAAACCTGTACCTTAAGCATATTTTAGAAGAAGTATCAAGAAAGTCCCTCTATTTAAACAAAAAAATCTATATCCCTAGTCTTTATGGCTATCTTGAGTACAATCACAGCATTAAACACAGGATTTGAATACCTGGATTTTAATGTCTCAACCACTTACAATCATTTTAAACTTTGACAAATTACTTAAGTATTCTTCACTTCAGCTTTCTTGTCTATAGAATGGGACTAAGAATTATATCTGCACACATGGTTATTATAAATGTTGAATAAAAATTTACATACAGAATTTATGACAGTGCCCATCATCATTTTAATCCTCATCTTACTCAAGAAAAAAATCTTCATAGAATGTAAAATCTTATGATCTGTCTCTCTGGTTCAGAGCTGTACCTCAAATCCCAATGACAGTCATACTGCTTAAAACATGATGGTGTGCCATACAACCCTTATGAGATGAGTATCTGATATTCTACTTAATCGTTCCCCAAACTAAATTTACTGATACTTCCACATGTAGAAATACACACACACACACACACACAAATTTTCTCAACCTAAGATATTTTTACACACAAAAATTCCAGTTCTAAGATCTCATTTTTTATACCAGGAATAGTGAAGCATCCATTTAGGAGCCTTTTAAATGGTTGGTGGTGGTAGTTTAGTCACTAAGTCATGTCCGACTCTTGCGACCCCATGAACTGTAGCCCACCAGGCTCCTCTGTCCATGGGATTTCCAGGCAAGAATACTGGAGTGGGTTGCTATTTCCTTCTCCAGGGGATCTTTCCAGGAATTGAACTCCAGTCTCCTGCATTGCGGGCAGACTCCTATAGGCTAAGCTACAGGGGAAGTCTTATAAATGGTTATAAATGGTTACTAGACCAATTCAGTTCAGTTCAGTCACTTGGTCATATCCGACTCTTTGCGACCCCATGAACTGCAGCACACCAGGCCTCCCTGTCCATCACCAACTCCCAGAGTCCACCCAAACCCATGTCCATTGAGTCGGTGATGCCACCCAAGCATCTTATCCTCTGCCGTCCCCTTCCCCTCCTTCCCTCAATCTTTCCCAGCATCAGGGTCTTTTCAAATGAGTTAGTTCTTCGCATCAGGTGGCCAAAATATTGGAGTTTCAGCTTCAACATCAGTCCTTCCAATGAACACCCAGGACTGATCTCCTTTAAGATGGACTGACTGGATCTCCTTGCAGTCCAAGGAACTCCCAACAGTCTTCTCCAACACCACAGTTTAAAAGCAATTCTTCAGCACTCACCTTTCTCGATGGAGATGGGTTTGGGCGGACTCCAGGAGTTGATGATGGACAGGGAGGCCTGGCGTGCTGTGGTTCATGGGGTCACAAAGAGTCAGACACGACTGAGCGACTGAAATGAATTGAACTGAACAGTTTTCTTTATAGTCCAGCTTTCACATCCATACATGACCACAGGAAAAACCATAGCCTTGACTAGATAGACCTTTGTTGACAAAGTAATGTCTCTGCTTTTTAATATGCTATCTAGGTTGATCTTAACGTTCCTGCCAAGGAGTAAGCGTCTTTTAATTTCATGGCTGAAATCACCATCTGCAGTGATTTTGGAGCCCAGAAAAATAAAGTCAGCCACTGTTTCCACTGTTTCCCCATCTATTTCCCATGAAGTGATGGGACCAGATGCCATGATCTTCGTTTTCTGAATGTTGAGCTTTAAGCCAACTTTTTCACTCTCCTCTTTCACTTTCATCAAGAGGCTCTTTAGTTCTTCTTCACTTTCTGTCATAAGGGTGGTGTCATCTGCGTATCTGAGGTTATTGATATTTCTCTCAGCAATCTTGATTCCAGCTTGTGCTTCCTCCAGCCCAGCATTTCTCATGATGTACTCTGCATATAAGTTAAAAAAGCAGGGTGACAATATACAGCCTTGACGTACTCCTTTTCCAATATGGAACCTGTCTGTTGTTCCATGTCCAGTTCTACCTGTTGCTTCCTGACCTGCATACAGGTTTCTCAAGAGGCAGGTCAGGTGGTCTGATATTCCCATCTCTTGAATAATTTTCCACAGTTTGTTGTGATCCACACAGTCAAAGGCTTTGGCATGGTCAATAAAGCAGAAATAGATGTTTTTCTGGAATATCTATTAAAACAAGAAACATCTATATAAAAAGAACATCTATATAAAACAAGAAAAAGTTTTTCTTACTTTTTCAATGATCCAGCAGATGCTGGCAATTTGATCTCTGGTTCCTCTGCCTTTTCTAAAACCAGCTTGAACATCTGAATATTCACAGTTCAAGTATTGCTGAAGCCTGGCTTGGAGAATTTTAAGCATCACTTTACTAGCGTGTGAGATGAGTGCAATTGTGCGGTAGTTTGAGCATTCTTTGGCATTGCCTTTTTTTGGGATTGGAATGAAAACTGACCTTTTCCAGTCCTGTGTCCACTGCTGAGTTTCCCAAATTTGCTGGCATATTGAGTGCAGCACTTTCACAGCATCATGTTTTCGGATTTGAAATAGCTCAACTGGAATTTCATCACCTCCACTAGCTTTGTTCGTAGTGATGCTTTCTAAGGCCCACTTGACTTCACATTCCAGGCTGTCTGGCTCTAGGTGAGTGATCACACCATAGTGATTATCTGGGCCATGAAGATCTTTTTTGTATACTTCTGTGTATTCTTGCTACCTCTTCTTAATATCTTCTGCTTCTGTTAGGTCCCTACCATTTCTGTCCTTTATTGAGCCTATCTTTGCATGAAATGTTCCCTCAGTACCTCTAATTTTCTTGAATATATCTCTAGTCTTTCCTATTCTATTGTTTTCCTCTATTTCTTTGCATTGATCGCTGAGGACTAATATGATAGGGCAATCAGATGAAGTAAACCATACTTTTTCTGTATACACATGAGAAAAATAAGAATCATTTTTTCTTTCTCTCTCTAAAGGCAAGCAACATCTTATGTTCTAGAGACTTTTGCTCTCAAATGAAATTTAAAAAGGAGCAGGATCAGAATCCAACAACACATTAAAAAGATCATACACCATGACCAAGTGGGCTTTATCCCAGGGATGCAAGGATTCTTCAATATCCGCAAATCAATCAATGTAATACACCACATTAACAAATTGAAAAATAAAAACCATATGATTATCTCAATAGATGCAGAGAAAGCCTTTGACAAAATTCAACATCCATTTATGATAAAAAAGCTCTCCAGAAAGCAGGAATAGAAGGAATATACCTCAACATAATAAAAGCTATATATGACAAACCCACAGCAAACATTATCCTCAATGGTGAAAAATTGAAAGCATTTCCTCTAAAGTCAGGAACAAGACAAGAGTGTCCACTTTCACCATTACTATTCAACATAGTTTTGGAAGTTTTGGCCACAGCAATCAGAGCAGAAAAAGAAATAAAAGGAATCCAAATTGGAAAAGAAGAAGTAAAACTCTCACTATTTGCAGATGACATGATCCTCTACATAGAAAACCCTAAAGACTCCACCAGAAAATTACTAGAACTAATCAATGACTATAGTAAAGTTGCAGGATATAAAATCAACACACAGAAATCCCTTGCATTCCTATACACTGATAATGAGAAAACAGAAAGAGAAATTAAGGAAACAATTCCATTCACCATTGCAACAGAAAGAATAAAATACTTAGGAATATATCTACCTAAAGAAACTAAAGACCTATATATAGAAAACTATAAGACACTGGTGAAAGAAATCAAAGAGGACACTAATAGATGGAGCAATATACCATGTTCATGGATTGAAAGAATCAATATAGTGAAAATGAGTATACTACCCAAAGCAATTTATAGATTCAATGCAATCCCTATCAAGCTACCAACGGTATTCTTTACAGAGCTAGAACAAATAATTTCACAATTTGTATGGAAATACAAAAAACCTCAAATAGCCAGAGCGATCTTGAGAAAGAAGAATGGAACTGGAGGAATCAACCTGCCTGACTTCAGGCTCTACTACAAAGCCACAGTTATCAAGACAGTATGGTACTGGCACAAAGACAGAAATATAGATCAACGGAACAAAATAGAAAGCCCAGAGATAAATCCAAGCACATATGGACACCTTATCTTTGACAAAGGAGGCAAGAATATACAATGGATTAAAGACAATCTCTTTAACAAGTGGTGCTGGGAAATCTGGTCAACCACTTGTAAAAGAATGAAACTAGAACACTTTCTAACACCATACACAAAAATAAACTCAAAATGGATTAAAGATCTAAACGTAAGACCAGAAACTATAAAACTCCTAGAGGAGAACATAGGCAAAACACTCTCTGACATACATCACAGCAGGATCCTCTATGACCCACCTCCCAGAATATTGGAAATAAAAGCAAAAATAAACAAATGGGACCTAATTAACCTTAAAAGCTTCTGCACATCAAAGGAAACTATTAGCAAGGTGAAAAGGCAGCCTTCAGAATGGGAGAAAATAATAGCAAATGAAGCAACTGACAAACAACTAATCTCAAAAACATACAAGCAACTCCTACAGCTCAACTCCAGAAAAATAAATGACCCAATCAAAAAATGGGCCGAAGAACTAAATAGACATTTCTCCAAAGAAGACATACAGATGGCTAACAAACACATGAAAAGAGCTCAACATCACTCATTATCAGAGAAATGCAAATCAAAACCACAATGAGGTACCATTTCACACCAGTCAGAATGGCTGCGATCCAAAAGTCTATAAGCAATAAATGCTGGAGAGGGCGTGAAGAAAAGGGAACCCTCTTACACTGTTGGTGGGAATGCAAACTAGTACAGCCACTATGGAGAACAGTGTGGAGATTCCTTAAAAAACTGGAAATAGAACTGCCTTATGATTCAGCAATCCCATTGCTGGGCATACACACTGAGGAAACCAGAAGGGAAAGAGACACGTGTACCCCAATGTTCATCGCGGCACTGTTTATAATAGCTAGGACATGGAAGCAACCTAGATGTCCATCAGCAGATGAATGGATAAGAAAGCTTTGGTACATATACACAATGGAGTATTACTCAGCCATTAAAAAGAATACATTTGAATCAGTTCTAATGAGGTGGATGAAACTGGAGCCTATTATACAGAGTGAAGTAAGCCAGAAAGAAAAACACCAATACAGTATACTAATGCATATATATGGAATTTAGAATGATGGTAACAATAACCCTGTGTACGAGACAGCAAAAGAGACACTGATGTATAGATCAGTCTTATGGACTCTGTGGGAGAGGGAGAGGGTGGGAGGATTTTGGAGAATGGCATTGAAACATGTATAATATCATGTAAGAAACGAGTTGCCAGTCCAGGTTCGATGCACGATACTGGATTCTTGGGGCTGGTGCACTGGGACGACCCAGAGGGATGGTATGGGGAGGAAGGAGGGAGGAGGGTTCAGGATGGGGAACACATGTATACCTGTGGCAGATTCATTTCGATATTTGGCAAAACTAATACAATTTTGTAAAGTTTAAAAATAAAATAAAACTTAAAAAAATAAAAAGGAGGAGGATTATTTTAGAAAGAGAAGGTCTCACAAGGATAAAAGAGAGAGACATGTCCTGACTCCAGAGAGGGGAGATTTCTGGGGACTGAAAAATATTCTGGGAGGGACTAGTAACTCTAATGTAAATGGGCATGGAATGTTTGGGGAACGAAACCCTAAAAGTCAAATCTTTAGAAGCTTCATGGAAGGTCTAAGAAGCCAAAAGTCTATGTGCTCAGTTACAAAGCTTTACCAGCCTTCCAATGGGCCATGCCAGCCTAGATAACAGACATTTTTTGAGGTGATGTAGTTAACTCTAAGTTAAGGAATAACAGTTAATTTTGTTTAGAAAAATAAAATTAGTTTGTTTTGACTAAACCGTTATCTGATATGACAACATAACAAAATCCTAACTCTCCTGCCTTACCAAAGCCATCCTGAAACCTATCCTGTTTCTTCTGGAGTCAGATATATAGGACAAGTGGAGATCTCCTAGGATTTTAGTGTCTCTTCTCTAGAAATAAAAACAATAAGGAAACATAAAGATAGTCACTCAGTCCTGTCCAAATCTTTGCGACCCTGTGGACTGCAGCACGCCAGGCTTCCCTGTCCTTCACTATGTCCCAAAGTTTGCTCGAACTCATGTCCACTGAGTCAGTGATGCCATCCAAACATCTCATCCTCTGTCACCCCTTTTTCCTTCTGCCTTCAATCTTTACCAGCATCAGGGTCTTTTCCAATGAGTCAGCTCTTCCCACCAGGTGGCCAAAATATTGGAACTTCAGCTTCAGCATCAGTTCTTCCAATGAATATTCAGGGTTTACTTCCTTTAGGATTGATTGTTTTGATCTCCTTGCTGTTCAAGGCACTCTCAAGAGTCTTCTGCACCGCAGTTCAAAAGCATCAATTCTTCAGCCTTCAGCTTTCTATATGGTTCAACTCTCACATCCCTGCATGACTACTGGAAAAACCATAACTTTGACTATACAAATCTTTGTCAGCCAAGTGATGTTTTTGCTTTTTAATATGCTGTCTAGGTTTGTCACAGCTTTTCTTCCAAGGGGAAAATGTCTTTTAGGTGAGCTTATTAAATTCTAATGTCAGAGAGAATATAACCATATTGACCAAACTGCAGAACTATAGAGAGATGGAGCACCTTGATGTCTGAGTACCTGTTACTAAAGTATTTGATAGAACAGGTGGTAAAGCTATATTCTTTGTTAGGTGTAGTGAGATGACTCACATTTAAAAAACAAACTCTAGATGGTACCAAATAAATTTATGATACTAAATGGGAACATCTAGAAATAGACCTTTGTTCATACCAAAGGCAGCCATGAAGTGGTAAGGAACTTCTCTCTAACTCTGAGATCTCAGAACAGGTAGACAACTGGACAGATGGGAAATGGCCCACATTCCCCATATTTTTCTATTAATTTTTAAGAGAAGATAAAATATATTCCCTCTCGCGATAGGGAATAAAAGGGAAAAAAAGGTAGAAGCTTTTTAGAATCTTAATCTATTCAGAAGGCTGAATCTGACATGGAGATATTTGTAGAATATTCAGACAATCCTGAAAGGTGGTACTTTTTATACTTGTAACAAAAAATGCTAAATGGATGATGACTTAGAAGAACAGAATGGTCTAACATATACTCATTTCAAAATGCTCAATGAAACATGAATCTATCTCAGCCAACAAATTATTATTGATTATCAATTGCATGCCAGTCACCATGCTATCACCTCTTCCTCCCCACTCTCCCATTGCTAGGCACAATTAAAAAAAAATAATATTACAACTACATATCATCTTGTATGTTCTCCTCTCAGAACACATTTACTTCCTAGAATCCATTTCCTACTCTGGCTAATGTTAGTTTCTCTCATTTTCCCAATACTCCTTAGCTGAATGTTGTCTTAACTGGGCAGATAAACCAAAAGAAACAAGTTGTTTGGCATATAATGTATTTATAAAGTAGCTAGAGATCAGGATTAAATATGTAAGTTTCCCCACTATCCTAGTTTTAAAAATCTCTGGAACCTTTCAATGAATTCTTTCCTTTGGCTGGATTTTTCCATTACTTGCCTCACTGACTAATTATCTTAGATCTTTTCTGCTCTTCAGATTCCAAAGAAGAAGAATGTGGAAGTGAAAACAGTACTCCCTGAATGTTTCTGATATTTCAGGAAAGTGCTGGTCACTTGACGTGTTGTTGTTGTTCAGCTGCCAAGTCGTGTCAGACTCTTTGCAACCCTATTGCCTGCATGCAACAGGTCAGGCTTCCCTGTCCCTCATTATCTCCCAGAGTTTGCATAAGTTTATGTCCATTAAATTGGTGATTCCATTCAACCATCTTGAGAGTCCCTTCAACAGCCAGGAGATCAAACCAGTCAATCTTAAAGGAAATCAACCTTGAATACCCATTGGAAGGACTGATGCTGAAGCCGAAGCTCCAATACTTTGGCCACCTGATTCGAACAGCCAACTCATTGGAAAAGTCCCTGATGCTGGGAAAGATTGAAGGCAGAAGGAGAAGAGGGCAACAGAGGATGAGATGGTCACTTGACATACATTTCGTTGTTTATTCTGTTCAACAACTCCAGAAAGTACGTACAATTTTCTCTACTTTAAAAAGCAGGCTCTGAGAGGTTAAAGAGCTTGCCCAAGTTTCACAGAGCTAGAGAACAGTAGAGCAGAGAGCTAAGACTGAATCCTGTGTCCATGTTCCTTTCACTAAATTGCATTTCTTCCCCTAACTAAGAACTTATGCTTCTTTTGAAATTCTTTGTCCTGTCTTTGCTAGATTAATTAATAATACTACTATTCAGTCTATTCCACAAACTGAAAAATTAATCCTTTATCTTTCTTCCTCTTCCATCATGTCTAGTCCTTCTCCTCTCTCCCATTGATTGGTAACCAGTTCTTGTCAAGTACACCATCCCCCAAGAGTTCTTGAACCCCACCTGTCTTGTCTGTTTCCATGGTGAGTACTGCATTTGAGACTCTCACATTGCACATTAACTACTAACTGGTATTCCTGTCATGGCCCTTTTTTCTGGAAGGGGTCCATTCTCCTTTCTGTTACCAAGGTGATCTCTAGTACATGCCTTTTTCTCTCCAGCTTGAGTGGTACACCAGACCCTTACGAAGGTGCCCCCAGCCTCATGCCCCTCCTCACCTCCTGCCCCATGGGATTTTTCCACGACGTTCATGCTCACTATGCTCATGATTCTGTCTTCAACTAAAATACTCTTCTCCTTATTTCTCTAGAATCTTTCACAAACATCCTCTCCCCTTTGTAACCCTTCTAGGCCAGTTCACCTCTCCCTAAACAGAACACAGTGCTTCATAATGTGTGGGTCTTAATGTGTACTTCTTTCAGAGCACTTAACCAATCACTGTATAATTCTTTGTCTACAAGCTTATTTTTCCTCAAGACTCTATGTTACAGATACTGAGCACATTGTATAGTGTTTTGCAGGGGCTCTTGTAGTTGCACAAAGCAACTGTAGTTTTAGAGTGATGTTTTGGTAGCTATTGAAACAGCAAAAATATCTACACAACAAATTGGCAAAGGCTCTATTAAAGAGAACATTTAACTACAGGAAAGAGCATTGAAACAACAAAAATGTATGGTCATTAAAATTTTATTTAAATAAAAGGGGCTAGATGATTGTGCATAAATGTTTTCAAGTATATTTCCTCAAATGACTGTCCAAGAAAAGCAATAATCTATGAAGGCATAAAGAATATAGGATTTTGATACTTTACCTGAATAAGGCACTAGAGGTTTCAGGACGTTCTAACCAGTAATTATAACAACAACTTTAAAATTTAAATGAAAAATTTTTCCAGAATGACCTTTTGTACAGAGTGTGTTAATGAATCTAATTTACAAACTCTTGTAATAAATCAAATGGTATAGTAGCAATTCTGTTTTATAGAAAACATTAAATCTCTTCTTAAAAGAGTAAGTACATATTAGATGAAGTCTATAAAACAGCTTAAAAATGTTAGACAGATAAGGAAATTAGAATGCCTCTGTATAAAAAACAATGGGTTTAATTCAAAGGCAAAAGAAAAATTACTCCTTAAAATGTTATTTAAATTGTTGTTTAAAATTAAAAGTAATAAGTCATTGAATGCATACAGCTGTTTATTTAAAAAAAAATGGACACAAAATTCCTTGGTCTTAAATAAGCATTTCAAAGACACTGCTTAATAAGAACACTTAAAGACTCTTATTCAAACAGTAATTGTTTTCCAAACATTAGTTTGGGAAAGAATGCCTCTCTAGATTCTTTTTTAAGTGGTTGGTTATCAGCTCTCCCTCTTTTCCCTTCCTGCAGGTCCCCTGGCCAAATTACATCCCTGTCAGGGCTCAGGAGAAAATTCTCCCCTCCGGCTACCTTCCCCTAGCCTGCCCCGACTTGTATACACAGTAGAGTTCACTGCTCTCCAGGCTGTGGTTCACCATTATTATAGTCATTGTTACTTTTGATTATCGCAGTTCATACCTGTAAGTCTTTCTCCTGCTAGACTGACAGGTTCAGGCAATCAAAAACCAGTCCTACTGTTAGGCAACAGAAACCCAACAAAGAATAAACCGTCCAAGTTCTCATGGTACAACAGCAGAAAATTGGCAGAACGCAAATGGCTTTCAGTACACCCGTGCCTGCTGCAGTCCAGGGGGTCACGAAGAGCCAGACACAAGTTAGCGAAACAACATCTACCCCTTTTCTCAGGGAAATGTGGCAGCGACTCTATCTTATAGCTTACAAACTGTAAACACTTAGGCATTAAAAAAGAGAGACAGTAAGTTAAGTATTTGTTGGAAATCACTGAAACCCTAACACTAAGCTTTAGTGCCCCCAAAAAGAGGTCTGAGGGGAAGGAGACATGTTAGAAGAAGTCATGTGGGAGGGGAGTATCTTTACTAATATGTATGCTTTAAAAAAACAAGATAGTATAAAATTTGAATAAACAGTGAACTCGTGTATGCCCCACTCTGAAAGCTTAGACACTAGAGTATTTCCTTGAAAAGTCTACAGGTGTTCTTAACCTTTGAGCTACTTAATGTGAGAATGGCTGAGAAGGCATGCATGTCCTTCTGAGGAAGAAGTATATGTAACCTCCTCCTCAGTTAAAGAGGGCAAGACTGGTTAAAGTGCTAAGAAACTGCTGAACTGCTTTTTTTAAAAAAAAGCCTTTTTTTGGAGTAGAGTTGATTTAAAATGTTTAAAATGATTTAAAAATTTAAATGGAATTCCATGGTGGTCCAGTGGTTAGGACTCTGCCAAAGGTTGAGTTTCAATCCCTGGTCAGGGAACTAAGATCTCACAAAACATGTGCTGTGGCCATAAATAAATAAATAAATAGATTAATTAATGAATTAATTAAATGTTGTGTTAGTTTCTGCTGTAGGCTAAAGTGGATCAGGGATACATATATCCACTTTTTTAAAATATTCTTTTCCCATAGAGGTCATTACACAATATTGAAACAATTCCCTGTACCATACAGTGGGTCCTTATCAGTTATCTATTTTATATATAGCAGTATATGTATGTCAGTCCCAATCTCCCAGTTTAACCCTCCCCCTTTAACCTCACCCTGTCCCCCTGGTAAGTATAAGTTTGTTTTCTACATCTATGGCTCTAGTCCCTGTTTTGTAAATTGCTTTGGGCTCAACAAAACAAATTGTGATTTTGACTGAGTTAATGTCTCCTCCTGATGCTGGGAGGGATTGGGGGCAGGAGGAGAAGGGGACGACAGAGGATGAGATGGCTGGATGGCGTCACCGATTCAATGCACATGAGTCTGGGTGAACTCCAGGAGTTGGTGATGGACAGGGAGGCCTGGTGTGCTGCGATTCATGGGGTCGCAAAGAGTTGGACACGACTGAGCGACTGAACTAAACTGAGGGCAAAACAGAACCGGAATGCCTAAAAGAACCTGCCAGCCTACCAACTCCCCAGGACAATGGACTTTTTTGGGGTACTGGGATCTTTTGAAAACCTGATGGGAAAAAATACAAAGAATATATGTGATCCATTTCCCAAAAAAAGACATGTATGTACTTTTTTTAATGTCATGAGTTTCCAGAAGCCCATCCCCTCCTATGAGGATAAAGACCCCTGAGGAAGTCAGAAGCAGCTCGCAAAGCAACCATATTGAGGGGCTTTAGTATTAACAACAGCAAAGATGACTTTCAGAGGCGGAGGGAGTCTTCCAGCAGCCTAGCAAAGCAGCTGGGAACTGAGCGAGTGACTGCCAGATGTTAAAAGCTTCTGGGACTCCAAGCCAGAGGCAAATAAAGCTACATGAAATAAGTCCAAGGTGGGAGGTTCAGAGCGCCACTTCCCTGCTCTGATGATCTGTTTAAACAGGTTACCTAGGACTGTTTCTAGGCCCATGAAAGAGAATGGCTCTTCTTCACTTCCCCTCTTACGGCTCTGTCTTTGAACAGACTTTGAAGGAAGGGAGGTACAGTTGTTTGAAACTTGTGTTTGTTTAGGCCAGCATGGCTCTTATTGATGATCTCATGAGAAAACTAAACAGGTGACTGTAGTAGTCAGAGTTCTCCAGAAAAAGAGAAACAAAAAGGTATATATACAGAAGTTTATTATGAAGAACTAGCTATTGCAATTATTAGGCTGAGAAGTTTACCATCAGCAAACTGGGGACTCAGGAGAGACAAAGGAATAGTTTCGGTCTGAATCTGAAAGCCTGTGAACCAGATCATGTAAGTTTTGGTCTGAATTTGACTCAAAGGGCAAGAAATGACTGATGTCCCGCCCAAAGACAGTCAGGCAGAGAGAAAATTCTTCCTTACTCAGCAATTTTATCCTATTGAGGCCTTCAAGCAACTGGGTAAGGCCTACCCACATTGAGGAAAGCAATCTGTTTTACTTGGTCTGCCAATTTAAATGCTGATCTCATCGAGAAACACCCTCACAGACATATCCAGAATAATGTTGAACCAAATATCTGGGTATCCCATGGCGCAGTCAAGCGGCCTAGTCAAGTTGACATATAAAGTTAACCAACACAATAACTTCTAGTGGAAGAAAGACCAAGGAAACTATGGTTAACCCAACCATAGCCCAGAGAACATTAAAAAAAACTTTAAACACTATTGCTAATTTTTATAGATACAGTTAACAAAAGCAGTCAAATGGCCATAATGACATTACACCATTCCTCTCTAC
This sequence comes from Bos indicus x Bos taurus, assembly GCF_003369695.1. Lineage (NCBI taxonomy): Eukaryota > Metazoa > Chordata > Mammalia > Artiodactyla > Bovidae > Bos > Bos indicus x Bos taurus. The sequence goes on from NC_040080.1 coordinate 101,832,753, forward strand.
CACGAGCAAACTAAACAACCCAAAGTATTAGCTGTTCTTAGATCTTATTCTAAAATATAAGCAAAAGTATTTTCTTTTCATATTTAAGATAATGTACGCATTGAAGCTCTATCAAGAATATACATTGCAGTGTCTGCCTTGCTGATCATGCTTTTTGCAAAGAGTTGTTTTCCTTTTATTTGTTTTAAGTTTACTTCTGAGGCCATTATGACAGTTTTGAAGTTACACAATATTTATCTTGGCATAAGTGATCTAATTTTTACAAAAATGTGTATGTAATAATCTGACCCACTGTATCATAAGTATGGAAAACTAGAAAGTGTTGAAAGAACAAATTTTTTTAAACTATTGCTTGGATTTTAAAATGAGATCAAGGGTGATTCTAAAAAACTACAAATGTTTGGTCATCTAAGAATGCACCTATCAGTGTTTTTTGGTATTTGATAGTTTTCTTGTTTATCTATGAATTCCAAGCACTGGAATTTGGTCAACTGTCAGTTATCCATTTCAACAGCAATTTCAAATCATGAACAACCTATTTGATTTTATATGTTCTGTGAGTTTTTCTCTTTCTTTTTTACATTAAAATTCCAAGTGTTTTGCTGACACACACCATAGCCTTCTTCATGGTTACGTATCAACAGCACAATGGGAGGAAATTCTGACTCTAAACCTCTAATTGATTTTGGGTAACCCCTAAGGGCTTCGATGGTGGCTCAGTTCAGTCAGTTCAGTCGCTCAGTCATTTCTGACTCTGCGACCGCATGGACTGCAGCACACCAGGCCTCCCTATATGCCAACAACTCCCGGAATTTACTCAAACTCATGTCCATTGAGTCAGTGATGCCATCTAACCATCTCATCTTCTGTTGTCCCCTTCTCCTCCTGCCCTCAATCTTTCCCAGCATCAGGGTCTTTTCCAAGGAGTCAGTTCCTCACACCAGGTGGACAAAGTATTGGAGTTTCAGCTTCAGCATCAGACCTTCCAAGGAATATTCAGGACTGATTTCCTTTAGGATGGACTGGTTGGATCTCCTTGCAGTCCAAGGGACTCTCAAGAGTCTTTCAAAACCACAGTTCAAAAGCATCAATTCTTCGGCGCTCAGCTCTCTTTATAGTCCAACTCTCACATCCATACACGACTACTGGATAAACTATAGCTTAGATTAGATGGACCTTTGCTGGCAAAGTAATGTTTCTGCTTTTTAATATGCTGTCTAGCTTGGTCATAACTTTTCTTCCAAGGAGTAAGCATCTTTTAATTTCATGGCTGCAGTCACCATCTGCAGTGATTTTGGAGCCCCAAAAAATAAAGTCTCACACTATTTCAACTGTTTCCCCATCTATTTCCCGTGAAGTGATGGGACCAGATGCCATGATCTTAGTTTTCTGAATGTTGAGTTTTAAGCCAACTCTTTCACTCTCCTCTTTCACTTTCATCAAGCGGCTCTTTAGTTCTTTGCTTTCTGTCATAGGGTAATGTCATCTGCATATCTGAGGTTATTGATATTTCTCCCAGTAATCTTGATTCCAACTTGTGCTTCATCCGGCCCAGCGTTTCTCATGATGTACTCTGCATATAAGTTAAATAAGCAGGATGACAATATACAGCCTTGACGTACTCCTTTCCCAATTTGGAACCAGTCTGTTCCATGGCTCAGTGGTAAACAATGCATCTGCCAAAGCAGAAGACACGGCTTTGATCCCTCGTCTGGAAAGATCCTACATGCTGTGGAGTGACTAAGCCCCTGCGCCACAACATTGAGCCTGTGCTCTAGAACCCAGGAGCAGCAGCTACTGAACCCACCAGCTCAACTACTGAAGCCTGAGCACGTTAAAGCCCATGCCACAAGAGAAACCACCATAATGAGAAGCCCGGGCTCTGCAACTGTAGAGCATCCCCCACTCACCTCAACCAGAGGAAAGCCTGCACAACAATGAAAACCCAGCACAACCAAAAATGAATGAATACATCAATAAAATTATTTTTTAAATATTCGGATATTAAGTTTAAAAGGATTCTGAGACAGTCCATGCAGTAAATAAATCCTGTGCAGTTAATTTTAAATTGAATATGCACAGAAAATCCAGCTTTAAAAAAAAATGTTGCTGATAAGTTTACTAAACTAAAACCCACCAGAACAGAGGAGTAGAAACATTCTTCTCCCCTTTACTATAAGTTTCCTCACTAACATCTCCCCTGTAATAACTCTAATGTACTTTGGGCTCCTGCCATGCAAGGCTTTCATGACAGAAAAGAAGACAGAATTTTTTTAATAACAACTTAAGAGAAATCCTCTGAGGCCCTTCTCCATTAGATTCTGAAGACTAGATAAGGAAGAAAAGGAAATTGAATTTTCACATCTAATAATTACATTTATTTTTATGAACTTTCATAATATATATCTTTATAGACATTTAATTATTTGATGGGAACACTGCTGTTTTGAAGGCTGTTAGATTGTAGAAAAGTTCCGAGGTAAGGAAAGCACGTGTCCACCTTCAGCTAGAGGAGACTCTTAGTGTCTTCAGCACATGATTCTTTCTCAAGTGTACTCCTGCTTTCTGTCCGAACCTCTTGATTTTTTTCTTAACTCTTTCTACTCAGTTCTTCCCCACTTCTTTTCCTTCTCAGCTTGACTCCCTCCCTTTGACTTTTCCCTTTGCCAGGTGACACCCACGTTATCCCTTTTTGTCCTGACATCCTGTGAGGAAAGCCCTCCTCTCTCAAGCTTTCTTCCTGGATACCTTCCTCCTCCTAAGATGCTAAGGTCCATATTTTCTGAGGTTGAGCTGCTTCATGATCTCAATCAAAGCCCCTCAAGCCTGCTTCTCAAGAGTTACTTTCCAGATGACAGTCCCTTAACCACTGATGAAGTAAAATGAACTAAGGGAAGCCAGAAAATTAAGGGAGCACAAAAGCAGAAAGACAAATTAGTAGCAAGTTTATTCAATACTGTCTGTGCATCTCAGGGCAGGGGAGCTGGTAATAGGTCACAACATCCAGAAATCACTTTGACAGCCCAACATCGTCATGACTAAGAGCCAGGCCCTGTCTGTGCCTGGCGCCAGGTCTGTGGCACCAATTTATATCTCCCTTTATGGCCCCTGACTCCTGATATAATCACTGATGTAGGGCGTGCAGTGTCAACCACAATTAATACCCACACTCACCTTCTAATCCCAGTCATTGGACTATTGACTAGCAGTAGAGATTCTTTTTTCCCTCAAAGATTAACATTAACTAATGTTAATGAACATTATCTATAAAACCCTCACTGTTTGGGATAGAATGAACCAATATGAATTGAATGATTTTTAACTTGATGACAACAGTTTTAACACAAACTAAATTGTCCCAGAAGCATCTCTATTTTTAAACTGAAAAGCTCAAGAGGAAAAAAAAAAAATGAGAGCTGTAGAAGGACTATGGATCAAGAATTTTTTATTTGTGAATCACTGTTACTGAGTGTGGCTTTGTACTTCTTAATGACGAGAATTTTGGAGAATAAAGCAGTGACTAAGAAAAAACAGATTGCAAAACAGGCATTGTATCAGTGGCAGAATTCCAGGATGATAGTGAAAAACCACACTGTGACTGATTACAGAGTCAGATTGTTTTTCCATCAAAATTCTCTTTTATGAGATTTGTCAATCAAGTGGACTCCATTTATCTTTTCAAAGTTAGATGACCTCTAAAGAGGCCAATCTCACCAATATATCCATCTTTTTCATTGCCATCCTATTGTGGTCTTATATGTCTGGATAAGATTTAACCCCCATAGCCTCACACAGGGTAGTTAATGAAATCACTTTCAATAGGATATTGCTAAACTTAAGGACATTTAAAAAATGTTAGCTTAACAACCTCTCAGAATTGCCTGCTTACTCATTGAACAGTGTCCTTTTCACTGTCTCACACAGCATTTTCTTTGTTCTTTCTGCAAACCTCTCTCATCAGAGTCCATGCTTTGGACTTGCTTTTTGCATAAGCAATAATCCTGTTAAGGTGTTTTTTTTGTTTTTTTTTTTTACAAACAAAAGGAGTCACCACTCAAAACTGAATCCTGCTCCCCCACCATGATAGAATTCATAAATAGTTGCTTTTTTATAATATTGGCCCTCTGAATGTATCAAATCATTGTAGTCTATGAAAAAGTGTTTTGGGGGCTCACATGAGTAAGTCATGTCACTTTTCAAAGGAAGAAGAAAGAGAGAGAAGGATGGAGAGAGGGAAAGAAAAGGGAGGGTGATAGTTCTAGGGCTGGAAAAGAAAAGGAAACACAGCAAAGGGCCACAATGTCTTACAAAATACAACTGGGACTTCGATATCCTAATACTATCATGAAGTTCCAGGGTACATTGTGTCCGCGTGTGCACAAGAATGTGGTTATTTTCCTTGTGGTTATGATATACCAGCCTAGACTGAATTCAGTAGAGTATTACACACAACAGCGAAACCACATTTGTATGTCCTTAACAATTGTAATTTTAAACAAATGTAATTAATGTAATTTTAAACAACTACTTGCTCCTACTTTCTTATATTACGGTACAACTCCAAGGCCATTTCACCAAGTTAACCCTCTAGCACTGCATGGCCAGCAAACGGGGAAACTGGTCCAAAGTGCCAGAACAGGAGGAAAGCAAGCTGGCAGGAGACCTCATTATCCAGTCACTAAACATAGTAAGGTCAGAGTACCACACCCACACTAAAGGCAACTTAGCGTTTTCTTGACCTCCGTGTTAAAAAGGAATTAAACTTCTTTACGTTTACAATACTCCCTCTAGTCCCCACACCTCTTCCACCAACCTCATCTCCTGCCCCAGCCAGTTCCAGACACTTTACATCCAAATACTTGCCAATGAGGAAGAAACAGGATAAATTTTCATGACCGCTCTAATACCACATTGTCAAGGACCTGCCCCATAATGGATCCCCATGACCATTAGCAGCAGGAATTCCTGCCAGAGATAAGCACCTGTGGGCTTGATAACCTCCGATTTCAAAAGTTTGCAACAATAAACATGATTTCATTAAAGCCTTCTTCTTACTTGGGAGGACCAGGCACCAACACATACATGATGATGAGAAGATTTCTCTGGAGGAAAGTTTCCTCTTCACAGTGCCGTGTTGTGCTTACAGTCAGAGTATCCTGGAACTGGAAGGGGCTGCTCCATGTTCAGGTTAGAAAGTGAGATTCCCAGTTCGAATGAGGTGGATGAACCTGAAGCCTACTGTAGAGAGTGAAGTAAGTCAGAAAGGGACAAATACTGTATATTTAGGCAGACATATGGAATCTAGAAAGACGGCACTGATGATCCTACATACAGGGCAGCAAAAGAGACACAGATGTAAAGAACAGACTTCTGGACTCAGCAGGAAAAAGAGAGGGTGGGATGCTTTGAGAGAATACCATTGAAACAAATACATTACCATATGTCAGTGTGAGCTTGATGCATGAAGCAGAACACCCAATGCCAGTGCTCTATGACAACTGGAAGGACAGGGCTGGAGGAGGGAGGGGGTCAGGACGGGAGACACATGGATACCCATGGCTGACTCATACTGATGAACCGCAAAACCCATCACAATATTGTAATCATCCTCCAATTAAAATAAATAAAAAGGAAAAGAAAAGAAAGTGAGACTCAGAGCATAAGCCTTGTGTGGAAAGGCCACAGCTGATGGTAAGCATTAGGACTAAAAATAAGGTCCTCAGATTCCTAGTTAGTACTCTTTTATACGTACCAGTGATCCTCAAATGTTTGTATGTCTTGGGATCACCAGCAGTGCTCTTGAAAAATGCCAAGCTCCTAGGTCTCATCCTCAGAGCATCCTGGTTGGTAGATGGCATGGAATCTGAGAATATATTTCTACTGAGCTCCCCTTTGTGATTCAAATGCAAGTGGACCCCACTCGGGGACAGCGTACAACAGCTGCTGAGAAGACCACCAAAGTTTGCTCATGATATTTATACACATTTTATTCATTTCTTGGTTCACCTCTCATAATTCTTCCTTTGCCAATGAGCTCATGACTAACTTGTCAACAAGCAGAACTCATGTTTAAACCCTCAGTGCTTTAAAACTCCATGTAGTATTATGTTGGGGTAGGTGTAGAAAGGACAATCTCCCACATAAAGAATTGCTCAAGTAACGCATGCATATATGCTCATTGAAAAATTTAAACAGTGCGGAAGACTGTAAATTAAAGGTTCTTCCTTTATCCCTCCCCTAATCTCACTCCTCTCCCCAAAGTTACTTACTGCAGTTGGATGTGTACCCTTCAGATTTTTCTATACATTTACACACATAAATACATAAGTGTGCGTGTGTGTGCTTTTTGCCCTTATTTGGAAAGTTCTGCTTGGAGAATGATCTCAGCAATTGTTTCTTTTATTATATAGATGACAGTGGATACAAAGCTTAAATCAAGGACATCTCAAGATACATGACTGCTAGTGGTAATAACAGCATCATTCCTTGATCGTTCTAAAAATGAAGGCTTCCTGGACCTCACTCACCTCCTCAAATACATTTTGGTCAGTAAGTAGTGTTCCTCAGTTATAAAAAAATCTGTGAGGATGCTAAAGGAAGAGGAAAGGGCGGGCAATCACACTGTGTAAACGTGTGAATACTATTATAGAGTTCTCATGCGAACAAGAGGTGCTAAATTAATTCAACTGGTTGCAAGTCCTGCATGACTGAGGATCTGCTTCTGTGAGAAGGGTGGCTTGGGGTAGGGTCAAGGACGTAAAGTGAGTGCTGCTGTGCATTCATACAAAATGTAAGCATTGTCTGCTTTCCTACCTTCTAAATCCCACAATGCAATTGTCACTCTCAGCATCCAACTGAAATGGCTCTTGTTAAGGTCGCTCAGGACACCGAACTGCTGAACCTTATTCTCTTGACTTCTGCAGCATTTTTTATTTAACCATTTCTACCTTATCTCTCCTCTGGTTCCAGTGAAACAAGAGTATTCACTGTCCATCTTCAGCAATTTTTACAAAAATCTTAATATACCTCAGGATTCTATCCTAGGAGTGCTTTTCAGTTCAGTTTAGTCGCTCAGTCGTGTTCAACTCTTTGCGACCCCATGAATCACAGCACACCAGGCCTCCCTGTCCATCACCAACTCCCAGAGTTCACTCAAACTCACGTCCATCGAGTCAGTGATGCCATCCAGCCATCTCGTCCTCTGTCGTCCCCTTTTCCTCCTGCCCCCAATCCCTCCCAGCATCAGAGTATTTTCCAATGAGTCAACTCTTCGCATGAGGTGGCCAAAGTACTAGAGTTTCAGCTTTAGCATCATTCCTTCCAAAGAAATCCCAGGGCTGATCTCCTTCAGAATGGACTGGTTGGATCTCCTTGCAGTCCAAGGGACTCTCAAGAGTCTTCTCCAACACCGCAGTTCAAAAGCATCAATTCTTCGGTGCTCAGCTTTCTTCACAGTCCAACTCTCACATCCACACATGACCACAGGAAAAACCATAGCCTTGACTAGACGGACCTTTGTTGGCAAAGTAATGTCTCTGCTTTTGAATATGCTATCTAGGTTGGTCATAACTTTTATGCTGATTCTATATCTTCTGATGGTGCTCACAGCCTCAGCAATGACCCCCAGATTTTCATCTACAGTCCCATTTTATACTGAGCCCAGGGATCACCTTCTGAAGAGCATCTGCAATTCAAATATGGCATGTCTAACTGCAAATTGGTGTCTCCATCCCCATCTTTCCACCAGCCTCATCTCTACCCTATATATTACTCCTATCAGTTAATGATAAAACAATATATCAGTTCCTGAATCAGAAACGCCATTCACTGTTTGTCATTCCTCCCTTTATCTTATTCTTTTCATCAAATCCTATGGATTCCACCTCCAGAATATCTATATATTCTATCGTCTGCACTCTGCTCCCATTACTGTTACCCTTGTCCTCATCATCTCCACTTGGACCAAAGTCATGGCTTCCTAGCAGGCATCTCTGTATGAAATCCCTTTCTTCCTCCAATTCCAGACATTTTGCACCAAAAAAGTTCATGTTTCTGAAATATATAACATATATGGCACTCTCCACTTAATAACCTTAAATAGTTTCCCATAACCTACTGGATATAAATTTAAAATCCTTAACGTATTTTCAAATCCTGTCCCAATCTATATTCCCAGCCTTGTCCCTGGTCACAAATAACTCAGCAATTCCCTCAAAATGCCATAAGCTTCCTCATCTGTTTTGGTCATTCAGTTCTCTCAACCCAGAGTAAAGTCTGCCAACAACTCCTTTAGTCCATAAAATAAATGTTTTCTCCTCTGTAAATCCATGCCCAGTAACACCAGTCCACCATCTCCTTCAAGGCACTCAGATCTTTCTCTGGGTCCCACTATGCACCTACCTCTAACAGGACACTTACTCTAGCATTTGCTCACATAGTGTTTCAGCCAGCATGTAAGTAAACACTCATAACTGTGTATAGTAATATCATTTCTAAACCCTCTTGACCCTAATAAACCTGCTATCCTGGAATTCTGTACCAAATTCCAGTACATAGAACCGTGCTTTGTATATAAAAGGCTCTCAACAAACTGAATGGATGAATAAATAAAACATAAATAATAGCCATCCATGGAAATAACCTTCAGCTTCTTTCTCATGATGCCAGACACTAGAAAACCACAGGTTTGAACCCTATTACCAGCTCTGAGCCCTGCCGTCCAGAATGTGTTCATTCATTCTTTTACGTGTTCACATATTCAATGACTGTTTAGTACCTGTGGTGTGCCATGAGTCAAGGTGCCAGGGAGACAGCAATGAACAAGACTGACAGAAGCACTGATTTCTTGTGATTTACATTCTAGTGGGGAAAAAAAAAACTATAGACGAGTATAGAAGTAGAATGTATGGCATTCCAGTCAGTGATGAATATTAGGGATGAAAATAAAGCTGAAAAGGGAAAAAATGTTGAGAGTATGGCTGAAGTTTTAAGTGGGGACAATCTATATAGAGAGGTCAAGAAATGGTTTACTGCTGCTACTGCTAAGTCGCTTCAGTCATGTCCGACTCTGTGTGACCCCATAGACGGCAACCCACCAGGCTCCCCCGTCCCTGGGATTCTCCAGGCAAGAACACTGGAGTGGGTTGCCATTTCCTTCTCCAATGCATGAAAGTGAAAAAGTGAAAGTGAAGTCGCTCAGTCGTGTCCGACTCTTAGCGACCCCATGGACTGCAGCCTACCAGGCTCCTCCATCCATGGGATCGCTTAGGGAGGCATAATTCTAATTTGTACTCCAGGGATGACTTCCTACAAAAGTCAAGAAAAGAGGATACCAAACTACTTTCCTAGCTCTTTCTCAGAAAAAAAAAAAAAAACAAGCGGGGAGAGAGGGACAAAGAGGCCTCTACCACACATCCACGTGGTGTGGATTTCTAAGGAGCAGGACAGAAGTGTTGTCAATCTGGGCCTAGAGTCATAAGTTCATACTTGGGAGAGCCTCTGGACTTTATAAGAGAGGAAAGGCTTGAAGCCCTTGGGCCTCACAGGGAGCTTTGAAGAAGAGGATCAGGTACTTTATCAGAGAGGCTTGGACCTGAGGTGCTAGTCCATCTTCTCAGTCTTGGGCATTCTCTGTCTAATAAAGTCACTCTTCTTTGCCCCCAACAATTCATCTCTCGATTTACCAGCCTATTGGGCCCATGAGCAGTACAAGCTTTGATTCTGGACTCAGCAACACTAATAACCCAGCCTATCTACCTGGGAGAAAGAAGGCAAGGACTGCCATATGGTCTCTACTCTGGTAGATACTCTAACCTGCTTCCACCTGCCTCCAACCTACCCCCACAGGAATTTTTTTTTTTTTTTTTTTTTTAAGAGGAAGAAGAAGAATATAAGGAGGCCATGGCTCAGGTGATTTTTCAATGACATTGCTAGGTTTTTCTTGATGATGATACTGGTACATATCACCCAGATGATTTGCCTGGATTCAGACAGCTTCTCACGCAATCTCTTTGCCTAGTCACTGATTCCTGGTCCATTATCCAGAGTTATAAATGCTAGTGTGCTGGAGCTGACTCATACTAGCTCATACCAAAGAGGTGTTAAAAGTTCAAAAACTTTGCAAATCCATTTATCTCATTTTGGTAGCTTAAAAATAGTTTTGGAAGGAGTATTTATACCAGGGAAATTGGAACAAGCTACAAATTCTCTTCTCCTTCCCTACTCCTGCATTCCCCACTGTCGTTGCCAATCCACTGCTTGGTTTAACCTGGAAAACTTGCATGCAGATCCCTGCTGTATCTAAAGTCCATGGATGTATCACCATGCCCACATGATCCTTTCTGACTGTGAGTTCTTAGTCTCAACCCCTTTTAACTTACCCTATCCTGCTGGTGCCCATGTCTTAGCATAGGACTATACTCTGCCAAAAGTTACCATGGCAGGGGAGATAAATAGCCCTCTCATCTACAGTATGATCTGGCTTCAGAGTATGTAAAAGTGAGTGTACAGGTGGATTGCAGAGTCATTAGCTCATCAACCACCCATCCTATTTCTAATAACTTCCATGGCATCACTAATAAAGAAAAATGCGACGTGAAATGTTCACGGAGATTACAATGTACATAGCCCAATTTTAGAGTGCTGAATTGTGGCCCCAAGAAAGTCGTAGAAGTGAAGACACACGCTAATTAAATATAAAATCTTCAAGTGGTATTTTTTAAAGCATCTTTTGACAACATAGGTGGACCATTTCTGGAGCTGAATATATATATATATTTTTTTTCTTTCCTTCAATTTCTCCTACATTTTGCTGCCATATTATTTTCTAAAATACAGATTTTATTGTATCATCAGATTTTTTTTTAAGAGAAAAAAACTGGCTTTGTTACTTTGCTAGGCAAAGGGGGAACACAGTAGGCTAGTGCCTCAAGAACTCTGCCCTGTAATTTAAATGTTTTGATGGAACTGTATATGATTGCATATGGTTGTAATTAATACTAATTGTTATATCTTGATGAGAAAGAATAATTAGGACAGTATAACAGTAGGAAAAATAATGCAGAACTTATTTGGAATTCAAAAGTGCAAACCCTGGGAATTATACACTCCTTTGAATTATTAACATCCTGCTCCCATTATTTATGATGGTCATGAATTAAATGTAGTTCTACTTAGTTTGATATCTTCCTACAAACTTGCTTAAACATAAGAGTCATATCAGGGTGTTGTTAAAAAAAAAAAAAAAAAAAAGGTCTTAAGCAGACCTACTGAATCTTCACAAGGAAAGACCTGGAACATTATAATAAACGTCTTAGGTAATTTCATAGTCATACAATCTGGAAAATACTGGTTTAGTACAACCTTCTATTTTGTAATAAATGAGGAAAATTCTCTGGAGAAGTAAAATACTGATGGTTAAAAACAGCCAACCTAAGACTACTAATTAACTTTTCATAATTTCAGGCAGTAGACAGAATAATTCTAGATTTATGAGACATTATTTCCACAATAAAAACAGAGAAATATCTTTATGGAAAGGCAAACTAATGTATTACATAACAGTAACAATATTTACTATATGAGTCATTTTCAAGAAATTAAGTAAATTTTCAACTATATGCATCATTTAAAAGATTAAACATATATTTGAAAACCATCTATAAATAGTTAACTAAGCAAATTAAAAAAAACCCGCCACGTTGCCTTTTATGACCTGTTCTCAGAAGTCCCATAGTAATTTTTCTACTGCTTTCTATTTATGGAGGCAGTCAGAAGGGCCCACCAAGTTTTAAAGAGGAGGACTGCAGTGGAGAGAGACACAGACTCCACCTCTGGACTGGGAAATTGCCAAAGTCTGTAGGATTGGAAATGTTCTTGCAGCCATTTTTGGAAAATACAATCTACAACAGCAGGGCTCTTATTGAACATACTTGGGATGACTTTTAACTCAGAGTACAACCCCACATAATTTATTTTAGTCTATACAAACGCATCCAAAAACCAGGTTGAATGTAGCATGAAATTGTAGGTTAATCTAAAAAAGAAACTTATTCAAATTCATTTTTAAACAAAATGCTTTTAACATGGTGAAAATGTGTGATTCTAGTTATTCATTTTATCATGTGTAATTGGTCAATATATAGGTACACACTTTGGGTATAAATGTATGAGTTAAAAGGTAGATGTAATCACAGCTGTATCTCTATTTCTCTATTACCTTAACACACTCCTATATACATGGGGATATTATCATACATATGTATCTGTGTGTATAGCTAATTCAGAAATGTCTTTTTTTTTTTTTTTTTAGGAAACTTTATTTTCTGCCTGTCTTATTTCCATTTCCTGTTTAAGGGTCTGTGGAAGAGCAACTTAAGACCACTCAGTGGTTATTCCTACCTGTTCAGTGACCTAAGCAGTGGGAGCTGCAATCCTGTCCTTGGTGGTGAGCTGAGCGCGGCAGTCCTCAGTAGGAACTGCTGGATAGACCCAGAGCGCACCTGCAGACCCATCTGCAACTTCAGGTCAAGTAGCAGTAAATTTGGGAGCTGGAGCAGTCCATTCACCCTGAACTTCCTCCTGAGTCAAACCCTTTCCTGCAGCAGCCAACTCATCACCTCTGCAGAGTAGAGATCAGGCTGACCTTCTGGAGGGTGCTCATGGGAGTCGGCGCAACGCACGCGCAGAACTTCTCACCAGGCATCCGCCGAAGACCCATTGTTGTTCCTCGGGGATGGTGCTGTCCACACAGCACAGAGGAGAGTCACTGGGTCAGGGTGGGAAGTCCGGTTAACAGAAGACGCCTCTGAGATCAGCCTGGGGCCAGTACCGCTAGAAGTCTTGCCTCCGGATGGAGGCCTGGATGGAGTTAGGAAAAGTTCCAAAAGAGAAGGAGCCAGCAAAAGAAATGGCTCCAGGGGCAGTAGCAAACTTCAGCCCAGATGGCTGGCCAGTCTCCCTGGAGGATATGACACCGACATCAACCCAGTTTCCCATGGCAACTATGGCAGGAGCTGCCAGCCGAGGCGTCTCTCGGTAGGTGCAAGAAGTAACACCACCACTTTTCCTTTCAAAGACCACTTAGTAGTCAAGGTTGGTGCCACCTAAGTGGGTTCCTTCTGCAAACAATGTAAGGATATCTTCCTTTCTCATTGGCAGGACAGCAAGGGCTCCAAACATTGTGATTGTTTTCCTTTAACGTCCAAGGGGAACCCAGAACAACACTGTATGACCCTTTTTGGGGTAATGCAGAAAAGTAAGAATGTCATTTTAATAAATAAATAAAAACATACAGGTAGTTCAGTTCAGTTGCTCAGTCCTGTCTGACTCTTTGCGACCCCATGGACTGCAGAATGCCAGGCTTCCCTGTCCATCAACAACCCCCGGAGCATGCTCAAACTCATGTCCATCTAGTCAGTGGTGCCATCCAATCATCTTTTCTCTGTCATCCCCTTCTTCTCCTTCCTTCAATCTTTCCCAGCATCAGGGTCTTTCAGGGTCTTTTCCAAGGAGTCAGTTCTTCGCATCAGGTGGCCAAAGTATTGGAGTTTCAGCTTCAGTATCAGTCCTTCCAATGAATATTCAGGACTGATTTCCTTAAGGATTGAATGGTTTGATCTCCTTGCAGTCCAAGGGACTCTCAAGAGTCTTCTCCAACACCACTTTGATGCTTTCTCAAAAGCATCAATTCTTCAGCGCTCAGCTTTCTTTATAGTCCAACTCTCACATCCATACATGACTACTAGAAAAACCATAGCTTTGACTAGATGGACCTTTGTGGGTAAAGTAATGTCTCTGCTTTTTAATATGCTGTCTAGGTTGGTCATAGCTTTTCTTCCAAGGAGCAAGCGTCTTTTAATTTCATGGCTGCAATCACCATCTGCAGTGATTTTGGAGCCCCCAAAAAATAAAGTCTGTTACTGTTTCCCCATCTATTTGCCATGAAGTGATGGGACCAGATGCCATGATCTTAGTTTTCTGAATGTTGAGCTTTAAGCCAACTCTTTCACTCTCCTGTTTCACTTTCATCAAGTGGCTCTTTAGTTCTTCTTCACTTTCTGTCATAGGGTGGTGTCATCTGCATATCTGAGGTTATTGATATTTCTCCCAGCAATCTTGATTCCAGCTTGTGTTTCATCTAGCTTGGCATTTCACATGATGTACTCTGCATATAAGTTAAATAATCAGCGTGAAAGTATACAGCCTTGACATACTCCTTTCCCAATTTGGAACCAGTCTGTTGTTCCATGTCCAGTTCTAATTGTTGCTTCTTCACCTGCATACAGATTTCTCAGGAGGCACAATAAAGGACAGAAATGGTATGGACCTCACAGAAGCAAAAGATATTAAGAAGTGGCAAGAATACACAGAAAAACTATACAAAAAAGAACTTCATGACCTGGATAACCACGATGGTGTGATCACTCACCTAGAGCCAGACAGCCTGGAATGCGAAGTCAAGTGGGCCTTAGGATGCATCACTAAGAACAAAGCAAGTGGAGGTGATCGAATTCCAGTTTTGCTATTTCAAATCCTAAAACATGATGCTATGAAAGTGCTACACTCAATTTGCCAGCAAATTTTCAAAACTCAGCAGTGGCCACAGGACTGGAAAAGGTCAGTTTTCATTCCAATTCCAAAGAAAAGCAATGTCAAAGAATGTTCAAACTACTGGACAATTGCACTCATCTCACATGCTAGCAAAGTAATGCTCAAAATTCTCCAAGCTAGGCTTCAGCAGTACATGAACTGTGAACTTCCAGATGTTCAAGCTATATTTAGAAAAGGCAGAGGAGCCAAAGATCAAATTGCCAACATCCACTGGATCATTGAAAAAGCAAGAGAGTTTCAGAAAACCATCTACTTCTGCTGTATTGACTATGCCAAAGCCTTTGACTGTGTGGATCACAACAAACTGTGGAAAATTCTTCAAGAGATGGGAATACCAGACCACCTCACCTGCCTCCTGAGAAAAAACATTATACTAGCAAATTAAATGGTGGTCAATTTACATGCACTGAAAATTTTGAAGAAAACGCATTCTTAGATCTGAGAGAACTCTGAGCTCTTTGCAGCTACAGTTCACTCTTAGGAGGTGAACTGAGTTCCATCAAAATATTATATATGTTGAAGGCTTAATCCCCAATACCTAGAATGTGACCGTATTTGGAAAGAGGGCCTATAGAGAGGTGACTTGTTAAAACGAGGGCAATAGGGTGAACCCCTGACTGCTGTCCTTATAACATGCTCAGTCGCTCAGTCATGTCAAACTCTTTGTGACCCTATGGACTGTAGCCCACCAGTCTCCTCTGTTCATGGGATTCTCCAGGCAAGAATACTGGAGCAGACTGCCATACCCTCCTCCAGGGGATTTTCCCAACCCAGGGATCGTACCCTCATCTCCTGTGTTCCCTGCATTGCTTGTGAGTGGATTCTTTACCCACTGAGCCACCTGGGAAGCCAGTCCTTATAATAAGGAGAGTTTTGGACACACAAAGAGAAAACCAGGGCAGAAATGCACAGAAGAACAACCATGTGAGGACACAGCAAGAGGTAATCACCTGCAAGGGAGGAGAGCAGTTTCAGAAGAACCAACCCCACTGACACTGTGATCATGGACTTTCAGCCCCCTTAACTGTAAGAAAATTACATTTCTCTTGTGTAAGCTACCCAGTCAGTGGTAGTTCTATGGCAGCCTAGTAAACTAACATAGCCACTCAATCTACTATTTAAATGCATGAACAGAATTAGATATCTCTCAATATTTTTCTAAATATTCTATCAAGTGTTTTCTATCCAAAAACTTTAAATAAAATTTTGAGAAGTCTATCTTTTGTAAAGTCTCATTTGTTGCTGTTCAGTTGCTCAGTCACGTTCAACTCTTTTTGACTCCATGGACTGCAGCACGCCAGGCTTCCCTGTCCTTCACTGTCTCCTAGAGTTTGCTCAGACTTATGTCCATTGAGTTCATGATGCCATCCAACTATCTCATCCTCTGTTGTCCCCTTCTCCTCCTGCCTAAATCTTTCCCAGCATTAGGGTCTTTTCCAATGAGTCCACTTGTTTCCCTAAATATTCCTCCTACACTTGTGCTACTTGGGCACCTATGTTTAAGGTCCTTTGTGATCCTTTTTAAAAAGACAGTTCTAAGTGTATTCAAAACATGTTATTACCACAGTTCCCTAGGAAAAGCACAAATATAGTTTAAGATAAGAAGTTTAATTATGAAATGAACCTATGTTTAAATAGCCTTTTGGTTTTAATTGATCTTTTTTAAAAAAATGAACAAAGTGCAGCGTTGGGATCAGAGCATTTGATACTTGAGTTAATAGCCACAAGAGACTTAAGCACTTCTCTGTGTGACTATAAATGCATTGACCTTTCTATACAAGGATGGAACTGCTCCTGTACAGTCATTATTTAAGCATAAGCTGACAGGAGAAACAACAACAACAAACACCTTTGTTTCATTTTAAAAAGGAAAAATATATTCATAGTCTTTTAAAAAATAGAATGTGCAAGTATTTGTGTTTACTTGTGTGAGTTTATTTGTCTGTGTTGTATATTTGTATTAACATATTAATTAATAGAATAAAGCATGTATGAACTCTGTGTCCTAGGATAAATTCCTAAATCTGAAACACTGTTCCCTCATCTAAAAAATCGATGGATAAAGTGCAGTCTCTAAAGGATTGACGTGGGAGGATTAAATAAGAAAATATGGCCACATTCTCCCTCTGCGATGGCCCACACTTTCTCTGTGGAATGTGCTTCTCTCTGTATCTGAATAAATCTGCTTCTTACCTATTAGTTTGTCTCTCATTGAATTCTTTCTGCCATGATATCAAGAACCTGAACTTCATTAGGTCCTGAAACCAGGTACTGTGGGTTTTGGCTGGGTTTGAGTCCCAGCCACATGGGTTCAAGTCCCAAACTGGGTATTGGCTGGGTTCAAGCCCCAGTACATGGGTTGGAGTCCCAATCTGTGTTAAACGGTTTCAGCTGGTGACCACGAAGGGATGGTGATAAGGTAAGAAAAGGTTTAAAGTCAGGTCTTGGTTCTAAAGAGGTCCCTGGAATACCTGAGCCAGGTATACTGAGGAAAATGCTCTGCTGTTGTCTGCTCATTTGTGACTGGCAGGTCAATTCTGAATGCTTATGCACATCCAACAGCAGGTCCAGGACAGAATTATACTGCTTTCTTTGACTCTGAGGTTTTTTCTCCTACATTTTTTTTTTTGTTTGTTTTTGTTCATTTCTGCTCTGTTTCTTCTGTTAACCTCAAAAGATTGCTTTTATTCCCCTCCCTCTGACCCTTACAAGTGTTGACCCTTTATTCCCAACTTATAGCTAAACCACCTCCAGCTCATCATCAACACCATTGGGGATGTCTTTGTGCCATTTCCTTGCGACAGCTTTTGGGTACTAACAACTGGCTGGGAGACCCCCTTGGAAGGGATAACATCTAAAATCGTAAGTGCAAATCTTGACCAATTTGAGTGGTGGATTCTGACTTAAAGGGTAAATTTTGAATAGAATGGGAATTAGAGACATCATCTCTGGTTTGGATCTGAAATGGGTCAGGCAGCATCAATCCCAACCAATACCCACTGGGTCTTATCCTCCAGGATTGGGAAAGATTCAGACTACTGGGATTAAAACCAATGAAATTTGTTAGTCTATGTAATCATGTTTGGCCACAGTATGAGCTAGGATGCCAAGAAAAGTGGCCACTAAATGGGTCCCTGAGTTATGATACTATATTGTAGCTAGATTTATATTGTAGAAGGAAATTTAAATGGAGTGAGCTTCCATATGTTTGAATTTTCATGGCCTTGTATTTAGACTTTGTATTAGATCCACAAGGGATTTAAGATGCGTGTAGCTCCGAGGGATAATTCTAGTAAGGACACAAAAGATGTTTTAGCTGATTTACTCTATAGAGCCATCCAAAGATTAAATCCTTTGCAAGGAGGAGCCACAGCTGCTCCTCACCTACTGGGAGGAACCATTGCCTCGGGGGAAGACACAGCTAAGGATGGAAAAGTGACCCCACCCATATTCAGGAACCTCTTCTTTGTACCCTGAGTTACCCAAGGGGCCCATCCTTAGCTCAGCTAGCACTGTCAAAGATCTAAGTCACCAACCAAGTGCCCCTACAGTTTTGCCTCTGAGAGAAGTTCCTGATGGAAATCGAGAAACAATTAAAGTCTATGTACCTTCCTCAATATCTGATCTAAGTATGGAGAGGACAAGTTGGGAAGTTTTTCTGAGGATCCTGAACGTTTTACAAAAGAATTTACCCCACTAGTGAGTGAGATCTTTTGATCTCACCTGGGAGGACTTACAGGCTTTACTATCCTATTGCTGCACCCCTGAGGAAGACCGGGGTATAATACTGGCAGCCTGAGCCAGACAGGACCATGCAGTGTACCAGGTAAGGAATGACGCTGTCCCTTAGGCAAACCCACGGTGGAATGACCAGCTGAATTCTATTGATAGACAGGATTGTATGATTAATTGTTTAATAGACGGTATGAAGAAACTTACAGTAAAGCCTGTGGATGAAAATCCTGAAGTTTTCCAAAGGAGATTAGTGGAGGCTTTTAGAAAGTATACAAATGTGGATCCCTCCTCCTCTGAGGGACGGGTGCTTTTGGCTATGCATTTCATAGCCCAGTCTGCCCCAAACATCAGGCACAAAATTCAGAAAGCAGCTGCTGGTCCTCAGACTCCAATGAATGATTTAATCCAGTTGGCTCATTTGGTTTTCAATAATCAGGATATGGCTGAAAAGGCTGAACACACCCAGAGAAATATACAAGAGACCCAAATGATTGCAATGGCTTTGTCTGCTCAAAGACCACCAATCTGGTCCTGACAGACCACAAGGCTCATGGGTACTCATACAAGGCCTGTGTACCCTGTGTAGACAAAAGGGGCATTGGGGGAAGGACTGTGGTCAATGTGTCCTTTGCAGGCAGCCAGGGTGTTGGCAGAGGGAATACTCCAAGTGCCAGAGACTGACAGAGGCCCCTCAGCCATTGATGGTTTTGCAGTCAGAAGATTGACAGGACCCAAGGCCAAAAGTGGCTCTGCCTGGAGATACCATCTACCTAACTAATGTCCAGCCTCAGGTGATCATTGATGTGGCTGGCTGCTTGGTAAAATTTCTTATAGACACTGGGGCAACCTTCTCAGTCTTAACCTAAAGGATTGGAAACCTTCGCGATCATAAGAAATATGTAATGGGGTTGTCAGGGAAGAAACAGGGACACAATTTTCTGGAGCCTGTTTTGTGCAATGCTAATGGTTGTTTTTACATTCATTTCTGGTTATGCCTTGTTGTCCCATCCCTTTAATGGGAAGAGATTTATTAAGGAAGTTAGGGGCCATTCTGTTTCTGGAAGGGCAAAGGAACCATCTTCACTGTCAAATGATTTTAACAGAAAACAGAAAGGGACAGGTTGAATCTGAAGTTGAGGTAGAAGACTTACTAGACCCTGGAATGTGGAATTCCGAGGTCCCAGGTCTGGCCAAAGATATTCAGCTAATGGTTACTATACAAGATTCCCAAGAAATAGCTGTAGTTCACTGTAGGGGACATCAGTCTCAGATTCTCAGATCTGAAATTGGAAAGGGAAATCACCGAGTTGACCAAGAAGCAAAGAAAGCAGCTTATATACCAACAGATAAAACACAGGCAGTTTTAAAAGTCCTAGGCTTTGATAGAGGAAATGCAACAACCTTGCTATATGAAGGAAAAAAGTTGCACTAAAAATAGGGGGTTAAATATTATGATTCCACAAGCTCAACAGTGGAAAGTAATCAAGGCTTTATATGAAGCTGATCAGGATTTTCTAAGATTGGATGAAATTTAGTTGGGTAAATGGATTTTGTTAGGAATGGGCTAAGACAAGACTGGATTTGGTTTCTCTCTCAAAGGATTCTTGACAAACAAATGGAGCTGAGTTTCTTCATCTGCAAGTGATTTATATTTGCTTTTGAGATCTTTATAACTTTGGGTAGGGAATAAGTATTGTCTCCCTGTGACTTATGATTTATCTGACTAAAAACTAACTTTGAGATGTTTTAGAGGACTCCTGAGGAATGAGAAACCTGTATGCAGGTCAGGAAGCAACAGTTAGAACTGAACATGGAACAACAGACTGGTTGCAAATAGGAAAAGGAATATGTCAAGGCTGTATATTGTCACCCTGCTTATTTAACTTTCATGCAGAGTACATCATGAGAAATGCTGGGCTGGAAGAAGCACAAGCTGGAATCAAGATTGCCAGGAGAAATATCAATCACCTCAGATATGCAGATGACACCACCCTTAGGGCAGAAAGTGAAGAGGAACTAAAAACCCTCTTGATGAAAGAAAGTGGAGAGTGAAAAAGTTGGCTTAAAGCTCAACATTCAGAAAACGAAGATCATGGCATCTGGTCCCATCACTTCATGGGAAATAGATGGGGAAACAGTGGAAACAGTATCAGACTTTATTTTTCTGGGCTCCAAAATCACTGCAGATGATGACTGCAGCCGTGAAATTAAAAGATGTTTGCTCCTTGGAAGGAAAGTTATGACCAACCTAGATAGCATATTGAAAAGCAGAGACATTGCTTTGCCAACAAAGGCCCGTCTAGTCAAGGCTATGGTTTTTTCAGTAGTCATGTAAGGATGTGAGAGTTGGACTGTGAAGAAAACTGAACGCCGAAGAATTGATGCTTTTGAACTGTGGTGTTGGAGAAGACTCTTGAGAGTCCCTTGGACTGCAAGGAGACCCAACCAGTCCATTCTGAAGGAGATCAGCCCTGGGATTTCTTTGGAAGGAATGATGCTAAAGCTGAAACTCCAGTACTTTGGCCACCTCATGCGAAGAGTTGACTCATTGGAAAAGACTCTGATGCTGGGAGGGATTGGGGGCAGGAGGAGAAGGGGGACGACAGAGGATGAGATGGCTGGATGGCATCACCGACTCGATGGACGTGAGTCTGAGTGAACTCTGGGAGTTGGTGATGGACAGGGAGGCCTGGCGTGCTGCCATTCATGGGGTCGCAAAGAATCGGACATGACTGAGCGACTGAACTGAACTGAGGAATCACAGAGAGAAATATTTAACTAGGATTATTTGGTATGTTATGTTAAATGTGATCATTTGTAATTCTGGTTATTGTAACCAAACTTTTATCTTACACTGTAATCAGACATTTGACCATGACTTTTGACTCTTTTGTCATTTATAGATATTTCTGTACCCTAGTGCTGGTACAAAATGCTTCATCATCAAAAAGATACATAAGAAGACTAAGAAACCAGTTACAACAGTTCTACATCAAGAAGATGGCTATGTAGGGATTTCAGCCCATGTGGACTAAAACAAGGAGCTTCCCTGCCCCTGGGGCCCCTAGATCAGGTATACAGAGATTTTTACTCCCTGATAGGCAGGGACGATGCGTCTACTCAGCCTGGAAGCAATTACAGAAGATAGCCCTTCTGCTTTCCTTAAGAATATAGGAGTAAAATCTCTGTGGGGGGAATGTAACAGGAGAGAAAGGGGCAGGGCACAACTTTTGAAAGAATGACATAGCCCAAGCACATAATATAAACCGATTAGAATCAGATGGGACCAAGATGGCAGACAAGACTAGATCCTGATCCTTAATCAGCAAGTGAAATGACACACCCAGAGGTGCCATGACAGTTCCAGTTCAGCTTAGTTCAGTCACTCAGTTGATCCAACTCTGCAACCCCATGGACTGCAATACGCCAGGCATCCCTGTACATCACCAAATCCCAAAGCTTATTCAAACTCATATCCATCGAGTCAGTGATGGCATTCAAACATTTTATCCTCTGAGGTCCCCTTCTGTCATCTGCATTCAATCATTCCCAGCATCAGGGTCTTTTCAAATGAGTCAGTTTTTCAAATCAGGTGGCCAAGTATTGGAGTTTCAGCTTCAACATCAGTCCTTCCAGTGAACACTCAGGACTGATCTCCTTTAGGATGGACTGATTGGATCTCCTTGCAGTCCAAGGGACTCTCAAGAGTGTTCTCAAACACCATAGTTCAAAAGCATCAATTCTTTGGCGCTCAGCTTTCTTTATAGTCCAATCTCTCATCCATAAATGACTACTGGAAAAACCAAAGCTTTGACTAGATGGACCTTTGTTGGCAAAGTAATGTCTCTACTTTTTAATATGCTGCATAGGTTGGTCATAACTTTTCTTCCAAGGAGCATACATCTTTTAATTTCAAGCATCCTTTAAATTCATCTTTTAATTTCACCATCTACATTGATTTTGGAGCCCAAGAAAATAAAGTCTTGCACTGTTTCCATTGTTTCTCCATCTATTTGCCATGAAGTGATAGGACTGGATGCCATGATCTTAGTTTTCTGAATGTTGAATTTTAAGCCAACTTTTTCACTCTCCTTTCTCACTTTCATCAAGAGGCTCTTTAGTTCTTCTTCACTTTCTGCCATAGTGGTGTCATCTGCATATCTGAGGTTATTGATATTTCTCCTGGCAATCTTGATTCCAGCTTGTGCTTCATCCAGCGTGGCATTTTGCATGACGTACTCTGCATAGAAGTTAAATAAACAGGGTGACAGTATACAGCCTTGATGTACTCCTTTCCCAGTTTGGAAACAGTCTGTTGTTCCATGTCCAGTTCTAACTGTTGCTTCTTTACCTGCATACAGATTTCTCAGGAGGCAGGTCAGGTGGTCTGGTATTCCCATCTCTTTCAGAATTTTCCACAGTTTATTGTGATCCACACAGTCAAAGGCTTTGGCATAGTTAATAAAGCAGAAATAGATGTTTTTCTAGAACTCTCTCACTTTTTTGATGATCCAATGGGTGTTGGCAATTTGATCTCTGGCTCCTCTGCCTTTGTTAAATCCAGCTTGAACATCTGGAAGTTCACAGTTCATATGCTGTTGAAGCTTGGCTTGGAGAATTTTGAGCATTACTTTGCTAGCATGTGAGATGAGTGCAATTGTCCAGTAGTTTGAGCATTCTTTGGCATTGCCTTTCTTTGGGATTGGAATGAAAACCTACCTTTTGCAGTCCTGTGGCCACTGCTGAGTTTTGAAAATTTGCTGGCAAATTGAGTGTAGTACTTTCAGAGCATCATGTTTTAGAATTTGAAATAGCTCAACTGGAATTCCATCACCTCCTCTTGTTTTATTCTTAGTGATGCATCCTAAGGCCCACTTGACTTCGCATTCCAGGCTATCTGGCTCTAGGTGAATGATCACACCATCATGGTTATCTGGGTCATTAAGGTCTTTTTTGTATAGTTTTTGTGTGTGTGTGTATTCTTGTCACCTCTTAATACCTTTTGCTTCTATTAGGTCCTTACCATTTCTGTCCTTTATCGTGCCCATCTTTGCATGAAATGTTCCCTTGGTATTTTTAATTTTCTTGAAGAGATCTCTACTCTTTTCCTATCTATTGTTTTCCTCTATTTCTTTGCATTGATCGCTGAGGAAGGCTTTCTTATCTCTTCTTGCTATTCTTTGGAACTCTGCATTCAGATGCTTATATCTTTCCTTTTCTCCTTTGCTTTTCACTTCTCTTCTTTTCAAAGCTATATGTAAGGCCTCCTCAGACAACCATTTTGCCTTTCTTTTCCATGGGGATGGTCTTGATCCCTGTCTCCTGTATAATGTCACAAACCTCTGTCCATAGTTCTTCAGGCACTCTATCAGATCTAATCCCTTGAATCTATTTGTCACTTCCACTGTATAATCGTAAAGGATTTGATTTAGGTCATACCTGAAAGGTCTAGTGGCTTTCCCTACTTTCTTCAATTTAAGTCTGAATTTGGCAATAAGGAGTTCATGATCTGAGCCACAGTCAGCTCCCAGTGTATTCTCTTGGCAAAACTCTATTAGCTTTTGACCTGCTTCATTTTGTATTCCAAGGCCAAATTTGCCTGTTCCCCCAGGTATTTCTTGGCTTCCTACTTTTGCATTCCAGTCCCCTGTAATGAAAAGGACATCTTTTTTCGGTGTTAATTCTAGAAGGTCTTGTAGGTCTTCATAGAACTGTTCAACTTCAACTTCTTTAGCCTTACTGGTCAGGACATAGACTTGGATTACCGTGATATTGAATGGTTTGCCTTGGAAAAAACAGAGATCATTCTGTCATTTTTGAGATTACATCCAAGTACTGCATTTTGGAGTTTTTTGTTGACTGTGATGGCTACTTCATTTCTTCCAATGGATTCTTGCCCACAGTAGTAGATATAATGGTCATCTGAGTTAAATTCACCCATTCCAGTCCATTTTAGTTTGCTAATTCCTACAATGTCAATGTTCACTCTTGCTATCTCCTGTTTGACCGCTTCCAATTTGCCTTGATTCATGGACGTAACATTCCAGTTTCTTATGCAATATTGCTGTTTATAGCATCAGACTTTACTTCCAACAAAGGTCTGTCTAGTCAAGGCTATGGTTTTTCCTGTGGTCATGCATGGATATGAGAGTTGGACTGTGAAGAAAGCTGAGCACCAAAGAATTGATGCTTTTGAACTGTGGTGTTGGAGAAGACTCTTGAGAGTCCCTTGGACTGCAAGGAGATCCAACCAGTCCATTCTGAAGGAGATCAGCCCTGGGATTTCTTTGGAAGGAATGATGCTAAAGCTGAAACTCCAGTACTTTGGCCACTTCATGTGAAGAGTTAACTCATTGGAAAAGACTCTGATGCTGGGAGGGATTGGGGGCAGGAGGAGAAGAGGATGACAGAGGATGAGATGGCTGGATGGCATCACTGACACGATGGACGTGAGTCTGAGTGAACTCTGGGAGTTGGTGATGGACAGGGAGCCCTGGCATGCTGCGATTCATGGGGTCTCAAAGAGTCAGACACGACTGAGCGACTGAACTGAACTGAACTGAATTTACTTCCATCACCAGTCATATCCACAACTGGGTGTTGTTTTTGCTTTGGCTCTGTCTCTTCATTCTTTCTCCACTGATCTCCAGTAGCATATTGGGTACCTACTGACCTGGGGAGTTTGTCTTTCAGTGTCCTATCTTTTTGCCTTTTAATACTGTTCATGAGATTCTCAAGGCAAGAATACTAAAGAGGTTTGCCATTGACTTCTCCAGTGGACAACATTTTGTCAGACCTCTCCACCATGACCCATCCGTCTTGGGTGGCCCTACACAGCATGGCTCATAGTTTCATTGAGTTAGACAAGGCTGTAGTCCATGTGATCAGATTGGTTAGTTTTCTGTGATTGTCCTTTTCATTCTGTCTGTCCTCTGATGGAGAAGGATAAGAGGTTTATGGAAGCTTACTGATGGGAGAGACTGAAGGAGGGGGAAACTGGGTCCTGTTCTGATAGGCGTGGTGATGCTCAGTAAATCTTTAATCCAATTTTCTGTTGCTAGGCAGAGCTGTGTTCCCTCCCTGTTATTTGTCCTGAGGCAAAACTATGGTGGAGGTAATGAAGATAATGGCAACCTCCTTCAAAAGGTCCCATGCACACACTGCTACACAAAGTGCTCCCAACCCTGCAGCAGGCCACCACTAACCCACACCTCCCCCGGAGACCCCTGGACAGTCATGGGCAAGTCTAGGTCAGTCTCTTGTGGGGTCACTTCTCCTTTCTCCTGGGTCCTGGTGTGCACAAGATTTTGTTTATGCCTTCCAAGAGGTGGCTCTATGGTGGGGTAATGGTGACCTCCTCCAAGAGGGCTTATGCCATACCCAGGTCTACTGCTCCCAGAGCCTCTGCCTCTGCAGCAGTCCACTGCTGACCTCTACCTCCGCAGGAGACACTCAAACACAGTTATGTCTCATTTTCTGTGGGGTCTCTGGGTTCCCCGTTCAGTTCAGTTCAGTCATTCAGTCACATCCAACTTTTTGCTACCCCATAGATGGTAGCACGCCAGGCCTCCCTGTCCATCACCAACTCCTGGAGTTTACCCAAACTCATGTCCATTGAGTCGGTGATGCCATCCAAACATCTCATCCTCTGTCGTCCCCTTCTCCTCCTACCCCCAATCCCTCCCAGCATCAGAGTCCTTTCCAATGAGTCAACTCTTCGCATGAGGTGGCCAAAGTACTGGAGTTTCAGCTTTAGCGTCAGTCCTTCCAAAGAAATCCCAGGGCTGATCTCCTTCAGAATGGACTGGTTGGATCTCCTTGCAGTCCAAGGGACTCTCAAGAGTCTTCTCCAACATCATAGTTCAAAACCATCAATTCTTCGGTGCTCGGCTTTCTTCACAGTCCAACTCTCATATCCATACATGACTACTGGAAAAACCATAGCCTTGACTAGACGGACCTTTGTTGGCAAAGTAATATCTCTGCTTTTTAATATGCTATCTAGGTTGGTCATAACTTGTCTTCAAAGGAGTAAGCATCTTTTAATTTCATGGCTGCAGTCACCATCTGCAGTCATTTTGGAGCCCCCCAAAATAATGTCAGCCACTGTTTCCCCATCTATTTGCCATGAAGTGATGGGACCAGATGCCATGATCTTAGTTTTCTGAATTTTCAGTTTTAAGCCAACTTTTTCACTCTCTTTTTTCACTTTCATCAAGAGGCTCTTTAGTTCTTCTTCTCTTTCTGCCATAAGGGTGGTGTCATCTGCATATCTGAGGTTACTCTAGGTTCCCAGGCACTGTTAAAAGACCAAGGAATGGGCAGTGGCCCAAATCCTGGAAATCTCTGCCCTTTCCCAAAAATAGTTGGACTAATCCTCCCACTCATTAGCATATGAAATTACCCAGCGTAAAAACTAACCACACCATATTTTGCCCCTGCATTCTCCCTCTGCAATGGCCCACACTATGTCTGTGAAGTGTGCTTCTCTCTGTATCTGAATAAATCCACTTCTTACAAATCAAAAAAAGAAAAGAAATCATATGCAATACCCTTGGCAAAGTGGCTGATACATAATAAGAGATCAATAAAAGTTAGCAACTAAAATTGTATTACTGTAAAGCTGAATTCCTCAAGGATAGGGACCTGTGTTATCTCAGGGCCAGTATCATGCCCTAGAGAATAGGTTCTCTTTGAGTATTGTAGGTTGAATTAAATTGCCAGTTGAACTGAACCAAAATATATATTTTATATATACATTTATACATTTTTTATTTCTGTTACTTTATAAAAGTATTTCATTATTGCAAAGAAAAAATTTATTAAGTATTTAAGTAGTTAACTGAGGATAATAAACTATTTTAAGTTATCTAAGTTAGTTTGGACTTCATTCTTACAAACCCAATGCTTTTAAACTCTATGTAGTCAGTAACCATGTATGATAAGAAGACTTTTGTTTCAGAGAAATTGTAATCATTCTGTTAGTATTCCAATTGCTTTATTCATCAAAATATTTAATTTTTTCTTTGCTATTTCAAGTTGAGGAATTTGATTTCTGATCTTAAAAACTTTGATATTTCTTCCTGTCACGCAAGTGTATGTTCTTCGGTTCTTTGTCTCGTCACAACAAAGATTTGGAGCAACGGACATTAAAGCCCTCGGCGTGTCACAGCTTTCAGGTCTTGGACAAACCGTGCTACAGTTCTTAGGCAAATCAGTATTACAGCTCTATTTTATTTAGAAGATAGCAGGAGAGTGAGAGAGAGAGAAAAGAGTGCACGCACGCGGGAGAGAGAGTCCAAGAGAAAGCGCTATGGCTCCTCCTTTTACATGTTTTTTCCTCCACGTGGGCCTGCCCTATGCAAATTGGGCTTAGCCAGGAGTGCTGTTTGTTCTGCCTGAAGTCTTCACTCTGGTCCTCGGACCTTCCTTTGACCTTCCTTGTCTTTTAGCCACCGCCATTTTGGACTCCTTTTCCCTATTCTACCTACCTAACATTCCCAAAGAAAGACAAAACATTTTGCTATTTCAGCTTTCAAGGGTCTGAAATCAGTTCAAGTCTCAAAGCTGATAGTGGCACAAATCCATTCAATTTAGCAAAGTGTGTTCTCTGTTCCTCTCTAAATGTTACAGAGAATTCATCATCATTTTTCCATTTAAAAAAATGAAATGATAAGCCAAGGGCATCAACACATCATGAACTCATTAGAGGAAAGCCTATCTTGATTGCTTACTTCTTGCTCTTACAATTTATCCCAACAAGATTTCTTGAAAGTTATACCAGAAAAATAAGACAGTGAGAATGTTTTATGACAGAAAGATTGTTTGCCGGGACAGAATTCAGGAATCCAGATTCCAGCCTTGATCCTACTAAATCACACCGTTTCTGCAGAATACCACTAAATTTCTCTGGATCTCAGCCTTCTTTTCTGGAAAATAGAGAGTATGATGTATATGTCCTTCTCCACAAGGATATGATTATGCTTCAAAAAGTAGTGAACACAGTTTAAATATGGGACATTTTTTTCTCCTATGTTGTCTGTTATGGCATATATTTTTCCCTATGAAAACAAGTATTGAGTAAGCCAATCCCACCAATAGATCTAATGTGGATTTAACAATGTACTCCAAACAATTTACTGCATCCCAGCTGTGTATCATTTATTGCCTGCTTCTATGAACTAGGAGCTGGGCAGTTCTGAATATTCATTGAAAGGACTGATGCTGAAGCTCCAAACTTTGGCCACCTGATGCAAAGAACTGATTCATTAGAAAAGACCCTGATGCTGGGAAAGATTGAAGGCAGAAGGAGAAGGGGATGACAGAGGATGAGATGGCTGGATGGCATCACTGACTCTATGAACATAAGTTTGAGTAAGCTCCGGAAGCTTGGTGATGGACAGGGAAGCCTGTCATGCTGCAGTCCATGGGGTTGCAAAGAGTTGGAAATGACTGAGCAACTGAACTGAATTGATGAACTATGAACTTGAAATGTATGACTCTGATCTTTAGAAGGCAACTACTAGGTAGTCATTTTTATTCTAACTTGACAGAGAAAAAAACCTTCAAGAGAGTCAGTCCTATACATTTCGTCCATCTGTGCTGAAAAAGTTCTAGGTTGGAGCCAGGAAACATGAGTATTCCCATTTTACAGATGGAGTTTCTGAGGCTCAGAAAAACTGAGTTTCCCAAAGTCAAAAGAAGGTTTATGACTGATATAGGCTTCAACATTTCTGGGTGATGGATACTGGGAGTTCCATTTAACCTATGGGGAAACTGAGGCTCAGAGAGGTTTAAGAATCTGCCCTAAATTTCCCAGGCAGAAAGTACTAAAGCCAGGATTTTATCCCAGGTCTGTTGACCACAAAGCTAATGTTCTTTTCATTACCACACAGTGTAAAAGGAAGGACATTAGACACAAAATATACGTCCTCTTTTTATATAATACACATTATAAAATCAATCATTTTGCACTTTATAACTTCCTTGTTCAATTTTTCCTCCATTGTTGGCTACAAAGTCTCTCTTTTTTCTTCTACCTGATTTAGCTGGTCTCCAGAAGTCATATGTGTTCTGTTTCCTTTTCAGAGAAAAAGGCTTATATAGCATCATACCTTCTGTTTTTTTTTTAATCAATTCTGCTTATATTGCTAAGAGTTCAAGGATTATCTTCCTTAACAAAGCCACATCTTTGATGTATTCGATTTAGGAGAACAGCTTCAGCGTAAGGATGAATTGACAAAAAACTCTTTATTGAAGTTCAGATAGGAAAACTTTGTACCACTGCAAATAATCAAGATTTTAGCCAACTCTTTTTGTTCACCATGTACTATGTTGTCGATATTCTTTAGTGAACCTTCTCCCTAGGAAGCCTTCTTTCCTCAAAATGCCTTCTTTAGGTTAGCTGTTGGTACTTTAATACCTTTACTACTTTATTTCTGCTCAATGAAAACTTTTTAGTTTCTCTTTTTCCTAGTTAGCACCATTGGAAGCCAGATAAAAGGCAGCTTCTCACTTTGCACTGATAGTTGATCAAGATAAACCCACAAACACAAAGGTTACAGAGATGATATTGTACAAGCTATGCTAAGGTCGGGTATCCAGAAACCTGATAAGGTGGATTAAGGGAAAAATCAGCACAGATAATCTTAAGCTTCCAATGTTTGCCCTGAAAAGACTCAGTGCTAGCCTATTTCCTGTGCTCTACATAAAAGAACACTGCTTTGCTTTGGGGGCCCTTCATTGTCATGAAATCAGTCATTTGAATCAAAATCCTTAAGGACATTTTCCATGCTGAGAGTCTTGCTTTGAAAAGTGTCTAATTATCTCAGAGTCCTGATAGCTATCCAGCATGCCCTACACTTGACAAATTATTTTCTATCATTGGAGCCCAGGAGAAAACTCTGCAAAGTAGATACTGTACTATCAGAAATATTTAACTCACTTCTTAGCCCCTAAATTCTTCTATGAACAAGAAAAAATCATTAGAGGATGCAGTAAAACATCATGGTTAGAAGGATGGGCTTTTAAAGTCATTCAGGCACAGGTTAAATCCAAGATTGACCACTTTCTACCTGTATGTCCTTGAGTAGTCACTTAACTGCTCTGTGGCTATAGTTTGCTTATCTGTAAAATAGGTAATTATGCCCACCTTATAGTAGTAGTAGTTTAGTTGCTAACTCGTGTCCGACTTGATTTAATTAGCTTGCTTCTCTTTCTCTAAATAATGACAATGATTAATATCATCCTGTACATAGATGGTATGTCAAAACCAAACAATAACTGTTGTGCAAGGAGTAAAGTGAGAATTATTGTATAGATTACTATAGAGGTTAAATAATATATGCAAAGTACATGGTAGGTGCTCTATAAACCATTACGAACTGACTCAAGCCAATTCAATATGCACAACTCTTAGATTCTTTATGGTAGATTATGTGGCTACCAGATCATGTTGAAAGCAAATCACAGACCAAATTGTGCAACACATATAGACCTTCTCCAGGGGATCTTCCCGACCCAGCAATTGAACCTGGGTCTCTCAGATTGCAGGAAGATTCTGAGCTACCAGGGAAGCCCCAATATAATGACAAATAGACATAAATCAGGTCACACCAAGAATTCTTTATAGCTTGATAAAGTTCCAGCTCTTAGTACAGTTAAGTGTTCCATGAACAGCTCACATGAAATATTTACTCAAAACAAACACATACTAGAAATTCTCTTACCCAATAGCTGGAACCAGTCTGTTTAGGACTCAAGTCTTAAGCATCATTTTTACTGCTAAAGCTTTCAGGCCTCCTTGAATTATTATACCCTGTTCAGGACTATGCCTCTAGAACAATTTTAGTCAGTGCACCTATCCTGAAGAGCTTTAATTTTACGAATGAGACTGTCTTCTTATATTAATGATGTTGATCAATAAGCCAGCATTTTCACCTCTGAAAAATTATTTGCCATATAGTATGCTGTTTATGAATAATATAGAGTATTCCTATTTCTAACATATTTGCCATCTATGAAATAAGCTAGATTTAGATAGCATAGATATGGATGATAGAAGTGTGTACATTAGCATCTCATAGTGCATGGAACTTTTCACTTGAAAGCTAGCCGGCCAGCCCTGGACTAAAATTCTTGAATAGGATGGAATATACTCTCCATCAAATAACATACACACAGTACCAAGCTGCATATTTTTAAGGTAAATGAAAGATATCATAGCAAAAATCAATCCAATTTAAGTGCGAATTCTTTATAAATGAAAAAGAAAATATATATTTAAAAATCAGTGATTGTGACAATGATTATCTTATTTTTATCTACTGTCTCACCTTGGGTGCAGGCCTCAGAATAAGAAAGCTGATAACGAGGATTTGCCATGGGAGCCTCCATAGTATGCAATAACAGATTTGAATGGAAAAAAAAATTTTTTTTAAGGAAGGTGGGTGAGGGTGGCTGGTGTATATGGCTAAGATGACAATGTCTAGGGCTTACCAGCCAGTCTAAGCTTGGATTTCTCAACTCTGAAAGCCATCTCTTCCCTCAAGGCCTTTGCAGACCAGGTTGAAAAGTGGTCAAGATCTGCATAACCTCTAAAGATGGGGTCATTGCAAATAGTTTCTAGCTGAGGGAAAACACAGACAATAAGGTACATTGTTAACAAAAGTCTTTTATCCAAACTTGATAAGTGGTCTGATGACGCTGGAGGGAGACAGGAAAAATCTGCTACTTGTCTAGGCAAGTTGCACATCCACTTAAAAAAAAGAAAGTATCTACAATGCTTGTTTCAGACTTTGGAACCTACAATAGAGTTAAGTTTATTTGTTCTCTAGCTGCCTTAATGTCAAATTCTTTTCACCTACTGTGCTCCAGAAGAAGAAAGAGGAAAGTTCCAAATACACGATAGCTTCTCTGCCATTCCCTGTTTATAATTTTTAAAGGGAGATAACCAGGGGAGTCACATTACATTTCATGATAGAGCTTTACCAAGTACTAGTACATTTGTCTATGTCTCTATACTGTTCACTAACTGTGCCATTCAAGAGTTGAATATAGCAAACCTATCAATTAGGAAATACACTAGCAACTTTTCATTTAAATGATTCATTAGAGAACACATTTCAAAAGTACAATGTAAAAAAGAACACTGCTACAGTTCGAGTCACACATCTCTTTTAAATCAGATAAGAGAATAACATCACTGACAAAAATATCACCCTAAATTAATTTATCTAATACACATAAAAGTCATAATATCAAGGAAAATTCTGTAAAAATGTAGAATTATATAATATGTTTTTTAAATGTCATGGAGAAGAGGGACTTGTAGTAAAATATTAAAAGTTATAACAGCTCATGGTATTTGATCGTCATATATATATATATATATGGATACATATATACATATATATGTATATAGAAATGCATATTCCCAGAAATACATATCAATTAGAAAATCAATTCTACCTTTTTCTCTAGAAATTCTTCTCTAAATAATCTTAAAATCATTATCTTATTAATAATCACTCTTTACTATAAACAAGGTAGAATATTTACTCTTTGATCTGGATTTCTTGGAAGCAATACTTCCAGACGAGGCAGTCATGAGTCAATTCTAGAGACAAATGTTCTCTTCCTCATTCAAATAAGACTCTCCGTGGCCTCCATTCTTCATCTGTAGATGAACTGTGTAAACCACATTTATCAAAATTCTTTTCTAGTTTTAAAACCTAGAAATAGTGAAATAACTGTTTCTGAAATCTTTAAGGATTAGAAAGACACAAAAACAGTTATATAAGTTGAAGGGAATAATTATACTTATTAAAAATACAACTTTGAGTCAAAACATATTTGCTAACCTTTTAGTAAAAAGAAAAAAAAATCACATGCAACTATTATCAAGCCCCCATGTGCATATTCTCTTGCTCGAGTGTTCCCATCAAATTCCCACAGCTCATTTTATTCTTTCTCTCAGCACATACTGAGAGTATCCTTCTCTCCTTCTCTGAATGAGGGCTCACGGATTACCAAATAACTTTCTCATTAATTGTAAGCCTAATGAATGTTATAAGGAGTGAGCAACCACTCTGCTTCTAAGAGGAAGTGTTATTTGAACCAGGATTTGAATGATGAAAAGGAGATTTCAGGCAGAAAATAGAGAAAAAGCTACTCCATGCAAAAGGAACAATGTGTGCACAGGAACAAAGGTGTCAGAGAAAATGCTGAGAAGTCCAACATGGCTATTTGGAAGAAAGTAGCTAGTACAATTGATGAGTCTAGGGAGCTACAAACATGTATTGTGGCCAAATTGCCGGGAACTTCAGATTTTATTCTCTAGTTACGGAGAATCAGACTACATTTATAGACTATGAGGTACTGTGCCTAGATTATTATAGATGCTAATGTAATGTTGACAGTGATGATGAAGTGGATGGGAAGAAGAAAAGACCAGAGACGGGACGACATTAAGTGAATCTGTTCAAATAGTTTTAAATGAAATTCATGAGCTCTGAAGCGGGATAGTGAGGATTGAAATGAATAATACATTTTAGAGTAGATTATTGGAGGTAATTAAAAATTATGTTATAATTACTGAAAGCATTAAAAATATTTGTCAAATGAATTCATTAATGAATAAATGAGTTAATTCTACAATTTTTTTTTCAGGAACATAATTATTTACTGTTTTTTTTAAATTGGACCTGTGATTAATTTTCAGATACCTGTAAAGGGAAAAGAATGCTGACTACCAAATATTTAAGTATTTCCTATCCTTGGCAATGTTTTCTAATCTGTATTCTATAATCAAGAAAAAATAAACTAATGAGTTTGATAGTATTCCCTAAATATAAGAACTGTTGGGCTTTCAAAGAATACTCTGAACTGTTATCTTTCAGCATTTTTAAGACTGGTCAAACCAGACATCAATAGGATAAAGGGACCGTCACATTTTTGTGGCTTGTGGCAAATTCATAGGAAGAAGGTAACATTTCCAAGTAACTTTAGCAGGAAAATATTTCAGTGGATTCTGATTGGCCCATCTCAAGTGATGTAGCCATACCTCACCAATCAGGGGATTGGCCAGGATTCTAAATCCAGGCCTCAAATGAAGGGGGAAGGTAAGGAACAAAGGCTTGTGAATGACAATCCCTCCTGAAAGACTTCAAATCATCTTGTGTGATTTCTACAAAAGAAAGTGGGATGCTGGTAGCAGAGGAAGAAGAATAGGAGAGGTGCTGAGTAGGTAAAAAATCCTAACCATAGTTCACAGCCTGAATTAGATCATGCCTTTTTCACTTACCAATTGAGGATCTTGAATAAATTACTTAATCTTATTGGTCCTCAGTTTCCTTATTGATCAAACAGAAAAATTATCTCCCTTACATGATTGTTGTGAGAAATTGGTGATATCATATAAGCCATGGGCCTTGTCCAATTACTGCCTCCTGTCTAGCATCAGCAAACTAATCAGAATAATATTTAAGAGATTCACTGTGTTCTGCTCACTGCACTAAACACTGAAGGTAAAATAATGAGTGAGGATAGTCAGAGTGACTTTAATCATCACACAAACAAATGTGAAACTGCCTCTGTTTTATAAATGCTATAAAAGAGGGAATTCATACTTGAGTTTCTAGTAAGAGTGTGCATGTGTGCTAAGTCACTTCAGTCATGTCCAACTCTTTGCGACCCCATGGACTATTGCCCACCAGACTGCTCTGAGTATGGGATTCTCCAGGTGAGAATACTGGAGTGGGTTGCCACGCTGTCCTCCAGGGTATTTTCCAAACCCAGGGATTGAACCTGCATCTCTTATGTCTCCTGACAGTATAGTTCTTTACCACTGGCGCTACCTGGGAAGCCCTTCTAATAAGAGACATGCATGCTCAGTCGCTTCAGTCATGCATGATCTTTGCAATCCTGTGGACTGTAGCCCACCAGACTCCTCTGTCCATGGGATTCTCCAGGCAAGAATACTGGAGTAGGTTGCCAGGCCCTTTTCCAGGAGATCTTACTGATGCAGGAATTGAACCCGCGGCTCCTGTGTCTCCTGCATCACAGGCAGATTCTTTGCCCACTGAGCCACCTGAGAAGCCCCTCTAATAAGAGTGGGCTGATCAAATCAGAGGTTGGGGAAAACCTACTTGAAGAAGGGAATTTAGGGAATACTGAATTGAGATCTAAAGAATAAGAAGATATTTACTAGGCGAAGAGGAGCAAGTTGAGCAAAGCAGTCTAGGCAGAGGCAGAAGGAAGAGTACTGAATAAGTACAGGCTCTGAGATAGGAGAGAATTCTGAGGAATATCAAATGGCTCTTGCCTCTGGGGTAGGAGCACAGCATGAATTGACTTTGAAGAGGCAGTGAGGAGCCAGACCTCAGAACGTTTAAAGCCTTTCCTGTTTTTGTTTTTTTTTTTTTTATTCCAAGAGTAATGGCAAGCCACCAGAGTTCTCAGCAGAGGAGGTTGTGATCGAAGTGTTACGTCTAACAGAGGGCAACCAGAAGGGGTGAATGAACAAGAGATGTTTCGTATGCAGGCAAGACTTACCAGACTTACTTATTAAATTAAATCTATCTCTAAAAAACATCAGCAACAACAAATGTTAAAGCTCAAAAGAAAAAAAAAGAAGCTTTCCAACAATTAATCAAAAGCAGCATGATGGACCAACTAGCACTGAATGTATGCAAGTAAAGACTAGATAATCTTGGACAGACTTTCTTCCCAATGTATCAAATATTGAACTCCCTGTACCTTATAACAGGAGCCTACTATTCTGCAGAAAAAATTCCTGATGCCTCTTATCCTTTTAGAGCACAGCCTTACCTCTTATTCACTTTTAAGTAGCTCCTGGTTTTCTTTTGCTAAGGGCCTGGATGCTGGCTTTTGTCTTCTCTCAAAAGCCTACCCTGAAGAGAGATCTTAGTTTTTCTGACCCACTTCTGACCTCCTGCTGAGCTTGCCCACAGTCTTCGATTTGTATGCTAGCTCTTCTAATCTCTTTGATATCTTCTTTTTTGTTGTTGTTCAGTCACTCAGTCATGTCCGACTCTTCTGGACGCCATGGACTGCAGCATGCCAGGCCTGGAGTTTGCCCAAGTTCACTATCTCCTGGAGTTTGCCCAAGTTCACGTCCACTGCATTGGTGAGGCCATCTGGCCATCTCATCCTCTGATGCTGTCTTCTCCTGCTCTCAATCTTTCCAGCATCAGGGTCTTTTCCAATGAGTCAGCTGTTCGCATCAGGTGACCAAAATCCTGGAGCTTCAGCATCAGTCCTTCCAATTCTCCAATGCTCTGCCTTCTTTACAGTCCAGCTCTCAAAACTGTACATGACCACTGTCTAGGTATGTCACAGCTTTCTTTCCAAGAAGCAATCATCTTCCAATTTCATGGCTGCAATCACCATCAGAATTGTAGCGTCAAATGAAGGAAACAACAGATAGAGTTATCGATAAGAAAGTCAATCATGCTATTAATGGAGCTAAAAAGCCATTGACTGTGGAGGTGGAAGAAGAAAACAGAACTGAGAGGGAGAAGAAAGGAAGAAGGGAGGAAGGGAGAGAAGAGAGTGAGTCATTCTAGGAGATGAGCATATTGGGTATTGAGATGAATTATCCAGTTGATTGAAAAGAAACTGGACTGAATTTCTGCTAGGTCTAAATCCTCTGGTTTCTTTAAACCTGTTCTAACCTGTAGGCCATTTCCTCTTATTGGTTTCATAAAATTAGTATGGTTAAATAGATGTTGGCCAAGCTTCAGTAATTCTTCCATGATGATTTTTGTCCATATCTATCTTCCTTTATTACCAGTTTTATTTAACGTTATAAAACTTCTTTTAAAAGTTGGCTTAAAGCTCAACATTCAGAAAACAAAGATCATGGCATCTGGCCCCATCACTTCATGGGAAATAGATGGGGAAACAGTGGAAACAGTGTCAGACTTTATTTTTTTGGGCTCCAAAATCACTGTAGATGGTGACTGCAGCCATGAAATTAAAAGATGCTTACTCCTTGGAAGGAAAGTTATGACCAACCTAGATAGCATATTGAAAAGCAGAGACATTACTTTGCCAACATAAGTCCATCTAGTCAAGGCTATGGTTTTTCCTGTGGTCATGTATGGATGTGAGAGTTAGACTGTGAAGAAGGCTGAGCACCGAAGAATTGATGCTTTTGAACTGTGGTGTTGGAGAAGACTCTTGAGAGTCCCATGGACTGCAAGGAGATCCAACCAGTCCATTCTGAAGGAGATCAGCCCTGGGATTTCTTTGGAAGGAATAATGCTGAAGCTGAAACTCCAGTACTTTGGCCACTTCATGTGAAGAGTTGACTCATTGGAAAAGACTCTGATGCTGGGAGGGATTTGGGGCAGGAGGAGAAGGGGATGACAGAGGATGAGATGGCTGGATGGCATCACCGACTGATGGACGTGAGTCTGAGTGAACTCCAGGAGTTGGTGATGGACAGGGAGGCCTGGCATGCGGGGATTCATGGGGTCGAGAAGAGTCGAACATGACTGAGAGACTGAACTGAACTGAAGTTGACCCTTAATTTTTTTTTTCTAAAAAGCAATCAACTTGGACTCATCTGTTTAATATGATATATATGTTATATGTGTGTGTGTGTATTGCTCAGAGGTGTCTGACTCTTGCTGACCCCATGGACAGTAGCCTGCTAGACTCCTCTGTCCATGGAATTCTCTAGGCAAGAATACTGGAGTGGGTTGCCATTCCTTTCTCCAAGGGATCTTCCTGACACAGGGGTCAAACCCAGGTCTCCTGTATTGCAGGCAGATTCTTTACCATCTGAGCCACCTGGGAAACCCTATATATGTTATACATGTAAATATATAGTAAACATTTTAAAAATATGCATTTCAACTTATCCTCATTTGATAAACAAAGATGTAATATCTATACTCACTTGGGGAGCCTTAACAATTATGCATGCCACACTGTTTAATCCCTGATTGGAGAAAAGATCATAGAGCCTGCATACAGTCTAAAATAGAATCAACCTTCCTCAAACTCATTTCCCTTTCCATAATAATATTGGTCCATAATAATACATTTCAGAAGTGTAACTCCTTAGTGCGTAATATATATGCAACTCTTTGGAAGATTCTGGCAGACCAAAATTACTCCTAAAGGCTGGTTATATTAAGATTCGATTGCCAGGGAGAAGTCATTAGTTAAATGATTTTCCTCTACTGTCCAATTTATTTCTGTTTTCACACTTCCACTCTGAGTAAGATCATTTTATAGCACTGTTTTGACTGAAAGTAATTATTTAAAACTCTGAACTTTGGTTGTGGTCTTTTTTCAAACACTTATTTTCATAGCTATGGAGGAGACAGTCTCCTAGCCAGAGATCTGTGGCTGCTTGGAGTAAAGGACTTGATGAAGGATCATAGTGAAACAAATCCACATTTCCACTCCTTGTTCTCCCAGAACTTGTTTGCTATTAAGTGTGGTGTGTGTTGAGTCACATCTGACTCTTTGTGATCCCCATGGACTGTAGCCCGCCAGGCTTCTCTGTCAACAAGATTTTCCTGGCAAGAGTGGGTTGCCATTTCCTCCTCTAAGGGATCTTCCCAAACCAGGGATCGAACCCTTGTCTCCTGAGTCTCCTGCACTGTGGGCAGATTTTTTTTTTTTAACCAATGAGCCACCAGGGAAGCTCATATTGAGTGTGGCAAATAGAATAATGTCTGTACCTGCTGCCCCCCAACCCCTACCAAGATATCAATCTCTGGAACCTAATCTCGGGAACCTGTGAATATGCTATACTAAATGGCAAAGAGGAATTAAGATTGCAGGTGGAATTAATGATGCTAATCAGATGATTTAGGGAGCATACCCTCGATTATTCAGGTAAGCTCAATGTACACAAGGTCCTTCAAAGTGAAAGAAGGAGGCAGAAGGGAAGGCCAGAGTGGGCGATATGAAGACTTAACTTACCGTAACTGATTTTGAAGAGGAAAATATCTATAAGCCAAAAACTCTGGATTACTTCTAGAACCCTGGACAAGCAAGAAAAGGAATTCTCTAGAGCTTCTATAAGGAACACAGCCCTATCAACATTTAGCCCCGGGAGATCCATTTTGGACTTTTGACCTCCACACTGTAAGATAATAAATACGTGTTGTTTAACGTGAATAAGTTTTGGTTATTTGTCACAGCAGTGATGGAAAACTAATACTATGAGCTTCAAATTTTACCTAGTTTCTTGTTTTTCATGATTATAGGTTTTATGGCCATATGCCATAATATAAATATTCATTTCTTTAAAAAGGCTCACTGAATTAATTAATTTGGAATCCTACTCATTAAAATACCTAATTCCTCAATTTACATATTTTTTCTTATAGATTATTGACATATTAATCTCTAGTACATACTTTCTTCAAAGAATTAATAAAATGCTTTTTAGTGGTCTGAAATAAGAACAAATATAATGGGGCTTTAGAGAGTCAAGAATTGTTTTAAATATTTTTAAAAGCTGTATAGCCAAGACTCTGGATTCAAGTTAAGTTCTGCCATTTACTAGCTGTGATTTGGGGAAGTTGACCTAAGACTGTTTCATCAACTATAAAATGGAAATAAAAATGACAAGACCTATATAATAGATTTGTGGAGAGGATCTAAGTGAGATAATCGCTGTTAAGTACTAACACTTCTCAGGCACAGCGCCTGGTATGTAATTAAGTACATCACACAGTGGTTTTAGCTATTATTGTTGTTGTAGCATTACCTGACTCCAAAACGTTCTCCAACAACAGAAAGTACAGGTTTCAAAACTGCCTGGTTCTGTGGCCTGCCTGTTACCTACCTCCTGTTACCTACCGCCTCTCTTTCCATCTTAATTTCTAAAGCAGCAGCCGTAAATCACTCTGGAAACAGCATCTCCCTTAGCAACATTCAACTCTGAGTCAACAATAATTTCAATGATTAAATATCCATTCACTAAAGTAATTGTTTAAAAA
The DNA here is from genome assembly GCF_003369695.1 of Bos indicus x Bos taurus. NCBI lineage: Eukaryota > Metazoa > Chordata > Mammalia > Artiodactyla > Bovidae > Bos > Bos indicus x Bos taurus. The sequence continues at coordinate 101,873,087 of NC_040080.1, forward strand.
AAATTGGAGTGGGACAATGGCCTAACTATATAGATCCTAATTAAGCTTTAAACATTTTTTTTCCCTTAAGCAGGACTAGGTGAATTCTTCGCTAGGCCCCGAGTGACCCTTCCAGCCCCGCCTCTGCAGTAGAAAAGGAACTGCCAGCCCTCGCCCAAGCTCAAGGTTTCTCTTGAGTCCCCCGGCCGTGCCAGGCTAAGAGGCAGATCAGAGACTCTCCGCGCCCGGCGCGCAGCGCGAGTGGCGGCTGCAGCGTGTTCACCTTCATCCTAGGCGCCCCCGCGCCCCAGTAGTCTCCCAGCCTTGCACGCACCAGCCCCCCAGCGCTGGAACGCGCTTCGCTTGATCTGTCCAACTTCTGGTGCTCCAGCCGCCCTCCAGGGTCTGCCCCCCTGCCCCCCTGCCCCCTGCCCCAGCTCAGGCTTGCTTCCCCGGGGCTCCGGAAGAGAAGGAGGCGTGTCCGGAGTAGGCGGGCGGGAGCCGTATAAAAGTGCTGGCGGCGCGCCGGCCCAGGCTTCGCTCACCGCCTCGCGCCGGGACAGGGATCGCCGCGCCAAGCACTGGCAGTGGAGCGGGCGTTGCGCTCGGGCTCAATGCGTGGACTATCTGCAGCCGCTGCTCATGCAGTATGCTGGAGCTCCAGAACAGCTAAACGGAGTTGCCACACCGCTGCTTGGGCTGGATCACAGTGCTGCCTTTCCTTATGAAGAAGACACAAGTAAGTAGGGCGCGCCCGGGAGCTCGCCAGCTCTCCAAGAAAAACCGTGCCCGGAGGCCGGCGCGTCCCGGCCCCAGCTGCCCCGGCGTGCGGGGCTGTGCCTGCCGGGCGAGCCTGGAGGGGGTGGTGGAGGCGGGAGAGGCGCTCGAGCCCCAGCCGCCCGGCCCGGGTGAGCCTGGAGAGGAGTGGGAGGGATGAGAGGGAGCGGGTGTCAAGTTGGGAGCCGTAGCCCGTAAGTTGGGAGCTGTCAGTTGGAAGCCGCAATTCCTGTAAGACAGAGGGATCTGTTCTTTGGCCGGAGAGTTGAAGTTATTCCGGAAAGGCATGTCCTTGCACGGGAGACATTTTCCCGTGGATTTCGGGAAGATTACACAATAGTTCCCCACGCGCCACGCTCGATCACTCGCGTACTCAGATTTTTGTGTGGCTCGGGTGTGGGTGTCGGGCTCGTGCGGACTCCGGTGCAGCCGCGGGAACCGAGCCAACCCCGAGGTCCTTATTCGCCGCGCTCAGCTGGGCGGAGAACCTGCCCCACCAGCCGGGGGAAACTTGGCTCCCGCGGCGTCTGCCAGGTTTGCGGCTCTAGGCGAGCTCTAGATAGGGTAATACCTCCACATTGTACCCACTTTCTTCCATTACAGAAGAGAAGAAGTTGTATAAGTGTGCGCGCGTGCGTGTTTTAACGGGCACCTCTGGTGGTAGTTATGGAGGTAATTCCCGGTGCTGCAAAATTTGCATTATGCACAAGAGGCACAGAGGGTAGAGCACCGTCTAGGGGTACAATTAGTTGTTGTTTTTTTTTTTTTTTTCCTTTCTTTCCTTGCAGCAGATATCTCAGGCTTGCCCTTGTTAAAGGGCCGGCGCGGCACTCCCATCCACAGTTCTTTTCGCCAGGTCTCACCTCTTCTTACTTCTCCCCTTAGGAATTTTTCTGTGTTATCTGCTGCGGGTTAGGTAAGGCTGCCCTCTCACCCCCCAGAGGTTCTGTCGGAGATTGCAATTCTTGACACGTGTCGAGGGGGTGGAAGTGGCGGGTGAAAAGATTGTATACGTCTTCAGTTTAGAATGTTGAAAATGCTTTATTTAATGACGCACTCAGTGTCACAGTTTCAATAGACGTCTAGATCTGGGAAGGGTACCAACGCATTCAGAAGGGAGTAGAAAGACCCGAGCCCATTACATTGTGTGGAAAAGAGCAGGGGTTTGGGACTTGGCCTGGCAGAAAGGTTTGTGTAGTCTCTAGGGCAGCTGCCCAAGGCGGAGGACAGGAGCGCAGCGCAGGTTTCTTTCTTGCAAGCAGGTTAGTTTATAGGCAGAGCACCTGGGATCACCGCAGCGGGCTGTTGAAATGCAAATGTGGAAGACTGGCAACAGAAGTTTTAAAGTAATTACTTGACTTATACATGCTTTCTGCTGTGTGAAATTAATAAGCATGGGCGGGGAACCAATTCTTTGTTACAGTAGCATCTGCTCATATGAATGGCAGTAGTGAGATCTGGGTGGAGAACCCCGCTACCTTCCAGTTCAGGAAAAGAGCCTAAACCTTCCTATTTAAACAAGATCTCTGGAGACAGATCAGGTTAATGACCAACAATCCAAAGGTGGGGGGTGGGGGGTGGGGGGTGGTATGGGACGGTACTATCAAGTCAACTTAGACTCGGTAGGATTGATGATCCTTGCACCCTTGCTTGCTTTGCAAAACAAACGGTGAGCTCTGTAATCTCCTTTCTCACTTTGATTACATGGCTGTGTAAATCGGATTACATGGAATAATTCCATTGAAAACTAGAAAGAGGTCGAACTAGCCTGAAACTCCTTGGTGATAGTGAATCAGTACTGCTGACCAGGGACGTTGGAGACAGGGAAGTATTTTAGAAATGTGACCTGCTCAGGCTGAGTAAAAGTGCAAGCCCTTTGGGGGAACTTGCTGATGCTGAAGGGCTGGAGGCAAAGGAGGGCAGTGCCCTTGGTGAATGAAGGCATTCATTGCCTGGGATCTAATGACCTTCAAGGTTTCCTTTAAGGATACTTCTAGCAATTCCACATTCTTGCACTGAAGAAGGAGACCCTGGAAATAACATGAAATCAATGAAGTAATCAGTGGAAATGGGGGAGGGTGCGTAGGTCCTCATTCATATTTTTAGATTTTCTAATCCAAAAGTTACAAAGAAATTTCCTAGTGCAACTCTGTACGGAGGGAAAATAGCATAAGGTAATCTGACATTAAGAGATGAGATCAATTGTTCCAGTGAATCTAATGTTATACTCGAAAAGGTGGAATAGCTATTAATATTCAGTAGTTGAAATAGTCATTTATAAAGATGGAATCAATCCCGAGTTCTGTAATAAAGCAAACAGTTGTGTACCCATTACCCAAGATATAAAATGAGAAATTAATATACTTGAATTATGCAGCTCTCCAAGAATCACAGGGACACGAGGCATTCTAGCCTTATAGTCGAGCTAAGTAAATGTGGAAATTCCACCAACAACCACTTGAGGTGTGAAAAAACGATTCTTTCATTTATTTAGCACATGCGATGGACCAGCAGATGGGCAATAATTACACGGCAGGAGTCGTGAGGAGCAGTTTGAACGGTTAAGTTTTAATCACAAGTCTACAGAAATCAAAGTGTTTTGCATTTTTCAGATTTCTGAATGTATTTTATCCTTATTGTGTGGTTTTACGGTTTCTGAAGGGAACTGTGTCTCTGGCTTAGAACATCTATATTCACCATATAATAACAATCGGACATCTTAATTTGCAAGACCAATTAGGAAAGTGCTATCAGTTTAACAGGGCTGATGCCATGTTTATTGATGTTGTACTTACATTTTAGTTTTGAGATGGTTTGTGAGAGTTTTCACAACTGCTGTCGGGTTTAGAAATATGAAGACAGGAAAATTCTGTCTGGCAAATGGTGTAGAGAAGACCACGTTAGGCACACATTAGTTCTCAGAAGAAGCAAATAGAATGATTATTAGCTTTTGTTTTTCCAAAGAAGATATTCTGCGCCCCCCCCCCCTTTTTTTTTTTGTCTGTGTGAAGTTTGTCATCTGGGTGATGATGCAAGTTTATAGAAAAATTTAACATTTATGAAAAGAGCATTTTTTAATCTTGTCCTTAGAAATCACTCCATTTGGAATGTGTGCTTTGAACAGTCCTAATTTATGTAGCTTTTAATTGATACATTCTGCCAAAACTTTGAAACTCAAGTGCTAAATCGATTACGTTTAACATAAAACAAGGAAAATAACCATATGGAAATCTGAAGGCCTGAGCCAAACCAATTAAAATTGCCAAATTTTATGTATATCTAACTGCTGATTTGGAGATAGCAAATTGGTGAGTCACATTTATTCTATAATGATAGGTGATTGAAATCTTTCCATTACCATCAATAATGTTAAAAAGAATGAATTCTTCCCCAAGTAGCTAGTCTGAATATGGGAGGTTCTTGCATGGTCTGGCAAGCCCCACTCCATGTGCTCTTCCCCATCCATGTCCAGGGAGCACTAAAAATAGTGAAGAGATCTTAAACGTTAGCTTTTCAAGACTGATTCTAATTCCTCTTTTACCACTGGTGAGAAAAATGACTTCAGGCACGTGGTTTAACGTCTTGGGATTTCCATTTTGTAATCTGTACAATGATTATCAAATAGTTATAAAGATTTGTAAGGATTAAATGAGATTTTATATATCCCAGCCCAGTGGCTTGCTGTGGTTACAGCTTAAATTTATTATCCCTAGAAGAAAGTTGCCTCCCGGCTCTCTTAAAAGCCAGAGATAAAACTAGCTTTTGCAGGTAAATGATGCTTAACCATCAAAGCATAGATACCAAATTTTGATAATCTGGATCTGTGGATTCAACTTTATAGGCTGATATGTGTTTGTACTCATCAAATCAAGAATGTGTGAAAAGAAGGGCTATCTCCATGGCATGGGAGATGCTAAATTCTTTAAAATTTTTTCTTTAAAAGTGAAAATGAGAGAGTGAAAATAGAAAAAGGAAATATCACTATCTCTGATTCACTTTCATATTTCCGCACTCTCGCTTTCTGAGCCCCCCTAATCTGAAATCTGAGGATTTATGTTATTTTGTTTTAGAAGGGACTGAGTCAGCTTCTTGTCCTTGATGTTCTTTGAACTTGCTGTTCTGAGTGAGGACAAGGATTCATGTCTGCAGCGTTCTTTATTGTCTTTACCAGGCAACAGGCAACATGCGGTGACATTTTTTTTTTTTTCCCATTATGCAATTTTGGGAGATTTTTTTCTTTTTCCTTGATTACCTTAACTTTCCCTTTTGTAAATTAGGGTAAGGCATTTGGATATAAATCTGTCAGGAATGATCTTTTATCTTTGTTTTCTAGTACATGAATCATGAGCAGCTGCAGGAGACTGTCTTTTTGGTGTTAGTCACCTGTGTAGTTGGAACAATTTAGAAAACAAATTGAAGAAACACCAGGATGCTTTTCTAATATATGCTGCTTTCAGGGTTATTTTGTTTGGACTTTGTCTCATAGAAACCATTGACTGTAGCCTTACTGATTTATAGATGCATGAGATGCTTTTGCCTTTTCACTTAATTGTGGGCATGCTAAAACTGTTTACTGGGGGTGGGAGAGGATTGTCATTATCTATTTCTATCTATTTCCTTCTGTCCAGAAAAATGGAGGTGATGGGGGGAATGTGACTTTCTTATAATTAGGCCTCAGGGACCTTTTTCTAAAATCACAATGTGTGTCAGGAAGGACAGGAAGACTGTCCTTTATATAACTCTCTTTGTCTTTTGACTACATTTTCCTATTTTTCTAGGTTGCTGCATTGACTTGGTTATTAGGGGATGGAGTTCTTTTTTAGCACAGATACTATGTTATCTGACTTTGGGAAGGTATTTGAATCTCTCTGGACCTCAGTTTCCTCCACTGTAAAATGAAAAAGTAGGACTAGGTGATTTCTCAGTGTCTTACACTTTTAAAATTCTCTAAGGTTCTAGTCAAATAGATATTTGAACCAGTTGGCATTTAAGCTTCCATTTGTCCTGAGGTTCATGTAGTCATTGCTTTGGTGTGAATAGAAATCATAACCATTGTCTTATATATGGTTATGGAGTATAACCATATAACATATATATATATATATATGGAAAATAAATGCAGTGGGGCAAAATGAAGGAGATTTCACTTTAAACTGTTCTACTTTTAGCCTTTTCACCTACTACTCGATATTTTTTCTATAAAGAATGGTGTTTACACTTCCTATTTTAGCAGTGTCCCTCACTAATGGGGATCTTTCCTTTCTCTCTTCCAATCTTTAAATTCTCTTATGTGAAGAAGAATCTTAAGAAAAAGTCAGGCAGCCAGAGAGGTCCTCTTACATAACTAATGTATGCCTGCCTCCCCATATTAGCTTGTCATTTCTGCCCCTGCGGTCTCTAATATCTGTGTGCCTGGAGTAGAAATGTATAGAGAGAGCTTTCTTGGAGGGTATCAGAGGTATGGGTCCTGCACTTGGCTCAGGATCCAGGGCCAGTCACTGAGTCTCTGTAGTCTTGGGCGAGTCTCAGACAAGTCTTGGGCAAGTCACTGAGTCTTAGTCATATCGTGCCCTAGAGTTAATCCTGAGAAGAGAGTGAAGAGGAGGGGTCTGCAGCTGGAGACGCAGAGGCTGAGAAAGGAGGGAGCAGCTCTTCTGCCTCCGGGAGAGACTGTTCCTGAGGATGGCTCGTTGCCATCTGAGTCTCTCCGTGTCCTGGGTTTTTGCAGGTCTAGGACCACTCTGGAACACCTCTTACTCGCGACTTTTCCTTAGCTTCTCTTGCCAACTGACGGAACTGGAACCTGGGACTAGCCTGGTAGCCAGCAGCTGGATTTCCTTGGCAGCCAGAGCCACTTTGCTCATGATTGACATGAGAATATTCAAAGATCAACTGGACCCCCCTCTTCCAGGCAAAAGACCACAAATTCTGCAGAAAATAGAGCTGTGACAGTGACAACAATGTACCATTTGCTCTCATCATCAGCAAAATCTAGCGAGCTTCCTACTAAAACCATGTTCAGAATTGAGGCAGTGATCCAGATACTTGATACAGCAGCAGTGGCTATCTTTCGGTTATCTGGATGCAAGAATTCAGTGCTTGACTTTGCAGGTGTAAGCTGTTGCCTTGGGGCTTGCGGTGCAGCTGATTAGAATGTAGTCTCTAAGGGGGGCAGTTAGGGTGCCTTTTCTGTGTTCCTGGCACACAGACGGCAGCTCAGAAATCTGACAGTTGCCTTGCAAATAATGCCTTTGCTCTCCAGGGTGACCATGCAAAAGGGCGTACAAGACGAGAGCAAGAGCAAAGCTCTGTCACTGCTCATTTGCAAAAGCAAGCCCCAGCCTCCTTCACCTTTGCAGAAAGGGTGGCCCTGCTGTCTAATGTACCCTGTCTGTACAGTGCCACCACTGGAGACCGGGAAAGAAAGAGCATAACCTGGAGGGAGCCGTTGTTTGTCTTACATACACATACTCTGTTGCCCTTTCAGGAGCAGAAGTTCACCTTTTGTGTAAAAGCCCTGTGGGTGCTTAGCACTTTTGCCTCTTTGTCACCTTGACCTGAAATCTCTGAAGCCAAGGACCTTTCCTTTTAAGTGTCTTTACCAAAAGTCCAGGACTGAATCACATCTGGTAATTGGCCTGTTTCTTCTAAATGCCAGTGTTTGAGTGGTAGTAAACCGAGTTGCCTCTAAAAATTACAGCGTAATAATGGTAATCTATTGTCACAGACTGTTTTACTGAGTTTTCGACTGTTTACTTGGGGTCCCTTTCTGAAGCCTTCCTAGATGCCTTATGAAGACACGAATCTCTTGATTTCCAAGAAGAGTGTTGCAGAGAAAGTAGGTTGTGTTATAAAGGCTTTGCCCCTCTCCTGGAATGTGTTGTCCTTATAAGAAAGAAAAGAAAGATAGCGCTAACTCGTGTCCAACTCTTGCGATCCCATGAACTGTAGCTTGCCATGCTCCTCTGTCTATGGCATCCTCTAGGCAAGAATATTGGAGTGGGGGGACTTATAGATGGTTATTAAAATTGACATTCACTGCAGAACTTTAGATGGGAGGAAGGAGGAAGGGTAGAGATGTTTCATATAAGATGGTTTCTAATGTGATCTAGAAAAGCCAAGGATTGCAAAACAAACCCTAGCAGTTGCACATCATTATTTATGGCTCTGTGTAAACCTACAGTTTAACACTTCTGAAATAGTCACTGCATTAGGGATTTCCATTTCTGATGATCGACTAAAACCTCTGTGATTGGATCTCTGGCAATTTTAGAAAGCTGCTACCTTCAGCCAGCCCTACCCAGAGATCTCTGATGTGTTCTGTTAGGCAGAGAATGAACGCAGGTCATTCTACTGCTTATTAGATTTATTATCACACTACAGGAACTGGCTCTGTGCTTTATGCCTCCAGATGGTCCCAAGTGGGTGCTAAAATGCTGGAATAGTAAAGAAGTCAGAAAACATTCATGAAAAATCCAAAAGAAGTTATTAGCAAAATGTTTTTAATACTGGATGAAATTAATTCTATGTAGAAAAACATAGACGGAGAAGGCAATGGCACCCCACTCCAGTACTCCTGCCTGGAAAATCCCATGGACGGAGGAGCCTCGTAGGCTGCAGTCCATGGGGTCGCTAAGAGTCGGACACGACTGAGCGACTTCACTTTCACTTTTCACTTTAATGCACTGGAGAAGGAAATGGCAACCCACTCCAGTGTTCTTGCCTGGAGAATCCCAGGGACAGGGGAGCCTGATGGGCTGCCATCTATGGGGTCGCACAGAGTCGGACACAACTGAAGCGACTCAGCAGCAGCAGCAGCAGCAGCAGAAAAACATAGAACTACAAAGTAGGGTTTATATAATCTTTCCATTGTTATGCAACAAATTGTAACAATATTGTTTTTGTTTTTTCTAATTCTTAACCCCTGCCCAGGAAAGTATTTTAAAACTTTAGGACACATTTGTTTATAACGTACTGTAGCCATAATGGTACTCTATGTCTGAACAGTACTAGGAAATAGTGAACTATAAAAAATAGTCCCCCATTTGAAACTCGGATCTTTTATATTCTTAATTCCATAGACTTCTAACCCCCAAGTTGATTTGACCATTTATTGTTTGCATTTATTTATAAATGTCACACATAAATGATTTGGCTTGAAGGAATGATATTTAGTACAGTTTGTGTCAAGCATTTGACATTTAAATGTGTAGCCATTTTAAATAGCTTTCATGATTATTTTGTAAAATCAAACCACCCTGATAATAAGATTATGCCAAAATAGCACTTAGTAGAAAACAGTTCCAAGATGAGTGAATTCAGACCTTTTCTTCTTAAGTCCCATTTCACAGATGAGGAAACCAAGATAAAGTCTTTTCCTTGTTAACTCAAAGGGTTTTCTGGTCATGATCAACACCCAGAGATTCAGTTGGCATGACTGCAGTCCATTAGTGGAGCTTATTCAGAACCTCAAAGATACACAGTCTGCTCAGAAGAACATTGAGTCAAAAACAAATGCAGTCAGATATTAAAAACAGCTGCCTGTAATAGAATTTGGTAGCAAAAATTTTGTGGAGTGGTTCATACTAGAGGCTCAATGAAAATAAATGGAAAATTGTGGAATGAATAAATGCCTGATATCCGGTTGTTAAGTGTCAATAACCTGTTTAAGAAGCCTTTTTCTTTCTTTCTTTCTTTTTTTTAACAGTAGGCAAATTTTAACTACTGTCCTGGCTGTGTCATACACAGAAATGTTTGGTTAATGATTGGAAAGGCTACTTTGGTCCCCATTTACAGCATTAATTTTCAGTGAATATGCGCTATTTACTAATCAAAACTGGTGGGCATGTGAGAATACAAAAAACACTGGACTGAAGCAAACACAGCAGTGGTTCTGCCACTTACTAGCAGTGTGCTCTTCAGTAAGTATTTCTCTCTGAGCTTTACTTTCCCAGTCTCTAAAATGGGTGCAGAAATAACTACCTGTGGCTAGTATTGACGTCGTGATTAAGTGAGATAGGCTGTGTAAGGGCACAGGGACTTGCTCCTAGTAAATAACCAGTTTCTTCTCAGCAAGAAGAGCAAATCACAGAACCTTTCCGCAAATCCACATACTGAAAGACATAAATGCATTATTCGCATTTCCTCACTTTGGGTATAGGGCTTGCATGAATAAGTGCATTAAGATAATAGAGCTTGGGATAGTTGGGGAATTTGGGATTGATAGGTACACACTGCTATTTTTAAAATGGATAACCAACAAGGACCTCTTGTATAGCACAGGGAACTCTACTTAATATTATGTAACAACCTAAATGGGAAAAGAACTGAAAAAAGAATAGATACACGTGTTTGTATAACTGAATCACTTTGTACACCTGAAATGAATACAACATTGTTAATCAACTATTACTCCAACAGAAAAGTTAAAAAAAAAAAAATAGAGCTTTATACCTTAACTGCCTTCTTTATACACAATCTACCTTCTTCAGCACTCCTAGCAGACTAAACAGAATTTTCCTCCAGTTTTACATCCTCTACCTCATTTTCCCCCTTGCTACGACGGTAACAGGCATACAAAATGGGCCAAAAGACAAGCTGCTTAACAAAATGAAGAATAAGGAAATAAAAAGACTAACTAATAGTTAATACCCATTGATTACTCACCATACCTGAGGCACTAGGCCAGACTGCACAGGAATTTCTCATTTGATTCTAGCCAAAAAAAAAAAAAATCTTATGAAGCAGATATCCTTATTGACATCATTTTTTCAACAAATAAGGAAACTAAAGTTCAAAGAGATTAAGAACACTTGCCCAAGATTACAAGTGGGGCAAAATGCACATAAGTGGAAGAGTTTGGATTTGAAGCCAAGCCTGTTTAATTCTACAAACTAGATTCCACTGAACCACGTCAATGGAATGCACCTATGTTTAATATACATATAATCTGTAAGCTTTGAGACTTAAAAAAAAAAGTGTATGTGAAGATGATGGTTTTTTAATCTTATAAGGGGAAGGCTGAGCAGGCAAAGCAGAGCTCCTGGGGTGAGTGAAGGGTTGCTTCTGACTCAGCTCCCAGGACCACCCAGGAGTGTAAATGGCGGTGAAGAGCAGTAACACTCCCACAGTCTGGGAGCCCAGCTTGGTCCTCAGTCTCCCTAGCCATCAGATGCTTGCCTCTGCTGACCCATTGTGAGGGAGGCCCCTTGTTAACTGGAAAAATGCCATTTTATTTTATGGAATTAAGAGTCACTGCCAAGTTCTTGGTGTCTGTCAAATAAAATGGTACTTTTGTTGGCAGAGGGGAAGGTTGTTAAATATTTGAAAATTGTTGCAAAATAACTTCGTGGGAGAAGAAAGCTGTTTCAAGGATTACCTTAATCAATTAGCTCTGACTCTTTTCATGCTGTTTCTGAAGACAATTGTCAGTGACTGTGATCATTTTTGGAAAACTACTGAATAATGTCTTTTTGCTAAAGCTACCAGCTGTTAAAGTTGTGACCTTTGCTTTGTAATTCCCTATCAGTCCAACTGCATGAATAGTAAAAATTCATTTTCTGCATTGATATTATGATTTTTTGCAACAAATGACTGTTGGAGCATCCTTGGTGGCAGCATCACTTTGTAACTTATCAGTTTAGTGGAAATGAAAGTGTTCTTTAAGAGATCCTGGAATCATTAGAACACAGGTGAAAGAAAACAGCAGAACAGAGGTGTGATAAGCTGAACAGAACTAAACAGACAGCAGTTGGATGGCCTGCTTTGGTTAGATGGCCTGCTGATCCTCTGAGCCTTGGTTTCCCTATCTGCCAAAAGGGAGAACAGTACATTTCTCAAAGGTGGTTGTGAAAATTATGTGAAATAATCCACAAAAAGCCCTTAGTCCAGTGTCAGGCACCTAGGGAATCCTAAGTAAATATTCACAGTAATCATTAGCATTAAACAAATGGTAAACTTACGTTTATATTGAACAGATGGCTTCCCTGGTGGCTCAGTGGTAAAGAATCTGCCTGCCAATGCAGGAGATGTTTGTTCAATCCCTGGGTCAGGAAGATCCCCTGGAGAAGGGAATGGCAACCCACTCCAGTATTCTTGCCTGAAGAATTCCATGGACAGAGGAGCCTGGCGGGCTACGGTCCATGGGGTCGCAAAGAATCGGACATGACTTAGTGACTAAACCACCACCACAGCCAAGCTTATCAATAGCAACGAAGCCTTGTGTTTTAAAGTGACTTTCACTGCAAAATCTCCATTGTCAGAATGAAACAGAAAATTGAAGCAATTTATCCAAATACCTAGAATTAACTTTAGTCCTAAATAATTGTTTTCATTCCCTACTCTAACCGAAAAAAAAAAAAAAAAAAAAACTAAAAAAGAGCTAAATGTGTATACTTATAATCACAAGATAGTTTACCTAGAGCAAAGTTAGTTCTTTCTATTGTGTGCCCAAGGTCATAGTGCTAACACGTGGCGGAGCTGGCCTAGGAACCAGGCGGTCTGGAACCAGAGCCTGCATTCCTCAGCCCTGTGCTCTACCTGGAATTGGGGGTACAGACCATGAGTCCTTCCCCTGAATTGGTGAGTGATCTCCTTTCCCTGTCTGGGATGAGCAGTCGTTTTCTGCATCAACAGAAATATAGCCACTTGTTGAGGGAGAAAGGAAAGAGCGTGGCTTTTGTGTCAAAAGCACCTAGGTTTTACCTCTAGCTCTTGATTCTAGCTTTCAAAGGGATCTTAGGCAAATTAGCTAATTTGGCTTGCTGCTGCTGCTGCTGCTAAGTCACTTCAGTCGTGTCCGACTCTGCGCGACCCCGTAGACGGCAGCCTACCAGGCTCCCCCATCCCTGGGATTCTCCAGGCAAGAACACTGGAGTGGGTTGCCATTTCCTTCTCCAATGCATGAAAGTGAAAAAATAAAATGAAGTCGCTCAGTCGTGTCAGACTCCTAGCGACCCCATGGACTACAGCCCACCAAGCCCTTCTGTCCATGGGATTTTCCAGGCAAGAGTACTGGAGTGGGGTGCCATTGCCTTCTCCGTAATTTGGCTTAGCCTTCTCTAAACTGAATTTCCTCTCTTGTAAAGTGGAATAATACTTTGCAGCTTTTTAACCTAAAAATAGTGTCGTATTATCTACTTTCGGAGAAGGCGATGGCACCCCACTCCAGTCCTCTTGCCTGGAAAATCCCATGGATGGAGGAGCCTGGTAGGCTGCAGTCCTTGGGGTCGCTAAGAGTTGGACACGACTGAGCGACTTCACTTTCTCTTTTCACTTTCATGCATTGGAGAAGGAAATGGCAACCCACTCCAGTGTTCTTGCCTGGAGAATTCCAGGGACGGGGGAGCCTGGTGGGCTGCCGTCTATGGGGTCACACAGCGTCGGACACGACTGAAGTGACTTAGCATAGCATAGCATCTCTACTTTGTGATTGTCACTCACAGAATTGTACTATTATAAAAAAGTGCTTTTCAGACTGAACACATGTTTTCCCGCTATACTATTAAGCACTAAATTGTGACTGTGTAAGTGTTTGATTCATTGGCCTCGTCAGACACTCAAAGGAGCATGGACTTTGGAGTTAGAATGAGGCTTAAGTCCTTAATCTTGTTACTCACCAAGACCCACTTTCTTTCTCTGGGCCTCAGTGTTCCTACCTGTATAATGGGGTAGTAAGGGTAATAAAATATAGTTGGAAGAATGCAAAGATCACATGAGATAATGTATAGAAATTGGCTGACCCAGAACTTATGTTCAATGAGTGGTATCTCTAATCTTTAGGGACTGGAAGACGCCAGCCAACAAATCCGTATGGATCAGTCTGCTCTGTCTCTTACTCCACTTGTGTAATAGATACAATTATTTAAACCTGTTGTCACTGAAAAGCTGAAAAGCAAAGAGGGATTATGGGAAATGGGCTTGTGTAGCCATGAACCGAGACTAGTAAGGGTCTGGATGTGGGTCAGCCTCCTGCTTTGAAACCAAGGATGCTGATGCTTGTCTTGACTGCATCACCAGTTGTTGTGTGAGACAGAGATACTTAATAGACCAGTGCTCCTCACACTGTGTTGTTTCATTCAGAGGCCTATAGTCATGCTATTATTCTAAGCCCTGAGTAATGAATAAGTCCAACTTTCTAAATAATGAAAAATTTGAGTTTATTAATGTCTCCCAAAGTGAGCCTCACACTGCTTCATATAGTATGTATTAATAGTTTTGGAGACACATAGGTATGGAGTCACCTCTTCAAATTGGAGTGACTTTGAGTCACTTAATTCTTTTAACATTCTGACTTTTTCATTTGTAAGATGACATTTATAATAATGTTTAACTCATCAGGTGGTTTTGAGGATTAAAGGAGCCAATGCATGAGAAGGACTGTTCCATGCCAGATACCCAGGAAAACCTAGGTAAATGTTAGTTGATTTCGAGCAAAATTCATTTTTGCATTCAGTTGGTTGCATTTTTTTTTTTTTTTTTGGTTTTGTCTGCATGCATTGAATTTGCATGGGTGTAGGATCAACAGTTTGGGGATGTTTGCATTATAAATTCAGGTTTTATTTTCTTGTGGGTGATGGTGTTTTAGAGTTTAAGGGCTTGATTGTTGAGGTTAATCTTCAAGTAAGTGTTGTATCAATCACGACCAGATGCAAATTACTTTTATCAGTCCATTATTTCAGGTAAACAAGCATTCCCTTCTTGGACAGAACATTAAACTGTTGTGTTCCTTTTGATGGGGTGCTGACTTGCGGAAGACAGAAAACAGCTCCTATTTCCTGACATTGCATAATCTAAGACTGTTTCTAGAGGTTTCTTGATTGAATCTTTGACTCTCATGACTTCAACAATTAAGTTATCAATCCAGAGAAGCGTGAAATAACTTTGGGCTCAATTCACAGTAGGCTTTAGCATAACAACTTGAGTCAAGACTCAAGTGAAACTCAAAAGCAAAAAAGATCTCTTTTAAATGTTGAAAAAGGGGAAAAAAAAAAAAAAAGGTGTGTCCATTCTTTTAAGGCCCAAAGGAGAATGGGGTGAATCATTGATATGTGTGTTATAAGTTATTTAAGAGGAGAGTTAGGTTATAAAGGGGCTTTTTGCATCTTTCCTTGAAAATTGTGCCCTGGCACATGAGGGGCAATGCAGCAGAGTCAAAACAAGCACTTGACTGACTGCACAAGAATCCGCATCCTGAATTCAACTCTATGGTGTTGGTATAGAGTTCGTCTCTCTGACGGCATCGATTTCATAACTCAACGAAATGAAGAGTGAATTCTGTAATGTTAAAGATTCTCTGTAATGTACACAGTCCAGATTATTAAAGAAGTTTGATCATGTGGCTGCCCTGGTTAAAATCTTCCACTGACTTTATATTACCTGCAGGATAAAGTCCAAACCCTCAACACACTGTACAGGATTCTCTGCAATTTGGCTGTTGCTTATCTCCCCTGCTCCCTCAGTGGTAAATTTCATGCCAGTGTCACCTAACCAACGTGCAGTGAAACAGTGATATACTCCACGCTGCACTTGGTCTTGAAAGCCCCAATAGCCCCTCTTTATCCTCCAGTTGATCTACCTGAAATGGTTCCTCTTCTTAGAAGCCCTCCCTGAAGTCTGTTGCCCTTCTTCCCTGCCTCCACTCCCCCTGTATTTAGTGATCTTACCCCATGCTTCTATAGCGTTTTATATATATATATATATATATATATATATAAAACAATATAACAAAATTTTCTTATTTGCCTATGTGGCTAAATTGGTTCATGTTGATATCCTCAGCTAGTGGTACAATACCAAAATCTTATTAAGGTTTTTGGAACCAAACTATGAGTGCATGAATCACATCAGCTGTTCTACTGAATCTTTGACTATAGCCTTCTAAGCATGGGTCAGACTGCTTATCAGTTTAATGCCTGCTGACCTTGGTTGACGCATGGGGTAGTACCACGGAGGGCGATTTGGAAGGTAGGAGGAACATCAATCATGCACTGATGTCATACCTAGGAAATGCATATAACCGTGCATGCAGTACCACTTGGCACAAACATACGTTGTTCAAACATACTTCTGTTTGGAGAGATAAGTTGGCCACTTGGGGTTGTAGAAGAAGGTAGACTATGGATTAAAAAAAGAGTTGGGTGGGTCAAGTTGCTGGCCATCTTTAAGGAAATAACACACTAGGTTGAACAGCAGGTTGAGATGGTGCTGGCTAATTCAAGATTATATAGGGTCTAAGAGCCAGAAAGGATTTTAGGAGATGATACTGCCACTGATAATGGTAAAGAAAATGCTGATTCTGATTCTCATTTGGTGTGCCAGGTCCTGACCTAAGTGTGTCACATACTTGTATCTGCACTAGTTTCTCCACTTACGAGTCTGGTCATGTGATCCCTTCCATTTACAGAACAGGAATAGGTAGGTTGTGTAAGTTGCTCAGCATCTTTCAACTAGTTAGTCTTAAACCCAGTTTGTTTGCTTGGTATTAGTATTGCTGACATTTTCTCTTTTTGCTTAGGTAAGATGTTTTTCTTGATACATAATAATGAATAAGACTGTCATAAATAGAATAAATGAAATTCTTTCCAGCTTACCCACATTCAAGAAGCTTCCTTTCATATTTTCTTTTCACAGTTTGGGTTGGTTAATGGTTAGCCAGTGCAACAGACAAGGGAAGGATGTTGTGAAGGATTATACACTGATGTGTATAATCTCTATCAAGAAAGTGATGAAAGAAATATGAGACGATAGACAATATGAGAACTTTAGATGGTTCAGCCTAGTGATATTTACGGATTTAAGATTGATGTGATTAAGGAATTTAGCAAAAATGATGTTTCAGTACTCAGGATCAAAGATGTATTTAAGTGTGCAGGAAGAAAGTTGGAGAAGGATTTAACATGAAGTGATGTTTTCAAATTTTATCTGTGATTAGAAGCTACCATCTTAGTGACCCAAGGCAATGATACCACTTATAACACAGTGTTCTTAAACACAGAACTATTTTGATGCCAAGTTTTCAAAAGTTCTGAAGTTGTTAAAGTTATGCAACCTTAGAGCATGCCCTAGTTTTACTTTTATTTTTTTTCTAATCAGGTAAGCTGCTTGGTTTGGGGTGTAGAACTGAAAGGTTAGCATTTCTGAAATCTGTAAAAACTTTTTAAGTTTTGGATAATACTACATTATAAGGAGCAAAATCTACCTCCTGTCTCCATTTACAAACAAAAGCTCCAAAAAGTACCATACATGAGAAGGGGAGATGACACACAAAAATTAAACAATAAATTTGACATGCAGATTTGGCACTCGAATCATACGGCAGCTGAAACATATCTTTGCAATTTCATTTAGTTGGATACACGGCCCTGTCTTCATTTCCTGAGGAACTGGATTCCCATTCTTTCCTGTATAGTGAGAGAATCTCTTTGCTCTCCAAGCACTCTCCATGTTTGTATGTATCCCTCTATCCACTTTTGATTCCTCAGCAAAACAGCTGCTTTGAAAAAAGCCCAAAGAACAGTTTTGCAATGGATACTCACTCATCTTCTTTCTTGACCCAAGGAAAAATTCCTTCCTTTCTTTTTTTTTCCTCTAGGATTTTTTTAGAGTTAAGGCTTGCGGGTTTAAAGTACAGTTTCCATATTCTCCTTTTGTCTTATTATACAAGGAAACTTAATTGATCATCTTTCAGGTCATCTCTGAGAAAGAATTTCAGAACACAAAATAGTTGACATTTCCTTTGAAGATTGTTAACTGAGAACCTTTTAAAAGCTAGTAATTATAAAAAGTGTGTGATGCCACTCCTTACATCCTGGTACATTGTTAAAAAGTCTTCCTTTTTTATTTCTGTCTTACATCTTCCTTTCTCTAGTGATTTTGGAGTCTCTTCCTACATAGTCATATTATGGAGAATGCTAAGCACAACTCTATGGCTATCTTGGTGAAAAATCGCAATAAAAGAGCTTGCAGAGTAGTCATGCTCATTAGCATGAAAATGTCTATTTTGGAGGGGGTGGTGGTGAGGGCAGTGCCATCTGAGTCCACTCCTGTGTAGTCTGGCATGCAGCTTTCTGTTTCTTGCAAACAAGTCTTGCAAGAAGGGAATGGTGATATTATGCCTGTGTTGCTCTGAAGAAAAGGTGGTTGTTTTTATTCTTTAGTCAAACTAGGAATGGGTCTGATGACATAAAAAAAGTCATTTAGTTCTGTGAGTTTTTTTTTTTTTTTTTTTGCCTGCTTCAGTAGGGATGACAGATAGAGTCAACCAGTGCTTTGGGAAAAGATAAGATTAGCATTTAAAAGCTTAACCTATGTCATCACTTCTGAATGTGCCTGCTCCCTAGTGAAATCATATTCCCTGCATGTGTTTCCCAGTGCAGAGCCACCGTGAATAATTTTTTATGAATGACTGCTTTAGAAATTTTGATAGATTGCAGTTGGCTGGGGAAACAGGGAGAAATTTATAGATGCATCTTATCCTGAATTCTAAATAAGAGTGTAGAATTGTACTTAACTTCCACTGAACTTACTATAGGAAAGTGTCTGCATTCCAGGTCTTTTTTTTTTTTTTTTTTTAATGCCTTTGTTGAGTCAATAAAAGAAAGTAACTGCACGTGATACTCATCTAGTTCCTTTAGAAAGGGAATTGGGATTTTATAGGCAGGTCAGTACTTTGGGTTATTACCACATTTTGGCCAAATATGCCAGTAAAAACATTTAGTTTATTTAGCATTTAGCAGAGCACTGTGCTAGAGGCTAGAGCTACAGTAGTGAAGAAAGCACATCATTCCTGCTTTTCATGGGGCTTATAGGGTAGCCTTGGTTTTATATCCTTATTTTCCATTTTCATGGGGCTAGAAAAGTATTTAAAGGTACAAAGAAAATGGTTTAAAATTCAAACTGAAAGGCATTTAGCTGATGTTGCATTTTGGATAATTAAGAAAATGTCGCAACCTTCATATGTGTCATCATTAGGCTTTGGCAGTTAGTGGATTCGGAAGGAAGACAGTGGTTTATGCCCAATGGACGAGCAAAACTGTTTCATTTATCCTTCATTCATTGATTCATCTTATCCTTCATTCATTATGGATTTATTTTATACATGTTAATGAGAAGCTCCTCTGTATTTAGCACTGCTCTACTCACCCTGGACAAAACAGTGAGAGACAGAAAGTACCTGCCTTATGGGGCTCAAACTCAAGAGCAGGAGACAGGTAACAAGCATGCTAACTCGCTTCAGCCATGTCCAACTTTGTGTGACCCCATGAACTGTAGCCCGCCAGGCTCCTCTGTCCATGGGGATTCTCCAGGCAAGAGTCCTGGGGTGGGTTGCCATTTCCTTCTCCAGGGGGTAACAAGCCTGCCTGGTGGGTAATGCCAGTTTCATGTGAATAAGGATACCATCTGCTAAGGATTGAATCACACAGTATCCTGGCTTCACCTGTGCCTCCTTCCACATACCCGAGTTTATTCTGTATGCAAACACTTTTACGCATGCTCCCACCAGGTCTGTACTATATAAAAGAGATGGTAGGCGTGCTTAAGTAGTTCAAGGAGCTAGAGATAAGAATGATGAACAACGATAGCAGTATCCTCCTCTTCACCCCATTTTCCCACTTGTCAGAAGGAACAGGGATAAGAATAAATGAATTGAGCCATCAAGACAGTTTTCTCATAATTTCTGATGAAAAGTGCTTCAGTGGAAATAAAACTGTGATCTGAGAGTGCTCAACCTGCTTAAGGCAGGTCACCTGGGAAGGTTTTTCCCAGAAGGTGATATCTGAACTGAGTCCTGAATGATCAGAAAGATTTGCCTCATTCACAGCCCAAGAGGGAGAAAGCTTGTAAGGGTGGTACAACAGCTTAGGGCAGAAATATATCCCCGGTGTTTAAGGACCAGAAAGGAGGCCAGTGGAGCTGGAGTATGGTGAGGGGAGAGGCATGGTGAGACTGAGCATGGAGCAGGACAAGTCTGTGTTAAATAGGGCCTTGGAGACCTTGATAGGGATGTGCATTTTATCATAAATGTAATGGAAAGGCATTCCGAGGTTGTAAGCAGGTGGTGGTGATTTGCAATGCCTGAAGACCACAGTCTTGTGAGTAGCAGGCATGGAAGCGAAGGAGGCTATTTAGAAGGTCCTTGGAGTCTTCCCGGCAAGACTGATGGAGCTGGGGACAAGTGGTACTGCTCCGAGATGAGACGGAGGGAAGTGAGTGTTTCAAGACTTTATTTTGCTGGTAGAACCAACAGGACTCGACAGAGTCAGTGTGGAACTAGGGGAATGGGAAGGATCAAGGATGGTGCTCAGGGTTGGAGCTTGAGCCGCCAGGCTTCAGGTCTGGAAATGACATTACTGGGGATGCTTGTTCTAGGTGTGGTTGAAAAGACAGCATTGACATCCACAGTAGTGGGCATCTAGGAGGGTGAGCTAGCTGTGAGAGACTCCATACCAAGTGCATGTGTAACTTAGTCCTCAAAAAGCTTGTGAAGTGAGTTCCATCATTAGGGCCATGTTACAGGTGAGGAAACTCAAGCAGAGAAAGATAACTTTCCAAAGGCCATGAGGCAAATCTGTGGCAGAGTAGAGATTAAATCTAGAGCAGCCTGGTTGTAGAATCACTGCCTCCCACTCCCGCACTCTATAACGGTTCTCTGTGCCTGAGTAAACACACTGTTTTCTAAAACCGTCTTGGATTATTACTAAAGCTGAAGTTGACTTTTGAAACTCTACTATTTGGGTTAACATTCACCCATTGCCCAAACAATTCCATTTCACTTTTGCTCCAGGTGGAGATGAGCCTGTTGCTGCTGGGAGAGCTGATCCGAATCTAAGCTCAGGGGAGTAATGATAAAATAACTCCAGGCATACCTTCTTTTATTATGCTTCACTTTATTGTGCTTCCTAGATATTGTTTTTTTTTTTTTAAACAGACTGAAGGCTTATGGCATCCCTGCCTGGGCCATGGCTTTCAGCATCACTTTTCCAATAGCACTTGCTCACTTTGTGTGTCTGTGTCACAGCTTTTTGCAATGTCTCAAACTTTGTCGTTATTATAATACGGTGATCTGTGATCAGTGATGTTTCCTGTGACTTCTGTGACTCACTGAAGGCTCAGATGATAGGCAGCATTCTTTAACAATAAAGTGTTTTCTAATTAAGTTCTATACATTGTTTTAGTTGTTAGGCTATTGCGCACTTGATAGGTGATGGCATAGTGTAAATACAACTTTTGTATGTGATGGGAAACCAACGTATTAGTGTGACTTGCTTGCTTTATTGCGGTGGTCTAGAACTGACCCTGCAATCCAAGATATGCCAGTATAGCTTTAATGGGATTCCCAGGTGGTGCAGTGGTAAAGAATTTGCCTACCAGTACAGGAGATACGGGTCCAATCCCTGGGTTGGGAAGATCCCCTGGAGAAGGAAATGGCAACCCACCCCAGTGTTCTTGCCTGGGTAATCCCACGACAGAGGAGCCTGGCAGGCTATAGTCTGTGGGGTAGCAAAGAGTTGGACGTGACTGAGCATGCACACATGCATAGCTTTAACAGTCATGTCTTGGTCTCCTGGGTGCCAGTCCCTTTGTATAACTGCTTTATATAACACAGTCTTCTTTACTAATCTTTTCAAATATCCAAAGGAATGTTATCACCATGAGAAATCCAAAAGGAACCTCAGAGTTTCCATAATTTGTTGGAGTTTGCAGCATGTAAGTGACAGAATCAGGATTTGAATTTACATCTTACTTTGCTGATTTTCTTCTTTTCTAAACATCATCTCATCTCTTTCATAAGCAGTGAACCTGCAGTTAAAATATACTGTTACCAGAGGGACATGTCCTGGGCATGTCAAAAATAGATGCTTTGCTGGGCTTCAGGTGGTAGAATTACCAGAGGAACGTGTTTTAGGCACGCCATAGATACATGATTGCTGGGCTTCAGGTGGTAGAATTACATTAACAGTCTCATGAATTGCCAACCAAAAACTGCCTTTAAAAGAAAAAAAAAAATGATTCTTATTTTACAATTTGAATTTTGAAATATTAATGGAAAATTCCTAAGCAGAGTTTAGACTGACCTTTGTGAGAAATAAATGCTCAGTAACTTAAATGTTTCTCTCCTAGCATTGCTTGGGGTTTAATTGCAGATAATACAATCTACTCTAGCTAGGTTAAACATTAAGGGATATATTGAAATATATTTGATGGCTTATGAAACCACTGGAAGGGCGAGAAGAACAGGTTGAGATTTCAGAACACTCCCACACCCAGAACGCAGTTAAGTCCGAGGCAGCCTGTGAAGCAGCTACATATAGCCGGTGCTGTCCAGCCAGGACTGCTCCTGATGGCAGGCCCTCCCTGCCCCCCACCCCGCCAACCACCACTCAGCAAAATGCCTGCCCAGCATCCATCCAGCTTCTCTTCTCCTGGAT
Organism: Bos indicus x Bos taurus; assembly: GCF_003369695.1. NCBI lineage: Eukaryota > Metazoa > Chordata > Mammalia > Artiodactyla > Bovidae > Bos > Bos indicus x Bos taurus. The sequence goes on from NC_040080.1 coordinate 101,895,271, forward strand.
TTTCTTTCCATATCAAATCTTACAGAGTTGTGCCTGACTGATAAAACCTAAGTCACATCTGCAACCATCGCTAACTGCAAAGGAATCCAAGACATGGAAATTTTAATTTTGAAGCCACTACAATACAGAAGAATATGGTCAGAGAGAATGGGAATGGGGATTAAGGGTCAATTGACAGTCTCCTCTGTACTCACTATATTTAACTCTTCTTTTTTCAAGGTCCTCTAAATCAGGAGTATCTGATGTGTAATGCTTGAACCAAATGCAACCTCTCATACCTTTTCAGACATTTTCATTTTCTCTAATGATATAGCACCCATGAGCTAGTGCAGCCTAAAATAGTATGTCTCGGACTTCAGAGAGTACCTAAGAATCTTGTTTAAAGTACACATTTCTGAGATGGACCCTCGGAAATTTGGATTCCACATGATGCCCAGGAACCTGCATTCTAAATAAATACCCCCAGATGATTATACTTTGATCTAAACATAAGACAGCAGTTCCCCTTGTTTCAGTTGGGGCACCTTTCATGAAAGTGGGGGGAACATTTCAACAGTTTATTCAGTTCACCCAGAGGCATTTGGTATGTCTAGCACACACTGCATAATCAGGGAAGCCGTGCAGTGACCTTTGCAAATCTGGCTTGTCATCTGATGTGATGGAGAAGATGATCAAGATTGTGAGTGTTCTTTGAGCTCATGCCTTTGACCTCCTGGTTTTGATGCTGTTTAGAACAGTCCCAGCAGAGTATAAAGATTTAGTTTATGTGTAGTCCAAAAACTCAGGTGGGGGAAAAAAGAAACTTCGTCTGAGATTTCCTGAGCTGCTTCCTCAGATTGAATCTTCTTAAAAATGAAAAGGGCCCATGAGACCAAGCTTGTCACACTCCCAATAGCTGATAGGACAAGACATCTGAGCACATTTAATTACAGCCAGAGGGGGGGTGAACACAAGAAGTTCTAAGAAGCTCAGGCATTCGGCCCAAATTCAGTGCATGAAATCAGAGAGCAACTGGAGCCCAAGCTTATTTTCCATTCCTGAATTGTTTGGAGTTCAAAAGATTGTACAGATTTTGCAGAACTTTTGATTTACAGGAGATCACAATTTCAGAAGTGAGTCACATAGATGAAAGATAAATTATCGTTTAGGTTTTATAACTGTTTTTGGAAAGCTACAAACCCTCAGAATGTATGTCATGATGATTCAATTTTAAGAGCAATTAATTAACATAATAGTGAATACTGCCATCCCTAAAGAATCAGTGCTTGTAAAGTGCTGAATTTTTGAGTATGTGGATTTCAGAACTGTCACAATTTTTTTTTGCATTCCTATACTTTCCAATGTTGAGGGCCTGTTGCTCTTATTAAAAAACAAAGAACACTGGTAGCAAAAAGAATTGGCAACAGATGTGTAAATCTAGGTTCAACATTGAGCTAGCACCCACTGGTTTTCTAGACCAGTTTGGTTTGTTACATGTCCTCTTCCTCTTAATATTGATTAGAATTAGGTCACCAGCTAGCATCTCTATAAAATACATCCTTTCTCTCTGCATTAATGTAACTTCTGAAGACCTATATTTATGAATAGCAATGATCTATTACCATTGTTTCTAATGAAATCTCCACTGCTGCACAAAGCTTATTCTATTACATGTGCTTCTATTAAAAGTAATAACAATAAAACTTGAACACCTAACCCCTAGATTCTAGCCTGAGGTAGAAGTCCTTTGTAGATATTTTCATACAGGGGCAAAGTCTCTGAGCTAACTTGGTTCTCATTAACCACAGGGGAGTTCTCCATGCTCAGGCTATTTAAGGTGGAAGAAGGCTTAGTTACTCATTTTAGCCCTTTTTTTTTTTTTTTTAATGCGGGCCATTTTAAAAACTTTTATTGAATTTGTTACAGTATTGCTTCTGTTTTATGATTTGGTTATTTGGCCTCGTGGTATGTGAGATCTTAGCTGCCTGACCAGGAATCAAACCTCCACTCCCTGCAGTGGAAGGTGAAGTCTTAACCACTGGGCCACTAGAGAAGTCCCACCCCATTCTTATAGAGGTGCCTTTCCTTATCTATCAAGACTAAAGTTAACTTTCTAGCCATTCCAGGCATTAGCCACTCTCTGTTGTGGTAGTTCAGTTCAGTTCAGTTCAGTCGCTCAGTCGTGTCCGACTCTTGAAGCCCTTGAAATTTCCTCACTCTCATTGACCCCTATGGTCCATCCTCCATGGTCTTACTCCATGGAAACAGCCCTCATGAAGGTCAGCTCCTCTAGGTCCTCTTCCAACAACCAACCGGTTGACATCTTTTAGTGCTTGTTTTATTGATTATACTCTCCCTTTTGTACTTTTTTCCTCTATTGGCCAGGGTACCCCCAAAGCAACGAATAGGCATCTCATTTCTGTTTGACTTCTCATTCTCTCATCTTCTATGTGGCTAATTCTTTCTTCTTATACGATGGTATTCTCCAGGGTTTGGGGTGATACCTTCCAGTCCCCAGCTGCCACTTCTGATGGGACTAGCACCACTTCTGCCTCAGTTACCCATGGAAGTCATGTGACTCCCTCCCTTACACCCCACACCTTCTTTCTGCCTACTTCCACATCCTCTTGAACTTGTCTGTTTCTCTATTCCCACTGCCATTTGTGAGAGTTAAGGACCTCCTCCTGTGGCCTCTGGATGACTCCATTGACCTTTTAACTGACCTCCTGCCCCAGGCTTATTGCTTGCCCCCCTCCACCCCATCTATCCTTTATTCCGATTACTGACAAAGTTTTCAAAAGTAAATCAGATCTTGATACTTCTTGCTGAAAATCCAGCAGGAGATCCCCATTGCCTTTAAGATAAAATTCAAATCAATTAGTTTAGTGAAACTGGGAGGGCCTCCCTCGTCTATTGTGTATTCCTTGAGACTCATTTTTCATTCAGTCATAAACATGAAGATCTATGAAAATGCCTCTCTCGCTTCTGCAGGCACCTGCTACTTTAATGTCTCTGCCACTGGTCTTTGTCCCAGCTCCCTTTGACCTGGCTACCTTCCTCTCACCTTTGAAAAAGAGGTCTCCTCCCAGAAGCTATCACTGAGCCCCTCCTTTACTCTCCCAACTAAACCAAAGTCAAGTTTAGTTGTCTCTCTGGGCCCTTCCCCTCTTAGATGCTCTATCACTTAGTCATGTTCGACAAGAGTGTGAGCTCCTGGAGGCCATGACCATATATTCTGTATCACTACCTTCTGTACGTATCAGGTACTCTATATGGATCTGATGATGAATAAGTAGCTCTTCTTAGAAGTCTGAAAGCACTCAGTTTTGTTTTTATCAGAACAAACAACTTATCACTTCCTTTTTTGGGCTCTCCCTTCCCTCTAGCTATGCAATTTTTAAGGTACAGCAATCATAACCTGATTTTCATGCATTACTTGTTTACCCAGCCTGGTCATAATTTGAGATTGTTGTTTCACTTAGAAATTGATGCAGTTAAAGAGACCTATATGCTGTCCACAGTACAGGTGTTGTGAACTGAAGGTTGCTCAGTCGTGTCCGACTCTTTGCGACCCCATGGACTATATAGTCCATGGAATTCTCCAGGCCACAATACTGGAGTGGGTAGCCTTTCCCTTCTCCAGGGCATCTTCCCAACCCAGGGATTGAATCCAGATCTCCCACATTGCAAGCAGATTCTCTACCAGCTGAGCCACAAGGGAAGCCCGAGAATACTGGAGTGGGTAGCCTATCCCTTCTCCAGTGGATCTTTCCGACCCAGGAATCAAACTGGGATCTCTTACATTGCAGGTGGATTCTTTACCAACTAAGCTATGAGGGAAGCCATAGTAAATAAAACTTAATTGTTCATCAGATATAACAATTAAGTTGTTTGAGCAAACTCCTGGAGCTGGTGAATGACAGGGAAGCATGCTGCAGCCCATGGGGTTGCAAAGAGTTGTACACGACTTAGTGACTCAACAACAACAGAAGTTTTACTAACTGACCAGTGTTTTTCTTTCCAGTGTAGTATAGGTCTTGGTGTAAACTTGGTCCAGGCATACAGATGGCCTACAGGCACATAAAAAGATGCAACATATCGCTAATTATTAGGGAACTGTAAATCAAAACTACAGTGAGGTATCACCTCACACTTGTCAGAGTGGCAATCATCAAAAAGTCTACAAATAATAAATTCTGGAGAGGGTGTGGAGAAAAGGGAGCCCTCCTACATTCTTGGTGGGAATGTAAATTGGTATATCCACTATGGAGAACAGTATGGAGGTTCTCAAAAAAACTATAGAGTTGCCATATGGTCCTGCAATCCCACTCTTGGGCATATATCCAAAGTAAACAATAATTCAAAAAGATACATGCACCCCAGTGTTCATTACAGCACTATTTATAAGAGCCAAGGCATGGAAGCAACCTAAATGTGCACCAACAGATGAATGGATAAAGATGTGATACATGTATACAATGGAGTATCACTCAGCCATGAAAAAGAATGAAATAATGGTATTTGTAGCAACATGGATAGACCTCAAGATTATCATAGTAAGTGAAGTAAGTGAGGGCTTTCCTGGTGGCTCAGCAGTAAAGAATCTGCTTGTCAATGCAGGAGACACAAGAGATGTGGGTTTGATCTCCAGGTCAGGAAGATCCCCTAGAGAAGGAAATGGCAACCTGCTCCAGTATTCTTGCCTGGAAAATTCTATGAACAGAAGATCTGGGCAGGCTACAGTCCATGGGGATGCAAAGAGTTGGACACAATTGAGCATGCATATGCACACTGCTGTTGCTGTTTGCTCAGTCGTGTCTGACTCTTTGTGACCCTGTGGACTGTAGCCTGCCAGGCTCCTCTGTCCATGAGAGTCTCCAGACAAGAATCCTGGAGTGGGTTACATGCACATTACTGTATGTAAAATATAGTATGCACATAAAATAATGGTGTATAGAATGCATATTACTAAATATAAAATAGGTAAACTCGACCTACTGTGTAGCCTAGAGAGCTGTATTTAATCTTATAATAAACTAAGAATTTAAAAGAATATACATGTTCAACTGAATTACTTTGCTGTCTACCTAAAACATTGTAAATCAACTATACTTCAAGAAAATTAAATTAAAAGAATAAACTTGATTTCGGGGGTTTACTAGCAGAGTGGCCATAAACAAATTACTTAATCTCACTGAATCATGTTTTACTCACCTACAAAATGGGGTAGTAGTTATCTACCTGGTTGATGAGAAGATCATATGGAATATCACAGATTGCAATGTGTGGCCCTTCATAGGAGTGAATCTATTGAGTCATTTCCCCTTTTAAATAGTATTTACATATAGAGTAAGGATGAACTGTCCTCAGGATATTTCTCCTCCCGCCCCCATTTTTTCCTATAGATTATCTTGAAGTCCTTAAATTCTCCTTTTCCTTTAAAGCCATTGTCTGCCTTTTTCTGTTAAGCAGTTCCCTTCAGAATGTTCAGATTTTGTTATAAGAGCATACTTACCCATATTTCAAAATATTCTACTTCACAAAAAGACCTGCATTGAGAGAGAAGAGTGAATATCTTTATAGGATTTTATTGGACCAACTTGGACTTTAAGCTGGTTTGAGTTTCACTTAACTGGCCTGTTAACATCTCCTTTCCTGATAATGGTAAAAACAACCAATCTGCTGTTTCTTTTGCATCTTCAAGATTACTGGACAATCACTAGAGAAGAATTCGAATCTGTGTAGGATGCTTCTGTATTTTCTTTATAAAGTTGGATGGTAAAATCTTGTTGAGCAATAAAAAATCTGAAGGAAGAAGTCATATAGAACTAAATAGTTACTCACTGACTGACAATCTGCTGTTGCTTTAGGTCAAGATTATTTTGGGAGGATATGGTTTGTATGACCTCAGAAAATCTGAACTCAGGACTCATTTCTATACCTGTATCTTGGTAACTTGCTATCCTGGCTCTGGGTGGCTGAGCCAGTTGGCTGTCTTCCAGAGCACATTTGGGCTACAAGGGAACTGCCTGCTTGGCTAGCTGGCAGGCGAGATTAAAGAGGAGATGAATGTTGTTTCTGGCAGCAGCTGCTGTTTTGTTCGGGGCAGTCCGAATACCAGTCTGTAGTTCTCTGCATAAAGAAAAAGGCTACACAGACACCCTGCTTACCTTTTCGACTTCGAAAAGTCTGTAATGTGGACCCTGGCAATGCATATTTTAAAACCACTTCTCAAGTGCATAGAAAAGTTTGTTTTTTTTCCCAAGTTTAGAGAATTAGAATCTTCTGGTTTCCTGAACAGCATATGTTGCCCTGATGTTCTTGGTCTACATTCATGTTAATTTCTACTAAAGGAAAGGAGTCTGCAACCTGACTTCTGTGTAATAACACATGTTCAGATCAAGTAGATTGTTTGCTTTAGGGGGCTTTGCAGCTCCTTTTTCTGGCATGTGGCTTTTTATTGTAAGGAAGGCTGTTTTGCTTCGGAAGAATTGATGAATGGGTGAATAGTCCACTAGAGTCTCTTGAAATTGGTTCTCAACAAAAACGAGATTTAGATAACACTTTTGCTTTAGGGGTCTCCAGCCTCATCTTCCCGTAAATTTTGCCTTTTAAAGTTCCTTTTCAGTACTCTCTGCCACTGTTAAAACCTGCTCCCAGAAAAAGACCCGCTATATCTTGTCATTCACAATTGAATGTGAATTTTAGTCTCTGTTACCTCCCTCTATTAGGACTGTTTCTAATGTATGTTTTACATCTAACAGTGCCTATAGATTTCTCATTTTTCATCATGTAAATAAGCTAAGGGCTCTTTTAACTATGAAAGGGTTATTGGAATTTTGTGTGCCATGGGGAGGACGTGGGGGACACTTTTGACGCATGCCTCTAAATTAAAAAAAAAAAAAATCTAGAAACGGCCGACAATAAGATTAGTTTAATGTGTCTGTGCAGTGAAAGGTTATCATGAAATGAGGGGTTATCATACAATGAGCGTGACCTAGAGAGAAAAGTTGTACAATGCTAAAACAAAGTAGCCAAAGAAAAATGTCTGCAGAAGCAGAGTGTTACGGAAAAAACAGCAAGATGATTACCCAAGCCAAAAAGACACATTGTAGAGCTGAAGTCACAAACGAGGGACATTTTGCTTCAGCTTTCTATCTCCATAGGGTGTGTGTGTACGCATCTGCCCACGCGTTCAGGCACCCGCATACCCTTGTTGGAGTTGCCAGAAGTTAGAGAAAGAGGAAGGGAGAGAAAACAAAGATAAATATTTTGTGGATGTATTGGAACACCTCACTTCATTGGAAGTCAATTGTCTGTTAACCCAAGCTACTCTCAACACTGCTGAGAACTAAGAAATACATTCAGAAAGCCATCTGACCCCCAAATTAGTGTCAGAATACCTATGCACTAAAGATCAGGCTCTTTGTTCATGCAGGATTGATTCTATAAAGTCCTTTCTTGGGCTCTTATTTGTATGGTTTTGAAGCAGTTGTTTCCCTGACTTCCTAGACAGTCCGAAACCTACAGGGCAGACAACAAATCACGGAACAGCACCTGTGGTTTGGAAAGTTTTCATTTGATTCTCACCAGCACTCATGAACACGGAGGCAAAAATGATTCTCATTGTAGACACTGATAAACAGATACTCAGAAGGACTCACTGGCTTGTTTGAAGTCACACAGTGAGGGGCTCAGAGGTTTTTCTGGATCCACCTTCAGTCCCCTGCCATCACACTACAAGTTTTCAAAAGCGTGAACTTTTTTTCTTTCTTGTCCTTGGAAACCTTTGTTCAAACAAAATCTTACCCAGAAGCATGAACAAACAGAACAGAAAAACAATAAAAAGCTGAGTTGCTTGCTTAAAGCAGGCTTCAGGGGCCCAGAATTCTGGTGAGGCAGTATATTTTCCTTACCAGGAACAACTTGAACATTGCACACTGCTCCATTCATTGCTTAATTCATCCAGAAAGTAAATGTATTGAGCTTTGATTTATTTTTCTATTGCTGTTGGAACAAATATGATCACCAATTTAGTGACCTAAAACAATACAGATTTATGACATTATGGTTTGGAGATTCTGAAGTCCAAAATGGGACTTAATGGGCTAAAAGCAAGGTGAGACCCTTTGCTGTCTTGAAGTCTGTAAGGGAAACTCTTTCCTTGCCTTTTTTCAGCTTCTAGAAGCCACCAGCGTTTCTTGACTCCTGGCCTCTTACTTCCATCTTAAATGCCAGCAGTGGCAAGTCAAGTCCTGATCGTTGTCACATCTTGCTGACCCTTTTTCCATCATCGCATCTCTTTGACCAGCTACAAATGTTCTCAGTTTGTAAAGACCAGTATGGTTAGGTTGGATTTAGAGAATCGAGGATAATCCTCTCCCATCTCAACGTCCTTTGCTTAGTCACATCTGCAAAGTCCATTTTGCCATATAAGGCAGTATATTCACAAATTCCAGGAATTAGGACATGGCCATCTTTTTTGCCATTATTCTGTCTACCATAAGTACTGCCCCGCCTGCCATGGGACGTGTATTTGCCATGGAGACTACAAGAGGCTAGATATGGGCATATTAACAGTAAAACTATGTTGCAAATCATTACCTGATGATATGGGAGAAATAGGTAAATTAAGACACAAACCAACAAAACTAAAAATACAATTGAAAAACATTCATTCAAACAAGTACAGTAATTTGGAGCTCCTTGTAGAAGGACAGTCACAACTACATAACCAAAATGCTTTTCCCCCCTAACTGCATTGAGGTTGTTCAGTCGCCCAGTCGTGTCCAACTCTGCAATCTCATGGACTGCAGCACGCCAGGCTTCCCTGTCCTTCTCCATCTCCTGGAGTTTGCTCAAATTCATGTCCATTGAGTTGGTGATGCCATCCAACCATCTCATCCTCTGTCATCCCCTTCTCCTACTGCCTTCATTCTTTCCCAGCATCAGGGTCTTTACCAATGAGTCAGCTCTTCGCATCAGGTGGCCAGAGTATTGGAGCTTCAGCGTCAGTCCTTCCAATGAATATTCAGGGTTGATTTCCTTTAGGATGGACTGGTTTGATCTCCTTCCTGTCCAAGGGACTCTCAAGAGTCTTCTCCAACACCACAATTCAAAAGCGTCAGTTCTTTGGCACACAACCTTTTTTATTGTCCAGCTGTCACATCCATCCATACATGACTACTGGAAAAACCATAGCTTTGACTATACAGACCTTTGTGGGCAAAGTAATGTCTCTGCTTTTTAATATGCTGTCTAGGTGTGTCATTGCTTTTCTTCCAAGGAGAAAATGTCTTTTAATTTCATGGCTTCAGTCACTGTCCACAGTGATTTTTGGTGCCCAAGAAAATAAAGTCTGTCACTGTTTCCATTGTTTCCCCATCTATTTGCCATGAAGTGATGGGACCAGATGCCATGATCTTCGTATTTTTAATGTTGAGTTTAAAGCCAGCTTTTTCACTCTTTGACCTTCATCAAGAGGCTTTTTAATTCCTCTTTGCTTTCTGCCATAAGAGTGGTGTCATCTGCATATCTGAGGTTATTGATATTTCTGCTGGCAATCTTGATTTCAGCTTGTGCTTCATCTAGCCCAGCATTTCACATGATGTACTCTGAGTATAAGTTAAATAAACAGGGTGACAATATACAGCCTTGATGTACTCCTTGCCCAGTTTAAAACCAGTCTGTTGTTCGATGTCTGGTTCTAACTGTTGTTTCTTGACTTGTATACAGGTTTCTCAGGAGGCAGGTAAGGTGTTCTGGCATTCCCATCTCTTTAAGAATTTTCCACGGTTTGTTGTGATCTACACAGTCACAGAACCAGAGATCAAATTGCCAGCATCCTTTGGATCATAGAAAAAGCTAGAGAATCCCAGAAAAACATCTACTTCTACTTCATTGACTACACTAAATCCTTTGACTGTAGGTCACAGCAAACTGTGGAAAATTTATTGAGGTGTGACTGACAAATAAAATTGTATGTATTTAAGGTGTATGATGGGATGTTTTGATATATGAATACGTTGTGAGATGATGGCTACAGTCAGACTGTCTACAGTTACCCATGTGTCTTTGTGTGTGTGTGTCTGTGTGTGTGATGAGTACACTTGAGATCTACTCTTAGAAACTTTCAAGTGAACAATACAGTATTATTAGCTGTAGTCAAAGTGCTGTATTTAGGCCTTCAGAACTTATAAATGAAAGTTTGTAACCTTTAATCAATATCTCCCCATTTTCCTCCACCCCCCAGCCACCTTTCCATTCTACTCTTTGTTGCTATGAGTTCAACTTTTTTTTTTTTGATTCCACATATATGTGAGATCATATGATATTTGTCTTTCTGTGTCTGGCTTCTTTCATTTAGTCTTTCCTTTATTTGAGAATGAATCATCAAAGAAAAGCAAAGTTTAATATTTCTAGTCACTGTTTAGGATATCAGGGAAGTGTGTGTACTATATATTAGAATAATTTCTGCATAGAATAATATGGAAAAAATACTTTTCCATTTAAAGAAGTAAGCTCCTCATTTCAACCCTCTCCCTGAAATAGTGATAGGGAGGTATTACTACTGCTGTGCAGAATGCTCAATACATTTCTACCCTGACTGTTCCTCCATCCTAATGTTTAGTTATGCCTGAGTGAATGATTGGATTTTATGAAAGATGAATACTTATCAGTAGCAAAGTACATGACCCTTGAAGAACATGAGTATGAACTGCATGGGTCCACTTATATGTGGATATTTTTCAATAGTAAATACTGAGGGTACTACACAGTCTCAGATTGGTTGAATCCCTGGATGCTGAGGAGCCAGGGATAGGGTGGGCTGACTATAAATTATACCTGGATGACTGCTGCATTGCTCAAGGGCCAACTGTATATGCAATACCAAATTACAATTTCAGTGTGATAGCTTTAACATAGTGCTTCATGAAACATGTTTCTCAGAGATACTTGTTTCTTTTTTTTTTATTTTGTTGAAGTATAATGGTTTTACTATGTTGTGTTAATTTCCAGTGTGCAGCAAAGTGATCCAGTTACTTTCATACATTCTTTTTCATGTTTTTTTTTCCATTATAGTTTATCCCAGGATATTGAATATAGTTCTCTGTGCTATAGAGTAGGATCTTGTGTATCCATCCTATGTATAATAGATTGCACCTGCTGGTCCCAAACTTCCACTCCATTCCTTCCCCGTCTCCCCTCACCTTTGACAACCACAACTCCTACATCTGTGAGTCTGTCTCTGTTTCCTAGGTGAGTTCATTTGTGTCGTATTTTAGATTCCAGATATAAGTGATGTCATACGGTGTTCGGCTCCCTCTGCCTGACTTCACATAGTGTGATCATCTCTAGGTCTACTCACGTGGTTGTAATTGGCACTGTTTCAGTCTACTTTATGGCTAGTGTGCCATTCCATACGTGTAGCACATCTTTATCTGTTCATCTGTTGATGGGCATTTAGGTTGTTTCCATAGCTTGGCTATTGTAAATAGTAGTGCATTGAATATTGGGGTGCCCTTATCTTTTCAAATTATAGTTTTCTCATGATATATGTCCAAGAGTGGGATGGTAGAATCATATGGAAAACATATCTTTAGTTTTTTTGAAGAACCTCCATACTGTTTTCCATAGTGGGTGCACCAATTTACATTCTCTCAGGAATATTTGAGTGCATTAACAGATTTAAGTTTAGTCCTGCTCAAATGGACCCTAATAAATTGAGCAAAGTCATCTTTACAGATGTTTCTATATAGTTGATCCAAAAGAAATTGTTGCCCTGGTGAAATTACTTTGCAATTGTTAATAGATTTTGAATGTCTTACAAAACTTACAATTAATATATATTTTTAAACTATCAAAAACATATAAAATTATAAAATTAAAAGTTCTGAAAAATTTAAAATATTCAGCTTTGACTTGGAAACAAGCTTGTCTTCATATGCATTATATTTAAATAATTATTGAAGTCTTTGAGAGATGGTGTCAGAGTCCTCACCAATGATCTAACAGCTTCCTGGGAGTGCTATGACAGTGTGAGGTGGTGAAAGAGGACAGGATTTCAAACTGGACACACTTGAGTTTTCATTCTGATCTCACCATGGAGTGAAAGTGAAATTCACATTCTGATCTTACCATGGAATGAAAGTGAAATTCACTCAGTAGTGTCCAACTCTTTGTGACCCTATGGACTATACAGTCAATGGGATTCTCCAGGCCAGAATACTGGAATGGGTAGCCTATCCCTTCTGCAGTGGATCTTCCCTACCCAGGAATCGAACCAGGGTCTCCTGCATTGCAGGCAGATTCTTTACTAGCTTAGCTATCAGCAAAGCCCTCACCACGTAGAAGTCACCAAATCTCTCTTTATCTTGGTTTCTTCATTTTCAAAATTAAGATAGATGAATCTTAAATTTTTTTTGTGATCAGTTGGACAAAATGTTTGGTACCCAGTAAATATTCAGTAAGGGAAAGCTGTATTCACTGCTGTTCAGAAAGCAGCAGCGTTTGTGCATACATTCAGACATCCTGCCTGGTGGTACTGATTACCTACAGTATACACTCTATTAAAAGCCAGGCCCTCTGTTTGAGACCTGGATCTCACCCCTTCCTGTCCTCAAGAACATCGCTCTAATGTACCTTTCTTCTGATCCACAGTGCCAGTTGTAGCTCCTTCTGGATTGTCCCCATAGGTATACAGACATCCTGGTATTTCTACCGTCTTACAAAAAAAGTCTCCCCCCACTCCAACCTAATTCTTCACCAACCACATTCTCACTTTGTTTTTATTTCTTTGTTCATTTATTTATTTGCTGTCCTTTGAAAGACACCTCTTTTGTTTATTTATTTTTTAAAATACATTTATTTATTTTAATTGGAGGCTAATTACTTTACAATATTGTATTGGTTTTGCCATACATCAACATGAATCTGCCACAGGTGAACACGTGTTCACCATCCTGAACCCCCCTCCCACCTCCCTCCCCATACTATCCCTCTGGGTCATCCCAGTGCACCAGCCCCAAGCTTCCTGTATCCTGCATCAAACCTGGAGTGACAATTCATTTCTTATATGATATTATACATGTTTCAGTGCCATTCTCCCAAATCATCCCACCCTCTCCCTCTCCCACAGAGTCCATAAGATTGTTCTATACATCTGTGTCTCTTTTGCTGTCTCGCATACAGGGTTATCATTACCATCTTTCTAAGTTCCATATATATTTGTTAGTATACTGTATTGGTATTTTTCTTTCTGGCTTACTTCACTCTGTATAATAAGCTCCAGTTTCATCCACCTCATTAGAACTGATTCAAATGTATTCTTTTTAATGGCTGAGTAATACTCCATTGTATATATATACCACAGCTTTCTTATCCATTCATCTGCTGATGGACATCTAGGTTGCTTCCATGTCCTGGCTATTATAAACAGTGCTGCGATGAACATTGGGGTACATGTGTCTCTTTCAATTCTGGTTTCCTTGATGTGTATGCCCAGCAGTGGGATTGCTGGGTCATAAGGCAGTTTCTATTTCCAGTTTTTTAAGGAATCTCCATACTGTTCTCCATAGTGGCTGTACTAGTTTGCATTCCCACCAACAGTGTAAGAGGGTTCCTTTTTCTCCACACCTTTTTCTCCACACACACACAAGCATTTATTGCTTGTAGACTTTTGGATCGCAGCCATTCTGACTGGTGTGAAATGGTACCTCGTAGTGGTTTTGATTTGCATTTCTCTGATAATGAGTGATGTTGAGCATTTTTTCATGTGTTTGTCAGCCATCTGTATGTCTTCTTTGGAGAAATGTCTATTTAGTTCTTCAGCCCATTTTTTGATTGGGTCGTTCATTTTTCTGGAATTGAGCTGCAGGAGTTGCTTGTATATTTTTGAGGTTAATTCTTTGTCAGTTGCTTCATTTGCTATTATTTTCTCCCATTCTGAAGGCTGTCTTTTCAACATAAATCACAGCAGGATCCTCTATGACCCACCTCCCAGAATATTGGAAATAAAAGCAAAAATAAATAAATGGGACCTAATTAAAATTAAAAGCTTCTGCACAACAAAGGAAACTGTAAGCAAGGTGAAAAGACAGCTCTTTTCAAAAAGCTACCTGTATGCACTGTTTCTAATCACTCACCCCTCACTCTTGAATCCGCCCCTCCCTGGCCTTTTCCAAACTGTTTCAATAAAAATGCTCTTGTTAATGTCACCAGTGACCTCTGTGCTGCTAAATTCAGTGATCAGTTCTCAGTCCTCATCTTACTTGATCTGTTATGAGTATTTGATGTAGTTCATAGTTTGACCTCCTTAAAGTACTTTTACTGTTTCTGTTTTTTTTTTAAACTTGGGTTTCTCCTCCTCCTCCTCCCTTGGCTCTCTCTCAGGCTCCTTTCTGTGTTCTAAATCTTTTCCAGACCTCTTAAGGTTGGAGCACCATCAGTTGAGTTCAGTCGCTCAGTCGTGTCCGACTGTTTGTGACCCCATGAATCATAGGACCCAGTTATTTGTTCTTTTTTCTATTTGTATTCACTCCTTTGATAGTCTCATCCACTCTTTTGCTTAAAATTCCATTTATGTATCAAAGGCTGTCGTATTTATATATCCAGCCCAAACTACCCTCCTCAGTCCAGATTCAAATATCCTGACCTACTTTCATCACTAGGATATCTTAAAGACATCTCAAACTGATGACATTCAAAACTTTACTCCTCATATGACCACCCCCCCAAACCTTCTCTCCCCTCAGTCATTCCCATATTGATAACTTGATGGCAACACTATCCATTCAGTTGCTCAGACCAGAATCCTTGGAGTCATCCTTGACTCTGAGCTAACCACCTCTAAGCAGTTCACTGTGACAACCCTTTCTTGCTTGGATTATAGCAATATCCCCAAATTGGTCTTCCTGTTTCTACCTGTTGTTTAAGCCTGAGTCTCTTCTTACCACAGCAATCAGAAGTGATCTTTTAAAAAAATTTTTTTTTTTTTAGGGAAAGAATTTATATTTTTAGAGCAGTTCATAGCAAAATTGAGAGGAAGGTACAGAGGTTTCCCCAGTGCCCCTTACCCCCACACATGCAGGGCTTCCCTCATTATCAATAATCTCCCACCAGACTGGTGCATTTGTTACAGCTGATGGACTTATGTTGATACACCTTAATCACCCAGAGCCCATAGTCTATGCTAGGGTTTACTCTTGGTGGTGTATTTTCTGAGTTTGGACAAACATATAATGACATGTATTCACAATTACAGTATCACATAGAGTACTTTCACTGCACTAGAAATCTTCTGTGCTCTGTGGGCTTCCCAGGTGGCCGAGTGGTAAAAAGAAAATCTGCCTACTAATGCAAGGGACATGAATTCGATCCCTGGGTTGGGAAGATCTCCTGGAGAAGAAAATGGCAACCCACTGCAGTATTTTTGCCTGGAGAATCCCATGAACAGAGGAGCCAGGTGGGCTGCAGTCCATAGGGTCACACAGAGTCGAACACAGCTGAGCACACATGCGTGCATGCTCTGTCTGTGCATGCCTCCCGCTCCAACCCCTGGCAACACTGATCTTTTTACTATTTGCACAGTTTTGCCCTTTCCGAATGACAGAGGAGTTGGAATCAAATGGTGTAGAGTCTTTTCATATTGGCTTCTTCACTTCGTAATGTGTATTTGTTTACTCTATGTCGTTTTATGGCTTCATAGCTCATTTTTTTTAGTGCTGAGTAAAAGTCCATTGCCCAGATATACCACAGTTTATTCATCTATTCACCTGCTGAAGGACATTCTGGCTGTTTCCACGTTTTGCAGTTTTGAATAAGCGGCTATAAAAATCAGTAAGCAGGTTTTTGTATGGATATATATTTTCAGCTCCTTGGGACAGGACCAAGGAGCATGATTGCTCGATCATATGGTAAGGGTATGTTCAGTTTTGTAAGAAACGACCAGGTTTTTAGTATTATTATTATATAACATGTCATCTGTCTCCTATGCTCAAAATCCTGCAACGAATCCCTCTTGGTTCACAGTAAAAGTCAAAAATCCAGATGAGTATACAAGACCCTACATGATCTGACCTGTTCCCTTTGACATCATCATCTTCATTGCTCCCTCTTTACTCTCACATGCATGCATGTGTGCTAAGCTTCAGTCCTGTCCAACTCTTTGCAACCCTATAGACTGTAGCCCACCCAGCTCCTCTGTCCATGGGATTCTCCAGGCAAGAATACTGAAGTGGGTTGCCTTGCCCTCCTTCAGGGGATCTTCCCAACTTAGGGATAGAACCCAAGTCTCTTGTCTCCTGCATTGGCAGGTGGGTTCTTGACCACTAGCACCACCCGAGAAGCCCTGCTTTCTTCTTGCTATTCCTTAAATAAAGCAGGTTCCTTAAATCAATGAGATGCATTTCTTTTATAATGGTGGGGGGAGATACACTTTCTAAAAATTGTCAGGGTAGTGACTTTCCAAGCAGGTTTTTTCTTTATTCTCCAGGTGTTTGGTAATGATTACTTTTATAATAAAATATCTTGAAAGATTCAATTGAAAACAACAAAATAGACCTTAGGGACTTAGCAGTAGCTTCTCTTTCTCTGTTTATAACACTCTCCTACAGACGTCTGCATGGATAATTCCCTTAGTGCCATCTAATCTTTGGTAAAATGTTGCCTTCCCAATGAGGGCCCACCAAAATAGCATTATTTTTGCAGTCATTCAGTCTCTGGGGAAAGAGAGGTGGTGTTAATAGCTGGTACTGTGGCCTTTTCTCTAGATTCAGAGATGCCTGGGGATTTGACCTCTCTACCTTCCTCACTTGATCTTAGCCAAAAGGCCGAGAAGCGATCTACCTTCCTCTTTGTATCGAGAACTCAAGTAACTGATAGGAGTATACCTAAACTTCACCCAAGAGAGTCCTGCTGAAGTTACTAGGTAGCAGAACAATCACCAGTATGCCTTTTATTGTTGAGACTGTTACTGGTGGGAGGAGCTGTAATGGAGAATGAGTGGCAGCTCATGGCATGTCCCTGAAGGGGCTACTCAACTAGCGAGGTATAAGCCTGAGAAGTGGTCCTGCCCACCCAGCATTGTGAATCATTGCCACATGCCCCAAGGGTGTAGTGATATGTGGACATTAGAGATGGTGCAGCAGTCAGTCGTGAGTTCTATTCTGCTGTGCGTGCTCTTTGTCATCTCTCCTGTTTCCTTTCTCAGAGCTCAGTAGTACACTTGGTGCTAGGTGAAACCTCCAACGCCTCATGAGTGTGACTGTCACCTTGAACCTAAGACCCTGCTGCTAGTAGAGAACAGTAGGCATTGTAATTCCAGTCCCTTTACTGAGATCTAATTTTTCTCTTTTCATGGTACACTTTTGACATACTATATAATCTGGTTATTTATCACTTTTATTGGTCATGGTCTGCCTTCTCTCATTATAAGCTAAGCTTCATGAGGGTAGGGATTTTTGCTTTTTTTTTTTTTTTTTTTACTAATATATCCCCAGCATCTAGAACAGTGCCCAGCACACAGTAGCACTAGGTGTTTAATAAATATTTGCTGAATGAATGAATGAGTGAACAAATGTTTGTGTAGCGTTTCTTAAATGTCAGGCATAAAACATGGTAAAGAGAAATCAACAGAATTTCTGCCCTTATATTTATTTTTTTTAATTCAGTCTTACTGAGATATAATTGACATATACCCTATATAAGTTGCACAGCATAGTGATTTGACTTACATACATCATGCAGTGATGACCATATTAAGATTAGTGAACATCTGTCATCTCATATAGTTACAAAAGTAAAGAAGCAGAAATTTTTTTTTCCTTGTGATAAGAACTCTTGGGATTTACTCTCAAACAACTTTCATATATAACACAGAGCAGTGCTAACTATATTTATCACATTATACAGTACATCCCTAGTGGTTATTTTATCTTTCAACTGAAACTTTGTACCTTTTGATCACCTTTATCGAGTCCTCCCTCCCTCATCCCTGTGCCTTTATATTTCTTACAGCCTAGAATATGAATAAGGTTATTAGAGATTGGCCCATTATAGAGATACTTAGGGAGGATTCCAAAGTTAGATCATGAAAGAGGGTGTTGGAGAAATCTATTTCAAGGGAGGGTTATATTTTAGCGATGACAGTGTGAGAGACACTTTGAGTTTAAGCATTGTATTTACATACATGAAGGGAGACTCTTAGAGGAGATGTTATGTGTTGGGATTGTCCAAAAAGCGGAATCCCCCAAACAAATCATTTACACTAGCGGTTCCCAACCTTTTCAGCACCAGGGCCCAGTTTCATGGAAGACAATTTTTCCACAGGCCAGGGTAGAGATGGGGATGGTTTGGGGATGATTCAAGCATATTACATGTATTGCATGTTATTTCTATTATTTATTACTTGGCTTCACTTCAGATCATCAGGCACTAGATCCCAGAGGTTAGGGACCCCTGATGTACACAATTTAGTCTTTATTTTGGCCCAAGGGAGAAGAGCAGGATCCCACCAAGCTCTAAGTAGTCTTAAACACAATTAAGCAGGATTACTTAACATTCATAGATTACAATGGTAAAACAATGAAGGGATTTTAGTTTTGTTTACACTCCATTTTTATATGTAGGAAGCATTGTAGTCTTAGAAATTTTAGTAAATGATCATTGTAACTTGGTCCAGTATAATATCTATTAAGCTGGCAGATATTAATTGAAAATAATAATCCAGTTCCATTTAATATATGGCTGGTTACATAATAAGTAGGAAAGATTTCTAGCCGTGTGCAGATGGGCCTTTGTGTAATTTTAAAATGCCATAGATGACTGTTAACTCATAAAAGAATTCTCACATTTTAAAATATCATCACATCTCCATGCCTTTGCTCCTGTTGTTTATTTTTCCTGGAATGCTCATCCCTTCCCTGTCAACTCTTGCAAATTCCTCCTCTGTCCACCAGAATCCAGTTGGAGTCACATTTTCTCTGTGGCTTTTCTTGGCACTACCTTTCTGCCACGAGTTCTCTCCCTTAAGATTAATTGATTAATTGCTTCCTCCTCTGGGTTCCCAGAACATTTATCGCAGGGTGTGTGTATTACTTATTTCCCTGAATCTGCATTTCAGGGGAGTCTTATCACCTTTGTACAATTCTCCGGCTGGCTCAGTCCCTGTCTCATACAAGTTCAATAAATAGGTATCAAATTTGAAACATTAGACTCTTTTTTAACCTTGATCACTGATTCATCTAGCAAATATTTAGCAAGAGCTTTTTATATTCCAGGTGCTGTTATGTCTTGTAAAGATATTGAGGGGAAAAAAATAGATGCCCTAATTTTTAGAAATATAAAACACAGGGTAATAAGAAAAAGTAAGCCAGGCATAAAAGTAACTATTTAACATGGTTGAAAGAGTTATTTGGAAAGAGAGGTAGCGTGTGTGTGTGTGTGTGTGTGTGTGTGTGTGTGAGTGTGTGTGAGTACTTCATGCTGGTGTTCAAAAATGGCTTCTCATTGACTAAGAAAATATTTTTCCTTGTTAAATCGCTAAAAAACTGTGATTGAAAACAATGACTCTTTTGATGTCTCACAACTTAAATTCTCTCCTAGATCTAAATCTCTCTCTCTCACTTTAACTGGGTGTTCTAGTAGGTTATTGGGTTAAAGCAATGCTCAGAGTTTTGCTGTTACTTGCCAAACAGTCTACATTTAAAGTAGAGAAAAATTTTTTTTGATGCCTTAAGGTACAAATTTTATGCATTCCCTAGTTTTTAGAAAATAGCTTAAGTGATAAATTCTTCTCATGTTGCTACAAGTTCATTTCTAATTGCCATTGGGGAATTGCCCATAGAACGTTTTTGACAAAAGTTAACGATACTGTCATTGAAATTAAAAACCAAACCATGTTTTAACAGAGAATTTTTAAGAAATTTGGTTAGCATAGTTTGTGTGTAAGGTATTTAAACCAGTAGTATTCAAAGAAAAAAAAACCCCACAAGATAGATTCTTTTTTTCCACATTAAGGCAGAAAATGTTAGTTGTTAATAGTTTGAGTGACTATGGATATTTACTGATGGTCACCAGCATTTTTTCTCTTTTCATTTAGACTTGGATTATCACTTGCATTTATCTTCAACTGCTCCTATTTAATCCTCTCGTCCACACTCAAGGGATCTGCAGTAACCGTGTGACTGATGATGTGAAAGACGTTACAAAATTGGTAAGGAATGCTTTCAATTGCTCTGACTCTTGTACTTTTTGAAAAAGATTTCCTTTTTTTCTTGCCCCAGATTAGTGTCTTTCAGAGATCAGGAGAAAAGTCACCGAGTTATGCTGAAGGGTTTGTAGGGAGCAGGTCAGGCGATACTTGCGGTCACGGAGCGTCTTGGTAAGGGTGGCCCGCCGCACCTCACTCGAGGGACTTTGTTTCCTTGCTGGCCTCTTCATCTCCTTTGCAGGCAGTGAAGGACGCTGGCGGGTGCTTTGTCTGCTGATGTGTGAGCACTAGCTTGTTCCCCATTATCTCGTAGGCAAGTTTCATTTTCCCTCCACACGTCTTCCTGCTCTTCTCTAAGGAGCCTAACAAAAGGAGGTCCGAGCTGCTCAGTCTCCCGTTTCCAACTGCTCTAAGACCCGTCACACGCGGGTGGGTGTTTGCCCCCTCAGTAAACACAGTTGGAGTCGTTTGTTGCCCCAGCGTTGACCAGACACATCTCCCACATCCATCCCATCGTAGCCTTTCCCCCAGCAAAAGCCGTTTTTCACTAGTGCCCCTTTGTCACTGCCAGCCTCTCTCAAGAGGCAGACCGCAGAGAGCGAGGGCGTGACCCAGCCTCTGAAATGGATTCCTCCCGAGCCTCATGATCTAGCGGCGGCTGTACGTGTTCATCGGAGCTACACTCTGTGCTTTCGGAGTGAACACACTTTGAAAAGCCGTTTTGTAAGTTCCTGATTTTGTAAGTGCCCAGTGGCACTCAGTTATTTGAATATTGTTTTGAGAGCAGAGTGATGTGGGTTGTAGTATGTAAAAAAGAAAGGAAAGTATATTTGTTGAGATATTTATCTTTCCTACTTTGATATGCATTTCCTGGTGTATACGTTGTTATTTTGGGTTCATAACCAAGCTTCAAAACAGAAGTTTAATGCTACGATCTGAGTCTTGCTTAGCTTAGTCTCAATGTACAATTAAGAATATACGCATACATGCACACACACACACCATGCAGATTTCTTTGGATACCTACAAAGTCCAGGCTTAAAAGTATTCTCTGGTGCAGTATCTGAAGGTGTATCAACATGTTTTATTTGAGGGGCTGGTGATCCAAGCACTATAACATTTGCCTCCTATATGCCCAGCTGGGTTTAAGGATGGGCTGGGGGAAGTACTTTTTTCAAAACATAGATCATGATCCTTTTCCTCAAATTGCTTGTTAGTTTGTTAGCCAAGGAACTATACTAAGAAGAAAACATTTATATTCAAAATTTGGTATGGGTCAAAGACCCTCGTGAAATGTTTGTTCAATAAATGAAGTAAGGATGTGCATCACTATGCAGCAACAAAATTATCTGTGGCGTTCATGAAAGTCACAGGTGTCTGGGCCCCACTGTTTAAACAGGTCTGAGGAAGGGCTCTATGCATCTACATTTTAAAGATATTCCTTAAAGGAGATTTAAGAACCATTGCTTTAGATGGTTTATGCTGTCAAAGTTTAGAGACCAAAATATTGTGACCTTACTTTAACCTCATTTCTTATTATGACCAGTTTTATCTACATTGTATCAGTTCAGTTCAGTTGCTCAGTCATGTCTGACTCTTTGCAACCCCCTGGACTGCAGTACTCCAGGCTTCCCTGTCCATCACCAACTCCTGGAGCTTGCTCAAACTCATGTCCATAGAGTTGGTGATACCATCCAAATATCTCATCCTCTGTTGTTCCCTTCTCCTCCTGCCTTCAATCTTTATTAGCATCAGGGTCTTTTCTAAGGAGTCAGTTCTTTGCATCAGGTGGCCAAAGTATTGGAGTTTCAGTTTCACCATCAGTCCTTCCAATGAATATTCAGGACTGATTTCCTTTAGGATTGACTGGTTTGATCGCCTTGCAGTCCAAGAGACTCTCAAGAGTCCTCTCCAACATCACAGTTCAAAAGCATCAATTCTTTGACACTCAGCTTTCTTTATGGTCCAACTCTCACATACATAAATGACTACCGGAAAAACCATAGCTTTTTCTATGTTGTATGGGTTTACATATATGTTAGATTAATATGAGTCTCCAAAATAGACTTAAAGTAGGTCACAGCTGGGAAATTAACAACTCTTATGGGGTTATTTGTGGAACCATGGAGCTACAATGAGCAGGGGAGATTGGAAGTAGTCCTAGGCATCCAATTTCAAATATGTGGGCAAGGAATCACAGATGGAAGGTGATGGTGTATCTGACCACAGGCTAAGCATGTCCAAAATTAAGTTGGCATTTAAGAAAAATTACTTATTGTCAGTATTTTTTGCTGTTTGAAGAATATTACCTAATGAGCACCACTTCCTGTGAAATGTCAAACTGATATTTTCAAGTGGCATAAGTAGGTATTGTAAGCACCTTCCAAGATTTTCTGTTCTTGTCTTTAACCATCTGCTTATTTTCAGTCTGTTACCTATCAGTTGAAAAATGCAAGAAACTTTGGGAAAGAAATGCCTGGAAAGAGATACTTATTAACAGTAAAATATTAATATAATTCCTTTCCGCAGGGGGAAATGTAAAATCATTAAGCTGGAAAAAGTCTTTTTTCTCCCTTCCAGCAACTGACTCATAGGGGAATTTTTTAATTTCAAGAGTTGATCTAAATGAAATTAGTGTGTTTACTTCAGATTATTGGGGGAAAAGTCAAGTTCATAACAAAAAAGGATTTAGAAGATCACTTCTGATTGAATAAAGACCTACTTAATGCACAGCCGGTATTTCATAGAGTAGGAAATTGAAAGATATAAAATAATCCCTGGTCTCAGAGTGTTTATAATCTAGTTTGGGGCTAAGCCATCTCTATGAATATATGAAAGCAGATCACTAATACCACAATAACCACATGAAAATGGATGCTATTTAAAATATTTTCTGGTAAAGTATGGGATCCGACTTGTACTGATTTTTTGGTTAGAATGGATTTTAGCATCTGACAGACATGCTTTTTGACCTTAGATAAGAAACTATCTTTCTAAAGCTCAGTTCTTCCCAATTTTATGGTGTAGATGGAATAAGAGAATGTGTATGTGTGTATATATATATACATACATATATATGTATATATATAACCACAGTTATTGTCACATGATCTCTCTGTGCCTCAGTTTCCTCATCATTATAATAGATTAATAGTACAACAGGGGTTAGCAGTGCCAACCTTTTGGCAGTGGAAAATCGTCTCACAGCCTGTAGTTGGCCTTCTGCATATAAGGTTCCTCCCTAGCTGTGGTTTTTGCATCCATGGATTCAACAAGGGTGGATTGTGTAGTAGTGTAATACTATTGAAAAACAGGAGTATGAGTAGACTCACGAAATTCAAACACGTGTTGTTCAAGGATCTACTGTACTTAACCTCATAGAGTGATTTCAAAGATTAAATAAAAGAACAGTGCTAGGAACATAGCAAGTGCGTGCTAAATATTATGTTAGTAATGGTAGTATAGGGCTCCCTTGGTGGCTCAGTGGTAAAGAATCTCTCAATGCAAGAGACCCGGATTTGATTCCTGGGTTGGGAAGATTCCCTGGAGGAGGAAATGGCAACCCACTCCAGTATTCTTGCCTGGATAATTCCATGGACAGAGGAGCCTGGTGAACTACAGTCCAGGGTCACAAAGAGTTGGCCACACTTAGCAACTGAGGACAGAATGGTAGTGTGATGGTAGTGATGTTTGTGGGGTCATAGTCCATGGGGTCGCTAAGAGTCCGATACGACTGAGCAACTTCACTTTCACTTTTCACTTTCACACATTGGAGAAGGAAATGGCAACCCACTCCAGTGTTCTTGCCTGGAGAATCCCAGGGTGGGTGGAGCCTGGTGGGCTGCCGTCTATGGGGTCGCACAGAGTCGGACATGACTGAAGTGACTTAGCAGCAGCAGCAGCAGGATACTGGAGCTGAATTTAGAGAATTCAGAATTTCATAAATAGGAAAACTGAGATCCGTGAGTGGTGAGTTCCAGCTCCTGGTCCCATACCTGTGTTGTCTTCTAGGACAGTGGTTTTCAGACTGGCTTCAAGAGACTACCCAGCAGCTCTGCTTTTATTTATGTTTCTGGGTTTCTGAATAAAACTTGGGTGGAACAAAGAATTGAGCTTCTGGGAAAATGTTTGCAAATCACGTCTCTAAACCACCGTTTTGTGGAATATTACTTGAGAACCATCCAGTCACAATCTCTGAGGGTCCTTATGAAAAGTTTAGCCATCAGGGCCCTGCCTCAGAAATATAGGATTGCAGCTCATGGAGATGAGATGTAGGAAGCTTAATGTGTTGGACTGGCGTCCCAGGTGATAGTTATTTGCATAGGTCAGGACTACTGAGGTAATAAATTATACTTACAATATGGGGTTGTTTCCATATTTGAAAAGAAGTGGCGTTCCCATCCTTAGCCTAAAACTCATTGATTGCACTAATTCAAACCGGGACATGAGTGACTTTTCAGTTTTATGGCTACAGATAACCACAGTCTCTCTCTGGAGAACAGTGGAGCAAAAAAGCATCTTGAAGTAGGTCAGGCTTACTGGGGTGTTTGATACCAGCTCTGCTATTACCCAGCTGTGTGACTTTGGACAAATAAATCTCTGAACCTTTCTGGGATTCAACTTTTGGTTTTGAAAATGAGGAATTAGGACATGATCAGTAGTTCTGAATCTAGAATTCATAAACTTTCAAACTCTTTCAAATGAAATTCCAAATTATGCTTGCTGTGTGCCTTATGTGTTTCTGCTGCTGCTGCTGCTAAGTTGCTTCAGTCGTGTCTGACTGTGCGACCCCATAGACGGCAGCCCACCAGGCTCCCCTGTCCCTGGGATTCTCCAGGCAAGAACACTGGAGTGGGTTGCCATTTCCTTCTCCAATGCATGAAAGTGAAAAGTGAAAGTGAAGTCACTCAGTCGTGTCTGACTCTTAGTGACCCCATGGACTGCAGCCCACCAGGCTCCTCCGTCCATGGGATTTTCCAGGTAAGAGTACTGGAGTGGGTTGTCATTTCCTTCTCCAGGGGATCTTCCCAGCCTAGGAAATGAACCCGGGTCTCCTACATTGCAGGCAGAGGATTTACCAACTGAGCTATGAGGGAAGCCTAGTGTGTGTGTGTGTGTGTAAGAACATGAATAACTTTTCATGCTTCCCAGAGAAGTCTGTAACCCTCCCCCCAAAAGATAAGAACTAGCAAATTGGATAACTCGGGAGGCCCATTTTAGCCCTGAGATTCTCTTATTCCATAGTCCTGCCTCTTCAGATTGTACATGTTGGAATAATCCAGTTATGCCTTGACTAAAGGAGGTTATATCAGATTAGATTTACTTCCTTTGCAGGCATAACGTATGTACATTTTATCTGAGAAAAAGAAAGTGGGTTGAAAATACCTTTGTACCCTTTGCTCATTGTAATTTATTCAACTAAAATCATTCCTTTGCCAATGCTGCCAGTTCTGCCTTTGCTGTGGGTGGCAACTTGCACTCTGCCCACAAATCTTAAGTTTGTTTGCTTGGGGTGACTCCCGTGTCACAGAAGCACATGGTTTGTGACTTTACTGTCATTTTCTTTTTAATTTCTTCTTGGGCGTTTTGTACTACACCTGTAGTCCCCATGGTTTCTATTTTAAATCCTTCTGGCATGTTTACTCAGCATAATAGTTCATCTGTTTACAGAACTTTTTGCTTTGTTTCTAAAAAATGTTGCAAGACTTGTGTTAAAAGGCAGACTCAGACCTACCTAAAGAAAGGGTGTTTGCCATACACAAAAATAAACTCAAAATGGATTAAAGATCTAAATGTAAGACCAGAAACTATAAAACTCCTAGAGGAGAACATAGGCAAAACACTCTCTGACATACATCACAGCAGGATCCTCTATGACCCACCTCCCAGAATATTGGAAATAAAAGCAAAAATAAACAAATGGGACCTAATTAACCTTAAAAGCTTCTGCACATCAAAGGAAACTATTAGCAAGGTGAAAAGGCAGCCTTCAGAATGGGAGAAAATAATAGCAAATGAAGCAACTGACAAACAACTAATCTCAAAAATATACAAGCAACTCCTACAGCTCAACTCCAGAAAAATAAACGACCCAATCAAAAAATGGGCCAAAGAACTAAATAGACATTTCTCCAAAGAAGACATACAGATGGCTAACAAACACATGAAAAGATGCTCAACATCACTCATTATCAGAGAAATGCAAATCAAAACCACTACGAGGTACCATTTCACACCTGTCAGAATGGCTGCAATCCAAAAGTCTACAAGTAATAAATGCTGGAGAGGGTGTGGAGAAAAGGGAACCCTCTTACACTGTTGGTGGGAATGCAAACTAGTACAGCCACTATGGAGAAGAGTGTGGAGATTCCTTAAAATCTGGAAATAGAACTGCCTTATGATCCAGCAATCCCACTGCTGGGCATACACACTGAGGAAACCAGAAGGGAAAGAGACACGTGTACCCCAATGTTCATCGCAGCACTGTTTATAATAGCCAGGACATGGAAGCAACCTAGATGTCCATCAGCAGATGAATGGATAAGAAAGCTTTGGTACATATACACAATGGAGTATTACTCAGCCATTAAAAAGAATACATTTGAATCAGTTCTAATGAGGTGGATGAAACTGGAGCCTATTATACAGAGTGAAGTAAGCCAGGAGAAAAAACATAAATACAGTATACTAACGCATATATATGGAATTTAGAAAGATGGTAACAATAACCCGGTGTACGAGACAGCAAAAGAGACACTGATGTATAGAACAGTCTTATGGACTCTGTGGGAGAGGGAGAGGGTGGGAAGATTTGGGAGAATGACATTGAAACATGTAAAATATCATGTAAGAAACGAGTTGCCAGTCCAGGTTCGATGCACGATACTGGATGCTTGGGGCTAGTGCACTGGGACGACCCAGAGGGATGGTATGGGGAGGGAGGACGGAGGAGGGTTCGGGATGGGGAACACATGTATACCTGTGGCGGATTCATTTTGATATTTGGCAAAACTAATACAATTATGTAAAGTTTAAAAATAAAATAAAATTAAAAAAAAAAAAAGAAAGGGTGTTTGGGAAGGTAGTGAATCAAACTTTAAAAACTTGTATCTTTGGGTGGTTCAACTGCAGCTCTTAATAATTGTGTTGATAAAAAAGGAATCCAAACATTGAAATAGATCAAATTAGTTTTTCCTTCTGTTCTTTCTACTGTTTCCTTCATTTATGATCATTTTTCTTCGTTTGGGGGAGTTTAATTGAATGTGACTTTGCTGCTTTTTGAAAACGTTTTTATCTTTATCTGTTGGGTAATTGTTTGTCTTCCTTAAAATGTTTAAGGCAGGTTGCTGTTCTAGCCCCCATCATGTAAAAGTGGAAATCACTCTGTCTTTTCAAGGTCAGTCTATAGATCAGTAGGGTAAAGTCAGAAATTTGTGGCTTTCCTGGTCTTTCAGTAGGCATTATTTTAAACAGATTATATTAATACATGCCTCTTATAGTTTGACATAATAGGAGATTATAAAAATATTCTTAGATAACAAATTTCACACTTCGAGTGGACTGTTTTGAATAGTGCTGAATTTTTATTCTCTTCAAGTACAATGTTTGGATAGAATTATCACTGCATTAAAATGGAGGATTGGAGTCTCTGCTGCTGCTAAGTCACGTCAGTCGTGTCCGACTCTGTGCGACCCCATAGACGGCAGCCCACCAGGCTCCCCCATCCCTGGGATTCTCCAGGCAAGAACACTGGAGTGGGTTGCCATTTTCTTCTCCAATTGGAGTCTCTGAGTCTCCCCATTTCTAAGTATATCTTCTCTTTAAAAGCAGAGGTCCCCCATAGTTTTGTTTGACCATTGAAGAACAATGGTTTGATAGCTGGATAGTTTTTAAAGTTGATTTTTTATTAGTTTGCAATATTTAGCATTTTACTTTCTACTCCTGTAGTCAGTACATTTTTTTTCTCTATTTAAAGTAAATTTTGGACTTAGTATTTAAAGGACAGAGTATATTAGAAATAATATTTATAAAAACTGACTAGCTGTGTTGCCAAGCATGTAAATCTTATCATAAAGAAAATGTTGTTCTTCCTTTGTAAGATAAACCACTTAGGTACAGTATCTCCTGCCCCTTGACTTTTTTACAGCAGATATTATTGTGTGAACATCTAAGCACCATGCAAAGCACTGTCTGTGGATTCTCTGTTTTAGTCATTGCAACCCTAGAAGGTAATGATTTTGTCCACTTGTGTATTCTTTACTGTCTGGGTCAAAGGGAAGCCTGACTAATGCACCACTGTATTGATTAGGCAGCTGAAGCCTAGTGATGGTTAGTAACCTGATGATTCTCACTTGGAAGCTGGGAGATGAATAGAGGTATGAACCCATAACTGCCCATCTCTGGAACATAAGAACCCGGTTCATAATATATGATGTCTTTACTTATGTCAGTATCAACTGCAATTTAAGAACTATCATTCTATCCTCTTGAATTGTACTTGCTAGGTAGAAGTCATCTTATTTTATGATTAGGAAATTATAGATTAGTACTATTTAACAGGAGTCATCATCATAAGGTATGTTTATGAAGCAGACCAACATTTTAAAATTAATTTTTATTGGAGTATCATTGCTTTACATGTTGAGTTAGTTTCTGCTGCATACAGAGTGAATCAGTTATACATATGTCCCCTCTTTTTTAGATTTCCTTCTCATTTAGGTCACCACAGAGCATTTAGTAGAGTTCCCTGTGTTAGATGGTAGAGACCAAATGTTTTTAATCTCTTTTATTTGAAGGAGACAAGGATCATCTAAACTTATTTAGGTATTCTTCACTGAGAAAAGATGACCCAGAAAGGCTTGTGAGTTGTCATGTTAATTTTTTCTAAATCACTAATTGAGTTATTATTTAAAAAAGAAAAAAGTGATTGACCTGGTTAGATTTTTAGTCAGTATTAACAAGAAATGGCTTACAAGGGGAAATAAAAAGGCAAAAGCTTTGTTCTGTGTTATTTCTGAAGAGTGAACAACCATTGTTACACTAAGCTGTGGCATGGAGTAAACTGGGGTATTACTGGGATATTTTAAGTACATGCATAGAAGGCTTTTTTTGCTCTAAGAATCAGCAGTGATTCTTAAACTTCTCTGTGTCTCAGAGACTTTGAGAACTGGACTCTTTCCTCAGAAAGGTCAACTATGTGTGCGCTGCTTTATGTAGGGTCAAGGGAATCATGAGTTACTATCATTGCGTTTTGATTCTTATCAAGATCTTGACAGAAACAACTGAGACGAGTATCTCACCAAGGATGTCCAAAAAGCCACTGATTTCACAAGACTGAGAGACCTCAGTGATGTTTGGATCTTGAGATCCAAATCTTTTAGATCAGTGATCTAGAGAGGGAGTTAAATGTTCTGACTTTGACTTCTTTTTCTGTAGGGCATGGTAAGCAGCCAATGACTGTTTGGCTTGCAAAGACTTTTTCTTGGCCGAGTTTCTAGCATTTCCACATGCTATTCTCTTAGGCATTTCCCCCCTAGTGTCACTGAGTATGATCAATCCTTAAGATATCCAAAAAAATGAAAAGATAGCAAGTGGGCCTGTCTAGTAATTGAGTGAAAGTGTTAGTTTCTCAATTGTGTGCAACCCCTTGCAACCCCATGGACTATAGCCCACCAGGCTCCTCTGTCCATGGGAGTCTCCAAGCCAGAATGCTGGAGGGTGTTGCCATTCCCTTCTCCAGGGGATCTTCCCTACCCAGGGACTGAACACAGATCTCCCGTATCCCAGGCAGATTCTTTACCATCTGAGCCACCAGGGAAGCCCATCATATCACAAAGTGACTTGTTTCAGAAGTTTTATGCATTTTCTAATCTAGTACAGTGTTTAAATCCTTACACTCCAAACCATTTCTTTCATTGGAATAACTTGAGATTTGGTAAATTTTCCATCATTTGGGTTATATTTCATTTTAATTTTTGCCCTGAACTTATTTTACCAGGACAGTTAGGTTTACAAAGTCTGTAGCCTTGGATATGAATCCATATAACCTTACCAGCAGGATGCTTCCTTGGAATCTAAAGCACATCTCTGCTTTTTCAGCTTTTAATCTCTGTAAAAATATTTAATGTGTGTTCAGTACTCTCCCACTGGTCTTCTAAACTGCCCCTGGTCTCTCTTCTCTCTTTGCTTTAGTACATACTTCCAAAGTGCTGCTGCTGCTGCTAAGTCGCTTCAGTCGTGTCCGACTCTGTGCGACGCCATAGACGGCAGCCCACTAGGCTCCTCCGTCCCTGGGATTTTCCAGGCAAGAGTACTTCCAAACTAACCTTCCTAAATTGACTGTCACGTTTTCTTCCTGCTTAAACACACTCAATGTAGCACCACTGCTTACACGAGGAAGGTAAATCCGACTGAATTCTTAGTAATTTTCTCCTTCAACTTCTTCATCTTACAGATGAGGGGTATAGGTTCCACAGGGAGGAAGTGATGTGCCCAAGACAACAGTGACCTGTAGGGATCTAGTGGTGGAACTGGTTCCACTGAACCTTACTGCTTCCCACCTGGCCTCCGTGGCCCAACATTCAGGTCCCTCACTGATGTGGGCTGGCTAGAGCCTGAATGATCTGCCCCTGGTCTACCATGTCTCTGTCTTTGCAGATGTCCCTCTCCCTTGCAATTAATAAGTACTCGTTTACACACAACACTAAATAACTAAGTATTTTAAATAAGTTACATTATCCTTGTATAGTCTTAATACCAGCTCAGTTCTGTGATCCCCATTTTACCTATGTGGAAATTGAGACTAAAGAAGATTTGGTAACTTGCCCAAGATCTCTGAATTAGCACGTGGCAGGACCTGGATCCAGCCTGAGCAGTGTGTCCCCAGGACCTGTGTTGGGAGTCCTTTGTCAAAGTAACTGCCTCGAAGGAACAGCTTATCTTCCTAGTTCCAGGCCAAAGGCTCCCTCTACTCTCTCAGATTTCTGCAGTGCTCACCATGCATAAGAGAAACTGAATTTATCACGAGGTTATCTGTGCCTTTTGGATGCTATTCAACATACTGTGAATGCTTAGAAAGTAATATAATAATTCATGAAGTGGCCATAAAAAATATACAACTTGACTTCCTTAATTCTCTTCCAAATGTGATTGGAAATGAACCAGTGCAATCCAAGAAAGTAATAACGCGCAGACTGATCCACAGATAACTGCTGAGACCAGCACTCAGAGCCGGGATTTGTGTGCTCACTCGCACTGTGTACTCATGTCTGTGACCCTGAGATGCCACTTAACCCCTCTGAGCCTCCATGTATCGTTCGGTAAAATAGACCCAATAATATGTATCTTGGTTGTGGCAGAGACTGTGTCCAAAACCTTTTAAAATTTTAAAGCATTTTTCAAAAATAGTATTCCTTTTCAGCTCCCTTAGAAACTAAATATCAGTAAATCAGTTTAAGGCAGAAATTATTATGATATACTGCCCCCCCCCCAACCCAGTGTGGTAAGATTTGTTTGATTTTTTTGCACCAATTTTTTACATGTCAATTACTAACAAAACAGAATTGGCCAGCGGATCTTTACATTTCCTCTGTTCTCTTGGTACATACTCAGATCATAAGTTTTCTGAATACTAATTTGGTCAGTTCTGTGTTTATTTTCCAATAATGTTAATTGTGCATAAGGAAGGGGGCTAGATTGTCAAGCGCCTGTGTTCAGAACACCTGCCATTTTGTGCCATTTCTCCATCTGGAATGGCTTTCACTTACCTGTTGGTTCGTAACAAAACAGAATGGTGCGCTCATTCTGATTCCAGCTTTTATACCTGTGAAGCTGTTAGCTCTGTTTTCCACCAGGGCTTACATAAAATGATGAGGTCCGTCTGCTTTTCAAATATGGGGGTGAAGATCCACAGACAGAAGAAATCCTGGAAGCATGATGGGAAGTTTGGCCAAGAGAAAGAACGTTACTGTGAAAAGTCACCCTGAACTTAAAGAAGGCCACCTTCTGTGGCAGTGCAGATGTGTTCTCAGTAAGCAGTGCAGACTTGACTGTTCTCTTGCGGGTGGCACGAGGAGGGATGTTGGTGAGCCTCACAAGTGGGAAATATCTGGGACAAGTGTGCAGAGAGTAAATGGGTGACCATGTGTAAGTTGAGCTGAGAGGTAATGGAGGCCCCGCTGTCAGAGACCTGAGTTCTAGTCCAGACTTGACAGGTAGTAGTCGTGTGACCTCAGTCAAGTTACTTGACCTCTTGGAGTCTTAAGTTCTTCATTCATTAATTTAGCAATCCTACGTGAAAGTGATTCTGAGGGTTGGATGCGATCACACAACATAAGCCCATAATGAGCACAGTGCTAGAACATGGTAAGTATTTGGTAAGTGTTAGGCTGGAGGCTGAGATGAGAGGGAGGTGGTTCCATTGGACGTTGGATGGTAGCACGCATGATGGGATCCCTTCCTCCCTTGGCTCCCCTCTGACTGCATATGCCTTTACCTAGATTCTTTTCTCAGCAAATTGTTCTCAAATTCTAGAAGCTATTGGCAAAGCCAAGAAGAAACATAAGGGTTGTGTTCTGGGAGTCTTGTCAGAGATGAACTAGCCTGAAAATATGCACCAGGTACTAGCTCACGATGGAGAATAGTGATGATTTAAGAAACAGGGTAAAGGGGAAAATGAGTCTGCCGGAGCAGGGAGACCCACTGAAGATATAATAGAGCAAAACCGCATTTTTACATTGTCTATTGTTTTAAGACCCAGCGGGCTAAGTCAATTTGTACATAAAATAAATGGGCCATATTCTACAGAAGGAAATTTTAACTGTTCTAGAAGAGTGAGATGTCAGAGCTGGTGATATGTAGAAAAGGAGACAAGTGAACTTAAAACTCTGTGACTTACTAGAACTTGTGCCTTGGAAGTCAGTTTCCAGTATAGCTCTCAGTAAAGAATATGGATTGATTGTTTATGATGTTTGGCACACTCATCTAAATTCTTAAATTGACTCTTAGACACGGGTACTTTTCTTTTTAGTTGGAGGACAACTGCTTTATAATGTTGTGCTGGTTTCTGCCTTACAACCATGTGAATCAGCCATATGTATGCATATATTCCGCCCGCCGAGTCTCACCCCCATCTCCACTGTGATAGGTCACCACAGAGCACCAAACTGAGCTCCCTGTTATACAGAAGTTTCTCACTAGCTAGCTATTTTATACGTGGTAGTGTATATAGGACATGGATACTTTTATCTCCACTTTACAGATGAGAGAAACCAAAGTAGAGTTGAGATTTGTTCTAAATTTCCTGGTTCTAAATCAGGTGCTTGTTCAACTTATGCCACAATGAATGATGGAAATGGGTTAGATATTTTCTGAAAGTCTTTAAAGGAAGCTAGTTAAACATTTGAGGCATCTCATACATTTAGTCCCAGGCAAGTAGGTTACATTATATCACAGAACTGAATCTTTCTAAATTAATTAACTGATAAAGCATGTGCAACTTGTAAGTATCATTGTTCTTTTGAAACTTAACACTTTTTTTTCTAGGATTAACATAGAACAGTAGTTCTCTAACTTGAGCACACATCAGAATCACCTGGAGGACTTGTTTAGTAAGATTCAGTAGGTCTGGTGTGGCCTGAGACTTTGCATTTCTAACAGGTTCCCTGGTGCCGTTGACGTATCACTTGGAGAACCACTTAACGAGAAAAATACACTGTGTTACTGATCCTTCGGAGGAATAAATAGGAAAATAGTCCTGAAGGGAAATTCCAAGACCACAGATGGAAGCTGAAATTCAAATCATGTTTCCAAACTCAGTAAATTATCGTTAGCCACCCATAACTGAATTTGGAGTGAAAAAAGATTTGTATTATTATTTCATTTCTGGAGAGTGCTTTTGATTGCAAAGGGAAATCAAGAATGAAAAATCACTATGTATGTAAATGTTGAAAATCAGAGGTAATTTAAAAGCATCCTGGGTTTGCAGGTGTTTTTCTCTAAACCCCTAAAAACAATATGATTTACTGATGTGTATGGATTTTCTTACAGATTTTTTTTTCTTTTGGTCTCTGTAGGTGGCAAATCTTCCCAAAGACTATATGATAACCCTCAAATATGTCCCCGGGATGGACGTTTTGGTATGTAAACTGTACATTTCTGGGTTTCATTGTGGTAGCTGACAAAAGAAACGGGGTCATTCATATTGAGATAGGAAGTTATCTGCCATTTAAGAGTTTGCTAACTGTCAGAATTTGAAGAAGGTATCTTTGGAATTTGACTTGTATATTTATATTTTTTCCTCAGGCAACTGCTAAATTTTGGTTTGGGGTGAACATTTCAGCATGTATCTTACCCCTATACTCCCAAAGCACATAAGATCACCTTCTTTATAGCTAGCCACTGACTTCTGTTTTTCTTTCAGCCTTCCTACAAACAAAGGCTCAAGTGTAAAATTATGTAAATTACTTTCATACCTGAAAAAGGTCCTATATAAGTCTCCTATTTAATTTGAGAACACAAAATGTTTTATCTCTGAGTTTATTTGCAGTGTGATTGATTCTTCAAAATTTACAATAAAAAGGTAGCTATGATTGTACATATGCTTTTATGACTGTAACCAAAAATTTTCATTGATGTTCTAATTATGTAGTGTTAGTATTAAGACATGAAGAAATATTTCATGTATAGGGACTAATGTAATGCCTGTGGACCCGTCACATAACTTGTCAGATGTTACCATTTTGCAATATTTGCTTCAGCTGTATTAATTGGAGTATAATTGCTTTACAGTGTTGTTTCTGCTGTACAATGAAGTGAATCAGCCATGTGTATGCATATCCTTTCTCTCTTTGGACTTCTCTCCCACCCACCTCCACCCCACCCATCTAGGTCATCACAGAGCACCAAGCTGAGCTTCTTGTGCTTTTATATATAGATAGCAGGCTCCCACTAGCTATGTGTTTTACATATGGTGGTGCATATTAGGTCAATCCTAATCTCCCAATTCATTCTACCCTTTCCCCCATCCCTCTCTTTCCCGTCATGTCTGCAAGTCCAGTCTCTACCTCTGCATCTCTATTCTTGCCCTGGAAATAGGTTTCAAATGTACTTTTTAATAGTGAATCATGATAAATATAGTTAAAGCCCCATATATGCCTCTCTCCTATACCCTTAAGTACTAGTTTTCTCTTAGGGAGAGCTTATCTCTTAGGAATAAGTATTCTGAGCTGGAGTTTCTCATTCCAATGCATGTTTCCAGGGCTTGACATGAGGGTACCATCCCCTCAGAGTTGTGTTGAGTGTAACAGCCCACAGTAGCCCTACTCTTTCTTATACTTTGATAGCAAACTCTACATCCATATATATATGATTCCATGTTTTGCATATTTTATGTTGATACCATTATAATGCATATATGACTTTACAACTTGCTCATATTTTGCAAAATGCTTTGACACATAATATGTTCCATGTTGATTCACTTTAACTACTGTATTGTGCTCCTTTGAATTAATTTAAAGCCACTTGGGTTACTCTCTGCTCTGCAAATTGACATCTTTTTATAACACCAAAAATACTTATTACACATTGACTTCTTGCAAGTTGACTTTGAGTCCTTTCTGTGGACACATCCATCAAAATTATTACCACTTCAAGTGTGTTAATAAGCATGTCACTATGGCAATCCACTCCAGTGTTCTTGCCTGGAGAATCCCAGGGACGGGGGGGCCTGGTGGGCTGCCGTCTATGGGGTTGCACAGAGTCAGACACGACTGAAGCGACTTAGCAGCAAATTGTTGTTGTTCAGTTGCCAAATCATGTCCAGTTCTTTGCAAGCCCGTGGACTGTAGCTTGCCAGGCTTCCCTGTCCCTCACCACCTCCCAGAGTTTGCCCAAGTTTACCATTGAATTGGTGATGCCATCCAACCATCTCATCCTCTGTCACCCTCTTCTCCTTCTGCCTTCAATCTTTCCCAGCAGCAGGGTCTTTTCTGATGAGTCGGCTCTAGCACCAAGTGGCCAAAGTATTGGAACTTCAGCATCAGTCCTTCCAAAGAGTATTCAGGGTTGATTTCTTTTCAGATTGACTGGTTTGATCTCCTTGCAGTCCAAGGGACTCTAAAGAGTCTTCTACAGCACCACAGTCAAAAGCACCAATTCTTCAGCACTCTGCCTTCTTCATTGTCCAGCTCTCACATCTGTATGTGACTACTGGAAAGACCATGTGAAAGTGAAAATCACGTGGTTTGTCTGACTCTTTGCTACTCCATGGACTGTAGCCTGCCAGGCTCCTCTGTCCATGGAATTCACCAGGCCAGAATACTGGAGTGGGTAGCTGTTCCCCTTCTCCAGGAGATCTTCCCAACCCAGGAATCAAACCAGGGTCTCCTGCATTGCAGGTGGATTCTTTACCAGCTGAGCTACCAGGAAGCCCTAGACTTCACTATATGGACCTTTGTCAGCAAAGTGAGGTCTTTGCCTTTTAACACATCGTCTAGGTTTGTCATGGCTTTCCTGCTAAGAAGCAATCATTTTCTAATTTTGTGACTGCAGACACCATCCACAGTGCTTTTAGAGCCCAAGAAGAGGAAACCTGTCACTGCTTCCACCTCTTTCCTTTCTATTTGCCGTGAAGTGATGGGGCTGATGCCATTATCTTAGTGTTTTGTTTTTTTTTTTTAATATTGAATTTTAAGCTAGCTTTTTTACTCTCCTCGTTCACCCTCATCAAGAGGCTCTTTAGTTCCTCTTCGCTTTCTCCCATTAGATTGATATCATCCACATATCTGAGGTTGTTGATATTTCTCCTGGCAGTCTTGATTCCAGCTTGTAACTCATCCAGCCTGGCATTTCACATGATGTGCTCTGGGTATAAGTTAAATAAGCACATCACTAAGTGCTTGTGTTTAAAAAGTCTTCCAAACTTTGTAAGGTTGTCATTGCAAGAGCATTCTCTTGAAAGACATATTTCTTTTCATTAGTCCATGCTAAAATCTTTACTATCTACTAAATTCCGTAGAATTCCTTAGAACATGTACCTTCTTGTTGAACCAGGTACCTCTTTGTTGACCTAGCAAGTCTAGGTCAATCTCTGTCCTATTGAACAAGGGAAGTTCTTTGACATAGTAATGTAAATTTTATAGCAGCCTGAACCTTAATTGATCTAATCATCTGCTCATTCAGCAAGTACTTGTTTAGGGAAAACTATGGAGCGAGCACTTTATGAGACACTTTAAGAAACAAACAAACATACATCAATTAACCTTATGTTCAAAAAATAGTAATTATGGGGTTCAGTGTAGCTGGCCTTTTCATAATGCTTTTCTACTTGCAAAATGACTTCACATTTTTATCTTCTTGGATGATTAGAAAAATAGGAAAGCAGGATGGCTACTGTGATTCTTATTATACAAATGACACCTTGAGCTTTATAAACCAGAAGCATTTTGACCAAGGTTAAACAATTAGAAAGTGATAGTCTTAAAAAGAAATCCTAGGCCATCTGACTCTTAACCCTTCATGTGGGTATCTATTAATAGCAAGGTAAAGAGTTCTCAGTGAAGCATCTACGTAATAAAGACATACCCTGTTCTGACTAGAGAAGCACTTAGGCTGGGACTGCCAAATTCATTTAAAGAAATCATGCAACTCTTTGAAAAACAATTGTGTTAAACTAAAAATAGCAAAATAGATTCTTTTGTGCTGGTATAATCATAGATTGTGCCGAATCATAGATTTCCGTATTGGCTGGTGCTAACAAGAGCTAACTTATAAAAATAAAATGATTCATTACCACCTATTTTTTCCCCCTTGTTTCTGTAATTGAGAAAAATCCTCTATTATTTGGTCTTGGCATACCATCCTGGCACAATTGGAGGAACTCTGTTCTTGGCTACCACAGTTGGCAAGAAAAACAAACCCGAACATAGCCTTTGGGTAGAAACAGGGGGTCATATGCTTTGTTTTACCTTCATTTAAAAATGTTAGTTTCTTCCAAGACCAGAGGAGTTTCCCAGTGGAGAGGCTCAGGCTTATTTGCCTTATCTTTTGTCTTTAAACAATACAGGGTGGAGTGGGAGCCAGAACGGGTACCAGAAATAGTCTCTGGGGCCAAACCAATAAAATTCTGCTGGAGGCCCTGGGCAGAAGAAAGCTCTAGAATAGAATACTTTTTTTTTTTTTTTTGGTTTGGTTTTAAAAATCAACCAGATACTCCTGAAAAGGGGAGGTTACTTTTCTAAGTGCCTTTTTAGAAAATTACCCAGCAGATTGTCTCTCACAAATAGCCGGGTATGATCCACTGGTTGGTATTTAAATCTAACGATAATTACCAATTTTAGTTTAAACTCTTTGAAACTATAATATTGTCAAACTTAGGATTTCCTTTAAATTCTTAGCCTAAAAATCCTAAATGTTTCTGATCCTTTTCACTTACTAGTCATGTTGTAGAAAGAACAGAAATTGAGTTGCTGAATCTGCAGTCATTCTGGCCTCTCTAAAATGATATAAACTATGAGTTGCTTGTGGTATTGGCATAATAAAGTTAATTCGCTTTTAGTTAAATTACATACTTACCACTTTTTATCTAACTTTTTAGTTGAAAATACTTCGAATTTACAGATTATAAGAATATACACCCATATACCTTTTAATACAGATTCAATTGTTTTTAACATTTTGCTTCATTTGCTTTATAAATTCTTGCTTTCTGTATGCTTATATCTAAACCCCTTGAGTAAGTTGTATACAAAATGACTGTTTACCCCTAAATACTTAAGTGTGTGTTTCCTAAGTATTTTCTCTTACATAACCACAGTTGTCCACTTGAATAAATTTAGCAGTAACTGAATACTTCAATCTGTTGGCTGTATTTCAATGTTACCAAATTTTTCTGGCATGTTTTTCTTCTGGTACAAGATCTAATCTAGCATCATGATTTGCATTTTGATACTATGATCGGCAGAATAATGGTCCCCCAAAGATGTCTCATGCTGTGACTATATTACCTTCCATGGCAAAGAGTCTTTGCAGAATTAATTAAGGATCTGAGGATGGGGAGGGTATCCTGGGAATATCCAGGTGGACCCAATCTAATCACATAAATCCTTATGAGAGGGAGTTTAGGAACCAGAGAGAAGGTGTTACACCCCTGGCTTTGAAGATGAAGGGGCCACAAGCCAAGGAATGTGGGAGATCCCTGAAACCTAGAAAAGACACAGAGAAGGAGATTCTTCTGTAGAGCCTCTAGAAGAAACACCATGTAATCTGTGGTCACTTTGATTTCAGCCTGTTGTTTTTGTTCAGTCACTCAGTCCTGTCTGACTCTTTGCAACTCCATGGACTGCAGCACACCAGGCCTCCCTGTTTTTCACCGTCTCCTGGAGCTTGCTCAAATCCATGAGTCAGTGATGCCTTCCAACCATCTTGTCAGAATACGCATCCCAAGGTGTGATGCTACATTAAGGAATGATGTGTCCTCTAGTTATCACACCCAGAGGCACAGTGTCCATCTTCTCCCCATAGTGCTGCTTGTTTTAATCCCCTGGTTCAGGTGTTCCACTATTTCTGTGTATTTACTCATTAACAACTAAGCTGGGATCTTTGGGAAGATACTTGAAGACCATGTACGTTCCTTCATCAAAGTTCCTCTTGTAGATTGATTTTTACATGAACCAGTCTTTACTGTCATGTCAGTTTTTATTTTTTTAAAAGTCAAGGTTAAACAAAGAAGTCATTGGCAATACATAATGTTATCCTAAAAACATGGATCCCAGCCATCACCCCTTTGGATGATTTTACTTTCTCAACTATTTGTACCTTTTTTTGCTGGTCTGCCCCCTCTGGGTCTTCTCACATCTCCCTCACCAGTCAAGGATTTATTACTTGATATTTCAACTCTTCTTTAAAGGACAGTGGTTCTTCAAAACAAATACACCTGGTCATTTTATCCCTCTTCTTCATATACTTTGAATGGTTGCTCTTAGGAAAAGAAGCTCCTTAAACATGGCCTCCAAGACTCTGGTGATCTGGCACCTTTCCAAATTCTTCTTCAGTCCTGCAGCCTCACATGTCCCTTGCTGCCCCTGTTCCTTTCCTGCAAGTCTTTCTCTGAACCTAGTGTGCTGGTCAATCCTTTTCTTGGGATAACTCCTCTTTCATTTTCTTTTTTTTTCTTCTATGATTTTTCTTTTTTAAAAGAAAATGTTTCAATTGAAGTATAGTTGATTGTTCCCAGGAGATAGAGGACAGGGAAGCCTGGTGTGCTGCAGTCCATGGGGTCACAAAGGGTAGAACATGACTTAGTGACTGAGCAACAGTAGTTGATTTATAAATGTTGTGTCAATCTCTGCTATACAGCAAAATGACTCAGTTTTACATATACATACATTCTTTAATATTTTTTCCATTATGGCTAATCGAGAATATTGGCTATAGTTCTCTGTGGTATACAATAGGACCTTGTTGTTTATCCATTCTAAATGTAATAATTGGCATCTACTGACCCCACATTCCTTCCCCATTTCCTGGCAACCACAAGTCTGATCACTATGCCTGTGAGTGTTTCTGTTTCGTGGATAGGTTCATTTGTGCCATATTTTAGATTCCACATGGAAGTGATGTCATGATATTTGCCTTTCTCTTTCTGACTTACTTCACTTGGTGTGAAGTTTTATCCAGGTAGCTGCAAACGGCATTATTTTGTTCTTTTTTAAGACTTAGTAGTTTTCTGTTGTATTTATGTACCACATCTTCTTTATCCATTCCTCTGTTGATGGAGATCGGAGAAGGCAATGGCACCCCACTCCAGTACTCTTGCCTGGAAAATCCCATGGACGGAGGAGCCTGGTAGGCTGCAGTCCATGGGGTTGCTAAGAGTCGGACACGACTGAGCGACTTCACTTTCACTTTTCACTTTCATGCATTGGAGAAGGAAATGGCAACCCACTCCAGTGTTCTTGCCTGGAGAATCCCAGGGACGGGGGAGCCTGGTGGGCTGCCGTCTATGGGGTCGCACAGAGTCGGACATGACTGAAGCGACTTAGCAGCTTAGTTGATGGAGATTTAGGTTGTTTCCCTGTTTTGGCTATTGTAAATACTGCTGCTATGAATATAGGGGTGCATATATCTTTTTGAACTGTAGTTTTGCCCAGGTATATGCCCAGGAGTGGGATTGCTAAAGATCATATGGTAGCTCAAGTTTTAGTTTTCTGAGGAACTGCCATACTTTTTTCTACAGAGGCTGCACCAATTTACATTGCCACCAACAGCATAGGAGAATTTCCTTCGCTCTGCACCCTCTCTAGCATTTATTGTTTGTCTGACAAGTTCATTTTCAATTTCACTTCTTTAAGGAAGGAAGCCTTTACTCTCCTTGAGGAAGCCATACCCTCATATTAGAAACTTTTAATAGTACTCCTAGAATGGTAGTGCTTTTGTTTATTTGTGCAACTATTTAGTTGTAATCTATTTACCTATAAACTTCCTGAGGGCAGGAGTTCTGTAATTTTGCTTGTCCATCCTTACTGTCCAATGTATGACTATTGTTCAGTTGCTCAATCATGTCTGACTCTGCAACTGCATGAAATTCAGCACTCCAGGCTTCCCTGTCCATCACTATCTCCTGGAGTTTGCTCACACTCATATCCTTTGAGTCAGTGATGCTATCCAACCATCTAATCCTCTGTCGTCCCCTTCTCCTGCCCTCAATCCTTGCCAGCATCAGGGTCTTTTCTAATGACTGGGCTTTTAACATCACGTGGCCAAAGTATTGGAGCTTCAGCATCACTCTTTTCAATGAATATTCAGGGTTGATTTCCTTTAGCGTTGACTGGTTTGATCTCCTTGCTACCCATGGGACTCTCAAGAATCTTCTCCAGTACCACAGTTTGAAAGCATCAATTCTTCAGTGCTCAGCCTTGTTTATGGTTCAACTCTCACATCCTTACATGACCACTGGAAAAACCATAGCTTTGACTCTACAGAACTTTGTTTGCAAAGTGATATCTCTGCTTTTTCATATGCAGTCTAGGTTTGTCATAACTTTTCTTCCAAGGAGCAAGCGCCTTTTAATTTTGTGGCTGCAGTCACCATCTGCAGTGATTTGGGCACCCAAGAAAACAAAATCTGCCACTGTTTCCACTTTTTCCCCATCTATTTGCCATGAAGTGATGGGACCAGAAAATTAGAGATACCAAGGGAACATTTCATGCAAAGATGGGCTCAATAAAGGACAGAAATGGTATGGACCTCACAGAAGCAGAAGATATTAAGAAGAGGTGGCAAGAATACACAGAAGAACTGCACAAAAAAGAGCTTCATGACCCAGATAATCATGATGGTGTGATCACTGACCTAGAGCCAGACATCCTGGAATGTGAAGTCAAGTGAGCCTTAGAAAGCATCACTAGGAACAAAGCTAGTGGAGGTGATGGCATTCCAGTTGAGCTATTTCAAATCCTGGAAGATGATGCTGTGAAAGTGCTGCACTCAATATGCTAGCACATTTGGAAAACTCAGCAGTGGCCACAGGACTGGAAAAGGTCAGTTTTCATTCCAATCCCAAAGAAAGGCAATGCCAAAGAATGCTCAAACTACTGCACAATTGCACTCATCTCACATGCTAGTAAAGTAATGGTCAAAATTCTTCAAGCCAGGCTTCAGCAATATGTGAACCATGAACTTCAGATGTTCAAGCTGGTTTTAGAAAAGGCAGAGGAACCAGAGATCAAATTGCCAACATCCACTGGATCATCGAAAAAGCAATAGAGTTCCAGAAAAATATCTATTTCTGCTTTATTGACTATGCCAAAGCCTTTGACTGTGTGGATCACAATAAACTGTGGAAAATTCTGAAAGAGATGGGAATACCAGACCACCTGACCTACCTCTTGAGAAACCTGTATGCAGGTCAGGAAGCAACAGTTAGAACTGGACATGGAACAACAGACTGGTTCCAAATAGGAAAAGGAGTATGTCAAAGCTGTATATTGTCCCCCTGCTTATTTAACTCATATGCAGAGTACATCATGAGAAATGCTGGGCTGGAAGAAGCACAAGCTGGAATCAAGATTGCCAGGAGAAATGTCAATAACCTCAGATATGCAGATGCCACCACCCTTATGGCAGAAAATGAAGAGGAACTAAAAAGCCTCTTGATGAAAGTGAAAGAGGAGAGTGAAAAAGTTGGCTTAAAGCTGAACATTCAGAAAATGAAGATCATGGCATCTGGTCCCATCACTTCATGGCAAATAGATGGGGAAACAGTGGAAACAGTGTCAGACTTTATTTTTGGGGGGCTCCAAAATCTCTGCAGATGGTGACTGCAGCCTTGAAATTAAAAGACGCTTACTCCTTGGAAGGAAAGTTATGACCAAACTAGATAGCATATTGAAAAGCAGAGACATTACTTTGCCAACAAAGGTCCGTCTAGTCAAGGCTATGGTTTTTCCAGTGGTCATGTATGGATGTGAGAATTGGACTGTGAAGAAAGCTGAGCACTGAAGAATTGATGCTTTTGAAAAAACTGTGGTGTTGGAGAAGACTCTTGAGAGTCCCTTGGACTGCAAGGAGATCCAACCAGTCCATTCTTAAGGAGATCAGTTCCTGGGTGTTCATTGGAAGGACTGATGCTAAAGCTGAAACTCCAATACTTTGGCTATCTGATGCGAAGAGTTGACTTATTGGAAAAGACCCTGATGCTGGGAGGCATTGGGGGCAGGAGGAGAAGGGG
Source organism: Bos indicus x Bos taurus (assembly GCF_003369695.1). NCBI lineage: Eukaryota > Metazoa > Chordata > Mammalia > Artiodactyla > Bovidae > Bos > Bos indicus x Bos taurus. The sequence goes on from NC_040080.1 coordinate 101,939,187, forward strand.
ATGACAGAGAATGAGATGGCTGGATGGCATCACTGACTCGATGGACGTGAGTCTGAGTGAACTCCGGGAGTTGGTGATGGATAGAGAGGCCTGGCATGCTGCGATTCATGGGGTCGCAAAGAGTCAGACACGACTGAGCGACTGAACTGAACTGAACTGATGGAACCAGATACCATGATCTTAGTTTTTTGAATGTTGAGTTTTAAGTCAGTATTTTCACTCTCCTCTTTCACCTTCATCAGAGGCTCTTTAGTTCCTCTTAGCTTTCCACCATTAGACTGCATATCTGAGGTTGTTGATATTTCTCCCGGCAATCTGGATTCCAGCTTTTGAGTCATCCTGGCCTGCATTTCACATCTGCATATAAGTTAAATAAGCAGGGTGACATTACACAGTGTTGACATACTTCTTTCCCAATTTTGAACCAGTCTGTTGTTCCATGTCTGGTTCTAACTCTTGCTTCTTGACCTGCATTCAGGTTTCTCAGGAGACAGGTAAGGTGGTCTGGTATTCCCATCTCTTGAAGAATTTTCCACATTTTTTTTGTGATCCAGAGTCAAAGGCTTTAGCGCAGTCAATGAATCAGATGTTTTTTTGGAATTCCCTTGCTTTTTCTATGTTCCAAGCAGATGTTGGCAATTTAGTATCTGGCCCCTGTACCTTTTCTAAATCCAGATTGTACACCTGGAAGTTCTTAGTTCATATACTGCTGAAGCTTAGCTTGAAGGATTTTAAGCATAATCTTGCTAGCATATGAAATGAGCACAATTGTATCGTAGTTTGAACATTCTTTGGCATTGCCCTCCTTTGGTATTAGAATGAAAATTGACCTTTTTCAGCCCTGTGGCCACTGCTGAATTTTCCAAATTTGCAGCATCATCTTTTAGGATTTGAAATAGCTCAGCTACAATTCCATCACCTCCACTAGCTTTGTTCATAGTAATGCTTCGTAAGGCCCACTTGACTTTGCACTCCAGGATGTCTGGCTCTAGGTGAGTGACCACACCATCATAGTTATCTGGTTCATTAAGATCTTTTTTGTACAATTCTTCTGTGTATTCTTGTCACCTCTTCTTAATCTCTCTGCTTCTTTTAGGTCCTTAAAATTTCTGTCCTTTATTTTGCCCATTTTTGCATGAAATATTCCCTTGATATCTCCAACTTTCTTGAAGAGATTTCTAGTTTTTCCCGTTCTGTTGTTTTCCTCTATTTCTTTGCGTTGTTCAACATAAGAAGGCTTTCTTGTGTCTCCTCACTATTCTCTGGAACTCTGCATTCAGTTGGGCATGTCTTTCCCTTTCTCTTTTGCCTTTCACTTCTTTTCTCAGCTATTTGTAAGGCTTCCTTAGACGGTCATTTTGCCTTCTTGCATTTCTGTTTCTTGGGGATGGTTTTGGTCACCATGTCCTGTACCTTGTTAGGAACCTCCATCCATAGTTCTTCAGGCACTCTGTCTATCAGATCTAATCCTATGAATCTGTCACTTCCTCTGTAAATGATAAGGGATTGGTTTAGATCATTTCTGAATGACCTAGTGGTTTTCCCTACTTTCTTCAATTTAACTCTATATTTTACAATAAGGAGCTCATGATCTGATCCATAGTCAGCTCTAGGCCTTATTTTTGCTGACTGTAAGGAGCTGCTCCACCTTTGGCTGCAAAGAACATAATCCATCGATCATCTGGTGATGTCCACGTGTAGAGTCATCTCTTGTATTATTGGAAGAGGGTGTTTGCTATGACGAGTGTGTCCTCTTGGCAAAACTCTGTTAGCATTTGCCCTGCTTCTTTTGTACTCAATGTATGATAGGCACTTATGTGCTGAAAGTGAAGATGGAAGGAAGGATCACATGTAATCACTTGTAATTTCCCTGAGGTACCAACTGAATAGAATCCATAAGATTATGATGATGCGGTGAATGACTGTAACTCATCACACAGTTTTTGCACCTCAGTGTTTTACTCATCTTCTTTTAGATATGTACGCATTTCGTAAAAAGGTTTAGGTCTAAGAGTAATATCATGCTATTTTGACGAATCATGATTTCCATGAGCCTTCTGTTATGCTGCTACTTTTAACTGAGTCATTTCCTTAATCAAGAACTTTCTCATTGTTCTCAGTGATTGAAGGCTGAAAGCCAGATTCCTGAGTCTGATGTTCATAAGCTTCCATAATAACCTTCTTGCCCCACACCAATCACCTCATCTTAATGCCCATTATTTTGCAACACAAACTCGTCTCCCAGTCAGGTGAGTCCCACCCTCCTAGAATCACCTTGAAGTGAAAGTGTTAGTCACTCCGTCTTGTCCGACTGTTTGTAACCCTATTAGCCCACCAGGCTCCTCTGTCCATGGAATTCTCCAGGTAAGAATACTGGAGTGGGTTGCCATTCTTTTCTATTCTCAATTCCAAGACTGCATGGTTTAGCTTCTCTTTGCTAGGAATATTCTTTCCTCTCCCACCCACTCATCCAAATTCTATCCACAGAATTATGCAGTATCCTGGGACTGAGTGCATCTTAGTGGTCATCTCCTCCAAGGTCAGCTTAAGATCCCTATTTCTCATAAGACCATTTCCTACTGTCCCAGAGCATGCTCTCTTCCCTGCATCAGTGGCCAGTAAAAACTGACACCACCCCTAATCTATGCTTCTGCTGGGTGCTTGTGTGGGACAGGGTGATGAGCAATACTGATGTGGTATCTATTCTGTGGGCCTTATCTGTTACTTTATTATCTCTGAATTTCTATAGAATTTGTCTCGAAACTAATCATTTGGGGTGAGTGAGTGAGTGATGTCGCTCAGTCGTGTCTGACTCTTTGTGACCCCATGAACTGTAGCCTACCAGGCTCCTCCATCCATGGGATTTTCCAGGCAAGAATACTGGAGTGGGTTGCCATTTCCTTCTCCAGGAGATCTTCCTGACCCAGGGATTGAACCCAGGTCTCCCACATTGCAGGCAGATGCTTTACTGTCTGAGCCACCAGGGAAGTCCATCATTTGGGGTAGTTAATCATATATTGCTTACACAGCTATTTAAACTTGTATGTGTTATGGATCTGTCTCATACTATTGTTATGAGAAGTGATTAAGATGTGAAAAACCCAAGATATAGTGTACATGCAATAATTGTTCTATGTCCTCACAATTATTTTTATGTTATATTTTCTCTTTTTACTATATTTATCTAAAGATTAGGGATCAACCCTTTTACCCTGTTGTATTTCCTTACCATTTGAGCAGGTACTAGCTACTCAAAAGCTACTTACCAGTAAACATTTAACTGCTGGCCCAAAAAATGTCTGATTTACAAATCTTGAGGGAGCCTCCCTTATTTGTTTAGATTCCTTTGGTTCTTGCTAACAGTAATGAACTCAAGCTTCACCAAAAAAAGAAAAAGTCCCATTACTATAAGGATACTGAAGAATAGCATTTCAAGTCAAGGGGAGGGATGCAGCCAGGCCTCATGAAGGGATTCAGGTTTTCCTTTCCCCTTCTCTGCCTCTCTGCCTCATTCTGTTTCACCTGTGCAGAATTTTTTGTGTGTGTTTTCAGTCACCTGATGGCTTAATAGCTGCCCCAGAGCTCCCACACTCACATAGTACAGTTTGACCCTGCTCAGAGACTAGTTACCAGTTCTTATCACTACTACCTTTTTGGGGGGGGACTTTCCGATGGACCCATTTGTCTCAGGACGCTGTTATTGTCCAGTCAGCTGTGGCTGCTGGGCAAGGCCACTGTTTGTAATTGTGGATCCTGAGGATCCACCCCTATGATTTGAAATGCTTCCTATAGAAATGGAAGTCAGTCTGGTAGACACTGTACTTGTCTACTTCTAGCTCTCATATAATATTTCTTTCAAAGGAATAAGTATAAAATGTTAGGTAAATGAATAAAACGTTAACATTAAACACTATTTTTTAGGTGGCTCTTTTGTATACTCAAACTACAGGGCCCATCTTAATAAGTAAGTGGTTACATTAAGATACTTTCAGAACATCTAGACCATTACTACCTGAAAAAATAGCATAGAAGCCACATGTTGTTAAGTTGCTTAGTCGTGTCTGACTCCTGCGACCCCATGGACTGTAGCCCACCAGGCTCCTTTGTCCATGGAATTTTCCAAACATGAATACTGGAGTGGATTGCCATTTCCTCCTCTAAGGGATCTTCCTGACCCAAGGATCAAACCTGTGTCGGCTGAGATCTTGGCAGGCAGATTCTTTACCACAGAGCTATCTGGGAAGCCCAGAAGCCACATATATAATGTTAAATTGTCCAGTAGCTGCATTAAAATAAAAAGAACATGAAAATTATAATAAAGTTTATTAGTCTAATATATTCAAAATGTGATCACTGTACCTTGTAAACCATATAAAATTATCAACATATTTTAATTTTTAATATTTATTCAGAATCTACTGTGTATTTCATATCTACAGTACACTCCAGTTCAAACACTAAATTTTCATCAGAAATATTTACTCATTTAGATTTTTATAAAATTGACAATTGAAAACACAGATTCACATACCTAAGCTTTTCCAAAGATTCTTAAAAGTGTTCCAGTCACCAAATCACATAATAATTTTCTAACTTTCAACATGTTGAATTAGTTAAGCAACATTAATATTTTAGTTCCTCAGTCATACTGGCCACATTTTGAGTGATGAGTAGCTGAAGGTGGCAAATGGTCCCTCTATTGGCTCACACAGATTAGACAGAGATATTTTAGAGACTTGCCTAAAATCACAACGTGTGTTAACAGAGTTAGGACTAGACAGCCTCTAGTTCATCAGGGCCGCCCTCATCTCCCATGTTGACCTTTCTTCCTGGTGCTATTTTGTATCTGGCTCAGAGGCCATTTATAGGCCCGCCTGGGGAAACAACATGTATTTATAGTGTTTGGACTGATTACCATCTTAATCAGATTGAGGTTTCTACTCGCTTTAATTAAAGCGAGAAAATGCAGTTAGATGTCTGCAGTGAACACTGAAGACCCAAATTAATTGTTTAGAGAGAGGACTAAAATAAATCATGACAAAACCCAGCTCAAAAAAGGAGTTAAGATTTTGGAGACTCTACAGCAGTAACTTGAGCACACAATATTTTACGACGTGTTTTTGTAGGAATGTTTTAAAGTTGCCTGCCCATGAAATGTTCGAGATTGGCAAGGAGTGTCTGCTTTCTGGTCCTAAGAGTAAAAACCAGAAGGAGTAAGGAGAGTCCATTAAAGTCAATTGATGGTGATGGTTTAGTCGCTAAGTTGTGTCCAACTCTTGTGATCCCATGGACTGTAGCCCACCCAGGCTCCTTTGCCCATGGGATTTCCCAGGCAAGAATACTAAAGTGGGTTGCTATTCCTTTCTCCAGGGGATCTTCCTGACCCAAGGATCCAACCTTGGTCTTCTGCATTGCAGGTGGATTCTTTACTGGCTGAGCCACCAGGGAAGCCTGCTGAAAGCAATTAGCATTTGCAACAGTTACTGGAAGAAATCTGGTTCCTATAATGTAGTTCTGGATTCATTGAAATGAGACAGAGCCATTTCTAATTCCTAAGTAATCTCTTAATCGAGTTTAAGGACCAGTGTGTCTCGTCCAGAAGTTGGACCACACGAGTCATGGAGAACCCAGCAGAAGAAAGTGCTACAGCTGTATGTGTTTTGACTGTATTTACTGATGAAAGAACTAGGCAAGGGCTTGGGAGTCTTGGTTTCTAATATTTGTTTTAAATTTGTTGTGTAACCTTGGTGAACCACTTCACTGCTTGAGACCTTCCTTGATTTTCCCATTTATGACATTGGTGGGACGGGACCAGATGGCCTTTAGCATCTCTTCCAGATCTAAAGCATTGTGATTCTGTTGGCATAGTGCCAGATTCTTTTTGACTGACCAGCCAGGAGGTAAATGCTGGAAGCACAAGAGGAAAGAAAGGGGTGCTTTGTGCCTGTGGGCATTCATACTTCTAATTCTGGCAAGATTGAAGGTTGACACACATTAAAGAAAACAAAACAGAAACAATCAAACTGGGCGGTAATGCTGGTAATTAGATTAGTTGGATTAGAAGATGGGGTGGAAGGCTTATTGTGAATATTCCTCAGAAGCCTCATAGTTTATGAGCCAGGGCTTTGCTCCCTCAGAATCTCTAATGGGTGTTGTACCCCAGCTCCTTTGTGGAGAATTCCCTCACAGTGCACATACCTCCGTGAGGCTTCCTGACGAAGCAGACACATATCTCCCAAAGAACAGTTACTAAACGGAAAAGTAGTGCCAAGTACCTCCGTGAAGAAACGTTAGTGTGTGTTTTGTCCACTTTCAGATTCTAGTTCCAAAAGGCTTCTGGACTGCTCTTGGAGACTCTTCATCTAAGACTGATGCAGAATCCTGTGTCAAATGTTTTCAGCTAATAAACCAGAAGTTTCTTAAATGAAGCAGAGGATGGAGAGAAGAAGGCAGGCCAGATTTAGCAAGTCTCTCGGATGTTTTTATTTCAGTCACGGTCTCAAATTTACCAGTTCTGGGTCTGCAGAGATATTATATCACACATCCTGTGAAATTCACGTATCTATTTTATATTTGTGTGAATGTGTGAGTTTTCATTGTTGGTTTTTGGAAGTGGTCATATTCTTAATTATGTTTAGAATGCTTTCAATCATAGTTTTTCTTTTTTTAATCTTATTAATTTGGTGCTTATGGTACTTTAAAATCCTTAGGAAGTTCATAGTTTTTACCCAGATCTTCTGTGGTGGTGGCATGCGAGCAGGTCAAGGACATTGATTTAATGTCATCGATTCAGTTAGCATTCTAGAATGATACATGTTATATATCATTTATATATACACACACAAACATGAATAGAAAGCATATGTTGCTCCAATAATCCTAAGTAGAGCTGTTATAATTGATCCAGAAAATGTAAGACAGAGGCTACCAAAAAAGAAGGTAAGAAATTAAGAGTATGAAGTTAAGGAAAATCCAGACAAATTTTCCCTTTCAAAGCAAAAAAGTATATTTCTTTTGGTGTGTATATAGGTGAATAAAACATTACGTTATATGTACTTCAGGAATTTGAAACATACTCTTTACATCACCTCTTTGATGTCCTGTCTGACTCTATCAACTTTACTGATCTTTCACATTCTTCTAGTGAAATAGAGAATGTTATTTATATCTTACATTCTTCTAATATCTATTGTGAGTTAATAGCTGTGCAATATAAAACTATTTGTTTAAAATGGTCTCTGAAAGATGAGTGACAGTAATGCCTGTTTATTAAGGTAAAGGAAAAATTTAAATTTGTGAATTGCACACTTTTAATTATCTATTTCCTAATCATAATAATCTTGTAAGAGTTGAAAAACAGACTTCATATCATCTCACAAATGAAATATTTAGGTCACTGTGTTTTGCTGTCTACAAATCATTGACTAGATTTAATTAAAAAGAAAATGCGAATCTGCTTGATGTTCTAGTCAAGGCTGGTTTCCTTTCTTGTAGGCAGACAAGTTAAAACTGGCTGATAGTTAATATTGTTTACCTCAGTTTTATCTTTCCTAAATGCAATAAACTTTAAAAGCTAAAATATAGCTGTTTAAACAGATTAGTGAAAAGAAATAACTTTGAATTGATTATATAGTCTTTCCAAGAAAATTATGCAGAATGTATAATGAATGAAATACAGTTAAAGGTGTTTAGAAATATATTTTTCAGCAGTGTAGTCTCGATGTTTATGTCAAATATCAATGAATTTTTCATAACTTTAAAGGGGCAGATATTGGGCTAGGATTCGATTATGGGATTTCCATGATTTAACAGTAAGAAATTACAGGTTTAGGGTTGAAAAATGTTTCTGGGAAAAATTGATTGCTTGGACTGTTGATTAGGTATGTGAAAACAAGGGTGGGTGGCCATGGGGCGAGTAGTCATAGCTAAATAAGAACTTGAATGAGGAATGTAAACATAGAGTTCAGTTGAAGATAGAGATAAACAGAAGTGACATAAGCACCCCAGAGTTCCCAGTTTAAAACTAAGAAACATATAAACAAGCTCCTTTCTGCTTTAACCACAAAAAAGCAACAAACAAAAAGAAAAAACAACCTGTTCATTTAAGGCAAAGACCACAGTACCTTAATTCAGAATAGGGGAATTTGATTTTGGTTCCTACACGTCAGAGCATCAGAGAGAAGGACAGGTGAGCTTGTTCATAAAGTGGAGCAAGGACAGAGTTTGAAAAGATTAATACATGAGCTGTACTTGCCATGGAAAAATTTGCACAATTTCAGTGGGATGAACTAATTGGTGAAGGCTGTTTTACCATATAAATACTACTAAAGTAGTATTTACAGAATGTACTGTTTCCCATTCCTAGGAAATCTGCCCCTTGCTGATAGGGATGACTATCTAAAGGGAATTATTGCTGTCTAAGTGGAGGGAAACTTGGGAGAGCAATCAGCCTCCAAAGAAAGACTGACAGCTTGTAAAGAGACTTGTTAATGATGCAAATATGAACTTGCATGTGCTTAAGATAAGCACTGATTTTATAAAACAAGGAGTTCATTCTCAGTGTATTTTGGAAACAGTCTTTGAGAACTTGGTTGGTGAGTCAAATGAAATGGCCAAATTGAACTAATTCCCACTAGGAGTTTGTTTATTCTACTTATCTGAAGTCAGAGCCAACACTCCCTAAAAGTTTTGAATGGCATTTAATGCTTCCAGAAATTGCAACGTACCTATCTGTAGAGAAACCAGTTTCCCCTTTGGCTGGGTCATATTAATTAAAATTGTTCTATGAAATAAATATAAAATGGCTCTCTTGTATAATTTAGAAAACACGAATTACATGACTTTCACCCACAGAGATATTTTGCTGGTAAGTAGAAAAATAAAGTATAGTGGGTTTTGTTCATTTTACATGACATCGGTTACCCTCTCTGATTATGTGTTTTTATTACAATAGAAATAATTTAAAATTATGTGAGATCTTAATAAGCCAAGACCATTTTACCTTTTCTATCTTATTTTTTTCATTATAACATTTTAACAGTTAAAAATATAAATCAGAACCTAGACTTCAAAGTTTTTTATAAGAGAAAAAAGAATATTGTAATATACAATGTATGTAAATTTCCAATTATTTTAAGTGGTGTCACATTCATTTTTAAAAATGTTATAATTCATTCTAATATACTAAGAAGTTTTCCCTAATAATCTAAACCGTTATTTATCTGCAAATGTATAAGAGGGGTTGGCAAACTACACTCTACAGACCAGATCCCGTATGCTGCTGATATTACATGGACAGCCAGCTGAGTTTGTCTTTTTACAGATGAACATTTACAGTCTACTTGATAATAGAGAATGCTTTTAACCCTAAGTGAACAAAAATGTTGACCCAAAATAAAGAATTCCATTCTTCTTATTGCTAAACCTGTGTTACAAAAGAAGCTAAATAATTATGCAAAAGAAATTGTATCCAATTATAATCATTACTTTTTAAATGGTAATAAGAATGGGTAGAAATTCATTTTCTCTTATATAACTGGACCTACACAATATTCTTGATTTTTGCCTTTTGGCATACAAAGCTTGAAAATATTTGCCATCTAGCCCTTTCCAGAAAATGTTGGGACCCTTGTTATGTAGTATTTTCTCTCACTTTTTTTTTTTTTTTTCACTTCTATATCAGTTAAGCAATTAGTTTCTGAGCAACACCCATATGCCAGACACTATTCTAGGTCTTAGGAACACCACAGGGAACACAATTTTATAAAAAATCCTACCCTCATGAAACTTAAATTCAAATTATGTACCTCATCTCCTCAAAACTACCTTACTTCCATTTTCCCTTTCTGTAGAGGGGCAAAATGAGGTTCAGAAAATTTATGTAGCTTGTCGGGATTCTCTCAGCCAGAATTGAACCCAGTTTTGCTTGATTCCAAGGCTTGAGCTTCCAACCAGTGGACAGGGCTGGCTTCATGAGTGGGGCTCCACACTTGGTTTCATGCTTGCTGTCACCATCGTGAAACTCTTCATCATTTTTTGAACACGTTTTGAGCAGTAAATACATTTCCATTTTGCTATTAGCCCCACAAATTATGTAGCTGGTCCTGCCACTAAAGCAAAAGTGCTTCTCTCCCAGACCAGGGCTATTTTTTTTTTTTAACACCCACAGAAACTCAGCTATGAAGAAGTTTTGAAATCTATCAAGATCCTGAGAAAAATAAGCCATTATTGATCCACTGATTCATATTCTAGTTCCCCAAAAGACTGGAAGTTCCTTGAAGAACATAGGAACCTTTCCCACTATAACTTTCTAAAAAAATTTCTCTGGGTTAAATTCATTTCAGAATACAGTAAGTAAGAAATAAATATGCTTCCATAGAATTAAATTTTGCAGTATCTGAACCTTGTCAAGGGCTCTGTCTTAATTTTATCTCCATGGAAGGGCAAAATCTTTACCATCAACAATTTCTTCTGATCTTTATGCATTTGGAAATTTTGAAACAGCTGTTAGATACGACTTAAGAAAAACCTAAGAACAAACCTGTTCTGATATAAGGAAGTCTTTTGTCCAGTAATCAGTGACTGTACTTAAAACAGGTGCTTTGTCTTCTTTTAATTTCTTACAGCCTAGTCATTGTTGGATAAGCGAGATGGTGGAACAACTGTCAGTCAGCTTGACTGATCTTCTGGACAAGTTTTCGAATATTTCTGAAGGCTTGAGTAATTATTGTATCATAGACAAACTTGTGAAAATAGTTGATGACCTTGTGGAGTGCATGGAAGAACACTCATCTGAGGTAACTTTGTATTGGGACTGCTTTTTATTACTCATCTCTGTAACCTATGGCTGATAAGTGGTGGCAGGGTTGGGGACGTGTTTGTGAGATTTTTAACGTATAAATTTTTAATTAAAAAAAATTTTGAAGATGAGCACAAAAAAATAAATGTTTGTAGTTATATCACAACTGAAATGTATATTAAGACAATTAAATGTTGTCACTTAATATAAAAATAAATGTATTCACAATACACTTATAAAAACAACCCTGACTGTATCTCATGGATAAAGTTCTCATAGCCTTCCTATGAGGTTACCAATGTTCATTTACCTTTAAATGGAAAATTGCCTATAATGAACACTTGACCTCTTATCTATAGTAATAATATCACAACAGAGAAGTGCATTTTAATGTCTTTGGGTCATTTGATGATTAGTTGTCACTTCAGAGTATGGGTATAGCAATGCTTTGGATTCGAAGCATATTAAAGAAGCAATGTACCCACTAGAGATTAAGGATGAGATGCTGGAGGTCAAATCCTGGCTTTGTTCAAAAATAGTTTTGCTCACCTCCTTTCCACATAAAATGGGGACAATAAGAGGAGTCGATATTACATGATTAATGATGAGTTTTTATTCATCATTATGAATGAATTTTTATCATTCAAATTTGGCAAAGTAAAATGTTAACAGTTTTTTTAAAATTTTATTACACTGTGTCTATATAATAAATGACCTCTTGGGACACCTGTTTTGACATAGAGTTCACAAGACAAGGTTTAGCCTACAGGCCTTCTTGAAGTTCAAACCTAAGGCTTTAACCATGATGCAGTATGAAAGTGAAAGTGAAGTCGCTTAGTCGTGTCCGACTCTTTGCGACCCCATGGACTGTAGCCTATCAGGCTCCTCCGTCCATGGAATTTTCCAGGCAAGAGTGCTGGAGTGGATTGCCATTTCCTTCTTCAGGGATCTTCCCGACCCAGTAATCGAACCTGGGTCTCCCGCATTGCAGGCAGAGGCTATACCGTCGGAGCCACCATAGTAACAGTCAAATACTCTGTCTCCATTCAAATTCTAGTCACTCTCTAAGACCCAACCTCCATCCCATTTGTGCTCTCCAATCTTGAAATTCTCATAACGCCAGTAACCTAATCACGACTGAGCGACTTCACTTTCACTTTTCACTTTCCTGCATTGGAGAAGGAAATGGCATCCCACTCCAGTGTTCTTGCCTGGAGAATCCCAGGGACAGGGGAGCCTGGTGGGCTGCCGTCCATGGGGTCGCACAGAGTCGGACATGACTGAAGTGACTTAGCAGCAGCAGCATAATTCATCTTTTCTACTGTTTTACTTTCTAATTTCCCAATCAGAATGTATCGTATATTCAATGACATCTTAGAGTTAGCATCCCTTTTTATCATATCAGTATGAATGATGTACTAATGGCAATGATAAGGAGAGGTCACAGAAAGTAGAGTATACCAGACAAGGTGTCATGAAGGAAATAAGATATGCCCTAGGTCCTGAAAGATGAATTAATTGGTCAATAAATGGCAGTTTATCTAGAAGAGCATTCCAGATACCAAAAGGTGTACATTTACTAACCATGGCACTTTGGCTAGAACCCAAGAGATTCATACCAGGTGGTATCTCTCAGTTGTTCCAGAGGTTAACATATATATAAAACACTTAGAGTAGTACATAGTAAGTGGTACATAGGTGTTAACTCTAATTATTATTACCTGCTTTTATTTGTAGATAACCATGTTTGAGAAGATCCCCTGGAGAAGGGAAAGGCTACCCACTCCAGTATTCTGTCCTGGAGAAGTCCATGGACTGTATAGTCCATGGGGTCACAAAGACAGACTGAGAAACTTTCACTTTTCATATATTTATGAATTCCTAAAATATAGCTTTGACTTGTTTGGGGATTTTATAGAAAATCATATTCTTTTTATGCTTTTGAGACTTGCTTCTTTCACTCCACATTGTTTATAAGATATCCACATTGATTATTACAGCCGTAGTTGATTTTTTTTTTTTTTTTACTGTTCATAAACATTTCATTGATTCAATATACCACTAATTTATTAAACCACTCTCCTGTTGATTGGTGTAAGAATTTATAAACACTGCTGGCAAGAACTTGCTTAATATGCCTCCTGGTACATCTTGCAAGAGTTTCCTTAAAGTAGTTACCTAGGAGTGGAATTTCTGGGTCACAGGATGGCAGCGTGTCCAACCTTACTAATATCAAAGGGCCAATTTATGTCATTCCACTGGTATATAAGAGACCCCCTCTGCTCCAGATCCTTGCCAGTATTTATCATCATTAGACTTTTTAATTAGTGCATATTTGGAGCATGTGTTGTGTATATTTTTAATGAGAAGTAATGATTTTAATGAACATCTTTAAAGAGAACAGTCTATAGTTTGTTGTTAGGATTATTTCATTGTTTTGACGTTGCTTTCACCTTATTCGCCCTCGCCACCACCCTCTTCCTTTTATCCGGAATTGAGCCCCAGACTGAACTGCATAGAGTCATTTGTCCTATAGTGCCAGTTTGAATTACGAGTTTTAAAACAGTTGTCTAGAGACTTCCCTGGTGCTCCAGTGGTTTAAGACTCTGGGCTTCCACTGCAGGGTGTGTAGGTTTCATCCCTGGTTGGGAAACTAGATTCTGCATGCCCTGTGGAGAGGCAAAAAAAGACTGTAAAAATCTAATTCAAATCTAACTCAATAGATATGTTCCTAAAATATTAACAATGTTACTTAAAAACAAACAAAAAACTGTTGTCTAAAAGTGTCGGTTTCACTTGAGTCTGTCAAGGACATATTTGTGGTCTATTACTTTGACATTAGTTAAATCTGCAGACTATTTGAAAAACCTAATCTTGTGTTTTTTTTTTTTTCCTTCTTCTAGAATGTAAAAAAATCATCTAAGAGCCCAGAACCCAGGCAGTTTACTCCTGAGAAATTTTTTGGAATTTTTAATAAATCCATCGATGCCTTCAAGGACTTGGAGATAGTGGCTTCTAAAATGAGTGAATGTGTGATTTCCTCAACATCAAGTCCTGAAAAAGGTAAGATATATATTCCTAATATATATGTAGAAAGCAAGACTGAATCTTTTATGTATAGGTAAGAATCTACCTCTGACTCAAATATATATGTAGCTAGAAACAGACATGTGTGTGTATGTATGTCTAATATAAAAGCAAATATCAGTGGCATGAAAAAAAAAACAGTTATATATTTGTTGGTGTTCAAGCCCAAACAATACTTAACCATCTTCAAAGTACAGAATTGCACATGAGTAAACGATATATGAGATAGTCACTCATTTTCACCTGATATTTACTAGTAATATACAATTATATTCTTCTTCACTTCCAGTCTTCTTAATGTCCCCTTCTCAAATCTTTTCCTTAGGGGTCTAATTCTGAGTCATGAATTCTCATCTTCATCACTTACCCTGTACTGAGACTTCCTCCCCGCTACCATCCCTATGATATGAAATTTTAATTTCATTACTTATTTTGAAAAAGTGATCAATTGCCAACCATTTGCATTATTTACATTTGTTCTGTAACGTGACTTTGGTGAATTTCTTAATAAAAATAGAAAAGCAGGACCAAGTATAAAATAAATAGGATCTGAATGATCCAGATTTGGGAAGCAGGCCTGGAAAGTACTCTAATATTGCACTTCACCTTTTGAGGACTCTTTAATTTATGTAAATCGCCATGCAACACTGACACATTATTGCTTTCTATTTAGATTCCAGAGTCAGTGTCACAAAACCATTTATGTTACCCCCTGTTGCAGCCAGCTCCCTTAGGAATGACAGCAGTAGCAGTAATAGTAAGTACATATATCTGATTTAATGCATGCATGGCTCCAATTAGCTTCTGTTAGGAGTATTGCATGAGCTTTAAAGGAAATTTCTACAATCATTACTATTAATTCTGTTCTCTTACTATTCTTGCTGTTATGATTTTCCTGAGAATTAAATAATTAGGTTTGCACAATTGGATTTCCCTAAAGCTGGAGATAATGTTTAATTGGGGTAATACATTTTCTGCTAAGATAGTTTTCAATAAGGCATGAAATTACTTTTAGATGATTTAAGCTTTTTTCATTGTTGACTTGAAATATATTTTGCATGGAATTTGCCTGACAAAAAAATGGAATTTTAAAATGGAAAATAGAGGTGCTGGCTGTGTAAAATTCCAAGGATATCTTCTGTTTTGTTGTGTATAACACTATTTACTACTGTATGTTTGGAAATTTGATTTTTTTTTTATTTTACTATAAAATCATATGTTGGGGAACAATATGCTTCTTTCTCTGAAATTTCTATCCTTGTTCGTGAAGAAGAATCCAGTTTCCTGGAAGTCTAATGTCCTTTTTTCTTTCAAATGTAATCCCATGGACAGAGGAGCCTGGAGAGCTATACAGTCCATGGGGTTGCAAGAGTCGGCCACAACTGACAGACTAAACTTACCGACCTAGGCAAAGGTCACTATAAGGGTCATTGGATTTACTAAATATTCTGACCCTCTAGTCTCATGGATGCTGTAGGAGGAAAAAATTCATCCTGTGATCTTAGCTGAGAAGATCGTCTCTTAAAAGTTAGTGATGGGACACTCTCATATGTTCAAGAGCATCAAAGACCTATCTGTAAAAAGCGGATTCATTTTGATATTTGGCAAAACTAATACAATTATGTAAAGTTTAAAAATAAAATAAAAAAAAAAGCTCATGAATAAAAAGTAAAAAAAAAAAAAAGAGTAATCAATTTAATACAAATCCACAACAGCAATGCTGCAACTCAGAAATTAAAAGGAAAACCTCTAAAATCTATCTGTTTTGGATGTTTTGCCACCAAAACCTGACCTGAATTGTGATGAGGCTATTTGTAATCTTTACCCTCTAAAACTGGGTATGCCTTTCACTAAGAAATATTAATGTGTTTGACTATAGGGTGCTACTCATACCTCATTGAGGATATTATATAATATACAATATTTATAGGACAGAAATGTTCTAAAATCTAAAATTCTGAATACCCATTGGATTTGAAAAATTTGAAGACACTATATATGTTAAGGTCTTTTTTACTAAGAATTTTATTAATCTTTTCAAAGAAGCAGTTTTTGACTTTTAAAATTCTGTTAGTATTTCATTGATTTATAATCTAACCTTTCATAATTTCCCTACATCTGCCTTGGGTTTAATTTGTTCAACTTTTTCTAAGTTCTCAAGGTAGAAAAATTAGATCATTGACTCTAAACCATTCTTCTTTTCTAAAATAAGCACTTAAAGGTATAAATGTCCTTATAAGCAGCTTTAGCTGAATTCCACATATTTTGATATATTGTGTTTCCATTATCATTTCTTTAAAAATAATTTTCCTTATAATTTCTTCTTTTGTTCATGGGAATATAAAAGTGGGTTGTTGTCTAAAAATATGTGATTTTTCTAGATATCTTATTCAGTTCTGTTCAGTTCAGTTGCTCAGTTGTGTCCGACTCTTTGCGACCCCATGAATACGCAGCATGCCAGGCCTCCCTGTCCATCACCAACTCCCGGAGTTCACTCAAACTCGTGTCCATTGAGTCAGTGATGCCATCCAGCCATCTCATCCTCTGTCGTCCCCTTTTCCTCCTGCCCCCAATCTCTCCCATCATCAGAGTCTTTTCCAATGAGTCACCTCTTCGCATGAGGTGGCCAAAGTACTGGAGTTTCCAGCTTCAGCATCATTCCTTCCAAAGAACACCCAGGGCTGATCTCCTTTAGAATGGACTGGTTGGATCTCCTTGCAGTCCAAGGGACTCTCAAGAGTCTTCTCCAACACCACAGTTCAAAAGCATCAATTCTGTGGAGCTCAGCTCTCTTCACAGTCCAACTCTCACATCCATACATGACTACTGGAAAAACCATAGCCTTGACTAGACGGACCTTTGTTGGCAAAGTAATGTCTCTGCTTTTCAATATGCTATTTAGGTTGGTCATAGCTTTTCTTCCAAGGAGTAAGCGTCTTTTAATCTTATTAATGATTTCTAAATTAACTCCATTATTGTCAAAGAACATACAGTGTAGTCTTGTGAGATTTATTGAGACATTTTGTGAATATTAAAGTTCCAGGTGTAGCATTCTGAAATTTGATACAAGTGGTTGATAAAGTTCAAATCTTCTGTCCTTATTACATTTTTGGTCAAATTTTTAATTGTTTACTGAGAGGGGAGCATTAAAAATCTTTCCTTTTGATTGTGGATTTGGTTATTTCTTGTTTTGGTTCTATGATTTTTGCTTCACCTACTTAGCAGCTCTATTATTAAGTACTTACATATTTATTATTGTTATATCTTTCCTGATTTACATCTTACTGAAATATTCCTTATTAACTCTGCTAGAGCTCTTGTCTTGAAGCATATTTTGTTTGACATTGGTAGAGCCAGCCTTTCTTATATTTACTGTTTTCATATATATTGTTTTTCTTCTTGTCTTTATTTTGAAAGTATCTCTCTGATAGGATGCAGTTGGGCCCTGCTATTTTATCTAGTCCCTTATTTTCATTAATTAGGTTGTTTCACCCATTTTGTATTTAATGCAGTTATCGGTGTGGTTAGATGTGGGTCTACCATTTTGTGATTGGCACCACATGCTTACTGATCCCCTGTTCCTCCTTTCCAGCCCTCTTTTGTGTTCATTGATTGATTGACTTTTAGTGCTCTATTTTAATTACTTCTGTTGTCTTTTCAACAGCACCTCTTGACATCATTTTGTGGTTGCTTTAGGAATTGCCATATACATCTTAACTTGTAGCATTCTATTTAATCTTGCAGCACTTCAGAAACAATGTAAGAACCTTGCAACAGGATGTTCCACTTGCCTATAACCCCTTTTGTGCTGTGTTGACATATATCTTTATGCAGGTTATAAACCTCACAATACAGTCTTAAAATTATTGCTTAAAACCATCTTTTCAAGAGAAGGAAAAAAATTCTTTTACATTTACCCACATATTTATTATTTCTTGTTACTCCTCATTTCCTCTTGTAAATCCAAGTTTCTGTCTGGCGTTAATTCCTTTCTGGCTGAAGAGCTTCCTTTAGCATTTCGTGCAGTGCAGATCTGTTGCCAACAAATTCTTTTTCTTTTAATAGAAAAATGACTTTGTCTTCAGTATTGCAGGTGCTTTTTACTAGATACGGAATTCTGGGTTAACAGAATTTTTTTCCTTGAGTCCTTTAAAGATGTCACTCCATTGTCTTCCTGCTTCTATTGTTTCTGACAAAAAGGCAGCCAGCATTTATATGATGTTTTTCCTTATATGTACTGAGTCAATTTTCCCCCTCTGCCTTTCAAAATTTACTTCTGTTTTAGGAGTTCAAATAAGATGCGCTTAGGAGTGGTTTAAGCTTCTTGGATATGTAAGTTTAAGAATCACACATACATACAATCACACACATAATCCACATATATTATTGATAAAATCAGTCTCACAGATCATGGACGTTTTGTTCATTTTTTTCCAACCTCTCTTTAATCTTCAAGATGAATAATTTTAACCTATTTTCAAGTTCCCTGACTTTTCTGTCATCTGCTAAATTTTTCTTCCAGTAAGTTTTCCTTTTTCCATTAATTTTTTTATTAAGACTTTATTTTTAGAGCAGTTTAAGGTTTGCAGCAAAATTGAGGGGAATAGAGATTTTTCACATACTCCCTGCCACACATGCATAGCCTCTCTCATTATCAACATGCCCCTCTAGAGAGGTACATTTGTACAATGGAGGAATCTTCATGGACACCTCGTATCAGCCAAAGTCCACAGTTTACATAGGGTTCACTCTTGGTGCTATCCATTCTATGGGTTTGAATCCACTGCATTTTTTTCATTTCTAAATTTGTACTTTGTGTTCTAGAATTTTCATTTGGTTCTTTTTATATTTTATATTTTTCTGCTGAGATTTTCCATCTGCATATTCATTATGACAATATTTTCTTTTTTGGCTCTTGGATATAGTTACAATAGCTTCTCTAAAGTTCTTGTTTTCAAATTTCAATATGTAGGTCATCCCAGCATGGTTTCTATTAAGTGATTTTTTTTTCTTCCTGATTGTGGGTCACATCTTCCTTTAGATGGCTAGTAATTTTTGACCATATGCTGGATATTATGTTGTTGGTATAGGTATTATGTTGTCGAATATCTGGATTTTGTAGCATTCCTTCAGTGACTGTTTTGTTCTGATAGGCAGTTGGTTCAGTTCCTAGCAGATCAATTTTCTCTTCCTTTCCAGGCCTTTTTTTTTTTTTTTTAGGCTTTCTTAGAGGGTGGAGGGAGAGTAGCCTTATTTCTAAGGCATGGGGTCACTGAGCTATTTCTTGAATGCCTAGAAAATCTCTCCATTCTTGCTTGTCAGAGCTTCTTTGTCTCTGAATTGACTTCTAGGGTCTTTGCTTAAGTCATAGCTTCCTGGACACTGTTTATTGCCAGCTTTTGTGAGGTTTCTCCCTGTGCGTGTACAGCTTATTACTCAAGCAATGATTGAGTCTCCTCCAGACACATATAGTGCTTCTTTTCTACACAGTTCCTCTCCCCAAAATAACCCTGCCTTACAAACCTCACAAACAGCCCTGCCTCCAGCTAAGGCAGCAGCCCTCAGCTTCATTCTCTGATTTCCTATCGTAGTGAGACTACTCAGTCAAAAGGTGTCACCCAGCCAGCAAATCGGGACAGTTGTGGGTCTTATCACTTGCATTTTCCCTCTCCCAGGGATCACAGTCTCGTGTTGCCTTTCGGCCAAGGTCTGAAAGTAGTTGCCTAGTATAATTTGTTTAGTGTGATAATTATTTATGTTGGGAAGGTTAAATTGCTATCATCAGGGTTGAATGCAAAATCTTTGCTACTTACAAGACAACTGAATATAAAACACCTGTTCGGTCCTATACCTTTGAGACTATCAGTAGTTTTTAAATGGCAATATGAATGACCAGACTTGTTTTTTGTTTCCCTTTTTCTCCCTTTCTTCTTTTTTTGCTTAAAAAAAAAAGTGAATCTTGCATGATCAGCAGCTTTTGGCCAGGTGTTCTCACTCATGAAAATGGCACTTTAGATACCCATGGATAGGACTAGCTGTTATGAGTATACAGTCTCATACGAGAAGCAGACACAAATAAAAATATTCATATTTTATGTTATTTATGCTATATTTAACAGAAGTATGTAAATGTCTTTAGTTGTAGCATAAGGAAAGTAAGACACTCTGGGGAGTAGGGAGTCAGGGAAATTTGAAGAAACCATGCTGGACCCCAAATGTTGCCATGCTGGTCAGAGGACCATGGCATATGATGAAGCAGCCCAGAGGTGTAAGTTCCCTCTCTGTATCTTATAAGGGAGAATCATGGGATAAGGTAAAAATGTAAAAGTTATCCAAAGGGAGTTGTGCTTTCAAAGTAATGGTAATATTCTTTGTACCAAGCTAAAGTGTGTTTTCGGAGAAGGCAATGGCATCCCACTCCAGTACTTTTGCCTAGAAAATCCCATGACGGAGGAGCCTGGTAGGCTGCAGTCCATGGGGTAGCTAAGAGTCGGACACAACTGAGAAACTTCACTTTTACTTTTCACTTTCATGCACAGGAGAAGGAAATGGCAACCCACTCCAGTGTTCTTGCCTGGAGAATCCCAGGGACGGGGGAGCCTGGTGGGCTGCCGTCTATGGGGTCGCACAGAGTCAGACACGACTGAAGCGACTTAGCAGCAGCAGCAGCAGCAAAGTGTGTTTTAAAAATGTTTAAGTTTGCGATCCTTACAGACAGTATATTTAAATGATAGAGAGAAGATCCTTACTTTGACATTACCTTACACATCTTCTAGAAAGACCACTGCCCAGCTCTAGCCCTTGCTTGGCTAGCTGTGTGATCTTGGGCAAGTGTTTCAATCGCTCTGGACCCCTCAATCAAATGGAGGTTGATAATCTTTCCTTCATAAGTTTTCTGTGAGTTTTAAATGAGTTACCACATGTGTACTTAGCACTGTGGCTGATGTATAGTACATGTTCATCCAGAATTATTAGAACAATTAGAGGCAGCGAGGCTGAGTCAGTAAGTGGTGAGTTTGTGGTGAGCTCTGAATCAAGGGAGAGTACTGAGTTGCATGTTTTCTAAGGACCAAGAAGAGGGACATATTCCTGGGCATGGTGCCCATAAGCAGACTCACTCTACAAAGAAATTCAGCAGAATTGCAGCACAGGTTTTTGTGGTCTATGTTTGTACAGATGTCCGGCATTATTAAGTCAAACCACACAAGTCAGTTCCCACCAATTTTGAACACCGGAAGGTTTTCATAATAATGAAAACAGCTAATAAGATAAGAACTCAGGAATTCAGGATTACTCAAATCCTGTGCAGATGAGCTCCCCCACCCCCAGAAACTTAGAGGCATTTTTATATAAAAGCAACGCTTTGGACCCAATAGCCTTCATTTGTGCTTCCCAGGTGGCACTAGTGGAAAAGAATGCAGTGTCTCCCTTCCAATGCAGGAGACAGACAGTTTTGATCCCTGGGTTGGGATCCCTGGAGTAGGAAATGGCAATCCACTCTAGTATTCTTGCCTGGAGAATTCCATGGACACAGGAGCCTGGTGGGCTACAGTCCATGGGGTCGCAAGGGTCAGACACAATTGAAGTGACTTAGCATGCATGCATACCCTTCCTTTGGCTCTTGAGGCACATAATTCAGATCTCATTGACCCCTGATGGATAGCAACTGTAGCAAGTATTGGGAATCATGCCTTGGAGATATAAGCAAAGCCTCTTCTAATAAAGTAGATTTTCTCTCCTGGAAGAGGGATGGCAGGATCACTGAAGAGAACCCAAGGCCTAGCTGTGAAGCCATTTACATTAGGAGAAGAAATAAGGAAGTGACACCTCTGTAGAAGGTGAAGTCGGCTCCTGTGGATCTGACCACCTCCTGTCTATCTCCTTTTCCCTCTCATACAGGAGGACTGGTGCTAGGTGTTAGTCAAATTCCAGAACTTTGTTCAGGGCCACAGTCCTAGGGGTAGGACTTTGGTTAACAAGTCACAGTGTTCTGCGAGAGCGAGGTGTGCTTTCTTTAGTTTCTCCTCCAGCTTGGCTTTATTTGCAACACCTCCCCTGGGGGCTGTCCTTCTAGCTGAGAAAGATTTAGAGTGGGGAATCCCAGAGCACCTCACTCTGTAATAAGTTCCTTCAGCTTGCTGCTGGTGGGTGTGGTCTTTCCTCTGGTCTGACTAATAACAATTCAAGATTTGGCCTTTGGATAGAACAGGAAGAACAGATGTCTAGCTGCCTTGACTCTGGGGCATCTGGCTGCTCAAACATAGGTAATGGAGTTCTCCGTAGCACCATCCCCACTAGCTACTTTTCCATTGGAGTCTGGGGACAAAATATTTATAGCTTCCTTTGTTCTCTGTATATGTCTGGATATGTCACTTGGCCAAATCATAATCACATGCCAGCAATCAAAATAGACAGTGTGGGTCATAGTGGTTTGGCCATCAATGGGAATTCGAACATGTCCTGGAATACAAACATAAATACCCAAATTATTATTTATTGATAGTGATACAAACATTTCTAAAATGGTCAGAATTGCCTGTAACTCCAAACACATTTCCTCATAGAAATCACTTTTATAAATAGTAGCAAAATCTGAGACAAGCACATGTAATCTTATATAACCCTTAAAATGGTTTTATTATTGTAATAATAGTGTTACTTCAATTATGCCAAATCCCATTTTATAACTCAGGCTTATTTTGGTGATAGAATTCATGTTGAGCTTTCAGTTCAGTTCAGTTCAATTCAGTCGCTTAGTAGTGTCTGACTTTTTGCGACCCCGTGAATTGCAGCACGCCAGGCCTCCCTGTCCATCATCAACTCCCGGAGTTCACTCAGACTCACGTCCATTGAGTCAGTGATGCCATCCAGCCATCTCATCCTCTGTCGTCCCCTTCTCCTCCTGCCCCCAATCCCTCCCAGCATCAGAGACTTTTCCAATGAGTCAACTCTTCGCATGAGGTAGCCAAAGTATTGGAGTTTCAGCTTTAGCATCATTCCTTCCAAAGAAATCCCAGGGCTGATCTCCTTCAGAATGGACTGGTTGCATCTCCTTGCAGTCCAAGGGACTCTCAAAAGTCTTCTCCAACACCACAGTTCAAAAGCATCAGTTCTTTGGTGCTCAGCTTTCTTCACAGTCCAATTCTCACATCCATACATGACCACTGGAAGAACCATAGCCTTGACTAGATGGACTTATGTTGGCAAAGTAACGTCTCTGCTTTTCAATATGCTATCTAGGTTGGTCATAACTTTCCTTCCAAGGACTAAGCGTCTTTTAATTTCATGGCTGCAGTCACCATCTGCAGTGATTTTGGAGCCCAAAAAAATAAAGTCTGACACTGTTTCCACTGTTTCCCCATCTATTTCCCATGAAGTGATGGGAGCAGATGCCATGATCTTCATTTTCTGAATGTTGAGCTTTAAGCCAACTTTTTCACTCTCCTCTTTAACTTTCATCAAGAGCTTTAAGATGCCTAAAACATATTTCCCATGGAGTTGGCCAAAAGGTCTGTCAGTCTGGTCTTAGGAAGTGATTCATAGTTACATGAAGGGAAGAGTCCAGTTCTTTACTCAATCTCCTTTAAGTATAAGGGGCACATGACTCACTATGTTTCCCCTATGCTGCCCCAGCACACACCCAAACTTACTATTATGAGAACCTCTTTGGAAACATAAGAATCATAGAATTAATGAGTTTCCTCTTCCAAGTTTACAAATGGTAGGGAAATGGGCAATTCTTATTCTCACGACAATAGATAAGATTTGTTTCTTGCCTCTGAGGTTAAATCTATGGGTTAATTTTTCCCTCTTAAATGCTGATACACATACTGTGGTTTGATTCTTTTAGATCGTGTACTTTAGGTACTTAATATTAAATAGGTGACTGTAGGCTGACACAGTAGCCCGAGTATCATTGCAAAATATCATAACCCAAATCAGTCACTTTTACTTAATTGGCTTACATTTTGATCATATGATGGCTGAAAGTATATAGTTTATAAATGTATTACATCTTCCAAAGAGAACTGAAAGTTTAACTCTTACAAGTTGACATACACATGTCCATGTTCTCAAACAAGGAAGCTGTTTCTTGTAAGGAGACAGAGAGGAAAAATCTGTCAAAATGTTAAGTTTTGTGATGGGAGCAAGAGACCCTTAGGGGAGTTTTGTTGTTTAATTCCTGAATCATTCTGCTTCTCAAGGAAGATCAAAGCAGGATTCAGGGAGGTGTCCCAAGTTGATTTCATGTGCCCATTCTCTCTCTCACTTAGTTACATGGGGAGACACTGGTGTTTCCAGCCATTCTTCCCTGTTCAGTCATCTCTGGCTTTCTAACATACAAAGTCTGAAAAATTGAAACCTTTAGTCCATAGCACAGTGCAAAGCACTGCTCGGTATCCAGTAAATGCCAGCTGACGATGCAATGAAGAGACACTGCAATTCTAAGCTTGAGGTCCCTGAAAATACCCTAAGCATAATGTGCAGATATTAACTTAAAATTTGAGGCAGGCCAGACATAGCTTGATTCATCGAGACCTTGATCGGGATGCAGAATGTCTTTAACTTTTCTTGGCAAGAGGTGATGTGTAAAAAAGTGAAAAGGTATTAGAAGATAAAGGCATAGAAGATGGATTTGCTTGATTAGATAGAAATCATTTTCAGGCAGATATTATCTGCGTTCCATATGGGTCCACATTAACCAAGTCAGACAGCCTTCTGTCTGTGGGGTTTCTTTTTCACCTTATATCTGTCAGAAACAACATGAACTTGTATTGAAAGTGGAAAAATCAGCATGTTAAATACTTTAAACAGATGATAGGTCCAGAGTATATTTCGGAAACAGTTGGGAACAACCACAGCATTAAGAGCAAAACCTCTGGCATGGGTATGGGTATGTGGTGTTCACCACTGTACTGTTTAAATTACAGGGAAGGCCTCAAATTCCATTGAAGATTCCAGCCTACAATGGGCAGCCGTAGCATTGCCAGCATTCTTTTCTCTTGTGATCGGGTTTGCTTTTGGGGCCTTTTACTGGAAGGTAAGTGCTGTTATTTTTTTTTTTCCCCCTTAATCAAAAACTTTACATATTTATTTGCTCATACCACATTACATAAATGATTAACAAACTGCCCTTTTCTAAGAAAGGATCCTACCAAGAAAACAGTAACACAGGATATGTCTTAACTTATAGCCTCCACAGAATATAAACCTTAGAAAGGTTCCCCCATTCCTCCTCATGTTTTGAAGACCACTCCTGTAACTGAGAATGCATACTTAAGAAAATGAAAACTGGTTTTATTAGTCTGCTGCTGCTGCTGCTGCTAAGTCGCTTCAGTCGTGTCCGACTCTGTGCGACCCCATAGACAGCAGCCCACCCGGCTCCACCGTTCCTGGAATTCTCCAGGCAAGAACACTGGAGTGGGTTGCTAGCACCTTCTCCAATGCACGAAAGTGAAAAGTGAAAGTGAAGTCACTCAGTCGTGTCCGACTCTTCGCGACCCCATGGACTGCAGCCCACCAGGCTCCTCCATCCATGGGATTTTCCAGGCAAGAGTACTGGAGTGGGGTGCCATGGCCTTCTCCTTATTAGTCTGAACTAAATATAAAAAGGAATAAATATATGATGTGGTTAAAATTAGCTAGAAATGCCATTTGTATGATGTGCTATTTTGGATTTCTACTCTTATGCTCTCTTCTCATTGAAACCTGTCTGAAATTTTTAAATGTGCTAAATGATTGCAAGTCAGCTTTTTGAAATGTCTTTTTAATTTGATTACTATTTAAATCTTTCAGTTTCTTTACTACTCTTTCATCTCCAACATCCTAAAACTTTTGAGTGATAATACCATGCATTTTTCATAATTTCTTACTGCAAAAGTATTTTCATAGACTGCCTGCTGATGAAAACATAGAAGTGGAGATTATTTACCTCTTAAATAGGACATGATAATTTTACAATACATATCATTGTTCTTTTCCCAGAAGAAACAACCAAATCTTACAAGGACAGTTGAAAACAGACAGATTAATGAAGAGGATAATGAAATAAGGTATTTCATTTTACTGAATATGTTCATCAGTAAGGTTGACCTCGCCACTTCACATACCATGCATGTGCTCATAACATCTTTTAAGAAGTGTTTCACCCTCATGATGGTAGCTCCTAACCAGTGTCTTCCAGCTTTTAGCTCCATTTCTGATCTCCCATTCTCTCTTCAGTCCCACATCTCCACTTACCTGTGAAATACCTTCACAGAATTGTCTTCCTGACCCTTCTTAGGGTATGCTCTCTCTTTTCTATAAGCAGCAGAATCTTGCTCATCATGTTCCTGGTCATGGAGCTCAGGAGGCACATTTACCCTCCTCTTTTACACACTATAGCCGAGACATGCTGAGCTCCTTCTTTAGCAGCAGTCATTATTTTCATCTTGTCTGAGTTGCTGCCACAGAACCTTCCTCGGCCCTTCTAAATTCCACCTTTGTCTCCTTCTGTAAACCCCATTCTTGATACCACCTCCTAGTCAAGATATTTTCAGTGTTTTTTATCTTTCACACTTCATATATTAGACCTCACTCTGGCTTTTGGAGCCTTTAACTTATCTCAACTTACTCAGTATTTTTTTAAAGCCAGATACAAAATTTAAGATACCTTTCCACTTATGATAATTGACTTCTGATCACTATTTTACTCCTACCACATACTGCCCAGGACCAATACTTTGACTTTACATTCAGTTATGGTTTTTCCATTTGGCATGTTATTTTTTCTTATATCATGTTGCATGTGTACACATTCACATATTAAGCACATATAAGCATTTTCTGTATATGTATCATATGCATAGAGAATTTTTTAACTACTTGAGACTGTGTTGAAGTCCTCTCTATAGTAATATTACGAAAGTAAACTTTCCACCCAATTTTGCAAGCTTTTTGCTCCTGTATTTATAGAAAAGTAAAAACTGCCCTTTACAATACCCAGATCATGGTATACTTCAGAATCTATCTTAAAGCAAATAAGCATGTTTCTTGGTTTTCAGTATGTTGCAAGAGAAAGAGAGAGAGTTTCAAGAAGTGTAATTGTGGCTTCTATCAACACTGTTACTTTCGTACATTGGTAAGTTTTCAGAAATCAAGCTAAAAGATATAACAGGAACTACACAGCATCCTAGATGCCAGAATTTATTGTCTTCTATCAAGCTGATGTCAGTATGTCAGCTGAAACTGTTACATTGAATTGTGCATTCTCAAATTTTGAAAGACAAGCAGTGTTATTCCAGATTAGTGGATTCATCTTGTAGAGGAGTTATACAAAACATTAACAGTTGAGTGCTTCCTTTTTTTTTTTTTTTTTGGCCACACCATACGGCTTGTGGGATATTAGGTCGCTAACCAGAGATTGAACCCACATCCTCAGAAGTGAAGGTGCAGAGTCCTAACCACTGGGCTGCCAGGGAATTCCTGAGTGCTTTTATTTTTGAGGCCAGAAAATAAGAGGGATAGAGCAAAGTAGGATTAAAATAAAATAGAAGAAGAATAAATAAAACCAATTTCAATTACGTGTGATTACTATAACATGATAGGAGAAGTATCTCATTTGTTAAATGCTCAATCAAGTGAAAACCAAAAACATTTCCCTGCTATTTTAAGGAAAAGGAGTAAAGGTCAAAATCCCTTATAGTCAGGAGAGGGAAAGTGTCAAGGTAAGGGGCCACCTGCCACATGACTGGTCCTTATTGTGCCTCATCACAGTCCAGAATCCCAGATGCACTGAATACAAGCCAGGGATAGATACCGTAGTTGTGTGGGTCTGTGGAGGGCTCAGGGAGAAGGGAGACCAGGAGAACATGACTAGAGGGCGCTGTTTTTTACGTCTCCTCTCCCCTCTCCTGTCTTAGCTTCCAAAAAAGTTGCAGATGTGGTGCGGGGAGCACCCCGAATGGCATTAACCTGATCCACCATCATGCATGCTCTTCCCATTGTACTGCTGCCAACTGGCTATCAATTCTGTTCTGCCCATTAACTCCCATGTATTCCAGTGGGGTATGAGTGTTTTTTCATTTTTCTAAATCTTCCGTTCTTCCCCTGCACCCCCTCGTGGCTGGAGGATCATTTATTTGCCCAGATTATTACAGACACGGTCTCTGGGGAGCTTTGCCCTTTACTTTCATGTCACTGTCCTTCCAGCTCTCCCTTCTGTCCCAGATTCAGAGATTTCTCTCTACAGTGAATCTTCTGCAGGGAAACTGGGTCACAGAGTCTCTTGTCTCCTCCAGGAAATCACTTTTTATCAAACGCCATTTTTTAGCAACCCAAAATAACATCATATAATAATAGTAATTATGTCGCATATGTCTCTCACACTTTAACCCTGCTATTATGCAGACTTCATTTTTACCTTGAATCATGCCCTTGATCACCATGTCTGGGGCATGAATAGCACCCTCTCTTTTTTCTGCTCCCATCCTAGCCCTCTCTAGACTCTGTTTCCTATCAAATACTGTAAAGGAACACTTGACTCTCTTTATTTTCAGGCCCAGTATTCCCTAAGCTGAAATCATTGTTATTCCTAAAAACTTAACTTTTCTGCCCTTGAATCCCAGTACAAACCTACTGCTTCTTCCCTATCTGCCGTTTCAGTTCCCTTAAGCCAGACATCCACCGAGCACACATTAAGTGGTTAATTGAACCTTCAAGGTTCAAGTAATGTCCTCTGTAATTTGCTTTTGGATGGCATCACTGGGATCCTGTTTTGGCATACAGGTCATGTGGTGTTTAATTGTGGTACTTGTCCTGTGACATTTGGAGAATGGATTTTGATGGAAAAGCCCAGGGCACTGGCCTAAGAGGGGAAAAAATGATGGCATTTTAAAGGCTGTAGTCAAGCAACTAACACATGTCTACCAGAGGACACGCAAGGGCAGGAACCAAGGCTGTCTGGTTCTTGCTGTATCTCCTCACGAGCACCCCACTTGTTGCCTAAGCATTGTAGGCACTTAGTCAATGTCTATTGAATAAGTGATTGAGGCAATAAACAAACCCTAAATGAAAAGCTTACTAAGTGGTAAGGAATATAGTTCTTGTGAAATGACCTTTTTTAAAAGGTTTTTTGTTTTATAAGATAAGTATGTTTTAGAGATCTGCTGTACAAGATAATGCTTAGAGTTTAAAACAATCTATATTGTGTATTTAAAAATGTGTTCAGAGGGTGGATCTTGTGTTGTGTTCTTACTGCAATAAGGTAAGATGAACAATCTTTTAAAAAGTGCAGTAAGGTTTATTTTTATCTTATATGTGTATGTTTAAGTTGCTGATTTTGGTCAGGACAGCAAAGTGTGTACAGCAAGGGGAAGATGGTCATATAGGAAACAGTTAACTTATTTTCTTAGAATCTGAGATATTACTCATATAATTAAATGAATGAAAATGAAGCAGGTTAAAGAAGCCCCAGATTGTTTAGGAATAAACTCATCACATAATAATTGAGGAGTTGGTGTGAAATAGATGACCTTACTGGAGAAGGCAATGGCAGCCCACTCCAGTACTCTTGCCTGGAAAATCCCATGGACGGAGGAGCCTGGTAGGCTGCAGTCCATGGGGTAGCTAGGAGTCGGACACAACTGAGCGACTTCACTTTCACTTTTCACTTTCATGCATTGGAGAAGGAAATGTCAACCCACTCCAGTGTTCTTGTCTGGAGAATCCCAGGGACGGGGGAGCCTGGTGGGCTGCCGTCTATGGGGTCGCACAGAGTCGGACACGACTGAAGCAACTTAGCAGCAGATGACCTTACTCATCATCATCTTGGCAAAGCTCTCTCAAGGCTCAGGTCAGAAACCATCCCCTCTGAAAAGCTGACTTTCCAAATGAAAGTAATCTCTATGATTTCCCAGGTGGCTCAGTGGTAAAGAAATCCACGTGCCGATGTAGTAGACACAGGAGGTGTAGGTTCAATCCCTGGGCCAGGAAGATCCTCTGGAGGAGGAAATGACAGCCCACTCCAGTATTCTTGCCTGGCAAATCCCAGGGACTGAGGAGCCTGGCAGGCTACAGTCCTTGGGGTTGCAAAAAGTGGGACCCGACTGAGCATGCACACACAATTATATTTCATATTACATTTCATACCATACTAATAAATTAGGAAGGCATCACATTTACTTACATACACTTTTTGTGTCCTCTTGTAAACCATAAGCTCTGAGAGGACAGGACTCATTTCTGAATTTCTTTATGGAATCCCAGTAAGCTATATAGTTTATACTAAGCACAGGCAAGTGATGATGACTGTATCTGTTGAATAAATGAAGAGATGAATGACTACATCAAAGAACTGCAATAATGTGAGAATAAATTTTATGTAGTAAAAACACATGTGTGTGGGTAGAAGTAATTAACAATCAAATGTTGAGGGAAAGATAGATATAAAAGGAAGTAAAAAGCAGCTCATTATCATGAATCTGCAAACCCCAAAGTAAAAATGTGAATGTATCATTTGTGACCATTTATTGAGCACCCACTACATAAAGAAAGCTTTGTTCTCTGTAACAATAGAGATTAAAACCTGCCAAGGAAATTTGAATATAATTTGGGGAAAGGGATGTGGTGGAGGGAGAATAGGCTGTGGCATGGTAGGCGAGGAAGTCTTCCAAGAAATAAGAATAACCATAGTAAAAAGTATCAAAATAGAAATGAAATGTGAAGTTGTAATTATATATTTTAAAAATTGGATATAATTTGTATTATAGAAATTTTCTTGGTTAACAAAAAAGGGAAAATATAAGGAATGACTCAGGTTTGTAGCAAAAATTTCTCCCTGAACTAAAACAAATTAAACCAGGACAAATATTGGAACGCTAGAATTGAAAACATATGGAATAGTTAGATCTCCAACCTATAACTGGAAAATGAAGAGGAGGGTTTGATATTTTAAATACAGGGAAGGGATGTAGATAATGAGCCAGAAAGAAAAAGAAGTTGCCTCTAGGAGAAAATATACTAAAGCTGCGATTATTTGACATCAAATGTGAAATTATCTCTGAAAAGTTAAAAATGTATTTAGTCAACTAGCTGATGACAAGTATTCATATGTGACATCCCAGAATTTTTCACTTATTAGGTTGCCTGTAGCACAGTTTAGGAGAGAGAAATAGAGTAGATCATAGTACATATTCCTCTTCATTCTAACCACAAATGTGATACCAACAAGCTCTAGTATAGCAAAACTTACTATAACCTAGTTCTGTCCTCAGATTGCTTATGGCCTACAAAAGGAGATAAGACATATGTATAAATAATCTATTTTTTAAAGCACCAAAGGAGGTGTTGGTTAAAAATCAACAGAAGGAGCTGACAGAAATGTAGTAAAGAATCAAAGGTCAAACCATTGTATATGGTTGTCAAGGATATACCCTCAACATAACTCTAGATAATGAATGATATGGACGGCATCCCTTAGAATTGCACTACCCACATACAGTTGTCTTAGAACTGACTCATTGGAAAAGACCCTGATGCTGGGAACGATTGAAGGCAGGAGGAGAAGGGGATGACAGAGGATGAGACGTTTGGATGGCATCACTGCCTCGATGGACATGAGCAAGCTCTGGGAGTTGGACAGGGAAGCCTGGTATGCTGCAGTCCATCAGGTTGCAAAGAGTTGGACATGACTAAGCGACTGAACTGATAAAATTGTTTTATTTAACAGGGGAGCGAAAGCACTAGGGGAAAAGCTTCACTGTGTAGGTGATGGAGGTGGCATTTGTGTTGAGCTAGGTCTTAAATGATTGGTAAAATTTTACTGGCAGTCGGGAAGGTGCTGCAAATGGAATAAGCTAAATCAGAAGACCAAAAGTACAGACTGTGTTCAAGGGTTTATACAGCTGGAGATCACACATAGAGGGTTTAAATGCTAAGAAAGGATGGACATCAGTGTGAAAGGGTCTGAATTCCAATATATAGGGCGTACACACTATTGAGTCACATAAGGAGTTGTTGGAGGGTTTAGAAAAAATGTGAGTAATACAATCAAAGCAGAGGTTTAGGAAAGTAATCAGATGTTAATGTGGCCGGATGGATGGGAGTGGTGAACTGGAGTCAGGAAGTCCACTTAGGAGTGGATTTTCAAACAGATGTGAGAGAATGACAACTTGAGCTAGGGTCACAGCCATGGAAATAGGAAAGCACAGGCCATTTTGGAGACACAGCAGATAAAGAATCAAGTCCTAGTTCCTGATGGGATGTAAGGCTTGATATTATAGCACTCAGGGATGCATGTGCTCAGTCGAGTCTGATTGTTTGCGGCCCCATGGACTGTAGTCTGCCAGGCCCCTCTGCCCATGAAATTTTCCAGGCAAGAATACTGGAGTAGAGTGCCGTTTCCTTCTTCAGAGGATCTTACTGACCCAGGAATCAAACCCACATCTCCTGCATTGGCACGTGGAGTCTTGATGATTTAGAGCCTATAAGACCAACCAGATGTCAAGCACCATTAGAAAAAAATGGGAGAAAGAGATGTTAGTAATTATTAACCAGTGGCCAAATATGTTGCACTGGAACTTCAGTGAACAGTCAGGGATGGAAATAATAGATTTGGGATTGGGAAGTCATCTACAAAGAATTTTAATTGAGACCTCAGGGGAAGGTTTTGCATAATCATGGCAAAAGCCCAGTTTGGTTGGGGGTAAACAGCATAAGTCTATAGACATTCAGATAGCAGTGTTTGTCGACTTATCCCAGCATAGTAAGTGGAGAAAGTAATTCTTATTATAATTAGGCTGGCGGAGAGATTTATAAAAGAAACACAACTTGGAAGTTTCCAGTGGATCTGAGCTAAGACAGAAGAAGGGAGATCCTAGAATTGGAATAGGGATGAGGGCAAGTTATGTGGAGACATTTAATGTACAGGGCTCAGGAATGGTTGGTTACCAAAGGGCCGGATCTGTGACTCTTTACCACGTATTTCCTAAGGTTTGGTTTTGGAGCTCGCTCTCTGCTGATACATTGTGATGCAGAGGATTGGAAGGAATTAGTCTTAGGTTCAAACCTTGAGCTGCACCTTAACCAGCTGTAGGTTCCTGGATGAATCAGTTGTTTTTGACCCCAGGTTTTTCAAATATAACTGAAAGGATAATAATGCTCACCCTGTTTATTTCATGAGGAGGTTGTAAGAATCCAGGGTATCATTATAAAAATAGTAGTTTTGTTCTATAGGAAACCAGTTGTTGGCTTTTAAATTTTTTTTTTTTTTTTTTTGCTAAATGATCCAAAGGCAAAGTCAGAAGACTTTCTGACTTCTCTCTTGTTTCTCTCTGCTTAAGTTTAGAATTTCAAATTCTTCATAGCTTTCCAAAAAAATATGTATTTTTTTGCCTTTTGTTAGTTCCTTCTGCTTTTCTAACCAAGCTTTATTTTTTAAACTTGGTAATTTGTATTTCTGAAATTTTCTCTTAATGTCTGTTAATTTTTCCTTCAGGATTTAATTCTGCTTTCCTAAATATAATTTTCCTATTTTTCAGAGTTTTGCAAATTGTCATATAATACAGTTTTTAGTATATTATTACATTTTATATATTTATATGTTTAGTAAATTACATTTAGAGAATACACAAAATATTACATTTAGAGATTATATACATCTAGTATATTACTGGAAAAAACACTCATACACTCATAAAGTTTTTAATATAGCCTGTGTATTGATCTCAAACATTTTAAAACCAGTGACCTCTGATTCTTTGGATTGATAAATAAGGACAAAAATAGGTAAAGAGTAGGGGGCTTCTTTGGGGGCTCAGATGATAAATAATCCACCTACAAGGCAGGAGACTCAGGTTCCATCCCTGGGCCGGGAAGATTCCGTGGAGAAGGGAATGGCAACCCACTCCAGTATTCTTGCCTGGAAGATCCCATGAACAGAGGAGCCTGGTGGGCTACACTCCATGGGAGTCCTTCATAGTCAGACACAGCAGAATGACTAACACTGTAACTTTTCACAGGGAAGAAACTAAATGCAAAATACACATTTATTTAGGGGTTGTGACTAAAGATAACATATAAATGCTGCCTATAATTAAAAAAAAAAAGGAAGTGCAAACACTTCAGTTGAGAGTTGAAAAATCCGGGACTTCCCTGGTGGCATAGCACATAAGAATCCACCTGCCAGTGCAGATTCAATCTCTGGTCCAGGAAGACTCCATATGGTATGGAGCAGCTAAGCCCGGGTGCCACAACTCCTGAGCCCACGTGCCTAGAGCCTGTGCTGCTCAACAAAAGAAACCACTGCAATGAGAAGCCCTCTCCCTGCAATGAAGACTAGCCCCCACTCACCACAACTAGAGAAAGCAATGAAGACCCAGCACAACCAAAAATAAATCAATTAATTAAAATAATAATAAAAAGTTGAAAAGTCTGAAAGCTGAGTCTGTAGCTCAGCGGTTTAACCCCAGCACTGAAAAGCTAGAACAGAGTCTGGCTTTCATGATTCAACAAGTACAATAAGCTGCTCTGAGGCCAAATGAACTTCCCCAGAGGCTTTGTCAGAATGTGGTGACAGGATTTCTTTGTTTCTTTTTTGGCACACAGTACTGGCGATCTTGCTGCTGTTCTTTCCTTGGTTGGTAGACGTGATTGCTAGAACCTGGGTAGGCAGTCAAGACCCTGATGCTGCTCAGTGGCTGGGAGGCTGCCATTTATGGGATCCCTGATATATTTCATGCCACTGCACTTCTCCACTCTGACACCGCCACTGTCCCTCATGCCTCACTGCCTGTCTACAACCTTTTCATAGCCTTGT
The DNA here is from genome assembly GCF_003369695.1 of Bos indicus x Bos taurus. Classification (NCBI taxonomy): domain Eukaryota; kingdom Metazoa; phylum Chordata; class Mammalia; order Artiodactyla; family Bovidae; genus Bos; species Bos indicus x Bos taurus. The sequence continues at coordinate 101,973,866 of NC_040080.1, forward strand.
TAGAGAAGTTCACGGCTACACAGATTGATAATTCTCATCACAAACGGAGATCATCTGTGGTGTGCCTGGGGATATGAAAGCCACAGGGCATTCATTCATCCACTCCATGTTCAAGATGTATTTATCAAATATAAGTGGGGCTTCCCTTGTGGCTCAGTGGTAAAGAATCTGCCCACCAATGCAAGAGATGCCAGAGACATGGGTTCAATCCCTAGGTCTGGAAGATCCTCTGGAGGAGGAAATAGCAACCCACTCCAGTATTCTTGCCTGGAAAATTCCATGGACAGAGGAGCCTGGTGAGCTACATACAGTCCGTGGGCTCACCAAGAGTCGGGCATGACTGAGCACGCACAGACCGACCACTCCAGCACTATCCAAGAGTAGAGCATTCCTATGAAACCTTTCTTAAACCAAAACGGCTTAAAGCAAAGAAGCAATCATCTTAGGACATATCTTACTAACAGGATGCACAAAATAAATTGAGGTAAAGCACAGATGCTTATAGACGCAGTTCAAAGATAGAATCTCAGCATAAAGTTACTCTAAGTATAATTCCAGGGAAAGAACTCGGTGGCAGTGCCAACTCTTACTGATGGGGCTGCACACTTACTGATAGGCTTATTGCAAAACAAACCCTGAATGCTTTGTCACTTTTTGCCTTTTTTCATAGAAGCAAAAATCCTCTTGAGATTTCTGTCGTGTGTTGAAAACAGGTACTAATGTAGGTCTTTTGTAAAAGCAAAGTAAAGGGAACTTGGAAAAAGCAGGGGATAACTATGGATTTTGTACCAGGCACTGTAGTTGCTGGAATACAGCAGTGAAAAAGATCAACAAAGCTCCATGTCCTCAGAGGGCTTACATTCTAATGGGAAGACATACTAAGTAAAAAGATCATTTCCGATTTTGTAAAATGTTACTAGAGAGATCAGAGAGTGATCACTAATATCTAGGAAAATATTTGTCAAGTTACTTTAGGCTGTGAAGCATACATTGTAAATCTAGTACTCATTCTGTAGGCACATGAAGTTAGCTACTGAGAATGAAAAGAAGGCAGAAAGCAGATATGCTATATAATTTCTCTCTTTTCCTTTCTTCTCTAGGCGGGTAACAGTTCATGTTTGCTTCATAAATGAAGCAGCTTTAAACAAATTCCTATTCTGTCTGGAGTGACAGACCGCATCTTTATCTGTTCTTGCTACCCATGACTCTCTATGGATGATTGAGAAATTGGAACAAAGTGTTTTACTGTGAAACTGGCACTGAATTAATCATCTATAAAGAAGAACTTGTATGGAGCGGGACTCTATTTTAAGGACCTACAGGGAGTTGTGGTCTCAATTAGAACTTGCAAACTGATATTGGGAGAGAAAGCACGTGTCCCAGATTGCACATACAATTTTGCATGCCTCCAGAAGCATCTAACTGCTGAAAAAACCACATAGCTTTATTTTACAGTGACAACCTGCAGTTCATAGTTATCTTGGTCTGCAAGTAGATTTCAGCCTGGATAGTGGGGGGTGGGGGTCATCATTTGTATCAAAGGGATCTAGAAAATGTTCAAAAAACAAAAACTCAATAGCATCATCCACTGTTCATCTAGAAAGCAGTGGACACAGTGTGGGAGTAGGTGCAGGTCCGCCTCATAGCTGCTGATCAGTGAGGGATGTGGGTCTGAGCTTGGGTCTCTTCCTGACATAGAAGGTGCTCACACGTATACCACGAGACAAATGGACATAGTTGGCTGGCTCTATCCATACAAGCTAGCCAGTACTGAATGACAACATGATGCCTTTGCAGAGAAGAGACTCCTAGAGGGTTGTCACATGAAGAAGCTGTGGACACTGATCAGCAGAAGCATCTGCCGAGGAGGACATCTGGCACCCCTAGTGACGCCGGCATTTGCCCTTGCCCACTCCACAGTGTATAAATTGTGCTTGCAAAATATATTACAAAATGTTTATATTCTAAAACTATTACAGAGTTATGTAAAGGGACTTAGGAGGAATCACTGAATGTATGGAGGCCCCATTTTCAATTTCTGCTGTGGGAGAGAGGAAAAATAAGTTAAGATATTTAGTATCTAAGATTAGAAAACTACACTCACATGCTGATAATGGGTGTTGAAAATTAGGTGACTTGGCTTTTACAAGAATGCAGGGAATCAGGTAACTTTAGTTATTTATACTATAATCACCATTATCTGTTTAAAGGATCCATTTATTTAAAATCAGGCACTCTATATTCATTAAGGTTTATGAATTAAAAATAAAAAGAGAGCTTTATGTAGTTATGCATGTCAGTTTGCTATTAAAATATGCGACAGCGTTTTTGTTATATTAAGTGAATTTGGCAGGAATTCCCAAGATGGACATTGCGTTTTTAAACCAGAACTTGTAAAGACATTAAGTGAATTTCCCTTGCCAGTTTTCTTTTTTTATATAAAAGGAATATCTGACTAAGGTCAAAGAATGATTTCTTATGGTTTATTTTGATGAAGATTCTTTCAATATGTCATGAACATAAAGGAATCCAAAGCTTTCCTTCTAACTTCATCCTTGTGATAACATTATTGCCATATCCTACCACCATGAGATGACCTTCAATGCAGTGACACAGAAGGGCATGAAAAACTGATACTTTTTGACTTTACTAGTCCAAGAATTTCTAGTAGAGTTGGATTTTAGCTTATGTTCACTGCTAATTAGAATACAACTCCAGTAAGTGGCCTTTGCTCTTTTTTATACCAAAGAGCTCAGATGATTTCTATGACCCTTGTCTTCTCTAAAGTGCTGTGGTTCCTCAAATACTAGTCATTTCTCTAAGATACAACCCAGGTGCTTTGGGAAGCTGCATGAATTTATTTAGGCCCTCAAATATCCCATGATACAACTATGATATGTATAATAAAAGAGATCAAGTTAATGGCTGTAAGGACCTGTCTCAGTGTGTGATACTGTTTTGAATAGACATAGATTAACCTGAGTATGTGTAAGTCACGTATAGATTGAGAAGATTGATACTTCTCAATCTAATAGTTTATTTCAGCAATGGTTTCGATTTTCATATGTATGTGAAAATGCTGCTTAATGAGCTTCAGAGTACAATAAATGTACTTTTGTTCTCAAAACTGGTAGCTGGGTTTTTAACACTCAAGGACATGGTCCTAAATCAATAGAGTTAAATAAACAAATTCAGCAAGTTATGAAATCTGGCATGGTAGGGTGTGGGGAGATGTATTCTGCCTAATTAAATGTATTGGTTCATTGACAGTTGTATGGATACCAATATTTTAAAACACTAAAATTCAATAAAATACACGAACAATAGAAAAATGCTGAACATTACTTTGGATGGTAGTTGCTTGGGAATTAACTGTCATATCTGCTTGGAGATTAACGTATATAGCTTTGCTTTATTTTATCCAGTATGTGTTCTGAATAGCCTTCATAAATCATGGAAAACTCATAACTGATATCTTAAACAGTGAAATCACCCTATAAATTGGTGCCATGTATCTGATAGTCTTCTTTTGTAATGTTTTAAAATTGTCTTTTAAAATAATTTCAGAAGTCTTCAGATTCTAAATTATACTAAAAGCTTTGTACCTCTTTGGTAGAACCCAAATCTATACAGAAACTGGCTCTGTGATCAATGATGCCTGCCCAGTGATATCGAAGTGTTGCTGGATTTTGTATTGTAATCTGTTGTGCTTACCACACTGCCACTTTTTAATGAGTCAGAGACGTTGATTTTTTCAACACTTTAATAGAACAATACCCTCTTTAAAAAGGACTAAGTATGTGAAAACGACAATTTATGATAAAGTATGTTCACAATGAAACATTTGCTTTTAGTAAGAATTAAAGTACTTTGGAGAAACTTTGTGGCATATTTTGATATTCCAATTCAAATGAAAATTTAAATTAATAGAAAAATCCATTCAGAATTCATAGATAGTTCTTCATGTTTTTCTGCAGCTAGTTTCTGGTTTCAAAATGTAAGTATGGGGCTTTTAGCCATTGCCTACCTATTCTGACTTAACTAAAAAATACACTTTTCAAAAAGGCAGTTTGACATAGTGGGATGGATATTAGGAAAAATTGTCAGGACCTTCCACTTTGCTGTTAACCTGTATTGATAAATCACTGCCCTTCTTTGGATCTCAGTTTTTTATTTATCTGTGTGGTGAAGTCAGGTCATACCATAGACATGAGAGAAACCTATTGATATGTGAATGACAAAGATGATAGATAAGAGCTGAAGCTATTGCATACAGAATATCCAACTATGATCTCTGTGAATAAGCAATTTGAACATAAAAAGCTATGGCTGTTCTTGTTTGTAATGTAAATATGGTCCATTCTTAAAGTGAAATTCAGTCTACTGTAGGTTGAATTGGATAACCATTTACACAAGAGATGGCTTTTTCCTTTGCTTAAATAAACATTTTTGGATTACTTCTGAAGAATGAAAACCAAGAGTATATTTTATCCAGGAAAATATACTATAAGATGTGTGTAGCATTTGGAAGTGCACCAAATTAAGCATTTAAATCTCTCATTTTCTTAAAAGCTAAGGGCAGAAAATGTAAGATGTTCATAAAGTTTTTAACTGCCAAAAGATACTTTAGAATCCATTTGGAGATGGGTAAACCATAAATTAAATTTTAAAACTGGAAAATGGGATAAGAATTTTAAAGAAAGCCAGCTTGTTTTGAAACAGTATTATTTTGAAATTGGCATTAAAATACAAATATTCAGATTGAAATTCCAACCACTTTATTTGTTATAATGTTGCTGGAAATGCCCTTTGTGAAGATAAAATAATGGTACTTTCATTTCCTAAAAAGGTATTGTTTTAGAAATAATCCATATTATAATGGATATTCATGATCCTAAAAATGTTTCCTAAGCATTGTAAATTTATGTATAAGTGCCATCTACAATTACATCTTAATTGTATTTTTTTAAATAACATTGTTTAAACTAAAAACCATAGTATTTTCAGTTGCTTAATTTCTGAGCTGTGACTCAATAAAAGTTTCCAATCAAAACATCCTATTCTCCTATATTCTAAGGATTAATGTGTGATTATAGTGTCCACTTGCCACTGTTTTTTTTTTAAATCAATGGACTTAAAGTATTCAGACATTTAGATGGATGTATAGATATATTGCTAGTTCAGTCATAGATTGGAGTTTGCATATTGTAATGTAAATGTCTTTCAACACTATTCTATAGTTTTATTATGACTGAAGTTTAATTAAATAAAAAAAGTTGTAAAATGTGATGTGTATGTGTATGTACTGTATGTGTACTTTTTAAAATAGGTATATGTTCTGACCCTTTTTTATACAGGTTTGAATTTGAAATTACATTATATATACATATACTTTATTGTTATAAATAAAGAATTTTATGCACCAAAAGTTGTCCTGTGATTTGATATCTTAAGGTTATCACACATGTTCATAATGTAGTTGATTGAGCATTTAAGCTAATCTCAATTTTTTTCTGTGGAAACATCAATCTGGATTTTGCTGTGATATGCACACAAGGAGATAAGAAATCAGTTTATTCCACAAAATAATGCCATTTGCAGCAACATGGATAGATCTAGAGATTGTCATACTAGTGAAGTCAGACAGAGAAAGAGGAATATCATATGACATCTCTTGTATGTGGAATGTAAAAAGAAATGATACAAATGAACTCACAAAACAGAAAGAGACTCACAGACTTAGAGAAGGAACTTACAGCTGCCAGTGGGGAAGGGATAGTTAAGGAGTTTGGAATCAACATATGCACACTGGTTTAGGCAATAAATAATCATCCTGCTTATAAACCCTTAGTTGGTACTGGACTCTTGAGAACATCCTCCAGCTTTATGACACAACACTTCACCCACCATTTCTTTTCAATTTTTCTGCTGATTTTCTCTGTACTCACATATTATGAACTTCCATCAATATAAGCCTAGATCATAATAGCCTTGTAATTGATCACAGTTCTCAATTACTGAGCACTTTTTCAATCAGTTCCTCTGTTAGAGTGAATACTATGGAGACGATGGATAATATTTTTCTCTGGTTAAAACACTGAAATGGCTTCTTATTATTTTTAGGAGAGAACCCAAACTCAACATAGTTTTCAAGGCCCTCCTTGACCCACCTCATTATTTTTCTTGGGGGAGAGAGGGGGTGGGGACGTTTGCTAATAGTTTGTTTTCCCCTTTAAGTTATCAATTATACAACGACTAGGACTGAATATTTATATCACTTCATTCTCCAAATTTGCACTTTTCCTTGTGGCTCAGCTGATAAAGAATCCATCTGCAGTGCCGGAGACCTGGGTTCGATCCCTGGGTTGGGAAGATCCCTGGAGAAGGAAAACGCTACCCGCTCCTGTAGTCTGGCCTGGAGAATTCCATGGACTGTACAGTCCATGGGCTGGCAAAGAATTGGACACGACCGAGCAGCTTTCACTCATTCTCATTCTCCAAATTTAATGCAAATAAAGTATGGAATTGAAACAAATTTTATCTGAATTAGATATTACCTATTGCAGTGTTCAATAAGTTATTTTCTGTAACTTTTTGTGGACAATTTGAAATATATGCAAAAGTAGACAGAGCAGTGTAATGAAACTCCACATAAACATAACCTAACTTCAACCTTACTCAACTTGTGAATGATCTTATTTTATCTAAGTCTCCTATTTATTCCTCTTATCCACTCCCCCTTTCATATTATTTTTAGGCTGATACCTACAAATAGTTGATCAGTAATTATATATGCATCTCTAAATTATGACTTTTAAAACATCATCCTAATACCCTTGTCACACCTAGGAGAAAGTAATAATTCTTTAATACCAAAGACCCAAGAGACTTTCCTAGTGGTCCAGTGGTTAAGAATCTGCTTTGCATTGCAGGGGACATGGGTTCAAATCCAGGTCGGGGAACTAAGATCCCACATGATATGGAGCAACCAAGTCCACACACCGCAACTACTGAGCCCATGTGCCACAGCTGGAGAGTCTGCACCACAATGAAAGATCCTGTGTGACACAATGAAAAGCCCATGTGCCACAGCTAAGACCCACTTCAGCCAAATAAATATTAAGAAAAGACTCAATAAGTATTCATATTTTGATTTTCTCACATCATCATGCATTGTAGTATTTCAGTATAAAATAAAGGTAAAATTCTCCCTCCAACATTAGTTAGTTCCTCCAGAAGAAAACACTTATCTCTTGTTAGCCATCAGAAATACTGTGTATATACATTTATATGCAATACTATATTCTCTAACCTTACCCCCTACCATAGCCCGGAAATTATATCTGGACATAGAAATGGTAATAGAACATGTGCCCTTTGGAATTCCAGTCCATACTTAGCAAAATCCAATGTACTTTTAGAAATTTTTCTTCCAAATTAAAATGAGGCTCTCTTTTGAGGATATATCTGCCTCTTCAGCCCTTTCAGTTGGTGGCTGTATTTCTTCCATAACTGGGTCTGGAAGTGGGTTATCTGCTCCTCATTGCTGCTTCTGGGTATTTCTTTCCTATTCCCTAATTCCTCCAATTATTTGCACCTCATTTTATCAAATTACATACCCATTGCTATTCATTGTTACTTTCATGTACTAACTCCCAGGTTCTTCTTCACTTCTTAACAAGAAGTATGAGCACCAAGGTTCACTGTCACCCAACTCATTTGTACTCCTGTCTTAATTCTTGGGAATTTGATACACATATAAGGGATCCTTTCAATATCCTGTCCTTTCAGGTCTTTGAAAAGTCTCTCCCAGTGAGCCAGTCCTCAACACCACCCTACCCACTCAGTCTGACGCTAACCCTGTAGGCTTTGTCATTGCCATTAACAGCAACTCATCCGAATCTCAATTCCATGCACCCCATTTCTTGTCATCACTCCATGTCTTTCCAGTTTACTTCCTCATGCATTCAATTCTAACAATCCTGTGATCCACAAGACCTCTCAACCTATTGATTTTACCACTTTTCACTAACCATCAACTTTTGATAACCTTTCTCCTCTCCTTACACGGGTTAAAATTCACAATCCAGTTTTAAAATCACTCTCTGCAACATCTTCTTCCCCCTTGATCCCTCTCACTTTGCAATATTTGCTTGGCAATGATGCCCTGCTCAAATCCAGTTCTCCACCCACTCTTTGGTCTATAATTGTGTGACTAAACATGGCCAGAGTGTAATACACCATCACACCTACTGGTTTTTCTATAAATTCCTCCCCAAGAACATGAAGTAGGTCCTAATGCCATTCAATAATTATATTTCCCTAGTCTATTTCCATTCTCATAGATACTTCATATGTTATTTTCTTTCTCAAACTACCCACTTCATTCCTCATTCTCATGGTTATCCATCCTGATTGCTATTTCTCCTTGAAAGATGAAGAAAATAAAAGAGACCTTCCAAAGACTCTTGGGCACATGGAGGGTGATTTTCTGTGAAGCATACACAGTTCTTTTATAAGTCATAGGAAGGGGACTAGCAATGTAGTCTCACAGAAATATATTTTTGTAAAATTTGCCATCATTTCCATTTATCTTTAGGTTATTAGTAGGTTTTCTGTGTGGCAGTGGCTTCCAGCAACTGTCCCACTGACCACTGTGGGCACTAGGGCATCATGACCCAAAGGTGTGTGGTCAGAGGCTGTATTATGAGGCCCTGGTGAATGTGTCCTGTGGACTGACGCCAGAAGTATATCAATGATGGAGGAGAAACAAGGTTTAAAATGAACGGAACCGAAGCCAATTTAGGGAAAACTGTCACAATCATCATAAATGATTGTAAATTGTAAATGGAAGACTCTGCAGGTTTCATTAATGCTTCATCAAAACAGTAGCTTTCAGGCTTCCCTGGTGGCGCAATGGATAAGAATCTGCCTGCCAATGCAGAGGGCACAAATTCAATCCCTGGTCCAGGAAGATTCCACATGCCTTGGAACAACTAAACTGGTGAGCCTCAACTACTGAAGCCCCTGTGCCCTAGAGCCTTCAGGCCACAACTACTGCGCCTGCGTGCTGCAGCCAGTGAAGCCTGAGCACCCAGAGCCTGTGCTCTGCAACAAGACGTCACTGAAAAGAGAAGGCTATGCACCACTTGCTAATACTAAAGTCTGCACACAGCAATTAAGACCCAGTGCGCACCACTTACTGCTGCTCGAGAAAGCCTGCGCACACCAACAAAGACCCAGTGCAACTGGGAAAAAAAAGCAGTGTCTTTCCTCAGCCAGAAAATCCTCAGTCATGCAGAGTATACATTTATTAACAAGTCATACTTTGTTCCCCCTCTTAATAGTGAGGAAGCACAATAGAATTTAACTAAATTGCCATGTTTATGGAACCAGAGAATCTGTACATAAGGACACATGTTCTAGGCTTCTCCATGTACTGGTCTTGACAAATACACAGCACTGTCTATCCCCATTATAGCATCAGGCAGAACCGTTTCATTGGTCGAAAACATCCCTTGTGCTTTACATATTCAATATTCCTTCCCTCCCCTGTACCTCTGGAAACCACTGATTTTTGTCTTTATAGTTTTTTCTTTTTCCAGAACGTCATATAATTGAAATCCTACAATAGATAGATAGCCTTTTCAGACAGGCTTCTTTCATTCAGCAATACAAATCAGAGATTTGTCTATGTCTTTCATGGCTTAAGCTCATTTCTTTTTCTCACTGAAGAATATTCCATTGTATGACTGTGCTAGAGTTTTTTAATCCATTTACCTATTAAGGACAGCTTAGTTGTTTCCAGTTTTGGGTGATTATCAATAAAGCAACTGTAAACATTCCATTTTTTTTGTGGACATAAGTTTTCCAATTAGTTAGGTAAATACCCTAGAGCATGATTACGGAGCTGTGTGGTAAGACTGCTTAGGTTCCTAAGAAAATGCAAACTGTCTTCTAAAGTGACTGTACCATTTAACACTCCCAGGAGCTATGAATCAGAGGTCCTGCTGCTTCTCACCCTTGCCACTGTTATTGTTATTGTCAGGTTTTTTTTTTATGCTCTCCTAATACGTAGGTAATAGTATATTATTATTGTTTTAATTGGTAGTTCCCTGATGATAAATGAGCATCTTTTCATATGCTTATTTGCCATCTATACAGCTTCTTTGGTCTGATGTCTGCTCAAATCTTTTGTCCAGTAAAATTGGGTTATTTTCTTACTGTTGCATTTTAAGAGTTCTTTGCATATTTTAGATGCAAGACCTCTGTCAAATATGTGTTTTGCACGTATTTCCTACCCGTCTGTGGCTTGTCTTATCATTCTCTTAACAGTGCCTTTCACAGAGCAGCTGCAAGGATTCTTTTAAAAAACACATGTAAGAACCTAGAGTATGTATCCTGTTCAGTTCATTCCCTTAAGCTCATCAAAGTAAAAGCAGTTCACACAGTATCTACAATTGTTCATCACTTTGGTTATTTTAACTCTTACATTTTTTCTTTTCAGGGTCCTCTTAACAGAGTATTTTAAACACATGCAAACTTGGACTTTCTAATGCACTTTAATATAACAAGATGGTCTCCCCAGTATCAGGCTGTTGGGACATGATGACATTTTAAAGACTTCCAACACATACTTTTTAAAGATTCAAAACAAAAAATCAAAACACATGAGGGAAAAAAAAAAAAAAAAACTGATAAAATTCAGACACATCATTTAACTCCAATTTGGAAAGATATTTTGGAATGGCTTACAAAAACAATTCAGAAATTACAAACTCCTGATTCAAACATGTAAAACAAAGGATCTGTTTCTGTCACTTCTGTGCGTGCATGCTCTATCACTTCAGTCATGTCCAACTCTCTGCAACCCTATGGACAGTAGCCCACCAGGCTCCTCTGTTCATGGGATTCTCCAGGCAAGAATAATGGAGTGGGTTGCCATGCCCTCCTCCAGGGGATCTTCCTGACCCAGGGGTTGAACCAGAGTCTCATGTCTCCTGCACTGGTAAGCAGGTTCTTTACTATTAGTGCCACCTGGGTAAATTGTGTCATTTCTGTATTTATTTATTTATTCAATAATAGAAAAGCTACTTAAACAAAAAATAAATAGATGTGAAACAAAATCAATGAAGATGATGGAGGAAGTAAATTTAAATGACTATGAGGTTAAGAGGGGCTTCTCAGGTGGTGCTGGTGGTAAAGAACCCAGCTGCCAATGCAGGAGACATGAGATGGGTTTGATCCCTGGGTCAGGAAGATCCTCCGGAGAAGAGAATGGCACCCACTTCAGTATTCTTGCCTGGGAGAATCCTATGAACACAGGAGCCTGGTAGCCTACTTAGTTCATGGGGTCACAAGGAATTGAACACAACTGATGCAACTTAACATGCACGCTCATGATGTTAAGAAGAAAACTGTAACAACAACAAAAAAAGTATCACATCAGAAGCGGTAAAAGAAAATGTAAATGTGCTATTATTTATCTTAGAAATGGGAAGGTATTATGAATGTAATTGTATGTATAATTGCTTATATTTATAATACAGAATGATAAATAAAAAACTAAATAACTAACTATAGGGGAAGAAGAAAACTGCCTCCTATGGAAGGAGAAAGCAAAAAGCTAAGCTTCTTTGAATGTTGGTCTTGTAGATTTATGGTGAAAACAATTTTGGGGTCCTAATTCTTATAATTCAATTAGAAAAGGTTTATTAAGCAATTCAGGATATCAAAACTCTTGCTGGATAATGAATTATATGAAAAGCATTTTTCTTCCCTTAAGGAGTTATAATGGTAATACTGCTGATGGGTAGCAGCATCTCTGATCTCTACATACTACATGTCTCAGATAATCCAAATATCCTCTGAAGGGCAAATTCAGGTGCCTCCCTATTGACTGTCTTAATTTAACCAGATGGTCAACATGGAAATCTGATGGAAAAGTTCTATACACTGAAGAAAAACAAGACCTGGAACTGACTGTGGATCTGATAATGAGCCCCTTATTGCAAAATTCAGGCTTAAATTGAAGAAAATAGGGAAAACCACCAGACCAGTCAGGTACTACCTAAGTCAAACTCCTTACAATTATATAGTAGAACTGACAAATAGATTCAAAGGATTAGATCTGGTGGACAGATTGCCTCAGAACTACAGACAGAGTTTTGTAACCTTGTACAGGAGGCAGTGACCAAAACCATCCCAAAGAAAACGAAATGCATGATGGCAGGGTGGTTGTCTGAGGAGTCCTTGCAAATATCTAAGAAAAGAAGAGAAGTGAAAGGCAAGGGAGAACGGGAAAGATATACCCAACTGAATGCAGAGCTCCAGAGAATAGCAGGGAGAGAAAAGAAGATCTTCTTAACTACATAGATAACCATGATGGTGTGATTACTCACCCAGAGTCAGCTATCCCAGCTGTGAAGTCAAGTGGGCCTTACCAAGCATTACTACAAACAAAGCTAGTGGAGGTGAAGGAAATGACAGCTGTGCTATTTAAAATCCTCAAAGATGATGCTGTTAAAATGCTGCACTTAATATGCCCGCAAATTTGAAAAACTCAGCAGTGGCCATGGAACTGGAAAAGGTCAGGTTTTATTCCAATCCCAAAGAAAGGCAATGTCAAGCAATGTTCACACTACCATACAATTGCATTCATTTCACATGCTAGCAAGGTAACGCTCCAGATCCTTCAAGCTGGGCTTCAACAGTACATGAACCAAGAACTTCCAGATGTGTAAGCCAGATTTAGAAAACCAGAGATCAAATTGCCAACATCCGTTGGATCACAGAAAAAGGAAGAGAATTCCAAAAAACATCTACTTCTGATTCCTTGACTGTGCTAAAGTCTTTGACTGTGTGGATCACAACAAAGTGTGGAAAATTCTTCAAGAGATGGGAATACCAGACCACTTTACATGCCTCTGACAAACCTGTATGCAGGTCAAGAGGCAACAGTTAGAACCAGACATGGGAAAAAGGACTGGTTCCAAATTGGGAAAGGAGTATGTCAAGTCTGTATATTGTCACCCTGCTTATATAATTTATATGCAGAGTACATCATGCAAAATGCCAGGCTGGATAAAGCACAAGATGGAATCAAGATTGTTGGGAGAAATATCAATAACTTCAGACATACAGATAATACCATGTTTATGGCAGAAAGTGAAGAGGAACTAAAGAGACTCTTGATGAAGATGAAAGAGGAGAGTGAAAAAACAGGCTTAAAGCTCAACATTCAGAAAACTAAAATCATGCCATCTGGTCCCATCACTTCATTCAAATAGATGGGGAAACAATAGAAATAGTGACAGACTTTATTTTCTTGGGCTCCAAAATCACTGCAGATGGTGACTGCAGCCATGAAGTTAAATGATACTTGCTCCTTGGAAGAAAAGCTATAATAAACCTAGAAAGTGTATTAAAAAGCACAGACATCACTTTGCCAACAAAGGTTTGTATAGTCAAAGCTATGGTTTTTCCAGTAGTCATGTATGGATGTAAGAGTTGGACCATAAAGGAAGCTGAGTGCCAAAGAATTGATGCTTTTGAACTGTGGTATTGGAGAGGAATCTTGCGAGTCCCTTGCTCTGCATGGAGATCAAACCAGTCAATCCTAAAGGAAATCAATCCTGAATATTGATTGGAAGGACTGATGCTGAAGCTGAAGCTCCAGTACTTTGGCTCCTTGGAAGAAAAGCTATGACTAATCTAGACAGCACGTTAAAAAACAGAGACATCACTTTGCCAACAAAGGGCCCTCTAGGCAAAGCTATGGTTTTTCTAGTAGTCATGTATGGATGTGAGTGTTGGACCATAGAGAAGGCCGAGAGCCAAAGAAGTGATGCTTTCAAATTGTGGTGCTGGAGAAGACTTTGAGAGTCCCTTGGACTGCAAGGAGATCAAACCCGTCAGTTCTAAAGGAAATCAACCCTGAATATTTACGGGAAAGCTCCAATACTTTGGCCACCCGATGTGAAGGACTGACTCTTTGGAAAAGATTCTGACTCTGGGAAATTTGAGGGCAGGAGGAGAAGGGGGTGACAGAGGATGAGATGGTTGGATCGCATCACCAACTCAATGGACCTGCGTGTGAGCCGTCTCGGGAGATAGCGAAGGACAGGAAACCCGGCATGCTGCAGCCCATGGGGTCACAAAGTGTCGGACGTGACTTATCAACTGAATAACGACAACCATGAGAAACTCAGACCTGAAACTAAATCTGGATCCCTGGGAGGGTCCATTTATTCCTATCCACTCCAAAATTAGGGTCCCAACTCAATATTGGGGATTTTTTTTTTTTTTTTGAACCAGGGCTCATACCCCTTGGCAAACCCCAGTGCCAGTGTTCGTTCACCAGCCCCGAGAGTTTGTTGTTAGTTCTGCCTAAACTTCTTAATCCTTTAGCTGGCAATTCCATTACTCACAGACAGTTCTGAGAAAACAGCACCCCTGAATGCTTTGCATTTCTCTGTGAGTTTTCTGTTTTAGTTCACCAGACACTTGAAAAGACTTTTTTTAACCATTTTGTCTAGCTTATTTTTCTTATCTGGAGGGTTGATCCAATTTACCTACAGGATTACTGAAGTGGAAATCCTCCATTCTTTGTTTAATCCAATCAGATTTTCATTTCCTTTACTCCAGTGAAACTCTTCTTATCAAGATCACTACCCCATGAATTCCATTGGGTCAGTTCAGAATCCTGATTCTCTGCGCACTCTCTGACACTCATCCTCAGTTTTGTCTTCCTTCCTAGTTGCTCCATCTCCTCCTTCCTCATCTTCCTCCTGTCCAGTCTGTGTTGGAATGCTATATGGCTCAGTCCTTGGCCCTCTTTTCTCAGAATATACTCACTCGGTGATTTCCACTCAATTTACTTTAAGTAACAAACACAGATATAGCAAATACACTCAATTAATGTATCCAGCCCAGATCCATCTCATGGATATCTGAGTGTAATCTCAAAGTTAATGTTCAAAACTGAACTTTTGATCTTACCACAGAAACAAAAACAAAGGGAAAAACAAAAACCCCTGCCTCAATTTAATGCTTTTAAATTGAGTTGTTTCTATTAGCCAAATAAAGGCTTGGAGATATTAAAATTTTACCCCAGGTTTATACTTCTATTAATTGACAATCACTCTATGACTAGTGTTGTTTATTACAGTTAAAAACTTAGCCAATGATTTTATGCTAATACTAATTTGGCTGTGATTTAAATATACCTGAAGTATATTTTTGTATATGAACAGTGTTTAGTACCTGTTTATCTGTAAGTAACCCTCATAATTCTCATTCTGAGATGAACTCACTCGTGTGTATTTATGTTGGGTTGTAAAGACTCTCTAGGATTTTGATCTTAGGCAAAAGGAAATCATGTGTACAATTAAATATATTCATGTAATAGTCATATAATGTAAAGTATTTGTCATTAAAAATATTTTTAAATGTGTCAGAATAACACTCCCCTAAAAGCTTTCAGAACATTATGTAACCTTAGAGACTGCGATTTAAAACTAACTCATACTACAACTCTTTAGATGTTTGATGATTAAAACTACTATAAAATAGGTTATCTTTGTCTACTCTTCATGCACAATTATTTTTACATAGAAAATTGGGCACTGCTATGCATAACTAATTACTGGAAGTATTTCTTTTGTGGGAGAAAATGGGGTGGGGAAAGAAGAATTTGTAGCCTCTAATACTCTCAAAGGCATATTACATTTTAAACAATGATGTCCTTAAATGATTCATGTCAAAGGTAGAGAGCTAAGTTTTCTAAGACACGTGGATACACTTATCAATTTAAAAAAATGAACACTGAAATATATATAATAGTAATTCAAACTTTCTATATTTCAACTCTAATAGCTATAGGGTTTATTGAAATATCAAAAGAGTCAGATGTGTTTTTTTTTTTTCCTCTAAACTATTCATTCTTTTGGCAATGCAAGTACATTTAAAAGCTTATTTTAAAATGCAACTGATTCTGTATTTTTCTCACAGTAAAAACCAAAGTTCTTTAATGGCCCCTATAACTTGCCTACTTGACCTTATCTCCTAGCATTTTGTTTTTGGCTCACTCTGCTCTAGCTACAGTAAACTCCTTGCATGTTCCAAACACACTCCCATCTGGGGGTTTTTGCACTGACCATGCTCTGGGAACAGTTTCCCTTAGGTATCCATCCTGGTGGCTCACTCCCTCACCTTTCCTAGGCTTTGCTCAAATGCCTCAGCCAAGTCCAAACGATCCTGGCTATTTCAAATAGCAATCTGTCCCTTTTTACTCCCAGTACTCAGACTAATTACTGTGTTCTGCATTTTTTTCATAAGTTGATGGTGCCTCAAAAGAAATATTTAACAATTCCATTTATTAAATGTGTGTGAGTGTTTAGTTGCAAAGTCGTGTCTGACTCTTTGCAACCCCATAGACTATAGCCTGCCAGGCTCCTCTGTTCATGGAATTTCCCAAGTAACAATACTGGAGTGGGTAGCCATTCCCTTCTCCAGGGAATCTTCCCGACCCAGGGATTGAACCCACGTCCCTTGGCTGTATCTCTTGCATTGACAGGCTAATTCTTTACCACGTGAGTCACCGGGGAAGCCATTTATTAAATAATTAGGTCCAAACAACTTAATAGCCATTTGAAAAAAGTCAAAGACATAAGTTAAAAGAAAATAATATGTTCAGTTTTAATTAATTATTCTTTCCTACTAATGGCATATGTTTACCCGTCGGGCCTTGAATGGCTTGTCAACACTTGGAATAATAATAATGGACAACACTAGTCTTATTTCCTGATGCACCTTGGGTTTTGTAATGTTTGCTTGTTATTGCAGACATCTGAGCAAAGTCTACAAGAGGTGAGGGAGTAAGCCACCATAATAGATACCTGAAGGGAGACCATTCCCAGGGCACAGTCAGTACAAAAGGTGTGATGCCACTAAAAGAAATTTGGTGTGATCTCGAGAAATTTTGAGCTACCTCAGCTGGTAATGGTATCTTGTCTGATAGATGCTTCTGTGCTTCCCTTGAAAACTGAAATAATCTGCACTGTCGCTGTCCTTCTGCTGGATTAGAGATGTCTGGGCATACAGTTGGGGAAGTTTGGGACTGATATATTATACAATTATTTGTTAGGTATATTATCTATTGTCTTTTCCACTCTCATAACTGAATGTACTCAAGTACTAGAATTTGTATCTATTTTGTTCTCTGATATTACTTTAAGCACAGTGAATAGTGCTGGTATATGTAAGCTGTCAGCACACACTTATGGCATAAATAATTGTTAATCATTTATGTTTCTTTCTGAACTCGGTTTATATTTTTGCCAAATTTTCTTTCAGGTGTTATCTTTTTACTGGTTTGTGAATATTATTTGCATATCTAGGAAGCTGGTCTTCTGATTATATGTTCGGCAAGTATTTTTCCTAGTTTGTCTTTTTGCTTGTGACATTTTAATCATACTTTCTACTGCATAGATAGTTTAAATTTTTATATAGTTAATTTAGCCATTTCCCTCTCTTTAAAACCGATAGCTGATATTTTAAATTTAAACTGATTTTGCCCATTACATGATCCTAAGTGAAGAAAAAAACTGCATCCAATTTTCTTTCTTATTTATTAGGATTTGTTTTACTATTATTATTTTCAATCATTATTTTACCAAGAATTCATTAGACTCTAAGACAGATACAGCTTGATCTTCATCCAAATGGCTAGCCAGCTGTCTCAACACTGCCTATTAAATAATTGATTTTTCCCTACTGCTTTGAAATAACAGCTTAGCCACACACTAAATCCCCATGTGTATTTTGGCTCTGTTTCTAGAACTGTCAATTCTGTTTAGCTGTTATTTTGTTCCTTCTCAAGCACTAACCTCTCTGACTTACTGTGATCTTGAAAACTGTTCTTAGTTCCGTTTTACAAACTAATGGATTTTTAATTTGGGAGACATAGAATATTATCCTTTGAAACTATCCTTGAAAAGTTAATTCCAACAAAACAACTTGACAAGTATTAGAAATCATGATTCAAAGAGGACCTACACAAAAGTTCTCTAGCAGATTTCTTTTTTGTCCATTCAACTATTTATCGCAGTTCCGGATATATCGTGGGCACATAGAATTTCAATGAATCAAATACCTTCTAACCCTGAAAACAGGGCAACATGAATGATCTTATACATGATGTACAGTAAAGACAAAGAATGACTGGATCTTCCTGTACACAACAAACCACCTCGTTATCCTGTTATCATCTTTTTTAACACAAGGACAGTGAAGTCATGAATTCTATCTTGCTCTCAGTGAATACTGAAAAACCTTACAATGTGCAATTAGAAACACAAAATAAAATATGATTTATTGTTTTTGGGTAGACTTTGCTCATATCAATATACTTGATAAGAAACATCACTGCTAAAGCATGAAACGTAACAGCTAAAGAGCATAATTACCCTCTAAAGACTTAACAAAATCTTTATGCATCTACTTGAATTCAAAAATATACATATGTACATTTGCATATACATATGCAGAAAAGCAAGGTAGGTTTTGGTAATTTGACATAAATAAACATTCAAAATGTTAAGACTGGTTAAAAAAGATTTCCGTAGTTTCAACACCCGGCCCAGGCGCTCTCAAAGTAAGTCCATTTCCTTTTTGCCTGTGGTGCTACCCAAGTCCATTAGAAGCAGACAAGACCTAAAACTACAGATCAGAAAAGTGTTTTTGTTTTGTTTTTTTCCCTTCATATATATGGGAGACATGGGCTCTTGGTCAATGACAAATACAGAGACAATTTTTTTTACTCTTGGCAATATAACATGCTTTTTGGAACTGATGGAAAAATATTCTTTGGAAACCAACTCAACAATCCCTCTTACTTATAAAACTAGCGACAAACAGTAGCACAAAGGAATCAATTAGGGTAAAGACCATAAGAACACAAAGGCACTATATCCCATTTTTATCAGCTTTAAATAACTATCCCAAGCACATATTTTTTTAGCCCCCAATTTCAGATTCTTGTTTGTAACCATTTATTCCATGGCATGAGACAGTTTAATCACTGCATTATGCGTTATTTTATCCCCAAGGTTATCTTTGAAACGTCTGGGGCATTCATACCACTGAAAACATAATTCTGTCAGCACTGTCAAGTAGAAGCGTTCCCAACTTCTATAGAAAATGGACAAAGCGGGGATGTTTCCTGTGCCAATTAGCAGTTTCGCTGAGCAAGAAGGAAGTGTGTCTAAAGATTTCCTGAATGAGCACCCAGCAAGCTCTGGATTTGAATGAGAACAACCCAGCAAGCTTTCTTGGGCTTTTGGCACCCACAGAGGCTACAGTAAAGAGTTCCCAGGAAGGTCATCCAATTTCAATGAGCCAGAGGGATTATGTGGGAGGGAAGCAGTTGTGTGGCTTGTTCCCTTCAGCACATGTCCAGGGAGGACCTTTGCCAATGTCTGGCACCATACGGCTTATAAATATTTTCTAGCTGAACTCGTGAATACAGTTTTTTCAAACACTAGACAAATGATATGGTGCAAAGGACTAAGTTTGGCAAAACCTATGAGTTGTCTGAAAATTCAATGAAGCTGCACATTTGTATCTGGAAGTCACACGTATGCCTCAAACATATCATTTGATTTAGATTCAGGGGAGAAGTTTATTTAACTATGGGATACTTATCTGATGACTTGTCTATGCTGCTGTTACTCGACTGTTTGCGAAATGAATAACTTTCCAACATTTCACCAATACCTTCATCTTAATGGAGGCATTCAAAATTGTTGTATAGTTGGCAACATTTTAGATGTGTAACTGACACACTCGATTAAACTAGAATTTTGTCCTCCTATATGTCTTAATTCATTTAAAAATCCAGTGGCAAATTATTTTTTATTTTACAAGTGTGCACTATACTTATTTACCTATGTGAAAGTTTAACTTTCTTTTTTTCCTACACTCTACTGCCTTTCATCAGTTTAGTGTTGCCTTCTATGAAATTAAGCTGAATGTAGTCTTTTCAGATCGCACTTGGTACACACTTGTTTCTTATGCTTGATAAGGGGAATAAAACTAATTCAACAAATATATGATGTCCCATTGAGTCTTTTAAACACTTGTAAATTGCAAGGATATTAAAATAAACAAGTTTCAGCTTTTTAAATGAAAGGGAGAAGAGATGCCAGAGATTAATAAACAGCTAATAATCATGTAGTGTGATGAATATTCCCCAAAGTACATTCTCAATCCAGCAAGCAGAATGAGCCCTTAAAAAGAGAAGTCAGATCCTATCCATTCTTGGCCCAGGCTCCCCATTAAGAGACAATGGTTTACAAGGCCCTGTATGATCTGGCCCCCGTCTTCAAAGTGACCCCCTCTTCTACCTTTATTACTGCTATGCTAGCACACCGATGTATTTGCTTTTCAATGGCACACTGACGCTGAACATGATACATACAATTCTCTCTCACTTTTTCCCCAGATATCCACCTAATCTCTTACCTTTTTTAAATATTTGTTCAAATTCCACCCTTTTTAGTGAGACCTTCCCTGACCACCTTATTGCAGTTTCTCTCCCCAGCACTGTCTCTTTTGCCAAGATTTATTTATTGCCATGATACTTTTATTTCCATAATACTTTATATCCCTCCACATCTTACCATTTTGTTGGTGATTAGCTTCTGTCTTGCACTTGAGAAAATAAGCTCTATGAGGGCTGAGATTTTTGTCAATTTGCTAATTTCTGTGTTTTCAGTGCCTATAGAAGAACCTGATACATAAAAAATACTCAATAAATAAGTATGTTGAATGAATGATTGTCAACTTGAAGAACCAGGTGCAATGGGACAGAGAGTGAAGCCTAAATGATTGTTATCATGGGATGAAGAAGCCTTCCACAGACAATGAAACAATTCAGCTTGGCTTTAGAAAAAAAGACCAGATATTTCCCAGTCACAGAAATTGGGAAAGGAGGCCATGCTAATCACGGAGAACAGTGTTATCAGGATGCTCTGAACAACTAGTAACAGAAAACCTGACTCAGAATGGTCAAGTCAATGACAAAATGCATTAACTCTTGTAACTGGAGGACCTGAAGTCAGGCAAGCATCATGACTGGCTTCATCCAAGGGCTCTGGCTTTCTTTCTATATGATACCTCATCTCAGGAGTGGCTTTCCTCATCAGAGAAAAGTAATTATAATGGTCTCAAGATTCAAATCCTCACAATACTACACCCAAAGGAAAGGAGAAAGCTCTCAGAAGAGTGGGTATCCTTCTTTCTCATATCCCAAACCTATTCTTAAATCAGTCACTTTGGCTGTGGTTATGTCATAGACCAAGTGATTTACACCTGATTTATAAGAATCAATCACAATGACTAGTGGAAATGGATTCCCATGTTTGGATTAAATCAATCAGGGCCATCCTTGGATATGTAGGTGGAGCCATTTTCCCTCCAAGTTCATGATTACTATCCAATGGGTGACAGGGTTGTTGGGAAAACCACCATAATATCCATAATAAGTACTAGGTACAAATATAAGATATTGGGATGATACTGTGTGTTCTTAAAAGAATTTAAGTAGAATGGAAGGAATTGATTCTAGAAAGGGTAAGGTGAGGTCAGATGAGTTAGGGCCCTGCAAAACTGGATAAAAAGATTAGACTTTATCATGGAGTTGCTAAAAAGTTATTTCAGTTTTTTAAAGCAATAAATGTATCAAGATTATCGTTTATTACTTTGGTGTTTTAACTACGTTAGAAAAACAATTCTGCAAGCAATATTAGTATGTAGATTGGAAACATTTATAGAAAAAAAGTCATCTAAGATGCTATTGTATTAAAATAGTCCACAACAGGTTGAAGTGAGACAAAGGGAAAGAAACTTAATTGGAGAGGTATTTTCCACAAAATAATGCATCAATCAGTTCAGTTCAGTTGCTCAGTCATGTCCGACTCTTTGCGACCCCATGAATCGCAGCATGCCAGGCCTCCCTGTCCATCACCAACTCCTGGAGTTCACTCAGACTCACGTCCATCAAGTCAGTGATGCCATTTAGCCATCTCATCCTCTGTCGTCCTCTTCTCCTCTTGCCCCCAATCCCTCCCAGCATCAGAGTCTTTTCCAATGAGTCAACTCTTCGCATGAGGTGGCCAAAGTACTGGAGGTTCAGCCTTAGCATCATTCCTTCAAAAGAAATCCCAGGGCCGATCTCCTTCAGAATGGACTGGTTGGATCTCCTTGCAGTCCAAGGGACTCTCAAGAGTCTTCTCCAACACCACAGTTCAAAAGCATCAATTCTTCGGTGCTCAGCTTTCTTCACAGTCCAACTCTCACATCCATACATGACCACTGGAAAAACCATAGTCTTGACTAGATGGACCTTTGTTGGCAAAGTAATGTCTCTGCTTTTGAATATGCTATCTAGGTTGGTCATAACTTTCCTTCCAAGGAGTAAGCGTCTTTTAATTTCATGGCTGCAGTCACCATTTGCAGTGATTTTGGAGCCCCAAAAGATAAAGTCTGACACTGTTTCTACCATTTCCCCATCTATTTCCCATGAAGTGATGGGACCAGATGCCTTGATCTTTGTTTTCTGAATGTTGAGCTTTAAGCCAACTTTTTCACTTTCCTCTTTCACCTTCAACAAGAGGCTTTTTAGTTCCTCTTCACTTTCTGCCATAAGGGTGGTGGCATCTGCATATCTGAGGTTACTGATATTTCTTGCGGCAATCTTGATTCCAGCTTGTGCTTCTTCCAGCCCAGCGTTTCTCATGATGTACTCTGTATATAAGTTAAATAAGCAGGGTGACAATATACAGCCTTGACATACTCCTTTTCCTATTTGGAACCAGTGTGTTGTTCCATGTCCAGTTCTAACTGTTGCTTCCTGACCTGCATACAAATTTCTCAAGAGGCAGGTCAGGTGGTCTGGTATTCCCATCTCTTTCAGAAGTTTCCACAGTTTATTGTGATCCATACAGTCAAAAAAGCAGAAATAGATGTTTTTCTGGAACTCTCTTGCTTTTTCGATGATCCAGTGGATGTTGCCCATAGATGATAAATAAGAGGAAAGAGCTGACTCTGAGGCCTAGAATTTGTAGGACTGATATGTATAATGGCTCTCAAGAGAAAAAAAAAAAGGAGACCCAGGATTAGAAGGAGTGTATTGGAGAGGAAAGATATTAAGAAATTCTACACAAGATTGAATCAGAAACACTGTGGAAGAACTGGGAAACAGTAGAACCAGTTATTTCTAAGAGATAGAAAGTATCTCGGATTTTTGTTGTGTTTTGATTGTTTCACTAACACTCATTTTCCCTTGTTCATTTCACCCTAATTTCCTCTGTGGGAAGTTTTGCTTCTCCATTGATTATAGTCTGATGGAGTGTAAATGGAAGCAACATTTCCACTTGGGCAAGAAGTAACGTCTGTAATCCAAGCCTAAATCACTTGGATGCTCTTTTTTTAAAGCTTAGTAGTGGGCAAAATGACAAGTAACCAGAAACAGCTGGATTCATCCCAGAGATCAGGCTGGAACACCAAGCTCTTTTTGCTGTCAGAGACTATTTTAAAATTCCCTCTGGTCCCTTGGTTCCTGTAAACTTCCAAATACACATCTCCAGGCTTCCTTTTAATACTACGGTCTCACAATATCTTTCTGAAAAATTCCATTTTTCTCAAGAGAGTTCATTTGTATTACTCTAGTCCAAGAACATTAGCTGGTACAGAAGGAAGAGAGAAAGATGGGGAAAGAGTAAAGTTAGAAAGAATAAACAGCAACACTGAGGATGTTCTTATAAGATACACGAATTCTAAGTCATATAAAAACCAGATCATCATTATTATTAATTAGGGGCTTGAGAACCATAAATGTATTTTTTGTTTGTTTTTAACGGTTTCTGAAAGGAATGTGCAATGGGATGAAGAATGATTAAGAGAACTGCTTATCTTATTAATGAGAACTGCTTATTGAGGCTGAGAAATATGAAGTTTTAATGGAGCCAAACCAGCATAATTATGCAATTTTATTTAATTGTATTTAGAAATCTTGAAATGGAATTAAAGAATACAAATTAGTAGAGTGATGCAGATTGAGGGATTAGTGTAGTATATGCTTCACTTAACAGTCAAGGGAGTAAGAGAAAGAGTGGTTGATATATACTTGACATGATGAACCCTGGGAGTCTGCCTGAGTAGGAAGCTCTCTATATCACATATATGTGTGGAGTCACTCAGTCATGTCCAATTCTTTGCAACTCTATGGACTGTAGCCTACCAGGATCCTCCATCCATGGGATTTTCCAGGCAAGAGTACTGGAGCAGATTGCTATTTCCATCTCCAGGGGATCTTCCCGACCCAGGGATTGAATCCGGGTCTCTCGCATTGCAGGCAGACATTTATCATCTGAGCCTCTAGGGAAGCCCATTATAAATATGAGAGTGGGTGAAATCAGTTCCAGCTTCACCTATAAGGCTGTGATAAGGATAGGATCCAGGATTGAACAATTTTAGGAAGGATATTTATCCAGATTCCTACTGGCAGCACAGACCAAGGGAATACCCAGTCTATGATCCAAGAGTTTCCAGAAAATAATGTTATAATCCTAAATGCTACAAGCCCAGAGAGTAGTAAAATGCCATAATGTGAAAATTAGTGACCGATTCAGAAATCTAGGGGAGTATGGTGTGATCTAAAAAACCCTGAAGAATGTTTATAGCAGCAAGGCACAGAGGTGGACCTGCTGGTGTACAGTGCTCTGATAAGAAGAAAATGAAGCTTAGACCCTAATAAACGGAAAGTGAAAGTGAAGTCGCTCAGTCGTGTCTGACTCTTTGCAACCCCATGAACTGTAGCCTACCAGGCTCCTCTGTCCATGGGATTTTCCAAGCAATAGTACTGGAGTGGATTGCCATTTCCTTCTCCAGGGGATCTTCCCAACCCAGGGATCGAACCCGAGTCTCCCACATTGTAGAAAGACACAATAAACAGAAAGATGATAGTAAATAAACTGGGGAAGTGGAAGCTAAAGATGAAAGGAAAAGGCAAATTTACTAAACCTGAGGAAGTAAAAGAGGTGGAGGGTTTATTCGGAGAGAGAGATCTCAGGGTTCAAAACATTAGAAGTACAGACAGTCATGTGAGTGCTTAGAGGTGAAGTTATTAAGGTAAAATAGATCACGGCAACGGACCTACAGTATTAAATAAGTCATACACATGGAAATTACATGGCTGATGGAAAGTTATTAGAAGAAAATGTGGGGAAAAAGTGTTAACATCCTTGGTGAAAACAGTTTCTGACAGATTAGTTAATGATGAAGAGACAGATTGAGAAACAACAGTCAAGGGGGAGATAACTGAAACTGGAGTATAAAAGTGAAAGTGTTAGTCACTCAGTCATGTCCAGCTCTTTGCAACCCCATGGACTGTAGCCTGCCAGGATCCTCTGTCTATGGGATTCTCCAGGCAAGAATACTGGAGTGAGTAGCCATTCCCTTCTCCAGGGGAATCTTCCCAACCCGAGAATTGAAGCCGGCTCTGCAGCATTGCAGGCAGATTCTTTACCATGTAAGTCACTAGGGAAGCAAGTATAGGCAACTATGAAAGAACTGTGCTAGGAAGAATCTTTGTTATGTGTAATAGTAAATGTGCAGTTCTCACTCTTTCTTTCCTTTTCTTTCCTTGACTTTGGGTCAACTTTCTTGAAATGAAATAATGCCCCTGCTCATATGAGACCCAAATCATTATTGTGAAAACTAGGCCTCCCTTTTACAGACAGCTTCCTTCTACAGGTTTAATTTCATCATCAAAAGTTTTCTCTATAGGCTCAAGAGGCAGTGGAGAGAACTCTGAGTTCCCTGGGCTGTGAGATGGTCATTGAGGTGGAAAAGCACCAATAATGGATGCAGCAAAGGTTCTGGGCACAGAGGCTGCCTGAGGAGCACAAGAGACTTGGGTGAGGACTTCCCTGGTGGTCCAGGGATTAGGACTTTGCCTTTCAATCAGGGGGTGCGGTTTCGATTCCTGATCGGAAAGCTAAAATCCTACATGGCTCATGGACAAAAACGCAAAACATAACACAGAAGCAATATAGTAACAAATTCAGTAAAGATTTTAAAAATGGCCCACGTCAAAAAAGTCTTAAAAAAGGAAAAAAAGGTAGCCTTGGACGTGATGCCTGGGACAACGATAAATAACATCTTGAGAACTAATTCAGATTCTTCACAGGGGAAGGGTCTTTTGAAAACAAATGTTTAAGATGATACATAGTAATAAAGAGCCTGGACTTTGAAATCAGACAACTCTTGATTAAAATGCTGGCTCTGCAACTTAATTGTGTAATCTCAGTCAAGTTCCTTACCATTCTGAGACTGTTTCATTATCTTCAAAATAGCTAATTAAGCTATTTATATAAAATAAGACCAATCATTTTCCCCTTGTTAGATGTATCCAGGGTGTGAGTGGACTATTGAACACATAGAAAATGCTCAAATGGATCTAAATAGCTCTGGGTTTCCAATTTCTTTTTCTGTCTTAACCTCCTATTTTTTGACATGTTGTCTAATTTACTTTGTCCTTATTTTTCTTTTTTTTTAAAAACTGATTAAGTCAAACTATGGCGACATTTTGGTCATTTTATTTCTTACGATAGTATCTATTTCCTAATATAAATAGCATACTTTCAGTTCAGTTCAGTTCAGTCGCTCAGTCTTGTCTGACTCTTTGCAACCCCATGAATCACAGGACGCCAGGCCTCCCTGTCCATCACCAACTCCCGGAGTTCACTCAGACTCACGTTCATCGACTCAGTGATGCCATCCAGCCATCTCATCCTCTGTCGTCCCCTTCTCCTCTGCCCCGATCCCTCCCAGCATCAGAGTCTTTTCCAATGAGTCAACTCTTCGCATGAGGTGGCCAAAGTCCTGGAGGTTCAGCCTTAGCATCATTCCTTCAAAAGAAATCCCAGGGCTGATCTCCTTCAGAATGGACTGGTTGGATCTCCTTGCAGTCCAAGGGACTCTCAAGAGTCTTCTCCAACACCACAGTTCAAAAGCATCAATTCTTCGGCACTCAGCTTTCTCACATCCATATATGACCACTGGAAAAACCATAACCTTGACTAGACGGACCTTTGTTGGCAAAGTAATGTCTCTGCCTTTTAATTTCATGGCTGCAATCATCATCTGCAGTGATTTTGGAGCCCAAAAAAATAAAGTCTGACACTGTTTCCACTGTTTCCCCATCTATTTCCCGTGAAGTAATGGGACCAGATGCCATGATCTTAGTTTTCTGAATGTTGAGTTTTAAGCCAACCTTTTCACTCTCCTCTTTCACCTTCATCAAGAGGCTTTTTAGTTCCTCTTCACTTTCTTCCATAAGGATGGTGTCATCTGCATATCTGAGGTTATTGATATTTCTCCCAGCAATCTTGATTCCAGCTTGTGCTTCTTTCCAGCCCAGCGTTTCTCATGATGTATTCTGCATATAAGTTAAATAAGCAGGGTGACAATATATAGCCTTGACGTACTCCTTTTCCTATTTGCAACCAGTCTGTTGTTCCATGTCCAGTTCTAACTGTTGCTTCCTGACCTGCATACAAATTTCTCAAGAGGCAGGTCAGGTGGTCTGGTATTCCCATCTCTTTCAGAAGTTTCCACAGTTTATTGTGATCCATACAGTCAAAGGCTTTAGCATAGTCAATAAAGCAGAAATAGATGTATTTCTGGAACTCTCTTGCTTTTTCGATGATCCAGAGGATGTTGGCAATTTGGTTCCTCTGCTTTTCTAAAACCAGCTTGAACATCTGGAAGTTCATGGTTCACATA
Organism: Bos indicus x Bos taurus; assembly: GCF_003369695.1. NCBI lineage: Eukaryota > Metazoa > Chordata > Mammalia > Artiodactyla > Bovidae > Bos > Bos indicus x Bos taurus. The sequence continues at coordinate 102,001,715 of NC_040080.1, forward strand.
TTTCTGAAGCCTGGCTTGGAGAATTTTGAGCATTCCTTTACTAGCGTGTGAGATGAGTGCAATTGTGTGGTAGTTTGGGCATTCTTTGGCATTGCCTTTCTTTGGGACTGGAATGAAAACTGACCTTTTTCAGTCCTGGGGCCACTGCTGAGTTTTCCGAATTTGCTGGCATATTGAGTGCAGCACTTTCACAGCATCGTCTTTCAGGATTTGAAATAGCTCAACTGGAATTCCATCACCTCTACTAGCTTTGTTTGTAGTGATGCTCTCTAAGGCCTAGAACATTCCAAAAAATTCCCCTTTCCTACTATTCAATCTTGCTCTTCCCTTTTCCTGGAATGTTCCTTTCCAGATATTGGATAACCAGCTCCCTCACTTCATTTGTAACTCTCTTAAAATGTCATATTCTCACATAAAGCCTCCTCTGATCAATCTGTCTAAAGGAGCATACCTGCCTCCTCGTTCAATCCCTTTCTTGCTTTTTTCTTCTCATGATGCTTATCACTACCAGACATTATAGGTTTACTTACACATTATTTATCTTCTCCATCAGAAGGTGAACACCATGAGGATATAGAATTTGTCTAGTTTTATTAAGCCTTTTCCCAGTGCCTATATTACACCATGCACATAGCACACTCAGTAAGCATTAGTTATAGTTTATTTCTTTTTCCTTGGCCTAAGTAGATCAGATGAATATCCAAAAGTAAGTAACTTTCTGGAATTAATACGTGATTACTGATGGCAAGGTTACAGGGTGTAGAGTGTCTTAGTTCATTAAGGCTGCTATGACACAATGTCATAAACTGGTTCATATGAAATGGAACTTTATTTCTCACAGTTCTGGAGGCTGGGGAAGTCCAAGATCAAAGCACCAGCAGATTCAGTGTTTGGTGAGGACCACATTCCAGTTTGTATATTGCCATCTTCTTACATTTTCAAATGGGGCAGAAGAGTTCGCTGGAGTCCTTTATGAGGGCACTAATCCCATTCATGAGGGCTCTACCTTCATGACCCAATTACATCCCCACAGCACCACCTCCTAATTCCACCAAATTGGGAGTTAGATTTCAATTTATGAATTTTTAGGGGATACAAACATTCAGTCAATTGCACAAGTCTAATACAAAAATTTTTAATCCAATTTCTGTTAAAGGGTGTGGCTGTGTTCCTTCCCTGTTATTTGACCTGAGGCCAAACTGTGGTGGAGGTAATGAAAATCATGGCGACTTTCTTCAAAAGGTCCCATGCACACACTGCCACACACAGTGCCCCCAACCCTGCAGCAGGCCACCACTGACCCACGCCTCTGCCGGAGACTCCTGGACAGTCACGGGCAGGCTGGGTCAGTCTCTTGTGGGGTCACTGCTCCTTTCTTCTGGGTCCTGGTGCACACAAGGTTCTGTTTGTACCCTCCAGAGTCTTTTCCCCCAGTCCTGTGTAAGTTCTGGCAGCTCTATGGTGGGGCTAATGGAGACTTCCTCCAAGAGGGCTTATGCCATACCCGTCTGCTGCACCCAGAGCTCCTGCCCCTGCAGCAGTCCACTGCTGACCCGTACCTCCTCAGGAGACACCCAAACACAGTTCGGTCTCAGTCTCTGTGGGGTCTCTGGGTCCAGGTGCACACAGGGTATGTTTAAGCCCCCTGAGTGTCTGGCAGGTATAGGGTTTGATTCTAAATGTGATTTCAGCCCTCCTACCATCTTGCTGGGGCTTCTCCTTGCCCTTGAACAAAGCTAGTGGAGGTGATGGAATTCCAGTTGAGCTATTTCAAATCCTGAAAGATGATGCTTTGAAAGTGCTGCACTCAATATGCCAGCAAATTGGAAAGTTCAGCAGTGGCCACAGGACTGGAAAAGGCCAGTTTTCATTCCAATCTCAAAGAAAGGCAATGCCAAAGAATGTCCAAACCACCACATAATTGCACTCATCTCACACCCTAGCAAAGTAATGCTCAAAATTATCCAAGCCAGGCTTCAACAGTACATGAAATGTGAACTTCCAGATGTTCAAGCTGGATTTAGAAAAGGCAGAGGAACCAGAGATCAAATTGCCAACATCCGCTGGATCATTTAAAAAAGCCAGAGAGTTCCAGAAAAACATCTACTTCTGCTTTATTGACTATGGCAAAGACTTTGACTGTGTGGATCACAACAGACTGGAAAATTTTTAAATAGATGAGAATACCAGGCCACCTGACCTGTCTCCTAAGAAATCTGTATGCAGGCCCAGAAGCAACAGTTAAAACTGGACATGGAGCAACAGACTGATTCCAAATCAGGAAAGGAGTACATCAAGGCTGTATATTGTCACCCTGCTTATTTAACTTATATGCAGAGTACATCATGAGAAATGCTGGACTGAACAAATCACAGGCTGAAATCAAGCTTACTGGGAGAAATATCAATAACCTCAGATATGCAGATGACACCACCCTTATGGCAGAAAGTGAAGAGGAACTAAAGCGCCTCTTGATGAAAGTGAAAGAGGAGAGTGAAAAAGTTGGCTTAAAACTCAACATTCAGAAAACTAAGATCATGGCATCTGGTCGCATCACTTCATGGCAAACAGATGGGGAAATAAGGGAAACAGTTCAGTTCAGTTCAGTCGCTCAGCAATGTCCAACTCTTTGCTACCCCATGAACCGGCTCCACAATCACTGCAGATGGTGACTGCAACCATGAAATTAAAAGACGCTTGCTCCTTGGAAGAAAAGTTATGACCAAGCTAGACAGCATATTAAAAAGCAGAGACATTATTTTGTCAACAAAGGTCTGTCTAGTCAAGGCTATGGTTTTTCCAGTGGTCGTGTATGGATGTGAGAGTTGGACTATAAAGAAAGCTGAATGCTGAAGAATTGATACTTTTGAACTGTGGTGTTGGAGAAGACTCTTGAGAGTCCCCTGGACAGCAAAGAGATCCAACTAGTCCATTCTAAAGGAAATCAGTCCTAAATATTCATTGGAAGGACTGATGCTGAAGCTGAAACTCCAATAGTTTGGCCACCTGATGTGAAGAACTGACTCATTGGAAAAGACCTTGATGCTGGGAAAGAGTGAAGCTGGGAAGAAAAGGGAACGAAAGAGGAGGAGATGGTTGTATGGCATCACCGACGCAAGTTTGAGCAGGCTCCGGGAGTTGGTGATGGACAGGGAAGCCTGGCATGCTGCAGTCTATGGGGTTGCAAAGAGTCAGACATGACTGAGAGACTGAACTGAATTGAACTTCTAAAGATCAATTTAAGTGACCTGTTTCCAAGTGCACATGTTTTTGATTTTCATGACTTTCAATCTTTATCATTGTAAAAAACTTGGCACACCAATACTCCTCAGAGTGTTCCTGCTAACATCCAACAGTTTTCCACTGCAAAGTTTCAGGAAGAATCTATTGATAAACAATTTAGCTGGAGAATATCACGGACTTGGGAAAATAAAATTGGTCCACTTCCTGAACACTCGTTAACAAGGCATTATCATTAGAAGAAAGAAATGGACTTAACAGTTCTCAAAACTACTGCTAGCTATTCAGAAGTTATCTTGTGCCAAGCCATATGCTATTTTATATGTGTTTTACTTAAATATCCTAACAATTTGCTGCTGCTGCTAAGTCACTTCAGTCATGTCTGACTCTGTGCGACCCCATAGACGGCAGCCCACCAGGCTCCCCCGTCCCTGGGATTCTCCAGGCAAGAACACTGGAGTGGGTTGCCATTTCCTTCTCCAATGCATGAAAGTGAAAAAATAAAGTGAAGTCGCTCAGTCATGTCCAACTCCTAGCGACCCCGTGGACTGCAGCCCACCAGGCCCCTCTGTCCATGGGATTTTCCAGGCAAGAATACTGGAGTGGGGTGCCATTGCCTTCTCCGATCCTAACAATTTAGGAGATAGCAATTATCATCATTCCATTTTACAGATGAGGAACAGAGAAGTTCTTGTTTAAACTCATGTAACTTATACTGGGACGCAATAGTGTTCCCCGTAATTCATGTCCACTCAGAATTCCAGAATGTTCATGAACTTGTTTAAAAATAGGGTCTTTGCAGGTATAATTATTTTTTTTAAAAAGAAACTAACCATGACTGGATAAAATGACGTGGTGTGTGTGTGTAAACAATGGAATACTACTCAGCCTTAAAAAGAATGAAATAATGCCATTGCAGCGGCATGGATGGACCTAGAGATGATCATACTAAGTGTGGTAAGCCAGAAAGAGAAAGATAAATGCCATGTCATATCACTCATATGTGGAATCTAAAATATGACAAATGAATTTATCTGTGAAAGTGAAACAGACTCACAGACATAGATAACAGACTTGCGGTTGCCAAGGGGGAGAATGTGGGAGGGATGGATTGGGTGTTTGGGATTAGCAGATGCAAACCATTAAATACAGAATGGATAAACAAAAAAGTTCTACTGTATAACACAGGGAACTCTACAGTCCTTAAGAACAGGGAAGCCTGGCATGCTACAGCCCATGGGATTCCCAAGAGTCAAACGTGACTTAGTGACTGAATAACATCAACTCTAGTTAATATCCTGTGATAAATAATCTTGGAAAAGAATATGAGAAAGAATATATACATACATATGTATTGCCTCAGAACATCCAGAAGGAAACAACTCAGCTGACACTTTGATTTCTGGCCCCTAGAGCTGTGAGAAAAGAAATTCCTTGGTCTTAAGTTATGAAGTGTGTGGCGGTTTGGTGCAGCAACCCTAGGAAAATAGTTTGGAAAGAACTGGGGCTTCCCAGATGGTGCAGCAGTAAAGAAGCTGCCTGCCAATGCAGGAGAGGCAAGAGATGCGGGTTCAATCGCTGGGTTAGGGACATCCTCTGAAGGAGGGCATGGCAACCCGCTCTAGCATTCTTGCCTGGAGAATCCCCATGGACAGAGGAGCCTGGCAGGCTACAGTCCATGAGGTCTCAAAGAGTTGGACACCACTGAGCAACTAAGCACGATTAGATGATCTTAAATCCAGGCCTGACTTTAAAGGCTAATGTTTCAGTTATTTACTGCAATAATCTCAGAAGGTTTTATGCAAGTGGCTATCATATCACTAATCACTCTTTATGGCTATTGTAAGTAGAGAGTAGAAAATATTCTTTTTTTTTTTTTTTTTTTACCTCCAGGCCTAGTATAATGCCTGACCTATAACATATTAAACCGGTCATCAAAAAAAAAAAAAAAAAAATCCACTTCTTTAAACAGACAAATCCTTCCTTCCTTTCTAGTTCTTCAATCCTTATACTTAACAGGCAAATGCTTTGGTTAATATCAACAGCAATAAAGAAAACAACATGTATAATTATATTATTGTGCACATTTCTATAGTTTATGAGTTTATTATTTTGAATTTAATCTCTCATTCTTAAGGCATGTTCTGATTGTGAATCATCTTATGTTGGGATTTTCATTTTATTCTTTATATTCTGCCTTGTTATAGGAAGGACTTAAAGCAATTACTTTATAACAGTGTAATAAAATAAACTGACAAAATAATTGCATGTGAAAAGGAGCCCATGCACAGATTAAAAGAAAAGTTAACATAATTGTAAGAGCAATGTTTGAACAAAAAGACTCATAGAATAGATTCTTGACCTTGTTAAAAATGGGCCACAAATTTCTTGCTGAACAGTAGAACGTAAATGCTAGAATAAGAAGATATACTCAGAGTGTGCTCAAGTTAAAACATACCAGTTGTTCAGGAGGCCCTTAATAAGTTATCCCTGATTGAAGACCAAGGAGATTTCTCCCAAGCCTCCACATAAAAGGAAGAATTCCATGCATTGGATCCTAAGCTGTGCTGTCTTCTTGGGAAATAGGATTCTGTCACCTTTAGAACACAGATTTCAGAGTCATACAAAAACAAGGCTCAGACCTTGACTCCACCACTTGCCAAATGTATGATCTTGGAGAGGTTCTTGAATTTGTTTCATTTTTGTTAACAAATAATGAAAATTACCTCATGGGATACTTAACGGGACTTGGAAGCAGATGTAAAACATTTGGTAGAATGTCCATCCGCACAAATCTACAGAACAAGGAGCATGTGACTGAGGCCCTCTGCAGAGCCAAGTTCAAGTTCCCTGGCCTCTAGAAGAGCCACATCTCCAAAAAATGGGGATTTACTAAGTCTAAAGCAGATAAACTTGAAAACATAGTAGCAGAAAAGCAGTTCATCTCAGATGAATGTGGGGTCAAATATATCCTAATTGTGGCCCTCCAGACAAATGGCAGGCCCTGAGCTCATGAGAGCCTTGATGTTGTCCCCTCCCCTCTTTACTCATGCCCACCAATAAATCCTACTTTCCTGTCAAAAATAAATAAAATAAAACATTTGGCAAAGAGAAGATCCTCCTTGTTAGTTCTCTTCTCTTAATAATGATTATCTTTCACCATCAACCTCTCAGCAATGCTTCATTTGCAAATTTCTTTTTGCCCTTTATCTTCTGCTCTTTGATCTAAACTGATGTTCATTTTTAGCAATTCACAAGCTACTAAGTTGTAATTCTATATTTATGTAGGTAAGTGCACACTACTTTATATTTAGTAGTGTGGCACATATACGCATTTAACTCATGTATATTTTGCTTAAATTTTTTAAATAAAAAAAGATTAAAAAATAGCTATGTCAAAAGTGAGCAATTCTGCTCACCATTCTATTTAGCAAACATGGGCTTCAGATTGAATGTGAGGTGGGAGATTGAGCACTGCTGTTTAATTTCAAATCTGTCTTGTTTCTCTGTCCCACTGTGTGTCTCACCAGTAAAGACAGACATCTGTCAACAGTCACAGGCCCCAAACCAAAGCCAACCTTTCGTCTAGTGTTTATCTGAGAGATCATCCAAACTTTGGAGGAAAAATTGGACTTATGGTGAGACAGCTGATTCCTAGCGGACTATGAACTGAAAATTTGATTCTCTGTGACAATAATCTGTGGAAAATTCTTCAAGAGATGGGAATACCAGACCACCTGACCTGCCTCTTGAGAAACTTGTATGCAGGTCAGGAACCAACAGTTAGAACTGGGCATGGAACAACAGACTGGTTCCAAATAGGAAAAGGAGTACGTCAAGGCTGTATATTGTCACCCTGCTTATTTAACTTCTATGCAGAGTACATCATGAGAAACGCTGGGCTGGAAGAAGCACAAGCTGGAATCAAGATTGCCGGGAGAAATATCAATAACCTCAGATATGCAGATGACACCACCCTTATGGCAGAAAGTGAAGAGGAACTAAAAAGCCTCTTGATGAAAGTGAAAGAGGAGAGGAAAAAGTTGGCTTAAAGCTCAACATTCAGAAAAAGAAGATCATGGCATCCAGTCCCATCACTTCATGGGAAATAGATGCGGAAACAGTGGAAACAGTGTCAGACTTTATTTTTTGGGGTCCAAAATCACTGCGGATGGTGATTGTAGCCATGAAATTAAAAGATGCTTACTCCTTGGAAAGAAAGTTATGACCAACCTAGATAGCATATTCAAAAGCAGAGACATTACTTTGCCAACAAAGGTCCGTCTAATCAAGGTTATTGTTTTTCCAGTAGTCATGTATGGATGTGAGAGTTGGACTGTGAAGAAGGCTGAGTGCCGAAGAATTGATGCTTTTGAACTGTGGTGTTGGAGAAGACTCTTGAGAGTCCCTTGGACTGCAAGGAGATCCAACCACTCCATCCTAAAGGAGATCAGTCCTAGGTGTTCTTTGGAAGGAATGATGCTAAAGCTGAAGCTCCAGTACTTTGGCCACCTCATGCGAAGAGTTGACTCATTGGAAAAGACTCTGATGCTGGGAGGGATTGGGGGCAGGAGGAGAAGGGGACAACAGAGGATGAGATGGCTGGATGGCATCACTGACTCTATGGACATGAGTTTGAGTGAACTCAGGGAGTTGGTGATGGACAGGGAGGCCTTGCGTGCTGCGATTCATGGGGTCACAAAGAGTCGGACACGACTGAGCGACTGAACTGAACTGAACTGATCATACATATAATCAAGAATCAGATTTTAAAACCTAGGTTGTACAGAAGGTAGGACCTCACTTTGTAGCCTATTGTAGCAAAAAGAAAATATATGCTCAATAAATATATGTTGTGAGAAAGAGAAAGGAAAAGAGAGAGAGTGAAGGAGGGCTAGGAGATAAGTTTAGAGTTTAAATAGGCTTTCTGCCTACACAAAACCAAGAATTCACATCTATATTATTTCTTTGTCTGCTTTTGACATTAGAAAGCTTCAGCTCTGGCCCCTTCTTCCTAGATGGAATGTTAGACTTTCCAGGGAATTTCTCTAGCTTCTTGTTTCCTCTTCTCAGAAAGAATCTAGACAACTCACTACACATCTCTTTTTGCAGACTGTTGGATTGCCTCAGCCTCAGAGGGATAGAAATAAAAGAACACTAGACTGGAATCAGGAGGTCTGAGACCGAGTTCTACCTCTCCTGACAATTGTGCAACATTAGATCGTATGCCTAGTCTTCTCTCCCTGGGCCTCAGTCCTTTCATATCAGCAAAGAAGGGGCAGAAGTAGGTGATCTCTATCACATCATGTCAATGAATAGTTTTTGGATTTATATTCTTTTTTTTTAATTTAAATTTATTTATTTTAATTAGAGACTAATTACTTTACAATATTGTATTGGTTCTATTTAGGTTAGGCCTTGTCCAGATCATGAAGACAGAAATACTATCTCCTTCACTCCTTAAGGACTTTAGATGGGATTTCATTTCTCTCACATGATTGAAAACTTCCTTTTCCCCAACACTGAGAGTTTTTAACCTCAAGCTGAAATTAACTTAATAGTTTTTAGAATGTCTTCAATAAAAAAGATTCTATGTGTTCCTATTTTATATTCATAGCTGAAAAATATGATAATGGTATACCAAAAACCTCTCTGTATATCTTATAATTTCTTATGAGATAAGAAACAAATTTGAACCATATTTTACTAGTGGATTTAGGTTGATTTTTTTCAGAAGGTAGTCACCAGCTACAGTCACTCCTAACAAGAGAGTCAGCCAGTCCTTTGAGCTTTGAAGCCAGGCATTAACTTCTCCTTTGTAGCTATAAAAGTCCTAGATGGCTCTTCCAATTAAAGGCTATTTTATCTACATTGAAAATATGTTGTTTAATGCAGCCAGTATCATTAATTATCTTACCTAGATCTTCTGGATAAGTTGGTACAGTTTCTGCCTCAGCATTGCTGTTTCATCTTGGAGTTTGATGTTACGGAGAGATGTTTCTCCTTAAATTTTATAAACTGAACTTTTGCTAGTTTCAAACTTTTGTTCCGCAGCTTCCTCACCTCTTACAGCCTTCATAAAACTGGAGAGAGTTAGGGTCTTGTTCTGGATTAGACCTTGGTTAACGGAATGTTGTGGCTGGTTTGATCTGTCCAAATCACTACAGTTTTCTCCATATCAATAATAATAAGTCTGTTTCACTTTCTTATCACCTGTGTGTTCACTGGACTAGAACTCTGAATTTTCCTCACAAGCTTTTCCTGTATATTCACAACTTGGCTAACTGTTTGGCACAAGAGGCCTAGCTTTTGGCCTATCTTGGCTTCCAACATGCCTTCATCACTAAGCTTGATCATCTCTAACTTCTCATTTAAAGTGAGAAACATGTAACTCTAACATTTTTGAACACTTAGGAGCCATTGGAGGGTTATTAACTGGCCTCAGTTCAATATTTTTATGTCTTAGGGAATAGGGAAGTCCAAATAGGGGGAGAGCTGTGGGGGAACGACTGGTTTGTGGAACAGTTAGAACACCACAGTGTTAAGTTTGCAATCTCACATGGACATGGTTCAGGGTGCCCCAAAACAATTACAATAACAATTACAGTAACCTCAGAGATTGCTGATCATAGATCACCATAATAAATATAACGATCAAAGCTTGAAATATTTAGAGAATTACACACAATGTGACACAGAGACATGAGTACAAAATGCTGTTGGAAAAATGGCTTTGATAGGTTTGTTCAACGAGGGCTTGCCATAAACTTTCAATTAATAATAAATAATATCTGTGAAGTACCCTTGCATATAAATAAAACAACACACAATAAAATGAGGTATGCCCTTGGACTGCAAGGAGATCCAACCAGTCAGTTCCAAAGGAAATCAGCCCTGAATGTTCACTGGAAGAACTGATGCTGAAGCTGAAACTCCAATATTTTGGCCACTTGATGCGAAGAACTGACTCATTGGAAAAGACCCTGATGCTGGGAAAGATTAAAGGCAGGAGGAGAAGGGGATGACAGAGGATGAGATGGTTGGATGGCATCACCGACTCAATGGACATGAGTTTCAGTAGGCTCTGGGAGTTGGTGAGGGACAGGGAAGCCTGGCATCCTGCAGTCCATGGGGTCACAAATAGTTGGACATGACTGAGCAACTGAACTGAACTCATGCCTGTATATTATATTGGTTAAGGTTGAGATTTCATTTCTGAAGATTGGCCAAGGGTCATGGCTAATTATGACAGAAACTATCCATTGCCTACAAGCTTATATTCATCCTTTTCTTTCCTGCTAGCAGAATCCTGGTATGTTCAGCTACCATGCCAAGGGTGGTCCTACTGGGAAATTTGATCCCTGTTCCAGTTCTGAACAATGAATCATAAATGATCTGAATTAATTACAGTAATGCCATCCCTTTTGCTCCTTCCCCTGACTTGTAGTAATTTATCTTCAAGCATTATGTGACCCAGTTCTGACCAAGGTGATGTAAGGAAGATCTGATGGATAGAAGCTTCTGGGAAATTTTGTTCTTTTAATTAAAAAATATTAAAAGATGCAGTGGGTGTTCCTCCCTTCATGCCTATCGAGTAGATATCAAACCTCAACATACTGCAACCATCTTGTGACTATGAGGCAATAAAGAATAGAAGCCAAGCTGCTGGCTTCCCTGGTGGCTCAGTGGTAGAGACTCTGCCCGCCAGTGCAAGAGACATGGGTTCAATCCCTGATCCAGGAAGATCCCACCTGCTGCAGAGCAACTAAGCCCACGTGCCACAACTATTGAGCCTGTGCTCTAGTAAGCCAATACGACTTGTCCTTTCTACAGGAGTTTACCAAAACCATGCATTCTTGCTTTCTTCTTGTGGTTAGAATGAATTGTGCCATATTTTTAAGCATTGAATTTGTGAGGTTTTGACATTTAAATGGGCGCCACATCTACTGAAGCCCACACTCCCTAGAGCCCCCACAACAAGAGTAGCCACCAAATGTGAAGCCCTTGCACTGCAACTAGAGAGTAGTCTCCACTCACCACTAGAGAAAGCCCATGTGCAGAAACAAAAGTCCATAAGGCACAGCACAGCCAAAAATAAAATTAAATACAAAATTTTAAAAAGAAGCTAACCTGCCCAGGATGGTCCCTATTGGCATCAATGAACTGCCTCATCAACCTTGGGCTGTCTACTTCTTGATTTTTTGTTATGCGAGACAAATGAATCTCTGTCTGCTTTATCCACTCTAGTTTTGCTTTATATTACTTGTAGCTGAATGCATTCCTATACAATACAGTTACCAACATGTTCAGAAATACTTACCTAATTACGATGACAAGGCCTGATTTCTAAGAATCTCCGTATTTTGTATGGCTAGATTAAGAGATTTAAATGTCAAAACCTCACAAATTTGATGCTTAAAAATATGGCACAGTTCATTGTAACTGCAAGAAGAAAGCAAGAATGCGTGGTTTTGGTAAACTCCTGTAGGAAGGACAAGTCTTATTGGCTTACTAAATTCAGAGGGTTTTAATCCAGCTGAAAGTACATCTCTGACCCTCAGTTGTTGGGTAAAAGTAAATGTTAATCATTTTAATAATGCTGATGATGTTAAAAGGAAAATGACATTAACTTTTATCAATTGTTTATTAAATGCTAAGTATTTTTACTGAGTTGGCTCACATGGTCAAGAATTTGTCTGCAATGCAGGAGACCTGGGTTCATTCCCTAGGTAAGGAAGATCCCCTGGAGAAGGGAATGACAATCCACTCCAGTATTCTCTCCTGGAGAATCCCATGGACAGAGGAGCCTGGCAGGCTATAGTTCACGGGGTTGCAAAGAGTTGGACACAACTGAGCGACTTTCACTTTTCTTTTCTTACAACCTCTGTCTCAGTTAATCCTCCTAAGTCTATTTAGTACCACTATCCCCATTTTGCAGACAAAGGAACTGAGACTGAGATTGAAATGGGTTAAAGTGACCTGCCCAAATTCATACAGTGAGTTAAGTGGCAAAGTTCAAAACCAGATGATTTCACTCTAGTCTGTCCTATTGACCACAAAACAAGTTCAACAGAGCTTATCCCTCTATTTTATTTCAAATTTTTCTAGTTGTAACAGTCTCATTTTTAAAAATGCAAGTTAAAAAACTAAGAAATTTTTTGCTCTTCTCACTACATCCCATCAGGTGATACACAGTTCAGTCTGTTCCATTACTAATCACAGTTCTCTGATGACCTGGTTAAAGTGGTGGCTGCCAGAATTCTTCTCTGTAGAATTACTCATTTTTCCTTTGTCACTAATAAGCATTCTATGGAGAATCACCTTGAGACTGTTATCTCTCATCACAAAATACAGACTCATGGTTTTCATTTTATTCAACGTTCATAATGTTAGTATTATTTTATATTTAAATTGTTCCCCCCACAGTCTGACCAGTGTGAAACTCTTCAAATTGGCTTTCTTTCCCTTTGATGTGTGCATGTTATTCTTTAGGCACTTTCTTTCTGGCACAAAAAGATGTTCCAGAACCATTTTGCTCTTTTCCCTCCCCAGGCTTGAAATAAGACATATACTGGAGGATGGTATTTAAAAATCAAGATCTGGCTGCTAGGTGTCTTTGAGTGTGTTGAAGTATAGCTGCCCCCCCATCCTCCCAATACTCACATACACATTCACATTAATGTCTATATATTTCTCTATCTATATAGATCGAAAAGTATAGGTTCACAATTTTAATCAAGACATAGCTCCTTCTAGTTAATTTCCTTTTCTGTACTTGGAATTCCCTTATCCAAAGGTGAGAAAATGAGGCTCTCATGATCTTCATGCTTTTACTGATTTACCCCAACCATAGGTAAGCAACTAATCTCTCATTATTCTGCCACCTTCTTCCACACAAAGATATACTCTCTACCCTTTTGAGGTTCGGTTTCACTGTACCAGACCCCCTCCCTGTACACGCATCCTGCTTACCTGCCTGGTTTTGACACCCCTTATAACAGAAGCTTCCTCACCCTTGTCAGTCTGGGATACTCTCCTTTTCAATTCAGTTCAGTTCAGTCACTCAGTCATGTCTGACTCCTTGAGACCCCATGAACTGCAGCACGCCAGGCCTCCCTGTCCATCACCAACTCCTGAAGTTCACTCAGACTCACATCCATCGAGTCGGTGATGCCATCCAGCCATCTCATCCTCTGTTGTTCCCTTCTCCTCCTGCTCCCAATCCTTCCCAGCATCAGAGTCTTTTCCAATGAGTCAACTCTTCGCATGAGGTGGCCAAAGTACTGGAGCTTCAGCTTTAGCATCATTCCTTCCAAAGAACACCCAGGGCTGATCTCCTTTAGAATGGACTGGTTGGATCTCCTTGCAGTCCAAGGGACTCTCAAGAGTCTTCTCCAACACCGCAGTTCAGAAGCATCAATTCTTCGGTGCTCAGCTTTCTTCATAGTCCAACTCTCATATAAATACATTTACTTATTTGGCTGCATTGGGTCTTCATTGCAGCATGCAAGATCTTCATTTATTGCAGCATTGGGGATCTTTAGTTGCAGTGTGCAGACTCTTAGCTGTGGCATGTGGGATCTAGTTCCTTGATCAGGGATCAGACTTGGGCCCCTTGCATTTGGAGCATGGAGTCTTAACCACTGGACCACCAGGGAAGTCCCTGGGATACTCTCCTAAAAAGAAACTCCCTCACTCCACTCAGGTCTTGACACCCCAGGTCAGCCTGCCCTTCACATCCATACCCTGACTGGCTGCACACCCCATGCCAAGTTGCCCCCATGTGTGCATACCCATTTCACCCTACCCAAGCTCTGACACACCCGGACTGAGTTATCCTACCTTGAAAATGCCCTTCCTTATCCCACCTGCTCGACTGAGTGACTTCCCTTTCACTTTTCCCTTTCATGCATTAGGGAAGGAAATGGCAACCCACTCCAGTGTTCTTGCCTGGAGAATCCCAGGGACAGGGGAGCCTGGTGGGCTGCCGTCTATGGAGTTGCACAGAGTTGGACACGACTGAAGCGACTTAGCAGAAGCAGCAGCAACATCCCACCTGCTCTGACCACTTAGATCACGTCTGGCTTTTCCATTCAGGCTCTGGCGTTTCATGCTCAGAATGTGGACATGTTCTCAAACTGCTTCTGCTCTGGGCTGCCCTCCTATGTAGACCCTCCTCATCTCACTTTGGCTCTGGCACCTTTTATCTGGTGCCCCTGCAGGGGACACTGTCCTCACCTGCTTGTACGCTGTGATGCTTGGACCATCGTAGCTTCCCTCACTCTCAGGCACAGATATCTATCTTCATTAAGCCCACTTAATAGCTTTAGGACTGGGCTTTTCAGGAAGGGGAGGAAAGCAAGGAGAAGATGAAAGGGGAAGGGGAGTTTATTTCTCCACTAAAGATAAAAGCCTTACTAGAAATTCACTGTGTAATACAGAGATAAATCTAATATACTGAGATCACTAACAAAGTGATCATTTTAATCCTCTCTTCTAGTACTGATCTGGGAAATGAAGAGTTTGGGGGAACATCTGAGAATCTACACTCTGCCCTCCTTACCACAATTGATAGATATTTTTTGAGTTGTCTTTTCAGTTCAGTTCAGTCGCTCAGTCGTGTCCGACTCTTTGCGACCCCATGAATCGCAGCACGCCAGGCCTCCCTGTCCATCACCAACTCCTGGAGTTCACTCAAACTCATGTCCATCGAGTCAGTGATACCATCCAGCCATCTCATTCTCTGTCATCCCCTTCTCCTCCTGCCCCCAATCCCTCCCAGGATCTTGGAAGAAAAGTTATGACCAACCTAGACAGCACATTAAAAAGCAGAGACATTACTCTGTCAACAAAGGTCTGTCCAGTCAAGGCCATGGTCCTTCCAGTGGTCGTGCAGTTGTCTTTTACAGCACGCTTAATTTTATTTTAATGTAGAATAGTAAGAGAGAACTCTGATAAAGACATTACTTCTGGCTTCCACATGGGGTTGCTAGTTTAGACAGCTCTAGCATCTCACTTTTCTATTGCCATTGATAAGGACATGATGGTTGGGGTTCCTGCCCAGTTTTCAATGCTATACCATATTGAGCTTAATTCTATAGCCCTTTTTAGTTGACTTTTCCATAGTTAGTCATGGTTACCCAAACCATAACCACTGGTCCAGGGAGGCTGAGATCAAAGAAACTTCCAGTACTGGCTATACACTATGCCAATTCAAATTTAGGGAAATCTATAGGGGTGGACAAAGTTGGGTCCAACTATGACCTATAGCAGAATAGAGACTATGATTCCAGCAAATGTAAAAACTAAAAGCAATAACACACACACACAGCTCAACAGGAAGGGTGAACCTAGGCTGATGATCCAGACTCAACACAGAGGCCTTTATATTCCCAACAAAATAAAACAAAGAAAGCTAGACGGTTTTCTCTAAATCACTGTTTTTTGATCCTTTTTTAAAAACCCATTTTTGGATAAATTTAAGGATCTCAATTTCTCTCCAGTCTAGATTTCATATTTTAAAATCTATAATCATTTTACTTTCTAAAATATAAACTATATACTGAACATAATTTTATTCTAATCTCATAATACTCCTAGAGATTCAGACTTCTAGCCCACCTTAAAATCTCCTCAATCTCTCGGTCTCTAGTGCAATGTTGAAAATCAATGCTCAAATTACAAAATGGAAAATAGAATTAGCCATAGCAAAGAGTCGGACACCACTGAGCGACTGAACTGAACTGAACTGATGGATTAATTGAAAGGCAATGAGTATGATTTAAAAGTTTTTGCACAATGAAGGAAACTGCAAGCAAGGTGAAAAGGCAGCCTTCAGAATGGGAGACAATAATAGCAAACAAAACAACTGACCAAGAATTAATCTCCAAAATATACAAGCAGCTCAATACCAGAAAAATAAATGACCTATGGTTATGTATGGATGTGAAAGTTGGACTGTGAAGAAAGCTGAGCACTGAAGAATTGATGCTTTTGAACTGTGGTGTTGGAGAAGACTCTTGAGAGTCCCTTGGACTGCAAGGAGATCCAAACAGTCCATTCTAAAGAAGATCAGTCCAGGGTGCTCTTTGGAAGGAATGATGCTGAAGCTGAAACTCCAGTACTTCGGCCACCTCATGCGAAGAGTTGACTCATTGGAAAAGACTCTGATGCTGGGAGGGATTGGGGGCAGGAGGAGAAGGGGACGACAGAGGATGAGATGGCTGGATGGCATCACTGACTCGATGGGCATGAGTTTGGGTGAACTCCTGGAGTTGGTGATGGACAGGGAGGCCTGGCGTGCTGCAGTTCACCGGGTGGCAAAGAGTCGGACACGACTGAGTGACTGAACTGAACTGAACTGAATCAAAAAATGGGCCAAGGAACTAAACACACATTTCTTCAAAGAAGACATACAGATGGCTAACAAACACATAAAAAAAAATGCTCAATATCCCTCATTATCAGAGAAATGCAAATCAAAACCACAATGAGGTACCATCTCATGCTGGTCAGAATGGCTGCCATCAAAAAGTCTACAAACAATAAATGCTAGAGAGGGTGTGGAGAAAGGGAACCCTCTTACACTGTTGCTGGGAATGTAAACTAGTACAGCCACTATGGAGAACAGTGTGGAGATTCCTTAAAAAACTGGAAATAGAACTGCCATACGACCCAGCAATCCCACTGCTGGGCATACACACCAAGAAAAACCACAATTGAAAGAGACTTATGAACTCCATTGTTCATTGCAGCACTGTTTACAATAGCTAGGACATGGAAGCAACCTAGATGTCCATCAGCAGAAGAATGGATAAGAAAGTTGTGGTACATATACACAATGGAAATATTACTCAGCTATAAAGAAGAAAGCATTTGAGTCAGTTTTAATGAAGTGGATGAAACTGGAGCCTATTATACAGAGTGAAGTAAGTCAGAAAGGAAAACACCAATATAGTATATTAATGCATATATATGTAATTTAGAAAGATGGTAATGATGACTCTATATGAAAGACAGCAAAAGAGACACAGATGTAAATAACAGACTTTTGGACTATGTGGGAGAAAGTGAGGGTGGCATAATTTGAGAGAATAGCATTGAAACATGTTTATTACCATATGTGAAATAGATGACCAGTCCAAGTTTGATGCATGAAACAGGGCGCTCAAAGCTGGTACACTGGGACAACCCAGAAGGATGGGATGGGGAGGGAAGTGGGTGGGGTGTTTGGGATTCGGGGGGAACACATGTTCACCCATGGGTGATTCATGTCAGTGTATGGCAAAAACCACCACAATATTGTAATGTAATTAGCCTCCAATTAAAATAAATTAATTAAAAAAGTTAGGAATTCATGATGGGAATTGTTCAAACAAAAGTGAATTACCAAAAAGAGCAAATATATTTAATTTTATTACATCTATTTTTAAGCAGTTCTTTAAGATTTGTTTTAATATGGACCATTTTTTAAAGTCTTTATTGAATTTTGTCACTATATTGTTTCATTTGGGGGGGGTTAGTTTATGTATTGATATTTTGGCTGTAATGCAAGTGGGATTTTAGCTCCCCAAGCAGGGTTTGAACCCACACCACGCGCACTGGAAAGTGAAGTCTCAATCACTGGACTGCCAGGGAAGTCCCTGTAATTTTCAATTAATGATGCTTTCTCAGATCAGCAAGTGTGATCATGACATGACCATTTGGCTTACTCCCATATGGTGTGTAGTCTTTACGTAATCGCTTCTCCTTACCTCCAAATGTAGTTCTATTTCACCCCTCACTACAGCTATTCTGAATCTTACTTCTTCAGTTATACCATTGTCTATTTTGCTCTGACCAAAGGTCCATCTAGTCAAGGCTATGGTTTTTCCTGTGGTCATGTATGGATGTGAGAGTTGGACTGTGAAGAAAGCTGAGTGCTGAAGAATTGATGCTTTTGAACTGTGGTGTTGGAGAAGACTCTTGAGAGTCCCTTGGACTGTAAGGAGAGCCAACCAGTCCATTCTGAAGGAGATCAGCCCTGGGATTTCTTTGGAAGGAATGATGCTAAAGCTGAAACTCCAGTACTTTGGCCACCTCATGTGAAGAGTTGACTCATTGGAAAAGACTCTGATGCTGGGAGGGATCGGGGGCAGGAGGAGAAGGGGACGACAGAGGATGAGATGGCTGGATGGCATCACTGACTCGATGGATGTGAGTCTGAGTGAACTCAGGGAGTTGGTGATGGACAGGGAGGCCTGGCGTGCTGCGATTCATGGGGTCGCAAAGAGTCAGACATGACTGAGTGACTGACCTGACCTGAGTGAACTGATCTCCTGCTTTACCATGAAAACAGAGACTGTCAGGCACTGAAACAATGGCAGAACAATGGCTCTCCAGAGATGTCCATTACTCCTCTCTGCAACCTGTGAGCTTGTTACCTTGCCCAGCAAAAGGGTCTCTGCAGATGAAATCAAGGGTATGGACCTTGAGATGGAGAGTTACGCTGGATACTCTGGATGGGCCCAGTCAAATCACTTGAGTCCTTAAAAGCAGAGAACCTTTCCTGGCTGCAGTCAAAAGAGATGTGACAAGAGAAGATGCTGGAGAGATATGAAGCATGAGAGGAGCTTGAGCTGCCATTTCTGACTTTGAAGATGGAGAAAGAGGGCCAACAGCCAAAAAAAGAAGCATCCTCTAGAAGCTGGCAATGGGTCCAGCTAAAAGCCAGTAAGAAAGCAAGTACTTCATTCATAACCACAGAGACGGACTTCAATCCTAAAGCCTCTCTAGGGGAACACAGCTCTATGGACACCTTCATTTCAGACTTGTGATACTGGAGAGGAGGAATCATTTGAGCCTGTCAGATCTCTGACCTACTGTGTAACAATAAATGTTTATTGCTTAAGCCGTTAAATTTTTTAGGGAAGCATTAGGACACAAACACAAACGCGAAATGCACGCTGTTGTCTATGTTTTTGGTTTCACATTTGATTGCTTTCAGGAAACTTCCAAAGTGAGAAATATTATATTATTTGATATGTGCTATTTTTGCAGTTAATACTCATTACAAAATTATTTCTCTAATGACTCTTTTCAGGTCTAAGGTTCTGGTTGAATAGTTTATTTGAGATTTAAAACTCAGAGTCTCCTTGCTTCCTTCCTTCCTCCACTCCTTTATTAGAGTGAAGGGTTAGTGAGAGTTTACTAGTTTAAAATTGGTGGGGGTGGGGGGTGGGGAGTGGAATTGGTGATGTCCCCACTTCTGGAAATATTCAAAGAGGCTTTCTTAAACTTAACCTTTTTCATCTCGAGGATTTTTGTGATAAGGAATATTGCAGTGCTCTGGAGACTGATTTTTTTTTTTTTTTTTAATAACCACAGCATTTCCAGCCTTCTCTGTAAATTGGTTTGATTTTTACTATAGTTTATTGAGTTGTACTCAGCAGGATTCAAGTGGAAGGGAATTTTACTGTTTCTCAATATTCCCCATTAAATTTACCCTCTTGGCTCATTTTTCCTCTTTCTTGGATAAAATCTCCAGAGGATCCTATAGTTTTTAAGAAGCTACCAGGTGTGAAAACATCGCCTTATTTTTCCTGTAGTAACAAGTCCACTTCAACCAAGGGGCATCACACTACAGTCTTCTTTATCATGTCCCCCGCTTTGCTCCTCCAATCCTTTCTCCTAAAGCTGAAACCAGAGGGAGAGGTGGAAGGAGGCAGACTGATGGGACTAGTTTGAGTGTAATTAGGTATTGGTGCCCTCTGGGTGTGTCAGATGACCAGTTGCTTCTCTCCTGGCATGTTTCTGTGGGTCCCTTGGCGATTGTCTTGCTGGGATGTCCAGCTGCTGCCCCCGGCACTTGATATATTTCCTCTATCCAGTCAGAAGCAATTGCTCTCAAGCCCTAGCTTCCAGCAATCCATCCTCTTATGCTAAGGTTAGCTCTCCAGGCAGACTTTTTTAGGGAAAACTGGGAAACTAGTCTAGAGGGTTCACAGCAGACTACCTACCATGGGCCTCCTCTGATTCATAGAGAAAAACATACTTCTGTTTTAATGTTTCTGGATGTTCTCTTTGTTCATCAAATTCTCTCCCTTCTCTTGGCTTTTGGCAGAACCTGCCAGTCACTTAAGAGTTTCCAGATGTAAGTCAGGTTCTAATCTTTGTTTTCCTGAATTTCAGTGCTCACAAGCCAAGCAGTCTTAGTGAATCTCTTTAAGTCTGCCTCTCTTGAGAAGATTTGCTTAAGCTGAAATTTAATGAGAGCTGGGATAGCTATTTAAATTACCCTTAATCTCCCATCACTAACTGCCTACTGAATTAGAAAAACCACGTTTGGGGAGGGGACACTTCCCTTATAAATGGTTAACTTTGATTTAACCACAGAAGCATTTTATACTTATGATTTTCAACTTTGGGGCCTTGACCTAAATTTCCATATAGAAAGAACCATATTTTGATATTCTATTACATTTCTCCAAATGCTCTGCTTCTAAGATAGTGTCTTGTAAAACAAAAGATAAAGTTCATCTGAAATCAGTGTAATTGCTAGTACTCTAAGAGAGCACATTTAGAAAGTATCCACCCAGCACCTGTTCTGGCCATTTAGTTTTATTAGAAGGAGAGGAAACATAAGACTATTTCCTGAGGGAAGCTTCCAGATAAAGTTCCGCTGCCTGCGGTCGACTATCTACATAAATTCTTATATACCTTTGCATTGTCTTAAAATCTAATGGATTAAAGAAACACTTGAATCAGTCACTCTTCCAAGTATATGGAATTTGCTACTGTTTACTTAAGACTTCTTCTTTTTCAGAATATATATCATCCAGATTAATGAGGCCTAAATCTTCAGTATTTCTTTATCTAGATTCATGATTTATTGAACCAGTGAACTGATAACCAAAACAGGTAATTCATGTCTAATACAAGTGTGGAACCTCATCAGATTGAGAAAACAGAAGAATTTATTGATTGAAAGGCTCATGAGATTAAAATTGATAACAAATGATGCTATATATCTTTATGAAACATGTAACATGAGATTCTATACATAAGGGATTACTACAATATTTCTTAAACCAATTACACTTTATTAAAAGATTAAAAGGCACAGGGTTGTCAGGCATGTAATAAGACTAGAGGTTGGCTGTAACCCAGGAATATCTAACTCAGAGGCTGAATTTTAAAGCAAAATCTCAATCCTCATATAAGTTCCTCATTATATACAGAGACTCTAATGTTAATTTTAAAAAATTGCTGAAGTAAAATTCTGTATATTGGACTCAGCTTTCACAGTGGACTTACACTATGTAATTAAAGAGAAGTCTTTCAGGTAAGAGAAATTTGTCTAAATTAACACTTAAAAATAATACTTTAAAAAATATTCAGCCAAAGATAAAGAAATTGAAGTCCCAGAGATATGACTCAAAGTGAAATACAGAACCTAAAATAAAATAACACACTCAAAATTAGGCACTACCAGAAAGGCAGATTAAAAGCACTGAATAAAGAGATTCCTTTGTTCTTTAAAAAAAAAAAAAATCAGGCACTATCAGTTGAGATGGGAGTAGCCAAGAAGCATAGAATACTTTGGTGGTAACAAATTCAAATACCTTTTATTTTATCCAATTTTCCCATCTGCCTTTTTCCTCTTTTATTCACATATCCTACACGGTAATATTCTACTTGGTCTTTCATTTCTACTCTCTCAGTATTTCAAGACCCTCTATGCTCTCAAGCATTTTAAAACTCAAACTGCTATTTCACATTCTACTTCCTCAAAAGTCTGTCAAGGATCAATTATGTTTATCTGATTTATCATGCTAAAATGTTAATGGTAGGCTAAAGCTTTATGTCATTTACTCCATATGATACATGCGTATGTGTTTTCAGTTCAAGTACTTTCTGTAAAGATTATGACTAAATAAAAATTTCGGTTACTTATCATACAAGCTGGTAAGGAAGATGTTTTCAGAACAGTGCTTTGGGTAGAATGTAGAGTATATTTTATAATGAGGCATCAACTCTACTTGTAGAACTTACAATTTACGCATTATCTTACCTACATTGGAACCATAGTATTCACAGTCATAGCCTTATTTACAAGTGAAGAAAAATACTCAGATGTATGATTTTGCCCAAATTGATATAGTTAGTTAGTGGTAGAATCCTGGCTTGTAAGTAATTAGAAGTAGATACAATGTCTTATATCAAAGAGACTAAGACTCTTTAGTAGGAAATAAAGATATAAAAAATAATGACTTTTGCTCTCATTCGTATAGTGACTTATTCCTTGTTCATATAAAATAAATTCAGGGATAGGCCTTCCAGGGAAATGCAGAAGCTTTACATTATTACAGATCCAGGCACCTTGAATCTTTTTGCTCTACTGAATACGGACTGCATCTTAAAATTTGCTGCATCACCCAAGAGAACTACTGGAGCTCCAGCCATCATATTTACCTCCCAGGAAGCTAGAAGAAGGGAAGAGGGCAAGAGTGTTCTTGTCTTTCAAGGATGCTTGCTGACAAAAAAATATAATTTCTCCCTATATTGCATAGCCAAAATTTAATATAATCACTATGTCTAGCCACAAAGTAGACTGTAAAATTTAATCTTTTAGCTGGAAAGTAACATGACTGACAAAAAAATTGGTGTTCTTATAACTAAAGAATTAAGTATAGAAAGAGTCCTGGAAAATAATTAGCATGTTACTAGTCTTTCATTTTGTCATATCAATTGTAGATTAGCTTGGGGCTCTACTCCATCTCATCTTGATGCAATAACACAGGTTAGTAAAATCTCTACTACCTGGAATGTAGATGGTTCCTGGGGCCAAGAAAGATAGCCCATGTCACTCCCACTCACTTCCATTGGCAACTAGAAGTCACATGGGCACATCTGATTTCAAGGAGGCAGAGAAATGTAATTTCACCATATGCTTTGATGGAGAAGAACAAGGGTGTTTGTGAAGAGGTCTGAAACTAGCAGATGGGGCTTCTTCAGAGAACCACTTAAGCTAAGAACCTGAAGGAGCAGCTAAATGGCTACCCAGGAATTATCAACCACACCAAAGGTGTGGAGAACTCTTCTAAAGGAAACTTGGGTGCTCTTCAATATCACAATCTAATTGACCATTTAAAGTGTAGATTTCTTGACACTAACCCAAGTGAGTCTGATTCTGTAGGTTTTGGATGGGACCCAGATCTCTTCTTCAACAAATATCTCAGAAGATTCTTAGGAACATAACAACCCTTTGAGCAAAATTGCATAAAAAGGGTATCAGAACAGCTAAAACAAATTTACAAAAAATAAAACCCAATCAAAAATTCAAGCATTTTTAGTATGAGGAAGATGGAGGCGCTTTTATGATTGGGAGATGATAGGTTAATATTTTCAATTATCCAAATGCTAGAATATAATCCTGGTTCATTCTAGATTTGAGAGGATTTTAAAAAATAATTGTCCTTTAATTTTGGTTTATTTTTGCTTACCAAACTACAAACTCTAAAAGGTAAAAAATTTTTATAAACACTGGCTTTGGTGTCAGCAGACCCATTCATACTATGTATGAATATCAGATCCCCCAGTTCAGTTCAGTCACTCAGTCGTATGCGACTCTTTGCGATCCCATGAATCGCAGCATGCCAGGCCTCCCTGTCCATCACCAACTCCCGGAGTTCACTCAGACTGATGTCCATTGAGTCAGTCATGCCATCCAGCCATCTCATCCTCTGTCGTCCCCTTCTCCTCCTGCCCCCAATCCCTCCCAGCATCAAAGTCTTTTCCAATTAGTCAACTCTTCGCATGAGGTGGCCAAAGTACTGGAGTTTCAGCTTTAGCATCATTCCTTCCAAAGAAATCCCAGGGCTGATCTCCTTCAGAATGGACTGGTTGGCTCTCCTTGCAGTCCAAGGGACTCTCAAGAGTCTTCTCCAACACCACAGTTCAAAAGCATCAATTCTTCAGCGCTCAGTCTTCTTCACAGTCCAACTCTCACATCCATACATGACCACAGGAAAAACCATAGCCTTGACTAGACGGACCTTTTTTGGCAAAGTAATGTCTCTGCTTTTCAATATGCTATCTAGGTTGGACATAACTTTCCTTCAAAGGAGTAAGCATCTTTTAATTTCATGGCTGCAATCACCATCTGCAGTGATTTTGGAGACCAAAAAAATAAAGTCTAACACTGTTTCCACTGTTTCCGCATCTATTTCCCATGAAGTGATGGGACCAGATGCCATGATCTTCGTTTTCTGAATGTTGAGCTTTAAGCCAACTTTTTCACTCTCCTCTTTCACTTTCATCAAGAGGCTTTTTAGTTCCTCTCCACTTTCTGCCATAAGGGTGGTGTCATCTGCATATCTGAGGTTATTGATATTTCTCCCGGCAATCTTGATTCCAGCTTGTGTTTCTTCCAGTCCAGCATTTCTCATGATGTACTCTGTATATAAGTTAAATAAGCAGGGTGACAATATACAGCTTTGACATACTCCTTTTCCTATTTGGAACCAGTCTGTTGTTCCATGCCCAGTTCTAACTGTTGCTTCCTGACCTGCATACAGATTTCTCAAGAGGCAGGTCAGGTGGTCTGGTATTCCCATCTCTTTCAGAATTTTCCACAGTTTATTGTGATCCACACAGTCAAAGGCTTTGGCATAGTAAATAAAGCAGAAACAGATGTTTTTCTGGAACTCTCTTGCTTTTTCCATGATCCAGCAGATGTTGGCAATTTGATCTCTGGTTCCTCTGCCTTTTCTAAAACCAGCTTGAACATCAGGAAGTTCATGGTTCACATATTGCTGAAGCCTGGCTTGGAGAATTTTGAGCATTACTTTACTAGCATGTGAGATGAGTGCAATTGTGCGGTAGTTGGAGCATTCTTTGGCATTGCCTTTCTTTGGGATTGGAATGAAAACTCATCTTTTCCAGTCCTGTGGCCACTGCTGAGTTTTCCAAATTTGCTGGCATATTGAGTGCAGCACTTTCACAGCATCATCTTTCAGGATTTGAAATAGCTCAACTGGAATTCCATCACCTCCACTAGCTTTGTTCGTAGTGATGCTTTCTAAGGCCCACTTGACTTCACATTCCAGGATGTCTGGCTCTAGGTCAGTGATCACACTATCGTGATTATCTGGGACATGAAGATCTTTTTTGTACAGTTTTTCTGTGTATTCTTGCCACCTCTTCTTAATATCTTCTGCTTCTGTTAGGTCCATACCATTTCTGTCCTTTATTGAGCCCATCTTTGCATGAAATGTTCCCTTGGTATCTCTAATTTTCTTGAAGAGACCTCTAGTCTTTCCCATTCTGTTGTTTTCCTCTATTTCTTTGCATTGATTGCTGAAGAAGGCTTTCTTATCTCTTCTTGCTATCCTTTGGAACTCTGCATTCAGATGCTTATATCTTTCCTTTTCTCCTTTGCTTTTCACTACCCTTCTTTTCACAGCTATTTGTAAGGCCTCCCCAGACAGCCATTTTGCTTTTTTGCATTTCTTTTCCATGGGGATGGTCTTGATCCGTGTCTCCTGTACAATGTCATGAACCTCATTCTATAGTTCATCAGGCACTCTGTCTATCAGATCTAGGCCCTTAAATCTATTTCTCACTTCCAATGTATAATCATAAGGGATTTGATTTAGGTCATACCTGAATGGTCTAGTGGTTTTCTCTATTTTCTTCAATTTAAGTCTGAATTAGGTAATAAGGAGTTCATGATCTGAGCCACAGTCAGCTCCTGGTCTTGTTTTTTTTTTTTTTTTTGACTGTATAGAGCTTCTCCATCTTTGGCTGCAAAGAATATAATCAATCTGATTTTGGTGTTGACCATCTGGTGATGTCCATGTGCAGAGTCTTCTCTTGTGTTGTTGGAAGAGGGTGTTTGCTATGACCAGTGCATTTTCTTTGCAAAACTCTATTAGTCTTTGCCCTGCTTCATATTCCAAGACCAAATTTTCCTTTTACTCCAGGTGTTTCTTGACTTCCTACTTTTGCATTCCAGTCCCCTATAATGAAAAAGACATCTTTTTTGGGTGTTAGTTCTAAAAGGTTTTGTAGGTCTTCATAGAACCATTCAACTTCAGCTTCTTCAGTGTTACTGGTTGGGGCATAGACTTGGAGTACTGTGATATTGAATGGTTTGCCTTGGAAAGGAACAGAGATCATTCTGTTGTTTTTGAGATTGCATCCAAGTACTGCATTTCAGACTCTTTTGTTGACCATGATGGCCACTCCATTTCTTCTGAGGGATTCCTGCCTGCAGTAGTAGATATAATGGTCATCTGAGTTAAATTCACCCATTCCAGTCCATTTTAGTTCACTGATTCCTAGAATGTCAACGTTCACTCTTACCATCTCTTGTTTGACCACTTTCAATTTGCCTTGATTCATGGACCTGACATTCCAGGTTCCTATGCAATACTGCTCTTTACAGCGTCGGACCTTGCTTCTATCACCAGTCACATCCACAGCTGGATATTGTTTTTGCTTTGGCTCCATCTCTTCATTCTTTCTGGAGTTATTTCTCCACTAATCCTCAGTAGCATATTGGGCACCTACTGACCTTGGGAGTTCCTCTTTCAGTACCCTATCATTTTGCCTTGTCATACTGTTCATGGGGTTCTCAAGGCAAGAATACTGAAGTGGTTTGCCATTCCCTTCTCCAGTGGACCACATTCTGTCAGATCTCTCCACCATGACCTGGAAGGGGTCCGCCTTCCTGCAATAAATGGCGACTCTGGCAGGGACTCTTCTTCCCTGAGACTGACATCCTGACCACTCGGGGTTACTCAGGGGCCAGCTTGCCTGCCAATGGACCAGACCCAGCGGCTGCAACTGGGACCCTTTTGTCCCTGATCTCCTCCTGACGTGGACAACAGGCCATAGTGCTCTGACCGGCCCCTACAGTGGATTGGTCTATAGAGAAGACAGCTGACCTGATCTCACCTTAAAATGATGCTCAAGCAGGAGAAACTATGCTACACCAGGATGAGAAGATGACAACATCAGAGGTAGACAGCTTGCCCAAGATGCTGAACTTGATTTGTATGATCATTTATGTTTTCTTGACTTCTTAGACCTCTGCATATACATCAAATGCTTTTCTATCATAGGCCTGATTCTATGCTAGTTTTAGAGATCAATTCAATTGTTCGGTTTGTGGCCAATTACCTGTGTCTAGTTCTGGGTTACCTTGTTAAATTTCTCTACTACAAGACTCTAACTGGTTGGCCCTGAGGAAATTTACTTTGAGAAAATTTACTTTAAAAAATTATAGTCATATTCAGGTTACTGTGATATTAGTAGATGGGATCCCCTCACTGGGCCAATTAATTATGCCTGGTCTGACTCTGGCCATAAATTTGAGCTTTTTTCTATTACTCAACCTCAATCAGAGCAACAAGAAAAGTTTCAGCAAAGGAGGAAAAAATCTCCCACAATTATGGGATGGATTTATATAGATAACACCAGGCTATAGTAATTTAGGTTTAAAGTCTCCTCTGTGTTGGAAACAATTAGATCATACTAAGGGCAGACACACTGATCCCCCAGTTACTTCTTACGTAAACTTGTCCAAATTTATACTTCGTCTGAAGCTGTTTTCTCAAAATAGAGATAATACTGTCCTCACAGTTCTGTTAAAAAAATAAATGAAATACAGGGGGAAGGATGGAGGGAAGGGATAGTTAGGGAGTTTGGGATGGACAAGCACATCAGTTCAGTTCAGTTCAGTTGCTCAGTCGTGTCCAACTCTTTGCGACCCCATGAACTGCAGCACACCAGGCCTCCCTGTCTATCACCAACTCCCGGAGTTCACTCATACTCATGTCCATCAAGTCAGTGATGCCATCCAGCCATCTCATCCTCTGTCATCCCCTTTTTCTCCTGCCCCCAATCCCTCCCAGCATCAGTGTCTTTTCCAATGAGTACTTTTTGGACTTTTTCAAGAGTCTTTTTCAACTCTTCGCATGAGGTGGCCAAAGTACTGGAGTTTCAGCTGTAGCATCATTCCTTCCAAAGAACATCCAGGACTGATCTCCTTTAGAATAGACTGGTTGGATCTCCTTGCAGTCCAAGGGACTCTCAAGAGTCTTCTCCAACACCACAGTTCAAAAGCATCAATTCTTCAGTGCTCAGCTTTCTTCACAGTCCAACTCTCACATCCATACATGAGTACTGGAAAAACCATAGCCTTGACTAGACGGACCTTTGTTGGCAAAGTAATGTCTCTGCTTTTGAATATGCTATTTAGGTTGGTCATAATTTTCCTTCCAAGGAGTAAGCATCTTTTAATATCATGGCTGCAATCACCATCTGCAGTGATTTTGGAGCCAAAAAATAAAGTCTGACACTGTTTCCACTGTTTCCCCGTCTATTTGCCATGAAGTGATGGGACCAGATGCCATGATCTTAGTTTTATGAATGTTGAGCTTTAAGCCAAGCTATATTTAAACTGAATAACTAACAAAGACTTACTGTATAGTACATGAAACTCTTCTCAATGTTATGTGGCAGCCTGGATGGTAGGGGAGTTTGGGGAGAATGAATACATGCATATGTACGGCTGAGTCCCTTTGCGGCTCACCTGAAGCTTCATTGGCTATACCCCAATACAAAGTAAAAAGTTAAAAAAAAAATACAAAGCAGAGATAAAACTGTAATAAAGAAAGTAAAAAAATGAAAATAACATATGTAAAATATTTAGCACCAGTATTTATTTAGCACAACTAAACACGAAGAATTAGTCAGAAGTTAAAGAACTTTCAATGGTCACTGTCAACATATTCAGTAATCTAAGGATTCTCTGAGCACTGTTAAAGTGCTAAAGAAATTCATAATAGTGTTAAAGAAATTCATAATATTTAATCCAATGTTGATAGTTTAAATAAATTTCAGTGCTGCATGCAAAATTCTTTTACTAATTTAGAATAATGAACTACTTCTTTAGGCCAAAGAAAAAGAAGATACCCAGTATAGAATAACATTAGACTGAAAAAATTAATTTATTAGGTAAATATTTTCCTCCTGTTGTTATTCTTCTGATAAGTGCTTGCAAAATCCATGGTAAACACAAATGAATATTATCTTGTTAAGTAAATCTACATGATGCAGTAAAAGGAAATAAAACTTCTGAGTACTTTTTTCAAAGTATAAACTAGAACCAACATGAATAAATAGAAGCAGTTTTTGGCTGGGCAAGTGAGGAACTGACTCAAGAACTGTGTAATCAGAATGAAAACTAAAAATATTGCTATTGCATGTGTATCCACAGAGACTCCATCTTAGTCACTGGTATCAATTCTACATCAGATGTCAAAAGAAAACCATTGAGGCCTTGAAACACAGCCAGTTCTGCTGCAACAAAGTTTAATGGCTGCCTCCCAACCGTGCTCAGCTGGTTATCTAACAATGCTTGACAACAAAAGCCATATCCCTCCCAGCTGCTGTCCTCTACCTGAAATGGGCTGTTCAAGGGCAGACAGATGGAATTCTATTAAAAAGCAAATCAAAAGAGAAAACTAAATAGTGCCATACAGTTTGCTGTTGACTGTGGAAAGACCGTCATGACTAACAAAGGAGGCAACTGTAGGTGTGTGCTGGGTTTTGACAATAATTAGAGATGAAGAACTCTCTTCCAGAGGGAGCAGAATGCAAGCAGTGAGGCAAAGTAGGAGGCAGAGATGGGTCTACAGAGAAGCAAATGAAGCTTATATGACATTTTCCATGGTATTAGACAGGGAGTTAGCATTTGGGTTCATAAGGTCATTCATTTTTGTAAAATTTTCAAAAGTATATTAATAGCAGTTGGTTGAGATCGTGGTCTCTATCTATCGCATCTTAGTCTCCATCACACTCACCTTTGTGTGGAGGGTACTGAAGCCATCAAGGGCATTTTTGAGATCCAACTATAGGGAAGTTAAATTCATGTACATTTAGTTTGGGTTTAATGGGATATATATATCACTTCTATTATTTAAATTCTTGCTAGTCATCTTGGTGAAGGAAAATTAGGAATACTCCTACTGTCTATCGGGAAAACTCAGCCAGCATCAACACAAAGAAGTCTGCATCACAAACATGTCCTGTACTCTGGGCCTGAAATAATGTAGGCAGTGGAGATGAAAGAGGGTAGTCTGTGGGAAACTCTTCTGGTTGTTAGGTAAAATGTAAAGTGGAGGATTCACTTCCTTAAATTTCCTAGTCAAGTAGAAGTTCTCTGCTGTTAGGAAAATATTATATAATGGGTGGTATAAACTTATAAAAGCATCATACATTTTCATGGAAATTACAATAAGTAGGATTTATCACAATTCCTGTGTTTGGAAAGTCTAAGCTCATAGGAATATGAAAAACAGTTAATATGTCTGTGTAGGAAATCTCATGCTTTAATTAAAAAAATTGGATCACCATACTAAAGGAAAGAAGTTTCTGCAGTCTCTCTGTAGAAAATATTATAAGGCATACCGTTATGAAGAAGCAATCAAAGAATCTGCCATTATAATATGTAGGAAAATAAATCTTAATAGATGTGTTTCAGGTAATTAATTAATATAACTGTTTTACTTTATTCTTTGAATTTTTGCTCTAAATATTCATTTTGTAGCTAATTGTATAGTCTTTTATTTAAAGAGGGCTCCCCTCAAAAGCTATTCTATTTTCCATCATTTCAAGTTTCCTTTCCTGCTATTGTTCTATTAAGAGCCTGGCCTCTCTATGGTAAAAGAAGTTATACCAGTTTTCTTAAGAGGAATAGTCATATGTATACAAAAATTATATATTCCATATCACAATATATCTTTGAAATGTTATCAAAGTATAAGATAAATATTAAAAAGTATAAAGATCATAAGAAGATAGCATGATAAACTTACCAAGCTTCACAAACTAAACATAACCATTTAACCTGTCCAAAGAAGAAAATTAATAGAATTTCAGGTTCTCCACTGGTGCTTCCTTAAGTCTCTCCACTCTCCTTCCAAAGGATAGTCACTTTTAGGACTTCCCTGGTAGTCCAGTGTGTAAGATTTCACCTTCCAGTACTGGGGTCACAGGTTTGACCTCTGTATGGAGAGCTAACATCCACACCCCTCGTATTCAAAAAACCAGAACATAAACAACAGAAGCAATATTTAACAAATTCAATAAGGACCTTCAAAATGGTCCACATTAAAAAAAAAAAAAAAAAAGGATAGCCACTCTCATGACTTCTAATGCAATGGATAAATTTTCCCTAGTTTTCCCCTAAACTTTATAAAAGAAATTATGCAATATATATTTATTTGTGTCTGACTTTTTATGTCATTGTTTGTAGCTACAATTTGTTTATCCTCATGGTTGTGTAGTGTTCCACTGTGTGAATAAATCATCCTTTATGTCATTTACTATTGATGAGAATTTGGGTAGTCTCCAGTTTGGAGCTACTACAGATGATACTCTTATGAATACTCTTGAATATGCATGTAAACACATGTCCACATTTCAGTTGAGTATATATGAAGGATTGGACTATTGGCCTATAAATACCATTACATTTTAAAAGGAAAATTACTTATCATGAGTTAGTTTTATTACTATATCTTTAAAACAAACCAAAGTAAAACTTTTATGAATTGTTGAATATTATAATTTTGCTATTGAGTTAAAATTTTGTTATAGAACTAAAGAGCCTCTTGATGAAAGTGAAAGAGGAGAGTGAAAAAGTTGGCTTAAAGCTCAACATTCAGAAAACTAAGATCATGGCATTTGGTCCCATCACTTTATGGCAAATAGATGGGGAAACAGTGGAAACAGTGGCTGACTTTATTTTTTTGGGTTTCAAAATCATTACAGATGGTGATTGCAGCCATGAAATTAAAAGACGCTTACTCCCTGAAAGAAAAGATATGACCAACCTAGACAGCCTATTAAAAAGCAGAGACATTACTTTGTCAACAAAGGTCTGTCTAGTCAAGGCTATGGTTTTTCCAGTAGTCATGTATGGATGTGAGAGTTGGACTGTGAAGAAAGCTGAGCACCAAAGAATTGATGCTTTTAAACTGTGGTAATGGAGAAGACTCTTGAGAGCCCCTTGGACTGCAAGGAGAGTCAACCAGTCCATCCTAAAGGAGATCAGTCCTGAGTGTTCATTGGAAGGACTGATGTTGAAGCTGAAACTCCAATCCTTTGGCCACCTGATGTGAAGAGCTGACTCATTTGAAAAGACCCTGATGCTAGGAAAGATAGAGGACAGAAGGAGAAGGGGATGACAGAGGATGAGATGGTTGGATGGCATCACCGACTCAATGGACATGGGTTTGGGTAGATTCCTGGAGTTGGTGATGGACAGGGAGGCCTGGCGTGCTGCAGTTCATGGGGTCGCAAAGAGTCAGACACGACTGAGCGACTGAACTGAACTGAATAAGTGTAAGAAGATACTTTTTCTCAAATATGATATAAGATGTTATATTTTATTTGAAAATGAATGAATAAGTAAATTGGAACTGGGTAGGCCAAAAGGAGGAGCTCTCAGGCCCTACTACTCATTGCCATCTGTGAATGCGAGCCAGGAAGAGACCTATCTTGCATTGCCAACAGGAAGAAGATTACTGCTTTGGTAACTTTGCTACTCCAATAGAAGGAAGATTTTCTCCTTGTCTGTCAATAGTCCAGCCAATGAAAGACTATCACAACTCAGCCAATGAAAAACCACTAAACTTTGAAATCCCAGTTCCCTCCAATGGACTCTTTGTTTGTAACAACTCCTCTCAACTTACCTATTTCTTTCATAAGAAAGCATTCTTCTCTTTGGTTTCTCTGAACTTGACTGGTTTCTTTTTATAGCATGCTTTCCCTGAATTACAATTCTCTGCTATTTCTGAATAAATCCATTTGCTGGTAAAATAATTGGCTGTTCAGTTTTAAATTCAACAGTTTAAAAGCCCAAGGACATGGGTAACCAAGATGAATAGATAAGGCAGAAACAGAACACATAATTCTGAGTCTGGAATATTTTCTCTCTCATTGATGGTCAGAGAGACTTGGGATTAGATAGGGTGACCCCAAATCTCATGTATACCCAGTGTCTTGATGTACCTATTTGTAGCACTCCTATGGTCACCTAGGATAAAGAAAAACACTTGAGCCTCTGAAATTACCACTAAAATGCCAAAGGGTAGACAGATAGTCCTTGGCTGAGAGGGTAAGCAGGACACACCTTGGACTTCGGGGTTGAAGGCTAACAATTACTGGTGATTGTTCCATAGGTTTTGCAATGTCTTTAGTCTCCTGCTTCTTCTCAGGAACGGTATGCACGCTCTGCTTTGAGAGTCTCAGTTATAAACAAGGGAAAGAGAACAGTGAAGCAGTGCCCAGACGTAGGGTGAACAGATGTGGACTGTTTGCATGGGACACAGAAAAGGAAGAGGAAGAGAAGAAGACATGAAGTCTGGAATCATTAATTAGTAATGGAAAAAATAAGTCATGAGGACACAGGAAGCAGAGCTGTGAAAACAAAACAAAAAAATTAGTAAACAGCAGAATCAACCTCTTGCTTGCATTTTGATTGTCTATGGAACAGTAACTATGTGAAAAATTACTCCAGAATTAGTCTCCTTACCAGAGAGTTAAATTCTGTGCAACAGTATACTTATCAAAATAGAAATCAGCTGGGGTGCTCAAAGAATTAAAATGACAGAAGCCGGAGAGTTCAATATCCTCACTCAGCACATCTATGGTTTATAGCTCCATAATATTGTATTTGGGGCCAATGAAATCTAAAATAATCTTTAAAATGTTTAGAGCTTCTTGCATAATGGGTTCCACCTCTGGTTTTTATTGTCCAGATTAACTCTGCATACTGAGAAAGTACTTGCAAAATTGAGTGTTGGTATTAATAGAAAAAATGGATTCTCTATTAACAGCTAATAGATATGTATTGCATACCTACTATGTGTTAGGATTGTTTGTGTATTGTATGCAGTAGATACTATTTAGCTCTTGTTTAACACTCATCCTCTCCCACCAACAACAACAACAAAAATCTATTAAAAGAAGCTGAGGAAAACAAATGTTTCAATAACTTGCTCATATTCACGTGGTTTACAAGTGGAATAAGCTTTGATTCAAAGCAGAAAGCTGGACCTCAGAGACCAAATGCTCAGCCACAATGATGTAACTCCATGAGCTAAACTGAGCAGGTGAGGATTCAGGTAGTTCCCACAACAATCAACTGGTTATATAAAACTTAAAGTAGGAGAATTAATGGAAAGAATGTAGGTATGGGAGCCAGACAAAATGAATTCATTTCTTCCACTTATTAGTTACAAGATCTTAGACATTTAATTTTGGGGAATTTCTGTTTCTTTATACTGCCAATCAGAAACCTAGGCTGATATAGGCTCCACCATCTTCAACACTTTTATCTTTCAAGCTTGCTCTCTTTACTGCCAGGTTAGCCATAAGGAGAGGAAAGGGGTATGAAGGAATATGTTTGCAGTTTTATAGGAGATTGGCTGGAAGTGTGGAAGTGAAACTCATCATTCCTGTCCACATTTCCCTGGTGAGATCTTAGTCAAATAGTCACTCCTAGCTGTAAGAGAGGCTGGAAAATGTAGTCCATGTCTCAGCAACTACATCCTAGCCATAACTCTATGACTCAGTGTTATGGGAAGTCCTAGAATCTCAGAATGTGACTGTATTTGGAAACAACATCTTTAAAGAGATGATTAAATTAAAACAAGTCCATCAGTGTGGGCTCTAATCCAACGTAACGGATGTCCTCATAAGAAAATTAGGACACAGACACACAGAGAGGAAAGATGGTGTGAAGACATAGGGATTACATAGCTCTCTGCAAGCCCAAAGAGACAGCCCTCAGAAGAAAGCAACTCAGCTGATACCTTGGTCTCCAGCTTCTTGCTACCAGAATCAGAGACAATAGATTTCTGTTGTTTAAGCCACTTTAAGTACTTTGGCAGCCCTAGTATATAGTCCGGAGAAGGCAGTGGCACCCCACTTCAGTACTCTTGCCTGGAAAATCCCATGGACGGAGGAGCCTGGAAGGCTGCAGTCCATGGGGTCTCGAAGAATCGGACATGACTGAGCGACTTCACTTTCACTTTTCACTTTCATGCATTGGAGAAGGAAATGGCAACCCACTCCAGTGTTCTTGCCTGGAGAAATCCCAGGGATGGGGGAGCCTGGTGGGCTGTGGTCTATGGGATCGCACAGAGTTGGACACTACTGAAGCGACTTAGCAGCAGTATATAGTCACATACCAAAGAGAAGGGACAGATTTGGGGGGATGATCAGCAATATCTGTTTGCATTATGTGAACTATAAATTGGTTACTATCTTAATTCAGGCTTCTGTAATACACACAACTGCCATGGCCTACGGAAAAGGCAATGGCACCCCACTCCAGTACTCTTGCCTGGAAAATCCCATGGATGGAGGAGCCTGGTGGGCTACAGTCCATGGGGCCGCTAAGAGTCAGACACGGCTGAGTGACTTCACTTTCACTTTTCACTTTCATGCATTGGAGAAGGAAATGGCAACCCACTCCAGTCTTCTTGCCCGGAGAATCCCAGGGACGGGGGAGCCTGGTGGGCTGCCGTCTATGGGGTCTCACAGAGTTGGACACGACTGAAGCGACTTAGCAGCAGCAGCAGCCATGGCCTAGGTAATCCTTCATTTCTTACAGTTCTGGAGGCTAGAAATTGGAGATGAGGCTCTCAGCATGGTCAGGTTCTGGTGAGAGCTCTCTTCCCGGCTATAGACAGTTGGCTACTCCTTGGATCCTCACGTGGCAGAAAGAGAGCTAGCTAGGCCACTGGCTTCTAATAAAAGCACTAATCCCATTCACCAGGGCTCCACCTTCATAAGCTAACTACCTCCCCAAAGGCCCCACTTCCAAATATCATCACACTGGAATTAGGGTTTCAGCATATAAATCTGGGGCTGACAGAACACAAACATTCAGCCCATAACAATTACTACATATTTTACTGTACAGGAAAAAAATTAAAAGGTACCATCTGTTTGTAGGAAATATATTAGCTTTAATTATGCATTCCAATGTGTATGAGATACAGACAAACAAATCCTGTTTGATTCCGCTTATACAAGGTACCTAGAATAGTCAAATTCATGGAGTCAGAAAGTACACTGGTAGATGCCAGAGGCAAGGGGGTAGGGTGGGTGGGGTGGTTGGGAATGAGGAGTTAGTGT
The DNA here is from genome assembly GCF_003369695.1 of Bos indicus x Bos taurus. Taxonomy (NCBI): domain Eukaryota; kingdom Metazoa; phylum Chordata; class Mammalia; order Artiodactyla; family Bovidae; genus Bos; species Bos indicus x Bos taurus. The sequence continues at coordinate 102,038,156 of NC_040080.1, forward strand.
TTAATGAGGACAGAGTCTCAGTTTAGAAAGGTGAAAAATTTGGGAGATAGATGATGGTGAGAATTGCACGACAATGTGAATGTACTTAGTGCCACTGAACTATAAAGTTAAATATGGTTAAAATAGTATGTTTTATAGGGTTTTCCAGGTGGCACAGTGATAAAGAATCTGCCTGCAATGGGGGAGACCCGGGTTCAATCCCTGGGTCTCCTGAAGAAGGGAGTGGCAACCCGCTCCAGTATTCTTGCCTGGAGAATTCCATAGACAGAGGAGCCTGGCTGGCTATAGTCCACAGGGTCACAGAGTCGGACATGACTGAGTGACTAACACTACTACTAGTATGTTTTATATTATATGACTTCTACCATAATTAAAAAAACATAAAAAAATAACAATTACAATACCATCCATGAATTTAGTTAGAAGTCACAAACAAATCATTTAAAGTTCTTTAAAAACAGAGACCTCCTGATTAGTCCCCCTGCCCTTCAATAATCAGTGATCTTCTTAAAACATAGATTATTTTACTTTTCTGTGTGAAAACTTCGAATAATTTCCCATTTCATCCAGCACAAAATTGAATGTCCTGGTGTCTTACAAGGACTGACGGGGTCTGGCCTTCCACCAACTCCAACCTTGCCTTCTATGATGCTTCTCCTCATCCATTTTGCTCCGGACACATTGGCATTCCAAGCATGTTTTTGCCTCAGGGCTATGCCATTTTCTTTTTAGGAATACTGTTTTCCAAGAGGGCCACATAACTCCCATTTTTATTTATTTTGCAAGTCTGCTTAAAAGCTATTTTCTTCCCTGAATGCAATATCGCAACTGTTCCCGTGTGTATGCAGAACTCTTGTCACGCTTATTCTGCTTTGTTCATCCCCACAACACTTTCCGTTACCTAATATAACACTTGTGTTACCTAATATATAACTGGGTGAAGAGCCTGTCTGTCAATGCAAGAGACCCAGGTTCGATCCCTGGGTCGGAAACATCTTCTGGAGAAGGGAATGGCTACCCAAATAGAGTATTCTTGCCTGGGAAAGCCCATGGTCAGAGAAGTCTGGCAGGCTATAGTCCATGGGGTCACCAAGAATCACGACTGAGCGACAACAAATACATCACTTACATATTTATCTGTGTAGTCTGTCCTGCATTCTAGAATGCACTGTGAGTTCTCAGAGTTTGGTTTGTTACATGATGTATCCCCAGCATCTAGGACAGCTCAGATAAACCTCTACTGAAAGATATTTTCAGATATCTATACAAGGATTCTTTTTTTTTTCTGGCACAGAAAAACCTGAATTGTAAACCAAAAGATGAACAATCTTAAAGAGATTCAGAGAGGACCCAAAGAAATGTGAGGATGATTATGGAAGGCATTTATTTTTAGCATCTCCAAATAATCAGAATATCTTTTGGACCATTTTGTCTGCATTGTAAGTCAAATTAAAGGCATCTAAAGAGTGAGGACCATTTAATCTATTTTACACATTTGTTGTTGAGTTGCTAAATTGTGTCCAACTTTTTTGTGACCCCGTGGACTACAGTCTTCCAGGCTCCTCTGTCCGTGGGCTTTACCAGGCAAGAATACTAGAGTGGGTTGCCATTTCCTTCTCCAGGGGATCTGCCCAACCCAGGGATCAAACCTGTCTCCTGCCTTGGAAGGCAGATTCTTTACCAGTGAGCCACCTGGCAAATCCTTAGAGTCCTAATTACATTGTGAAGGCTGGTACGTCTGATACTAGTCCGAGGCTCAGTTATTTGTTTTCTTTTTTTTTTCCTGTGGTGACTTTAAAATTTTACTCTTTATACTTGAAGTTCAAAAATTTCATCAGGATGTGTCTGAATATGCATGCATTTCCTTACTCCTGATCAGTCCATCAAAGACATTTCCCTTGGAACACTCAGATCTCTCTTCAGTTCAGGGAATTTTTCTATTAACTGCTTATATCTATCTCTCTATTTTATTATTTCCTCTTTCTTTCCATTGTTTAGATAGTTACTGAATCTTCTAACATTCTCCTCTATGATTCTTAATTTATTTATCTTCATTTTTTTTTAATGTTTTATCTTCTGTATGACCTGGGAAGTTTCCTTAACTTTATTGCTCACATTAATTTGGTCTTCAATTCTATCCATTTTGCTGTTTGACTCATGTGTATAGGTATGCTTGTTTTGTTCTACAATTATATTTTTATTTTCTAAGAACTTTTTTTTTACTACCTTTTTCCCAAGCAGCTTGTACTTGATTCATGGCTTTAATAACCTCTTTAGTTTTTCTGAGGTTGTATTAAAATGCTTACATTTCCTACAGGTCAGCTCTTCTGTTAGATTATCTTTTATGATATTGGCTTTCCTTAAAAGCCTGCAAATTCTTTTTCCTTACAGATTTGAAAATGAAATATTGCATCGATTTGCATACATAGCCAATACAGGTTTTCTTAAAAGTTGTGTGTGTCTGATTTCTTAACAGCCCATCCTCCCAAATGATGGGGAAATCTCATCAGATGCTGAAGTGAAAGAGGCAAGATTATGCTGAGTGACATGCTCCAGCAGGCAGGCAAGACAAGGACCTCTTCCAAATGCCACAGTACAGAAGGTAGAACACTCGAGTATATTTCACTGCCGTGTTGAGCCATTATTCCTTCCTGCCTTCATTCATCTCACGTCTGTGTAGGTTTAAGATCACCCAGATTCTGCATTATTTTGTTTTCCATGTTGCATTTTTACTATCCCTTCATCCACCTCTCTAGGATCAACAGATTCTCCATTTCGTTTTGAAAGCTGTTATCCTTAGGTTTCTATCCCAGAGGCAAACACTTCAGCCAGCTACGCTATGTAGAACCTAATCAGGTTGTTTCATAATCCTTTAAATTAACCATTACAAGACTCGAATTCTGCCACCCTCTCCTGTGCTTGTTCCAGGCTTCTCACTCAGTTTTGACTTCTTTCTCAACTAGATCTCCAAACTTCCACTAGTCTGCTGATTCACAGATTTCACTTTTTTCAGCACAATTGTGGATCTTGAAAAACCTATCTCCTCTCTTGTTTCAGGAAATGTTGGAACACAAAGAAAGCAAACGTATATATTTGCCCACTGTCTTGAACCAGGAAACTTAGGTTTTCTATGCTCATTTGTATCTAATAACCTTACACTCCACCACACACTCATATATTCGGAGGCAGTTATCAACTTTTCCGAGTTTTTTATTTGAAATGCCTTTGTCTTCTTTGTAGTGACATGGACACAAGCTCCAGGCCTGTACTACGTCACACATAATGATTTTAGTGCTTCCCTGTTTTACTTAGTCATCCCACCTCTAGATGATTAGCAGAATATCCAAGGCAGCAGGATGGTTTTGGGGGGCCTTGGCAAAATGACATCTTTGTGGGCCCCTAAAGGTCTCTTGTCTGGAAAAACCCATGGACGGAGGAGCCTGGAAGGCTGCAGTCCATGGGGTCGCTGAGAGTTGGACACGACTAAGCGACTTCACTTTCACTTTTCACTTTCATGCATTGGAGAAGGAAATGGCAACCCACTCCAGTGTTCTTGCCTGGAGAATCCCAGGGAGGGGGGAGCCTTGTGGGCTGCCGTCTATGAGGTTGCACAGAGTTGGACATGACTGAAGTGACTTAGCAGCAAGGGTACACAAGTAGGCACTGTGTTTACTGAGTCTAAGGGATAAGTTGGCCCTGAGAATATTCCTAGCTTAACCTATACAACAATTTCTTTTTAGTCATAAAAGTGTGTGTATGTATAAATCTTTGACTTTGTAGTACATATAGGCTAAAGCTGAAATTCTTTTGATGCCTTTTCAAGTTAATATTCAAACCCTTCATTACTTATTCTACAATATTTTTCTAATCATACTTTCCACAGATTTTTAACGCAAGTCCTCAACCCTAGTTAACTTCCTGATCTCTTGAACGAAATTGTAACTTTATCACTTCTATACATCTGCCCCTGATAGTCCTTGGATCCACACTCACCTTCCTCCCCCTCCCCGCCCATACACACCAAATTCTGCTTTTCTTACCAATCTTAAGTCCATATATTGGGTTGGCCAAAAAGTTTATTTGAGTTTTTCCGTAAGATGTTATGGAAACACTCAAATGAACGTTTTTTTTTTTTTTTTTTTTCTCAACCCAATAATATGGAGTGTGATTAAGAGTATGGACTCTGGAGTCGATAAATTCATATTTACTATGTATAAATTGTACAAGTTATATGAATTTGATGTGCCCCAGTCTTAACTATAAGGGGGAAATAATCATTCCTACTTAAAGGGTTTGGAAAGACTAAGACAATAAGAAGAACTATGAATAACACATTGCTGCTGCTGCTGCTAAGTCGCTTCAGTCGTGTCCGACTCTGTGTGACCCCATAGACAGCAGCCCACTAAGCTCCTCTGTCCCTGGGATTCTCCAGGCAAGAGTACTGGAGTGCCCTTCCTTTCTCTCATTAACAGAATAACACATTAAGCACTTATTATGTGCTGCTTACTTGTTTAAATACTTTGCATAAGAGCTTAACACGGTGCACAAAATACTCAAGGATTCTATTGTTTTCCTACAATATCAACATGGCAAATACTACTTTTAAAAAATCTTTCTGGACAACATCAGCTACAGGGATTGCTTTTTCCTCTGATTTCCTGCAGCGTGTATTATGCATATTCTTCATCCAATAGTTAATATGTACGATTTAAAAACAGAGACAGTGCTTCATTAATCATATTTGCATCCCTTGTTCACCTGGTCTGAGCCTTGCAGACTGAAGAAGTCCTATGCATCTATGAACTATGCATCTGTTGATTGAACTATACATCTGTTGATTGATTGCTTTATTGATTTTATGATTTCTTCATGTCCAGCAGCCAGAAGTCCACTCAACTACCCCATATTTGGAGAAAGCATCAGTGTGGTTGGCAGCAGTGAACCCATCACCCAGAACCACCTTTGCAAGTTCCCATTCAACTTGCTCTGCTATTAGCAGGACTTCGGCCTCCTTACAAGTATGGAACCAAATCTGAGGAGTGTGCATTTCCTCACATATGGCTACTGGAAAACTGTTCTGCTACCATCTTTGGAATGAGAAGGCCACCTGAGAGGAGGGGACAGGTGGCAGATTTAATGGTGCAATTTGCCTCTCAAATGCTATAAATTATCACCAAAATAATTCCCTTAATCAGAAGTGACAGTGGTTAAAATACCACAATTAGTCATCTTTACAAAAGATTTATTCTCTGAGTTACTCCCCTTGAGCTAATTACAAATCCTCAGCCTAATTTTTCTTTAAGCAGTAGTGATTTACTTTCTGCTAGACAATTAGAGCAGAGGACTGAGAACTAGAGTAGAGGAGAGGGAGAAAGGCCTGGAAAGGGGGAAAGGGCTTCGTAAACCAGATGTGAGCGGAGCAGATGATGGGCTGTGCCTCCTTCACCATGTGGTTCTGCTCGGAAGTCACAGAGCTCTCTGGAGTAGAATGCAACCCAGCAGTTCTAATTTTGGTTAGATTGCAAAAATTAAAAGGACTTAGGTTTCCTTTCACTCCAAGCTATAAAATTTTGCCCAGTTTATCATATGTTCACGAGATGTGTGTAGAAGACACACTATTATTGAGTGTTCTCTATAAATTTCTTATAGGCATCTCTAAAACAATGGACCATATTTTGGCAATACTGTCTATCTACCTGTTATCTCAATAGCCACAAATCTGATCTCTAATCCTTGTTAAGGCTGGATGCAGTGAAAGGAGACAAGCTCAGAGAACGTTCGCCACTGAGAGGTGTTCTGTGAAGGAGATGCTATATTGTAGTAATTGGAAACAAGTCATGGCAGTCACACAGGCTTGGGTAGAGCTGTGGTCCCATGCTTTATGCCCTTGCACAAATCTCACAACTCATTGAAACCTCAATTATTTTCACCATAACATGGGAAAACAGTAAATAACCTAATGTCTTGTGAAGATTAAATGTGATCATGTTTGTGGAGCCTCTGAGGCAGTGTCTGTGGTGGCCTCCTTGAATTTAGTGGTGGCGGTAGTGTCAGCAGCTTCTTTTTCAAGCCTGCTAGTCTCCATGGAGAATGCAGAGATGTAAGTGCCACTCCTCAAGGAGCTTCCAGACTCCAAGGGGAGAGCAGAAAAGTATGTGAATGACTATACTAGTCAGTGCACAATGATCATCATGAGAAAAACACACAGAGAGAGGGTGCTGCCAGCTGTAATGGTCAGAAACAGTCTCATGGAATTGCTCTTAACTGAGCTGGCCCATCGACTTTGGTTTTTTCTAAATCGTGGCAAGAGGCAACTGCAACTCCTAAGGATATCTAAAGTCAGACACTTCCAGAGCCCTCCAAATGTATCTAAATCTCTTCCTGTGTGTGGTTACAACAGTCCAGTGTCTCAGATAGTCCTTCACTGTGGCACATTGGTGGAAGGAAACCCCTTTCTGGTGCCTCAGAACTGATTTGTTACTAATACTGAGAGAATGAATGTGTTATTCGCTCAGTTGTTTCCGACTCTGTGACCCCTTGGACTGTAACTTGCCAGGCTCCACTGTCCATGGAATTCTCCAGGCAAGAATACTGGAGTGGGTAGCCATTCCTTTCTCCAAGAGATCTTCCCAACCTGGGCATCAAACCCAGGTTTCCTGCACTTCAGGCAGATTCTATACCATCTGAGCCACTAGGGAAGCCCATAGCTAAAGTTAAATAAATAATTTTCCATGTGCAGCAGATTCAAAGCTGCCACTGAGAGTGGATACTACGTGATAATATTACTAAGTTTCTTCTTTAGGATACCAACCCTCATCTTGTTGTCAGAGAGCTTGCTGGCTACAAATACTGTCGGCCACATGTTGGCCATGTGGAAGTCACCGCTTAGCTTCGAGTTTTCAAATAGAAGTTTGTCAGCTCATATCAGAAGGATTAGGCTTGACAGCCAGATCCTAGTGGCACAGAGAAACATAGGAAAACTTTGTATCTTGCTCCAGAGTGTGGTCCCGAGAATGGGGGTTTCTAACAAAACAGTAGAGAGGCTGAGGTGGAGGGAAGTCCCCTGGAGACTGGACCAGGGGGCTGTACCACCAAATGCTGGCCACCCCAGTCCAGAGAACTAATGAAAGCATTTCTGAAATGCCCAAGGGAAGTGTGGACATGCTGATTGAGCTGGGAAACACTAAGGAAGACAGAACGCAAATTCCACAGCTGCAGCGTACTGAGCATGCCTGCGGCAGGGACGGACCAGCAGCAGCAGCAGATGCAGCACGACAGAGAACATCACAGGTGGGGAAAATATCATCCTTGTGGCTCAGTATGTAAACAGTATGGTACTAAGTGCTTTCCTAAGTTCTCTTACTGAATCCTCACAATAATCCCTCAAAGTTGCTGCTCTTAATATACCCATTCTACAGATGAAGAAAGAGGAGAACCAAACAAAGTGAAAGTAATCCACCTGTGGTTGCAGAGCAAATGGTAATAGAGTTAAAGCTGAACCCAAACACCTGGCTCAGGAGCTGCCCTCTACTAGAAAAAGGAAAATGGCCCCAGGAATAGGTTTCACCTCCAGGGAGACATTGAGGAGAAGAGGGAAGGGAAAAGTCTCTTGGACTGAGTGACTTTGCTTAAAAGAACATTAATTTTTAACCAGAGGGGACCCAGACATCTTTGAACTTCAATCCAGAACTTTTTTTTTTTTAATATCTTCCAGGTATCTAACTGTACATGCTCAATCTTTCTTCTAGCTTCTTAATCATATAGACTATTCTATAACTATGGGCCCTATAGTTATAACAACAGTTTTACAACCTTTTGTAATTGAAGTATAGTTGATTTACAATGCTGTGCTAACCTCTGCTGTACAGCAAGGTGGTTCAGTTACACACATGTGTGTGCTCAGTCACTTCAGTTATGTCCAAATCTTTGCGACCCTATTGACCTGCCAGGCTCCTCTGCCCATGGGATTCTCTGGGCAAGAATACTGGAGTAGATTGCCCTGCCTTCCTCCAGGGGGTCTTCCCAAGCCAGGGACTGAACCCAAATCTCCTGTGTCTCCAGCATTGTAGGCAGATTCTTCACTGCTGAGCCAACTGGGAAACCCCATACACATACATACATTCTTCTATAACAACAATTTTAGTGTCCTTGCCTATAATTCTAGCATCTCTGTCATTTCTGGAACTGTTTATATTGATTTTTTTAAACATATTATGAGTTATTTCAAACATGATGTTACAATTTATACTGAGGAATATTTATTTGATCTTTATCCCTGTTCTGGTATAGGGCTCCTAAAACTCTTGAGATTTCCTGAGTGATAAGAATGAGGTAAATGTGTCTTTTACTATTTATAACAAGCTTCTTTCAACCATACCTGAATTTATGTTAAAAAGGTGATTTATGGAAAGATCCTCAGGAAAGGGAACCAACCCTGTAATTAACGGATTAGAACTTTCAGCTTCATATCCCAGAGTCCAAGGAGGTGAGAAGGGATGAAGGTTGAGTTCAGTCACCAATGGCTGATGATTTAATCAACAATGCTTCTGTATGAAGCCTTCATAAAAATTCAAAAGGACGGAGTTGGAGAGCTCCTGGGTTGCTAAACATGGAGGTGACGGGTGAGTGATGTGCAAGAAACAGCAGAGAAGCTCCAAACATTTCTGGCCCTATTATCTGGCTAATCCTGAGTTATAGACTTTCATAATAAACCAATAATCCAGTAAGTAAAATGTTTTTCTCAGTTCTGCAAGCTGCTCTAGGAAATTAATTGGACCCCAGAAGGTGTCTTGGGAACCTCTGATTATAGCAATTGGTCCGAAATACAGATAACAACTTGGACTTGAGATTAACATCTGAAGTTGGGCAGGTGCAGTCTTGTGGAACTGAGCCCTTAAGTTGTGAGATCTGACACTATCTTCAGGTAGACAGTGTTGTAACTTAGTTGTTCATAGGACACCTAGCTGGGGAAGGGGAAACTTCTTGCTTGGGAGAGGAAACACCTTTGAAAGACAGAGTATCAGAAGTGAAGTATTCTGTGAGTAGAGTACTGAGACTAGAGAAGATAAATGGGAGGGGTCTTCCTTTACATTCACATATTGTGTAACTGGTCATTTTTGTACTGAATACCAGACACGGTGAGTACTAGTATTAGATATTTTTGTATTTCCATTAACATTTCCTGGTCTTTAGTCTTGGATGCAACTGAGTTACTTATAAACAGCTTGAAAGTTATGAGCCTTGCTTTTAAGCCTCGTTAGTCAGGTTCAGTCCTTGGACTGCAAGGAGATCCAACTAGTCCATCCTAAAGGAAATCAGTCCTGAATATTCATTGGAAGGACTGATGTTGAAGCTGATACTCCAATACTTTGGCCACCTGATGTAAAGTACTGACTCATTGGAAAAGACCCTGATGCTGGGAAAGATTGAAGATGGGAGGAGAAGGGGATGACAGAGGATGAGATGGTTGGATGGCATCACCAACTCAATGGACCGAGTTTGAGTACATTCCGGGAGTTGGTGATGGACAGGGAGGCCTGGCGTGCTGCAGTCCATGGGGATCACAGAGTCGGACACGACTGAGTGACTGAACTGACTGACTGAGGCAGGTTCAGACCAGCCTTTACTCTAGAGCTGATTTTTGTTACCAAGGCACTTCCATAAGAACTACAAGATTTTTTACACTGCCTAGTGGGAACACAAAATTTTCCTGTTTGTATGTGAACTCCAGGAATTCTTATCTCTGCTCCTTTGCTGTAACGTTATCTGTAAGCTTGAGATAAGCTTGTTATCTGTAAGCTTGTAAATTTCCTTCTCACATGGGCTGATTAGTTCTGAGCTCAAGCCTTGAAAGGGACCCTCTGCAGGTCTATTAACCCTCTGCAGATCTATTAACTCTCTGCAATGTTCTGCTTTCTGGGAGTCTGTCCTGAAAACATTAACCAACTTGTCTTCCCCAGATTCCCAGCTCTATCACCTCAACTTAGGAAGAGCTCCAAGCTCCACCTGGGTTTCCTCTCCCTACACTGCATTCTGGAAACTTCTTCCAGGTTGTAAACTGGGACAGTCTTCAGGCTCACCTGATTTGCTGCCCCTTTTACCAGACATCACCTACTCTGCCTGGCATCCAATGTCTGAAACTGTTGTTTTACATTGTTTTAGAGTTTTGTCAAGCATTTTGAACTTTGTAGTTTCAAGTAGGAGAGTAAATCTAATCCCTGTTATTTTCTCTTAACCCAAAGCAAAAATCCTCCTCAATAAAGCCACTTTTAATTCCCTTTAGTCTGATATGTTTAGCATGGAAAAGGGAAGTTGCAAGGAGATAAGATAGTTTTAATTTGGGGTATGAACGTGGTTACATATTGCACAAAGGAATTTTATATGGCACAAATGGAGAGGCAAGAGATGGAAACTGGAAAATTGCTAGGGCCAATAGCTCTTTTGTTATTTCTCTGAGGGTCATGCATCTAACTTTATATTCTAATGCAATCAAGGTCATTCTCCAAAAGTAAGTTCTAACATTTATCCTAAGTTCTTGATCTGACATATCATATTTAGTCATATAAATTCTTCCACATGAAAGTCACATGATATTTTTCTATAAGAGTTTTATAGAAGTTCTTTATTACTGAATCATAAACTACAAACCTAATTCAATCACCTAGAGAGTCTGTGAAGATTTACAAATGGAGTTTGACACACTTTCCCTTTCATTAACCTGAGTGTCAATACATAGACAATTGTGTCTTTTGACAATGATTTTGATGCACTTATAACCTCAATTTTTAGCCAAGTGAAAATGAACTTCTTTTCTAAAAAGATTATGGTTTCTGCCGAGAGTACAGAAAATCTTAGCAAGCTAAACACTTGCCCACTATTCTTTTACACACTACTGGGAATTTAATTGATTTGGTTCAGTCGCTCAGTCGTGTCCAACTCTTTGCGACCCCATAAACCCACAGCATGCCAGGCTTCCCTGTCCTTATCCAACTTCTGGAGTTTACTCAAACTCATGCCCATAGAGTCGATGATAGCATCCAACCATTTCATCCTTTGTTGTCCCCTTCTCCTCCCGCCTTCTATCTTTCCCAGCATCAGGATCTTTTCCAATGAGTCAGTTCTTCACACCAGGTGGCCAAAGTATTGGAGTTGCAGCTTCATTGTCAGTCCTTCCAATGAATATTCAGGACGGACTTCCTTTAGGATGGACTACTTTGATATCCTTGCAGTCCAAGCAACTCTCAAGAGCCTTCTCCAACACCACAGTTCAAAAGCATCAATTCCTCGGCACTCAGCTTTCTTTATAGTCCAACTCTCACATCCATACACAACTACTGGAAAAGCCATAGCCTTGACTAGATGGACCTTTGTTGACAAAGTAATGTCTCTGCTTTTCAATATGCTGTCTAGGTTGGTCATAACTTTTCTTCCAAGGAGCAAGTGTCTTTTAATTTCATGGCTGAAGTCACCATCTGCAGTGATTTTGGAGCCCCCCAAAATAAAGTTAGCCACTGTTTCCCCATCTATTTGCCATGAAGTGATGGGACTGGTTGCTGTGATCTTAGTTTTTTGAATGCTGAGTTTTAAGCCAACTTTTTCACTCTCTTCTTTCACTTTCATCAAGAGGCTCTTTAGTTCTTCTTCACTTTCTGCCATAAGGGTGGTGTCATCTGCATATCTGAAGTTATTGATATTTCTCCCAGAAATCTTGATTCCAGCTTGTGCTTCACCCAGCCCAGCATTTTTCATGATGTAGTCTGCATATAAGTTAAATAAGCAGGGTGACAATATACAGCCTTGATGTACTCCTTTCCTGATTTGGAACCAGACTGTTGTTCTATGTACAGTTCTAACTTTTGCTTCTTCACCTGCATACAGATTTCTCAGGAGGCAGTTCAGGTGGTCTGGTATTCCCATCTCTTGAAGAATTTTCCACAGTTTGTTGTGATCCACACAGTCAAAGCCTTTGGTATAGTCAATAAAGCAGAAGTAGATATTTTTCTAGTATTCTCTTGTTTTTTTGATGATCCAGTATGTTGGCAATTTGCTCTCTGGTTCCTCTGCCTTTTCTAAGTCCAGCTTGAACATCTAGAAGTTCATGGTTCACATATTGTTGAAGCCTAGCTTGGAGAATTTTGAGCATTACTTTGATAGCATGTGAGATGAGTGCAATTGTAGTTTGAGTGTGGTAGTTTGAGCATTATTTGGCATTGCCTTTCTTTGGGATTGGAATGAAAACTGACCTTTTCCAGTCCTGTGGCCACTGCTGAGTTTTCCAAATAATTGATTAAATAGACTTAATTGAAGCAGAATGGCTTTTCATTCCCATGAATTTATTTTATTTAGCTATAATTATTACTTTTCCTTTAACCCTTTAAGCTACTGTTACATTTTTGTAACATATTTTAACTGTATTATTAAAAAAACAATTTTTCTATAACTTTATCATTTAAAAGTGTATTCCATTATTGAAATAATTTTATTACATTTTAATAAGAGCCAAGAAATAGAGTCTTATAGAAGAGAATGTGATACACCTAATATGAATAGAAATAAACACCAAGACTTAGTGAAAATTTTCTATATGCTAGGCATCGAGTTACAAGTGTGTAAGCTCTTGTTCTGAATATTTATTTTGCAAAAACTCACAGCAATTTAAATTCATAAACCTGTTACATATGCAGCCTAATACCTGAAGACACCAGTACAGGCATAAATGTTTCCTCCACTTGTCAATTTGAGTTCCTAGTGTTACTATGGGTTGGATACTGACACTGTTGTGACATATAGATATGGATATATAGAGATATATACCTGTGGCGGATTCATTTTGATATTTGGCAAAACTAATACAATTATGTAAAGTTTAAAAATAAAATAAAATTAAAAAAAAATAAATATATAAATTCATGAGTAAAGCTGTGAGGTGGCTCCTGCTAATTAAAATAACTAAGTCATGTCCTGGCACATGTGAAGGCTTGAGTCTGAACCTAGGCTGCTAATATTTGTCCCTGAGTCTTTAACCAGAAGAATAGTAGGTAATCCCATTGAATACTTACTCTGTGTGAGTATTCTCACTGTCTGTGGGAACACAGTTCTGGGTGTTTTACATACATCAACTCATGTAATCATCACAACAACACTTGAAGGTAAAATACACTTATTATTTCCATTTTACAGAGGATGAAATTGAAGCCCCAAGAGACAGAGGAACTGTCCAAAGACATATGGCTGGTCAGTGGCAGAGCCCCAACCAAGACAGTCTCACTCCTGAGCCCACGTTCTCCAGGATTGACCCCGCAAGACTCCCTGAGCACACCCCTCCTTCTAATGGCAGATGTACCTTCCACCAAAGGGAATCTGTGGCTTTTCTATTTCTGCCCTTTTAGGTAAAGGCGTGGGTTAAAGGCAAAGGTTCATTTGTCATCACTATGTCCAAACCAATCCCATAAAATTAGAATTACAAAAACGTAGATATTTAGTCCAATCTCTTCATCTTACAGGTGGAGAAAATGAGGCCCAGTTTGGTTAAAAATTTTGTCCAAGGTTAAATACAGATTTCCAATTTTTGCCCAAACAGGGCCATTTGGCAGAGTGCTGAGGTCTCTTGTACAACAAATATTGAATGCTCTTGCTCAACAAGTATTTGTGGAATTGAATTGGAAGTCAAACTCTTCCTTGAGATTAGATTAGCGCAAAGCACCATGGTTAGAAATGTAGATCGTCTTCACTTGACTGGCTCTGTGCATTAAGTACTGGTCTTCCTAGAAACATTAACTGCTAGAATCATATCGCCTATTGCTGTGCTGATGGTCTCACAGTTTTCAGTTGAGTTAGCCTGGAGGTGTTTTATTTTTTGTGTTATAGGCTGAAACCTCCACCATAGCAGAGAGGTTGTTTTTTAGAATAGCTTCTCTCAGGGTTGACAAATTAGAATCTATTGATTTTTTGACAAAGTAAAGGGTATTGCTGTACACTCAAGACAGACATGGACTGGACTTTACTCTAGTAGGAGAAGTATTTCAGGTGTGTTGAGCAACAAAAGTCATGAAACAAAGCAGCAATTTGAAACAACCTTAAAGAATCTGATGGGAAAATTTCATTCACCAACAAGAATCATCATCATAATTTTCTCATAGATCAGCATGTATTGATCTGAATGTTATTTTTTATTTTTATTTTTTGCTTCTGATAGAATTTGAAATGTGATTACATTGGTTCATGTTAAACCTCAGGTACTTCAGAAAGATTTTTAAAATTATTATCATTAGATTACTTTCCCCCTATTTTAATCAATGCATTTTTTCATATATTTATCTAATGAACACTATTCTAATATAGGTGTATTCATATACAAACTTAAATAGATATAATGTGGTTTCATTGATTTATTTTTGTTTGCAGACCACAGCACTGAAGAAAAAGGTGTTAGATAATTTTTAAAAATTAAAATTAGAGAACAGAGGCTTAGAAACTCAAATACCTTAAGCTCTCCTGTCTTATAGTCCATCATGCCTTTATGAAATATAGTTCAATCTGATAATAAATTTCAGATGAATATTTAAAGCTACTGTTTCAACACTTAAAACATGCATCTAAATTTTAGTGATTATAGATATTTTTGGGTGAATTTAACCAGAAATGTATTAGAATCCCACTCTATTTAAAGCATTTTTTTATATAGCCAAAAGTTTAAAATCTGAGAGTATAAATTGAGAAAGGAGTACATTAAGGCTGTATATTGTCACCTTGTGTATTTAACTTCTATGCAGAATACATCATGCGAAATGCCAGTCTGGCTGAATCACAAGGTGGAATCAAAATTGCTGCGAGAAATATCAACAACTTCAGACATGCAGATGATACTACTCTAATGGCAGAAAGTGACAAGGAACTAAAGAGCCTCTTGATGAGGGTGAAAGAGGACAGTGAAAAAGCTGGCTTAAAACTCAACATTCAGAAAACTAAGATCATGCCATCTGGTCCCATCACTTCATGGGAAATAGATGGGGGGAAAGTGGAAACAGTGAGAGACTTTATTTTCTTGGGCTCCAAAATCACTGCAGATGGTGACTGCAGCCACAAAATTAAAAGATACTTACTCCTTGAAAGAAAAGCTATGACCAATTAGACAACATATTAAAAAGCAGAGACATTACTTTGCCAACAAAGGTCCATATAGTCAAAGCTATGGTTTTTCCTGCAGTCATGTATGGATGTGAGAGTTGGACCATAAAGAAGGCTGAGTGCTGAAGAATTAATGCTTTTGAACTGTGGTGTTGGAGAACACTCTTGAGAGTCCCTTGGACAGCAAGGAGATCAAACCAGTCCAATCCTAAGGGAAGTCAACCTGAATATTCACTGGAAGGATTGATGCTGAAGCTCCAATACTTTGGCCACCTGATGCAAATGGTTGACTCATTGGAAAGACCCTGATGCTGGGAAAGGCTGAGGGCAGGAGGAGAAGGGGGCAATAGATGACGAGATGGTTGGACGGCACTACTGACTCGATGGACAGGAGTTTGAGCAAACTCCAGGAGATAGTGAAGGACAGGGAAGGTAGGCATGCTGAGGTTCATGGGATCACAAAGAGTCGGACATGACTTAGCAACTGAGTAACAACAACACACTGCTTCAATCCTAGGGCTCCTTTGACAAAGAATGTTTTCCAATTTAAGAAACAAAGTTTCCTTTTTCACTGTTTTTGCCAAAATTTGCATTTACTTGATGTTTCTTATGAAAATAATTATTCTGAGCTTTATGTAAAATCTGCAGTTATTTTACAGTAAATAAAGTTTTTAATTTGTTCATCTAGTTTCAAGCATTTTACTTATATGTATAACTTGATATTTCTTTTAAAATATACTGAAAAAACTCATCAATTACATGAAAAAAATATAAATCGTGTGATTAAATATGATTCAGTAACTTACCAGTACAAAAATTCTTTGAAGATAATCTTTTTTAAAATTTAACTTAGAATGCCTGACTATAATCCCCTGTGGCTGTGTTCTCACAAGAATGTATTGTTTATTCAACCTGTGATTTGGTCAGATTGTTTTCTGAAAACTTCCGTGATCCATTACAATGGAGGCATATTTTTGTTATATTTCAAACAGGATTAAATAAATATTACCCACCCTTCCCTCCCCATTCCTCCATAGTTCTCAGTTATCTGGGAAGGTGGATAATTCATCTTCTAACAGCAAATAATGCCAAGGAAAAAAAACTAATGAAAACTCTTTTATCAAATGGTTATTAACAATGACCTTTTGTTCAGGACAACACATTTATAATAAAACAGGCACTGTAAGGAAATTCTTATTCTTTTTACAGCACCAGGATTAACATCAACAAAAGGTATTGCCAAGGATTGAAAAATTCTCAAGGGTGTATAGTTAACAAACTGTGCAGCTTACAGCTCTTCTTTGAAGATAAACTTGTCCCTAATCAACCTCCACTAATAAGCTATTAGGTAAAGATAACTGTTCTGATATGTCAGATTTTAAGATGTTTATTTAACTGAAAACGGATAGCTTCATCATGTTCTTTCACTGCTGCTCCTAAGTTGCTTCCGTCGTGTCCAACTCTGTGCGACCCCATAGACGGCAGCCCACCAGGCTCCTCTGTCCCTGGGATTCTCCAGGCAAGAACACTGGAGTGGGTTGCCATTTCCTTCTCCAGTGCATGAAAGTGAAAAGTGAAAGGGAAGTCGCTCAGTCGTGTCTGACTCTGAGCGATCCCATGGACTGGAGCCTACTAGGCTCCTTCGTCCATGGGATTTTCCAGGTAAGAGTACTGGAGTGGGGTGCCATTGCCTTCTCTGTGTTCTTTCACTACACAAATATAAAACAAACCAAAACTATCATTTTGGAGAACTAAGAATGTAATGCACAACTGATCTTTTTATGTTCCTTCAAAATAAAGTTTAAAGGTAATATGTGCCCTAATGAAGGACCAAAAAAAAGAAAATAACTAGTGAAACTAATCACTACTTTGCAAATAGAACTATTAGTGCAATCAGTGATCTTGATAAAGTTAGAGCTTAATTTCTTTTTTTTTAATTTAAATTTATTTATTTTAATTGGAGGCTAATTACTTTACAATATTGTATTGGTTTTGCCATACATCAACATGAATCTGCCACGGGTGTACATGTGTTCCCCATCCTGAACCCCCCTCCCACCTCCCTCCCCATACCATCCCTCTGGGTCGTCCCAGTGCACCAGCCCCAAGCATTCTGTATCCTGCATTGAACCTGGACTGGCGATTCATTTTGTATATGATATTATACATGTTTCAATGCCATTCTCCCAAATCATCCCACCCTCTCCCTCTCCCACAGAGTCCAAAAGACTGTTCTATACATCTGTGTCTCTTTTGCTGTCTCGTACACAGGGTTATTGTTACCATCTTTCTAAATTCCATATATATGCGTTAGTATACTGTATTGGTGTTTTTCTTTCTGGCTTACTTCACTCTGTATAATAGCCTCCAGTTTCATCCACCTCATTAGAACTGATTCAAATGTATTATTTGTAATGATTGAGTAATACTCCATTGTGTATATGTACCACAGCTTTCTTATCCATTCATCTGCTGATGAACATCTAGGTTGCTTCCATGTCCTGGCTATTATAAACAGTGCTGCGTTGAAAGAGACATGTGTACCCTAGTGTTCATCGCAGCACTGTTTATAAAAGTTAGAGCTTAATTTCTAACATTTAAATTCAGAGATAACATAAGAAATTAAAATGTAAAAAAGTTCCATATCCTTCAGTTTTTAAGTTTTAAAAATGATTTTCTTACAATAACAACAGAAAAGAAAGTAAACAAGTGGAACTACATCAAACTAAAAAACTTCTGCATAGCAAAGTAAACCATAAATGAAATGAAAAGGCAAGCTTCCAAATGGGAGAAAATATTTGCAAATCATATATCTGATAAGTGGTTAATGTCCCAGAATATAAAAAGAACTCATACAACTCAATAGAAAAAAAATCTCATTATAAAATAGGCAGAAGAATTTTTCCAAAAACATAAAGATGGCCAACAGGAACATGAAAAGATGCCCAACATCAATGATTGTAAGGGAAATACAAGTCAGAACAACAATGAGATATCACATCAGACTTGTCAGAATGGCTATTATTAAAAAGACAAGATAGTGTTGATGAGAATGTGGAGAAAAGGGAACTTTTATGTACTACTGGTATAAATGAAAATTAGCAAAGCCACTATGGAAAATAATATGAAGTCTCCTCAAAAATTAAAAATGGAAGTACTATAGGGTCCAGCAATACTTATGGGCATGTATATGAAAATAAAAATACTAACTTAAAAAAAAAATATACATATCCTCATAGCCACTGCACCATTATTTACATTAGCAAGATATGGAAACAACCTCAGTGTCCATCAATGGATGAATGAAGAAGTTAAGGTGTGTGTACACACACATACACACACATAACGGAGGTTATAATGTGTGTATACACACACACACACACACACAACGGAGGTTATAATATGTATGTGTATATATATATATATATATACACACACACACACACACACACACACACACACACAGTGATGGTTAGAACATACATATATATATACACACGCACACACATACAACGGAGGTTATAACATGGATATATATATATATATACACACACACACACACACACACACACACACACACAATGATGGTTAGAACATACATATATATACACACACACACACACACAACGGAGGTTATAACATGTGTATATATATATATATATACACACACACACACACACACAACGGAGGTTATAACATGTGTATATATATATATACACACACACACACACACACACACAACGGAGGTTATAACATGTGTATATATATATATATATACACACACACACACACACAACGGAGGTTATAACATGTGTATATATATATATATACACACACACACACACACAACGGAGGTTATAACATGTGTATATATATATATATACACACACACACACACACACAACGGAGGTTATAACATGTGTATATATATATATATACACACACACACACACACACACAATGATGGTTAGAACATACATATACACACACACACACACACACAACGGAGGTTATAACATGTATATATATATATATACACACACACACACACACACACACACACACACACACACACAATGATGGTTAGAACATACATATATATACACACACACACACACACAATGGAGGTTATAACATGGATATATATATATATATACACAAACATATAAACACACACAATGATGGTTAAAACATACATATATATACACACACACACACACAACGGAGGTTATAATGTGTGTGTATATATAAATATACACACATACATACATACGTACACACACACACACAATGGAATATTATTCAACTATAAAAAAATCCAAAGAAATATTGCCATTTATAACAACAGACACAGAGCTTGAGGGCATTATGCTAACTGAAATAAGTCAGACATAGAAAGATAAATACTGTATGAACTCTCTTATATGTGAATGAAAACAAAAACAACAAACCCAAGATCTGTGGTTGCCAGAGGTGGGGAAATAGGTGAAAAGAATGAAAGGGATCAAAAAGTACAAACTTCAGTTATAAAATAAATTAGTCGAGTATATAATGTACAGAATGGTAACTATAATTAATATATTATATATTTGAAAGTTGCTAAGACAGTGGGTCTTAAAAAGTCTCAACACAAGGAAAAAAATCTTGTAATTATGTATAGTGATGGATACTAACTAGACTTATTGTGCATGGGGTTGCAGAGTCAGACACGACTGAGCGACGGAACTGACCTGAACTGAACTGAACTGAGACTTATTGTGATCATTTAGTGATATATACAAATATTAAGTCACTATGTTGTACAACTGAAGCAAATATAATGTTACATGTCAATTATACCTCAATAAAAAAATACAGCTAGAAAATGTTTTTGAAAAGAAGTTATCTCAATACTTAAACTGTTTTACAATTTCAACTTTGAAAATTTAAAATATGATAAAGATTATAAATAATACTATTTTAGCATATTGTTTCTTTTTTTAACTTTAATAGAGCCTCAGGTGATCATTAAAAATATGCCTTTTTATAGATGTAGACACTGAGCCAAAACGACACAGCCAAGTTGACACCTGCCTCAGTGGCATACAAGGATCTAACAGCAATAAGAGTTTACATGTACAAATGTTTATGTCTGGCATAATCTTAAGTACTTTACATAGATTATAACGTGAAAAAAAGTGAAAAGTGAAAGTCACTCAGCTGTGTCCGACTCTTTGCAACTCCATGAACTGTAGCCCATGGCTCATCTGTCCATGGAATTCTCCAGGTGAGAATACTGGAAGGGGTTGCCTTTCCCTTCTCCAGGGGATTTTCCCAACCCAGGTGTCCTGTACTGCAGGCAGATTCTTTACCATCTGAGCCACCAGGAAAGCCCTATACCATAGTACTAGCTTTAACATAGGTACTATCATTATTCCGTTTTACAGATGAGGAAACTGAGGTACTGAGAAGTACTTAAGAAAGTGGAAATAATTATTTTCTTATTATTAGCCATCATAATATCTTGACTTTTTTCCTTCCAATAAATTGTTAGTGATTTTAGGGTAGGAACCCATACACCGTATTTCTGTTTTACAAATTGCCTGTCCCAGAACTGGTACATAGTAGATGTGAATCCAATTTGTTTGGTGGTTGATACCAAGATCATTAAGGCACATGAGCAAAAATTCATTTCAAAGATGTTTGCTCCTATATCACCATTGCATCTGTGCTCTAGGACCGACAGTGCCTAACAAAAATTAAGTCTCATTTGTGTGCTAACATCATGTGGTCTCATACCTAGATTTATCTTTCTACTACATCTGGAGAGAACGTTTATAAATTCACTGAAAAAAATGTAAGGCAGTGTAATTTCCAATAGAAGGCCAGAGGCCCCAGCTCTAAACTATCTTTCCAGGTGAGAGAAAGTGGTTCTAAACTTCTGTCCAGATGCTGAAGGACCTACAAGTAGACAACAGGGAGGAGAGATATACATACCCAAGCCCTACAGACACATGGGCATCTCTTAGCAACTTCCTCTATAAGCAGCTTCTATACGATTCTACCCTTATGTCAAAGAAGTGGTGAGGATGTGCTGCTTTCCATAATCCCCACTGTCATTCATATCAGTTGTTAAGAAGTAATTATCATACAAACAAATATTTGGAAGCACTATAATCAAACCAGCTGCCAAAAACTGTTGCCAGGAACCTCTATCAATAGCCACGATTGCAACACACAATTGGAGAACATACTAACACGAAGTCTAATATTCCTTTAGAAAATCAATTAATAGCATCCAAGAGGTTTCTGGTGTTCTCTACCACTTTTTCTCTTTTTTTGGCCACATTATGTGGCATGTGGGATCTTAGATCAAATTCATGCTCCCTGCATTGAAAGTGTGCAGTCTTAACCACTAGACCACCAAGGAAGTCCCTTCTCTACCATTTTTAATATGAGTATAGCATATTGAAAAGCAGAGACATTACTTTACCAACAAAGGTCCATCTAGTCAAGGCTATGGTTTTTCCAGTGGTCATGTATGGATGTGAGAGTTGGACTGTGAAGAAAACTGAGCGCCAAAGAATTGATGCTTTTGAACTGTAGTGTTGGAGAAGACTCTTGAGAGTCCCTTGGACTGCAAGGAGATCCAACCAGTCCATTCTAAAGGAGATCAGGAAAAGGGGATGACAGAGGATGAAATGGCTGGATGGCATCACCAACTCGATGGACATGAGTTTGAGTGAACTCCGGGAGTTGGTGATGGACAGGGAGGCCTGGCGTGCTGCAATTCATGGGGTCGCAAAGAGTTGGACATGACTGAGCGACTGAACTGAACTGAATTGTTAATAACTGTTGGAAATGTAGGTAATGTTGGTCTTTCAATATATTTACAATGTGAATCTGATTGGTCTTGAGCTTTCAACTTATAAACAGCTGGCATCTCTGGAGGACATGTGGATCCAGAAAGTCTCTAGGGAAATAATTCATTTATAAGGAAGACAGAGTCAAGACAAACAGCCTCAAAGTCTGTCTCAGAAGGGAAAGATGATCAGCTCAGTATTCTTTGTTCAGATCATTAACTGACCTAGACTGATTGATGTCCCATGCCACATGAAGAGAAAGAACACATGTAAAGTTTCATTAAAACCTTTCCAGGACAATGGAAATCAAGGCAGCACTGATTTGTATCCTATCTATCTTTTTGAGGTGGCATCTTTTTGAGGAAATGTAGGAAGAATATATATTCTCAATCAAGGAATGGTAAGAGTTTGGGAAGGACACTGGCTAAAGCAGCAGGATGGGCCAGAAAATAATCTATTATATTCCATGGTCATCAAATCCAGATGGTGTCGGTGACTTCAGCAGAGGAACCAACAGCTTCACAGACGTGTTTAGAGTTCTTGGCAGCTTTGAAACATTTTCAGTGGAGCGGAGGCTGCCTCAGCAACAGACATGCTACAGGAAACAATAGCGTGGGAGAAAGAAAAAAGCATTTGGAGAATAGTATTTGTGAGCACAAGTGCATAGCTGGGTAGTACAACCCCTAGTTTATTTGGAAGATGCCCAGAAAGTTAGAGGTTGACTGTTGAGTGAGGTTTCAAGTTATTATAATCAGTAGTAGGGCAAACCAGAGATAGTCACTACTGCGAGAGGTGAGTAGAATGGGTTCTATACACTTCATGCACACATAAGATTTGGTCAGTTTTTAAAAATTCAACTGTTTTCCACTCTTTTTGGATTTTCACTAGATGGTGTGACCCAGCAAAGAGTGATCTTCAGCATTTCTCATTAAATACAAAGGGGTTGGGGGGACATTTTTTAACTGTCATTTAAGAACATTGTAATAGTGCCCCTACCTGATCAAGTTTTTAAAATACTTTTGAGAAACTTTATACCCTAAGTATTTTAGCAATCTATTGCTATATAACAAACCACCCCAAAATTTAATGGCTTCAAACAACAACGTGAGTTATCTTTCTTGCTTGTCCATGTTGGCTGAGCACAGTTGGGTGATTATCCTGCTCTTCATGGTATTAGACGAGTCACTCATATGACTGAATTTCACTGGTGGGTCAGCCAAGGTGAGATCATCCGAGGTGGCCTCCGTCACAATGTGTAGCAGTGAATGCAGCTGTTTTCTGGAGAGCCTTGCACTTTTTTCATTTGGCCTCTCATTCTGTAGGACATTTTCCTCCATGTTGCTTCCCCCACAGGATAACCCAGACGTCCTTATGTGGTAGCTGGCCTGCAAGATGTCAAACTCAAGAGCTGCACTGTATAGTAAGGACTGGGCTCAGAAGTCACTTGTGTCTCTTTTACAACATTTTATTAGCCAAGGCAAGTCACAGGGCCATCTCAGTTTCAAAGCAAGTCAGAGGAGAAGAGTCACTTGCAAAGGTGTGTGCAGGATGAACTAAATGGACCAGAATGGGAGAATTTAATTCAGATGACCTTTACATCTATTACTGTGGGCAAGAATCCCTTAGAAGAAGTGGAGTAGCCTTCACAGTCAACAAAAGAGTGTGAAATGCAGTACTTGGATGCAGTCTCAAAAACGACAGAATGATCTCTGTTCATTTACAAGGCAAACCATTCAAATATCACAGTTATCCAAGTCTATTCCCCAATCACTGATGCCAAAGAAGCTGAAGTTGAATGGCTCTATGAAGACCTACAAGACCTTCTAGAATTAACACCAAAAAAAAAAATGTCCTTTTCATCATAGGTGACTGGAATGCAAAAGGAGGAAGTCAAGAGATAACCTGGAGTAACAGGCAAATTTAGCCTTGGAGTAAAAAATGAAGCAGGGCAAATGCTAACAGACTTTTGCCAAGAGAATGCACCAGTGGTAGCAAACCTCCTCTTCCAACAATACAAGAGATAACTCTATAAATGGAAATCACAGGAGGGTCAATACCGAAATCAGATTGATTATATTCTTTGCAGCCAAAGATGAAGAAGCTCTGTACAGTCAGCAAAAACAAGAACTGGAACTGACTGTGGCTCAGATCATGAACTCCTTATTGCCAAATTCAGGCTTAAATTGAAGAAAGCAGGGAAACCACTAGACCGTTCAGGTATGACCTAAATCAAACCCATTTATCACAATAGAAGTGATAAATAGATTCAAGGATTAGATCTGATAGACAGAGTGCCTGAAGAACTATAGATGGAGGTTTACAACACTGTACAGGAGGCTGTGATCAAAACCATCCCCAGAAAAAGAAATGCAAAAAGGCAAAATTGTTGTCTGAGGAAACCTTACAAATAACTGAGAAGGGAAGGGAAAGGCAAAGGAGAAAAGGAAGAATATACCCATCTGAATGCAGAGTTCCAAAAAATAGAAAGGAGAGAGAAGAAAGCCTTACTCAGCAATCAATGCAAATAAATAGAGGGAAATAACAGAATGAGAAAGACTAGAGATCTCATCAAGAAAATTAGAGATTCCAAGAGAACATTTCATGCAAAGACAGATACAATAAAGGACAGAAACAGTATGGACTAACAGCAGCAGAAGATACTAAGAAGAGATGACAAAAATACACAGAAGAACTGTACAAAAAAGATCTTAATGACCCAGATGATAACCATGATGGTATGATCACTCACCTAGAGCCAGACATTCTAGAATGCAAAGTCAAGTGGGCCTCAGGAATCATCACTACAAACAAAGCTAGTGGAGGTGATGGAATTCCAGTTGAGCTATTTAAAACCCTAAAAGATGATGCTGTGAAAGTGCTGCACTCAATATGCCAGAAAATTTGGTAAACTTAGCAGTGGTCACAGGACTGGAAGAGGTCAGTTTTCATTCCAATCCCAAAGAAAGGCAATGCCAAAGAATGCTCAAATGGCACTCATCTCACATGCCAGCAAAGTAATGCTCAAAATTCTCCAAGTGAGGCTTCAACAGTACATGAACCGAGAACTTCCAGATGTTCAAGCTGGATTTAGAAAAGACAGAGGAGCCAGAAATCAAATTGCCAACATCCGTTGGATTATTGAAAAAGCAAGAGAGTTCCAGGAAAAAATCTACCTCTGCTTCATTGACTATGCTAAAGCCTTTGATTGTGTGGATCACAACAAACTGTGGAAAATGCCTAAAGAGATGGGAAAAACAGACCACCTTATCTGCCTGAGAAATCTGTATGCAGGTCAAGAAGCAACAGTTAGAACTGTACATGGAACAACAGTCTGGTTCCAAATTGGGAAAGGAGTACATCAAGGCTGTATATTGTCACCCTGCTTATCTAACCTATGTGCAGAGTACATCATGAGAAATGCTGGGCTGGATGAATCACAAGCGGGAATCAAGATTGCTGGGAGAAAATATCAATTACCTCATAAATGCAGATGACACCACCCTTATTGAAGAAAGCAAAGAGAAATCAAAGAGCCTCTTGATGAAAGTGAAAGAGGAGACTGAGAACGTTGGCTTAAAACTCAACATTCAGAAAACTAAGATCATGGCATCCGGTCCCATCACTTCATGGCAAATAGATGGGGAAACAGTGACAGACTTTATTTTCTTGGGCTCCAAAATCACTGCAGATGGTGACTGCAGCCACAAAATTAAAAGACACTTGCTCCTTGGAAGAAAAGTTATGACCAACCTAGCTAGCATATTAAAAAGCAGAGACATTTCTTTGTGACAAAGATCTGTATAGTCAAAGCTATGGTTTTTCCAGTAGTCATGTATGGATGTGAGAGTTGAACCATAAAGAAAGCAGAGTGCTGAAGAATTGATGCTTTTGAACTGTGGTGTTGGAGAAGACTTTTGAGAGTTCCCTCAAACAGCAAGGCTATCAAAGCAGTCAATCCTAAAGGAATTCAGTCCTGAATATTCATTGGAAAGACTGATGCTGAAGCTGAAGCTCCAATACTTTGGCCACCTGATGCAAAGAACTGCTCATTGGAAAAGACCCTGATTCTGGGGAAGATTGAAGGCAGGAGGAGAAGGGGATGACAGAGGATGAGATTGTTGGGTGGCATCACTGACTAGATGGACATGAGTTTGAGCAAGCTCCAGGAGTTGTTGATGGACAGGGAAGCCTGGTGTGCTGTAGTCCATGGGGTCACAAAGAATTGGACACAACTGAGTGACGGAACTGAACTGTGCAGGATAGGAGAGATTGTTGCACGCAACTTTAGAACAAGCCCACACCAAACAAAATACTTGTGTAGTACATTTGAACTCTAGATCAATGCAATTCGTGACTATTCTCCTATGGAGAATAGAATGATTAATGATTCAGTCAGATGAGCATCTGCTTTCCATTGAGGCTGTTCTCAATAGAAGTTTATTATGTAAATTTACTGGAACACAAAAGATGCTCTATTAGGCTCCAGATGAAGTTTACTCTGAAGAAATCAGAGGTCACTGAAGACCTCTCTATTCACTTGTTTCTCATGCCACATACGTGTACTGATAGGCCACAAATTACAGATGGCCTCAAGAGAAAACTTGAGATCTGGTTGACATTTTTATTACCTTAATATAGTTTAATGTTCATTTTTCTAACTAATGTTATTAAATAAATGAACATGCCAATTCATATCACTGGGAAAATTTAGAAAATAATAGAGAAAAATAAAATTCATCAAGTGAAAGTCAACTTCCATTAGTATTTGTGGGTTAGAATAGGGCTTTTTCAGTGGGTTTTCTTAGCTGGCTGCCTGTGATCCAGATCTGTTTTTTTTTTTATGCCAGGGAATCCCTTAGTGTATAAATTTTGGTGAGAGGCAGAACCCAGTCTTCTAACATGGCAGCTAATAGGGGTTAATTATTAATACCTCTCTGGCCTGTGACAACTAGGTTATTGGCACAGGACGCAGGGGGGCTCCAGCTGCTGACTGGCACCCCAAAAGAGAGGAAATATGAAAGGATATGGGGCTAGGTCACTCATGAGGGTGGGGACAGAGTAAAGACACCATAGGGCCGTACTGTCTGGTTTTCTGACTGGGTGCTCTGCTGCCGATCTTCTCGGATTCCTAATCAGCAACTGAGTCTGGTGTTTTAATATTCCAATCTCATTTCAGTAATTATTCAGTAATTATTTCTTAAATTATTAGGACTAGGTAATATTGCAGTTTTGCAATTGCAAGCCCTGACTGAGGAGGAGGTGGAAGATTATTTTATAGTTACTGAATGTGTAATAGTATATGACACCCTGTAGATACAGCATTAGAAAACAAAGAAACAAGGATAAATATTCTTATCCCCACAGAGTTTCCAGTCTAGCCAGGGGGTGGGCAATGCAACAGGAAGTCAGCAAATAACAAACACAATATCCAAGCAGATAAGTAAGATGTATGTTATATTCATTATGCAGTATTAGGGGAGAAATGAAGCAAGGAAGGGCACAGATTGTTGGGGAAGAGGGTCCAGCCAATGGAGAGTTTGAAATTCCAAACACAGTGATTATGAGAAGATTTTATGACATTGAGAAGACAGCATTTGAGTGAAGGCAGTAACTCAGGGCCTGAGGAATGGAGCGTGCCTGGTGGCTTGCTGCACACAGAAGGAAGTCAGTATGGATGGGGTGGCATGTGAGACCATTCATTGAGGGCAAAACAGGAATCTGGTAAAAGCAAAGGAGGGCTGCAAAGCCACTGTCAGAATGGCGGCTTTTATCGTGAGTGAGCAGGAAAGGTATTGGATCAGAGGCACATCCCGATTTACTTTACTTTAGAAAGGGGTAACTCAGGCTGCTATTTTGAGACTCCACTGAGAAGGGGAGGTGTGTACTGGTGAGAGTCGAAGCCAGAGACTCACTAATTATCTCAGCAGTTTCAGTTAACAGATGATGATGGCTTGGATCAGAAAAAGAGAAAAGTTTATTTTTTCTACCCTCGTTGCTTTTAGTGTTAATATGAATTCAGAAAAGTAACAGTAGCTTGCCTAGCCTTTCTCACATTATTATAAAGGCTGTTTTCCAAAAGCTCTATTTCCAATTGAAGAATACACTGCTGCAATAAATTTTCCTGTTTGCCTTCTAGTTTCATTTTTAAGGCTCCCAGATTACCTGTCACCCTCCATGGCTGGTCGGTGCAAGAGGCATCTGCTTTCATGGCATTATTCTGCCTCCTTTAGAGGAATCTTCTGAGTCTGGCTGAAGTCTCCCCTAAAAGGAAACTACTCTTCTGGGTTAAGGCTTTGCAAATGTAGTACTTCCCACTGTGTATGATACAAAAATTTAACTTTGAAATGCCAGTCACATATTAGTTTGGTTTCATTTACCAAGGAAGCATTAGAGATAAAGTTTGGGAATACAAATTGTCAAAAGAAGAATCCTCTGCAGTAAAGATAGGCTGCAGCAAGAAAAACAGGCCAAGGATTCAGGCTAATAGAGACCATGCTCTCTCATCTGGGAGAGCAAAGAGAAGGTGAAATCAGCAAGAAAATGTTGCATCTATCAAAACTATATCTGGAAAAAGGCCCACCAATAAACACACAAGTAATCAGGTTTCACCTGCTCAATTCCACAGAAATTGTCAAACTAAACACCTTTTAAAAGTCAAGCAGTATTTAAGAAAAAAGAAAGTAGAATATGCTCTGACTTGTGTTCTTAGTCCCTGCCTCTTCCATTTTATAGGGATTTTTGGGGTTTTCATATGGGAGGAACCCACTTCAGTACTCTTGCCTGGAAAATCCCATGGACGGAGGAGCCTGGCAGGCTGCAGTCCATGGGATTGCTAAGAGTCAGACATGACTGAGCGACTTCACTTTCACTTTTCACTTGCTTGCATTGGAGAAGAAAATGGAAACCCACTCCAGTGTTCTTGCCTTGAGAATCCCAGGGATGGGGGAGCCTGGTGGGCTGCCATCTATGGGACAGAGTCAGACACAGAGTCAGACACGACTGAAGCAATTTAGCAGCAGCAGCAGCCAGCATATGGGAGGACTGGAAAACATTTATTTGCTAGAGGCTGATTTCCAAATCCTTCTAGTTAAGTCACTGGACTTGTGAGAAACTAGAGGCTTGAGGACCAGGGGAGAGTGCTTTGGGGAAGACGAAAAGTGGAAAGTCAAAAAGTCATGCAGCTTCCAAAAATATCTGCAAAGCTAAGTTTCTATTTCTGACTCAATATCTAATTATAACTGAGGATATGTATGCTCCAGCCCTTTTATATGAAAAAGAAATATCTGAAATTATTCTGTTTTAAAATATGCAACAAATAAAACTGGCTTTTTTGCTCGTCTTAATTCTTATATAATAGTGCCTGCTGTGATCGCAGAACAAAGAAGCACCTGCCTATACCCTCCCTGCCAGGTTCAAATACTGACTCCATTGGTAAATATTTGCAGTTACACAGAGGCACTGAGATGGGCCAGAATGGCAGAAATCAAGTGAGAATTAGCGATGTGCTGGTACTCTAGTCATGGGCACATGTATCCAAACCCTGGCTTCTGTGTTCATGGGGCACTGGACAAAGTTTTACATCATTCTAAGCCTCAGTTTTCTTATCTCTCACATGGGGAGATATGCTTACCTGATTTAGTTCAGTCGCTCAGTTATGTCCGACTCTTTGCAACCCCATGGACTGCAGCACTCCAGGCCTCCCTGTCCATCACCAACTCATGGAGTTTACTCAAACTCATGTCCATTGAATCAGTATGCCATCTGGCCATCTCATCCTCTGTTATCCCTTTCTCCTCCCACCTTCAATCTTTCCCAGTGTCAGGGTCTTTTCAAATGAGTTGCTTCTTTGCATCAGGTGGCCAAAGTATTGGAGTTGCAGCTTCAGCATCAGTGCTTCTAATGAATATTCAGGACTGATTTCCTTTAGGATGGACTGGTCGGATCTCCTTGCAGTCCAAGGGACCCTCAAGAGTCATCTCCAACACCACAGTTCAAAAGCATCAATTCTTTGGTGCTCAGCTTTCTTGATAGTCCAACTCTCACATTCATACATGACTACTGGAAAAGCCATACCTTTGACAAGATGGATCTTTGTTGGCAAAATCATGTCTCTGCTTTTTAATATGCAGTCTAGGTTGTTCATAACTTTTCTTCCAAGGATCAAGCGTCTTTTAATTTCATGGCTGAAGTCACCATCTGCAGTGAGTTTGGAGCCTCCCCAAAATAAAAGCTTATCTGGTAGGATGATTATAAACATCAGAAGAGATCATATTACAATTGTCCAGCAGAGTGTTGTTCAGTTAGGATGTATATGACTGCCAGAAAAGTGGTTTCAATGCCAGTGGTTTATTTTTCAATACACACAGAGATCTAGGGTAGGGATCCCCCTGGGTTGACACACATGCTCACTGGCATCAAAGATTCAGGCAAGTTCTCTGTGATTCTCTTGGCTACAGTAGCTTCCAGTAGCATGCCCTTATATGGCAATGCCCAATGCATTTATTTGGGGACATTTATTTTTGCATCTCTTTCATCAGGAAAAATTCTTTCCAGAAGGTCCAGAACAGCCCTTCACTTGCGCTGGATTACAACATGCCTGTATCTGGGCTGCAAGCAAAGCCTGAAAAGTAAGCACTTAGTGCTTCCTTCCCTGTGTGAGGAGGACTCTTCAGCAAGAGAAACACTGGGAGCGACGTGGCAGTTGGGTAGAAGGGAATTGATGTCCAGCTCTGGTGCTTGGTTTTGTAATCACTTATGAGTGTCAGTTTCCTCATCACTTCAGTGTGAAGCACAACACAGCAGCTGCTGGCAGACACGTCTGGACCATTCTACTGCTGTGAATGTTGCAGAAGCTCACTCTTCCACGCGGAACTTTCCTACTGACTCACCACCTAGAGCTATGTTTCTGAAATATAACTAACCCGCCCATGATTAAAAACAACAGCAACAAAAACAACAAAGAAAACTTCCTCTTAATGCCAGATATACTTCTGCAGGCACATCTTGTGGTTAGACAACAGCACAGATGAGAAAGAAGAGCCAGGGTTCCACGCTATTTCTTATCTGGAAATTCTAACAAAAGTACATGGTATCTCAATGATTTTCCCAGATGGAGTTACCTTTGATACGTATTGTGTAGCTTCCTGCTGGTGCTGGCCATATCGTTTTGTTCAATCTACTCCACGTGGGAGAAATAACTCCAGAAAGAATGAAGAGACCGAGCAAAAGCAAAAACAACAACCAGCTGTACATGTGACTGGTGATGAAAGCAAAGTTCGATGCTGTAGAGAACAGTATTGCATAGGAACCTGGGATGCTAGGTCCATGAGTCAAGGCAAATTGAAAGTGGTCAAACAGGAGATGGTAAGAGTGAATGTCAACGTTTTAGGAATCAGCAAACTTAAACGGACTGGAATGGGTGAATTTAACTCAGATGACCATTATATCTACTAGTGGGCAAGAATCCATTAGAAAAAATGGAGTAGCCATCATAGTCAACAAAAGAGTCTGAAATGCAGTACTTGGATGCAATCTCAAAAATGACAGAATGATCTCTGTTTGTTACCAAGGCAAACCATTCAATGTAACAGTAATCCAAGACTATGCCCTGACCAGTAACAATGAAGAAGCTGAAGCTGAACAGTCCTATGAAGACCTACAAGACCTTCTAGAACTAACAACCAAAAAAATGTCCTTTTCATTGTAGAGGACTGGAATGCAAAAGTAGAAAGTCAAGAAACACCTGGAGTAACAGGCAAATTTGGCCTTGGAGTACAGAATGAAACAGGGCAAAGGCTAATAGAGTTTTGCCAAGAGAGCCCATTGGTCATAGCAAACACCCTCTTCCAACAACACAAGAGAAGACTCTACACATGGACATCACCAGATTGTCAATACTGAAATCAAATTGATTATATTCTTTGTAGCCAAAGATGGAGAAGCTCTATACAGTCAGCAAAAACAAGACTGGGAGTTGACTGTGGCTCAGATCATGAACTCCTTATTGCCAAATTCAGACTGAAATTGTAGAAAGTAGGGAAAACCACTAGACCATCCAGGTATGACCTAAATCAAATCCCTTACAATTATACAGTGGAAGTGAGAAATAGATTCAAGGGATTAGATCTGGTAAAAAGAGTGCCTGATGAACTAGGGATGGAGGTTTGTGACATTGGACAGGAGAGAGGGATCAGGAACATCCCCAAGAAAAAGAAATGCAAAAAAGCAAAATGGCTGTCTGAGATGACCTTACAAATAGCTGTGAAAAGAAGAGAAGCTAAAAGCAAAAGAAAAAGGAGAGATATACCCATTTGAGTGCAGAGTTTCAAAGAATAGCAAGGAGAGATAAGAAAGCCTTCCTAAGTGATCAATGCAAAGAAATAGAGGAAAACAACAGAATGGGAAAGACTAGAGATCTGTTCAAGAAAATTAGAGATACCAAGGGAACATTTCATGCAAAGATGGGCTTAATAAAGGACAGAAATGGTATGGATCTCACAGAAGCAGAAGATATTAAGAAGAAGTGGCAAGAATACACAGAAGAACTACACAAAAAAGATCTTCATGACCCAGATAATCACAATGGTATGATCATTCACCTAGAGCCAGACATCCTGGAATGTGAAGTCAAGTGAGCCTTAGGAAGCATCACTACAAACAAAGCTACTGGAGGTGATGGAATTCCAGTTGAGCTATTTCAAATCCTAAAAGATGATGCTGTGAAAGTGTTGCACTCAATATGCCAGCAAATTTGGAAAACTCAGTAGTGGTCATATGATTGGAAAATGTCAGTTTTCATTCCAGTCCCAAAGAATGTTCAAACTATAACACAATTGCGTTCATCTCACATGCTAGCAAAGTAAAGCTCAAAATTCACCAAGCCAGTCTTCAACAGTACATGAACAGTGAACTTCCAGATGTTCAAGCTGGATTTAGAAAAAGCAGAGGAACCAGAGATCAAATTGCATCCAACATCCACTGGATCATTGAAAAAGCAAGAGAGTTTCTGAAAAACGTCTATTTCTGCTTTATTGACTCTGCCAAAGCCTTTTACTGTGTGGATCACAACAAACTGTGGAAAATGTCTAAAGAGATGGTAATACCAGACCACCTGATCTGCCTCCTGAGAAACCTGTATGCAGGTCAAGAAGTAACAGGTAGAACTGGACATGGAACAACAGACTGGTTCCAAATTGGGAAAGGAGTATGTCAAGGTTGCATATTGTCACTATGCTTATTTAACTTATATGCAGAGTACATCATGAGAAACGCTGGGCTGGAGGAAGCACAAGCTGGAATCAAGATTGCTGGGAGAAATATCAATAACCTCCGATATGCAGAATATCCACCCTTATGCAGAAAGTGAAGAACTAAAGAGCCTCCTGATGAAGGTGAAATAGGAGAGTGAAAAAGTTGGCTTAAAGCTCAACATTCAGAAACTAAGATCATGGCATCTGGTCCCATCACTTCATGGCAAATAGATGGGGAAACAGTGGAAACAGTGACAGACTTTTTAGGGGTGGGCTCCAAAACACTGCAGATGATGACTGCTGCCATGAAATTAAAAGGCACTTGCTCCTTGGAAGAAAAGTTATGACTAAGCTAGACTGCATATTAAAAAGCAGAGACATTACTTTGACAACAAAGGTCTGTCTAGTCAAGGCTATGATTTTTGAAGTAGTCATATATGGATGTGAGAGTTGGACTATAAAGAAAGCTGAGTGCTGAAGAATTGATGCTTTTGAACTGTGGTGTTGGAGAAGACTCTTGAGAGTCCCTTGGACTGCAAGGAGATCCAACCAGTCCATCCTAAAGGAAGTCAGTCCTGAATATTCATTGGAAGGACTGATGCTAAAGCTGAAACTCCAAGACTTTGGCCACCTGATGCAAAGAACTGACTCATTTGAAAAGACTCTGATCCTGGGAAAGATTGAAGGCAGGGGAAGAAGGAGACGAAAGAGGATGAGATGGTTGGATGGCATCACCAACTCAATGGACATGAGTTTAAGTAAACTCCAGGGGTTGGTAATGGACAGGGAGGCCTGGTGTGCTGCAGTCCATGGTGTCGCAAAGAGTCAGTCACGACTGAGCGACTGAACTGGATTCCACATGGGAGGGATTTTTTTGGTTTAAAAAGGATATTCCTTCAAAATCCTCTCTTCTTTTCAATGCCCAATTATACCAAACTATCACAATGATCAAATCCAATGTGCATGTGTGTGTATGAGTGTATTCGGATTGATAAATGACCAACTGTCTAAATGATGATGTAATCGAAACCTTGCACTTATAAGCTGGTAAGCCAACCATGGAAAAAAGGCAAATGTAAAAATAATGGAAAAAAATGATATTAAATGTTTTAATTGAAACTTTTTTCAATTGCCACAGTGGTTAGGAAGGACAATGGAGGACAGTGATCTGGGAGAAAGAACAGAGCTAACTGAGAGAAGAGAGAGATGGACCAGTTAGGCTCGGGGAACAGCACTAAAGGAGGCAAGAGTCAGTGACCGTGTGAAGATAACAAAGCAGTCCATATTTGAAAAGGGCATAGAAGAGAAGCAAGGCTCTCATTAAAGTTAATGGATGAGGATGCAGGACTTAGAAGCTGTATACAGAAAAATTGCAGAGATACACTTAGAAGTAACATCAAAAAAATAAAATGTGGACACCCCAGCACAGATACATGGGTAAATGTGTAACATAGCCGTGTTTGTGTATTAGGGTATGTGTG
Source organism: Bos indicus x Bos taurus (assembly GCF_003369695.1). Taxonomy (NCBI): domain Eukaryota; kingdom Metazoa; phylum Chordata; class Mammalia; order Artiodactyla; family Bovidae; genus Bos; species Bos indicus x Bos taurus. The sequence goes on from NC_040080.1 coordinate 102,072,854, forward strand.
TATACATATGTGTGGGTATGTCTGTGTATATCCTAAACTTAATGAAAATGAATCCTTCAGCCACTGTTGAAACGTACATCAGATCGACATTGCTCGACTATAACAGTCAACTGTCTGAAGACCAAGATGGGAAGAACAAGAGTGTCTGAGCTCATCTTTTTAATTTATTTGTACTTATTTCATTTATTTGACAGCACCAGGTCTCAGTTGTGGCATGCAGGACCATTCAGTTACAGCATGGGAGCTCTAGTTCCCTGACCAGGGATTGAACCTGGGCCCCCTCCACTAGGAGTGTGGAATCTTGGCCACTGGACCATCAGGGAAGTTCCTAAATCACTTTTTTTTAACCAGCCTAAGTTCCGTTCTGGTGTGTTCTTTATCATAAAAGCTGAGGGTATTTATAATATCAAGAGAAGATACAGTTTTGATTTTTAGGATTGTATTTATTGGTATGAAGGAAAACTTCCACATTATTCAATGATTATTTTCAAAGCATTTCTGCATGTTTGGTTGGTTTCTCCCAATATAAATATATTACAAACACCTTAGTTTAGAAGCTGCTTCTCATTTGCTATTTTAATTCTATATAGTACATTTCATAATAGGTTGCACACAAGATCTGATTAATACATATTGGGGCTGCTCATTATTGCTCTGGAACAGTTTTTAGTTCTTTTGTACTCTTCAGTGCATTCAAGAATAAGAAATAACTGTGCGTATTTATTTATTTTAAGTTATTAAGTTTTGGTTTATTTTACCTCAATAGCAATAGATCATTGAAACATATAACTCTATATTTATATCTACTACAAATCAAAATTATTAACAGATCATCAGATATTCAAAAATGTTAATAACTAAGATAATGTTCTAACAGAATAAGCCAGGACAAAAGAAAATGATATAGAAATATTGTTCTTTCTTTTTTTTTGTTTTTTGAATTAGAGGTTTTATTTATATTAGGGTGTCATGATCAAGCTTATTCATATGTAAAAGAATTCTTTCCCATTAGAAATGAATTCATATAATTCATCTCAATGAGAGATTAACAGAATTTGAACTAAGTGAAAAAGTATATAACCAATTCAACATGCATAAAGGCATTTGATAAAAATCAAATATCTACATTAAGGAGGAAGAGAACAGATTTGATTTGTTCTCACTGACATGCATTGTATTCTTTTTTTTTTTTTTTAAACTTTACAAATTGTATTAGTTTTGCCAAATATCAAAATGAATCCGCCACAGGTATACATGTGTTCCCCATCCTGAACCCTTCTCCCTCCTCCCTCCCCATACCATCCCTCTGGGTCGTCCCAGTGCACTAGCCACAAGTATCCAGTATTGTGCATCGAACCTGGACTGGCAACTCGTTTCATACATGATATTATACATGTTTCAATGCCATTCTCCCAAATCTTCCCACCCTCTCCCTCTGCAACAGAGTATAGAACAGTCTTATGGACTCTGTAACTGTGCGTATTTAGATCAGCTTGATAGCTTGGTAAAGAATCCGCTTGCAATGCAGGAGACCCCGGTTCAATTCCTGGGTTGGGAAGATCCCCTGGAGAAGGGAAAGGCTACCCACTCCAGTATTCCGGCCTGGAGAATTCCATGGACTATGCAGTCCATGGGGTTGCAAAGAGTCGGAAATGACTGAGCAACTTTCAATTTAATTTATTATGTTAATTTTTACATTACAACATTAGTTCATTGCTACCATGGATGTTCCATGTCCTGTGAATGTTCAAGACAGCAAAAATATACTAATTAACTTGTCCATCAACCACAAGGCCTGAAACCCACAGTGAGCTACTTTTGGCCTGCAGTGTCCCTTTAGGGAAAATATCAACAACTGTCGTTCTTGGTATATTAAATACTGTGTCTAAACCTACACAAAAAATAAACCCTCCAGGATTCTTGTATGTCTTTCTCTCTATCACTTTAAAACAGTGTGTATGTATGTGTGTATGCCCACATGTGTGTGTGTCTGTGTGTCCAGATTTTTATTCCCCTATAGGAAACCTAAGTTTTGCCTGCAGAGGACGTGTATACTGAGCTGGACATGCGCAGATCAGTTTAGTACTAGACTGCAGCCTGGGAATGCTGGTGTCGCCTGCCCACCGACATCTGGAGCATATGACCTGCTGGGAGCTGTCCTTTCTCATCATTCAGGACAGCTGAGGGCTGGGTACTATATTGTACTACAACTGAGTGATAAGAAACATAGGTTTAAAGGCTTGATCACTCCTATTTTAAAGCTAGGAGTATCCCTGTTAAAACCTTTATAAACATGTCCATCAACTCAGCAATCACAGAGTTCAGAGTCAACAACTAAAAAGAGTATAGAAAGAGAGGAAGATCCTTGTTTGTTTACTGTTTTGCCATGTACTTTCAAAATACAATGGTGGGAGAGGGTTAGGTCTAATTTTTCCCATAGATACTCCTTAGGGGATACCTTTGCACAGAACAAAATAGTCTTTTTACGACTCAATGGAAATAGAATCTGTAGTATTATTTTAGCTTAAATGTGATTAGGTGGGAACACTCTTTTGTTATGTGTTTCCTGTACTCTAAAGGTGGTGTATAATGTAATCTTGTTTCACATGGCTTTCTCTTTGACAAATGGGAATGATTAATTTATCTTTAACAAAAGTTGAAAATTTTACCCACACATCTCTAGGTAGACCTCTATTTTTATTAATCGATGAAAATATTTTATTTCAAAGAACTAAAAGTACTTAAAAATTCTCCTTGTCATTCTAATATTCCTGTCAGGTAACTTAGGCAGGCATTAGAAAGCATTCTGTCCTTTTCTACAGAGAACAAATGTGAGCTGAGCACTTTATACATATTCTTATACACAGGGATGGAGGATTAATTACAAGAACAGATGTTCCTAAATATGGCTTTTTGAAAGCAGCATGTGGCATGGATAATAGAGGGTGAGAAGCACTGTCTTTTATCAAGGTTATACTCAGAAGCCCAAATCAGAAGCTGGCTTCTAACAAAAAGAATTATCAAAATTTGTGTTTAGTTCTCCTGTCCTTGCTATTTTATAGTATTTTACTTCTCCAGGAAATCCCTTATTTCACGGTTGCACTTTTCCTACTCATAATCCCTCTCTGCAAGTCAGCTTTAAGTTAATGTGTTATCTGTCTCAGGGACAATTCTAATCTTAAATTTTTCTCATAAACAAACAAAGAGAGTTGCTACACGTTAATGAAATTATAAGCATGAGGCAATGCAAAATTTTGGTCTCACTTACTCTCGAAATCACAAAATTATTTCCATGAATTCCACAAAATATACAGTAAGCTTTTGCATAAACAATACCCTTTCCACCCATGCTGCATTTATATACTGTAAGGTTTTTTTTGTGTGCTGTTGCTTTCCTGATAATTACTAAAGTGCCTTTCAACAAAATGTATATAAACATTTACATTTAAACAAAAATGCAAAACAAGAGTAATCATTATCTTGGTGGGAAGGACTTTCACAAGGTACTCTAAAGTTAAGATTATCTTCTTCCACTGGTTGTGAATATAAATGCAAAATGATAAGAGTAATAGTATAGGTATAAAAATTTAGAAAATATCCATCAGTCCACTGGCCATGAAACTACATTCCACAGTACACGCCAAATTCTGAAGACCTAGTATATATTATTCTCTCCGGAATATAACTTCTATTTATAGAAATGACAGAATAAGGGTCTTATTGATGATATCAAAGTCTGCTGCTGCTAAGTCGCTTCAGTCGTGTCCGACTCTGTGCAACCCCAGAGATGGCAGCTCACCAGGCTCCCCTGTCCCTGGGATTCTCCAGGCAAGAACACTGGAGTGGGTTGCCATTTCCTTCTCCAATGCATGAAAGTGAAAAGTGAAAGTGAAGTCGCTCAGGAGGTACAAGAATTCCCCAATATTAAAATAATAATGTCTCCACTAGGAAAAGAAGAGAAATTTGTCAACATTACTTGCTTCATTTTCTAACCTTGATTTTTTGTTATTCTATAAAAACTTGTAAACTACACGTTTAATATTCTGGACAAGCCAATGAACAGTCCATGGGATTCTCCAGGCCAGAATACTGGAGTGGGTAGCCATTCCCTTCTCCAGGGGATCTTCCCAACACAGGGATTGAACCCAGGTCTCCTGCATTGCAGGCAGATTCTTTACCAGCTGAGCCATCAGGGGAGCCCGGTGAAATATTAGTCTTATAAATAGGGTTGAGATGAGATTGGAACACCATATAGAAAAGACACTATTATTTATAGACTTCCTCCAAATACCATTTATGTTGACAAAATTGCTTGCAGCAGGACTGCCAGAGATGGCACTTCACAACATGGATGTGAATTTAGTAGTCGGAAACTAAATCTGCAATTTTTACCTGCTGCCACCAGGTGGTAGTGGTGCCCTGAACTGTGCTGTGCTTAATCGCTCAGTGTCCGACTCGGACGCCATGGACTGCGGCCCGCCAGGCTCCTCTGTCCACAGGGATTCTCTAGGCAAGAATCGCTCAAGAATCGCTCAGCGTCTCACTCTCTGGGACGCCATGGACTGTGGCCCACCAGGCTCCTCTGTTCACTGGGATTCTCTAGGCAAGAACACTGGAGTGGGTTGCCATGCCCTCCTCCAGGGGATCTTCCCTACCCAGGGATCGAACTCAGGGATCGAACCCAGGTCTCCCGCATTGCGGATGGATTCTTTACCATCTGAGCCATAGGAGAAGCCCAGTAAGTACCTTAATCACAGCTAATGGATTCACTTCAGACATAAGTATCAGGCATAATTGAAAAAGAATAAACATGCTATCCCTTTTTTAAAGAAAATCAAGAGAGATAGCTTCTTGGTAAGATGTAATATAAAAATAATTGTATTTAGAGCAAAACTTGCTGAAAGACGTCAACTACTTGTGGTTTTCAATGGTCATGTAATCTCTCCCATAGGGCCAAAAATGTACATTTTTTTTCAGGCAGAAAGTTTAAAAACAAGAATAGTTTGTTTGTTTGTTTTTTAATCCTGATGAAAGCCAAGACACACAGTGTTAGTTGGTTTAAGCCACTATTTCTCAAGATGTGGTTGAAGACATCTCTATTCTTTGGAGTTATTCAACATGCAGATTCCTGGGCTTCACTTCAGGTCAGCTTTGGGAGACAAAGAATATGTGTGTGTGCATGGATGTGTGTGTGAGTGCATATTTTATAATACATGTATATTATATATATATTTAAGTAAGAGGATCTCCAAGTAATTTTTATGCACACAATTTTGTGAACTCCTAATTTAAGTATTTCAATAAGTTTCATATGCTATTTTAAATTTTTTCTCTGAAATATTCTTTCTCCTATTCAGTTCTGAATAATAACAAGAACAGAAGATTAAAACATACACATTTTTTTTCATAATAGTAACTGTATAAACATATATAAGCATACATCACAAATAAGTATACTTTTTTTTTAATGTTTCTGCCCAGGCTCTAACTGTGCGATCTTGATTTCTGTATCATAAGAGCAGTTGGCTGGTAAATCAATCAGACAAAGGTGGAATGGAAGCTAGGGGTGAGATGAAATAAATTCTTGGGCAAAGTCATGGCAATAGGAGATGGTCTGTGAACATTTTTAAAAGTTTTGGAAATCTTAATTTCAGTCCTGACCTTCTGCATACAACTCTGATTGAAGCACGGCTTAAAAACCTGTTTCAGGAAAACATCACAATTCATTCTGATGCACAGTCTTAGTTAAAACACTATTATAGAAGGAAGTTGGAAACAGAATATTATCATAGGAGTTTAGGCAAAACACAGAATTAGGCATTGCACTGGTACTGAATAGACTGCGGTACAAAGAAGTGTATCGGTCAAAAAGGAAGAGCTAAGATATTGTCACAAAAAAACTACAAATGCTAGAGAAATAGGGAAATTTCTCCTGCTAAGAGTAAGAACTGGGTCTAGATTTCAGGATAAAAGTGAGCCTTCAGATATGAGACAAACAGCCCTTGATACAGGAATTGAACGAGATTTGGGTTATTAATCAGAGAGTCAAAGAGATCATTTCAATAGCCTCTTCTAGAATTCTTATTTCATTAGAGAAAATTCACTTTTCGTGAGCCTGAAAAATCATGAATGAGTTAAATTAACAGAAGATTGGAAAAGGATGCACAGGTTTTTAATTATAGCTTTTATTTAGAAAATACCCTCAATTTTAACCTGCTCTAAATCAGTGTACAAACAAAACCACCAGCAGCTCTTCCTGGCCCACACCGCAACTGATTCACAGATCCCGGTCCATCAATCTTCACGCCTTACTCTCGCTCTGTTCAGTTGACTTTAAATGGACCAATGATCAACAAATGCCTACTAGCTCAATATTTAGACAAGCAAACCCAAAATAACTGGCTCTAAGTTCGCCAGTGTTTATAGTAAGTAAAGCAGCAAAGTGTATAAAATAGGGCACTCTAAGTGTCCTTAGTTTGTTTTTCCATTAAAAACACTTTATGTTGATTGCACAGTGAAATGAAGTTTGTTATCCTCTTGTATCTAGCTTGGATACCAGCTGACAGTTAGTTGGCCGTTTCTCAGCCAAATCTGACAGAATTATTGTCCTTGGAATTTTATCTGCTCCTTAAAAGAAGCCTCTTCTTGCACAGGCGTTGTGTGTTATACCACATCATGTGTCCTTACCTCAACAACACATGGCCTTTCCCTCATGGCAAAGCCCATGTCCTATTTTTCCTGAAGAAACTGAATAGGGAGGTGATTAAAATTCAGCATCACACCTGACATCCCATTCCCATATTTCCCACACAGTGCTTCGGTTGGGGTAAAAGTTTCACAGACCAGAAGCACTGAGAGAAGCCCCACGAAGGCGACGTCAGCGCATCGGAGACTTGTTGGCGATCTTCTGGTCAAGAGGCAGCAGCAGAGCAGTGAAAGCGGGGCCATTTTCTGAATGCATCATGTTCTCATTTTCTTTCATTCACCTGCACTCACAAAAAGCACTTGTTCATAAATATTACTGACATGTTTGGATAGGAAGACAATGAGATTACAGTAAGAGCAGGGGACTCCCCTGGTGTTTGAGTGATTAAGAATCCACCTTGCGATGCCGGGGACGCAGGTTCAGTCCCTGGCCAGGGAACTAAAATCCCACGTGCCATAGAGCAACTAACTGCATGTTCTGCAACTACTGAGCCCACTCCACAACCAGAGATCCACAAGGAAAGATCCCACATGACACAACAAAGATCCTATGCGCCATAACTAAGACCCAATACACCAAATAGATAAATATTATTTTTTTTAAAAAAGAGTAAGAGTAGAATGGTAAAGATAAATGCACTCAACTCACCCTTTCAGTTAATTTTTTTTGAAAGAAAAAAAAGACATATGAGCCAAATTATCCTTTACCAACTAAATGATAATAATACTAAAACTCAGAAAAAAAATGAGTGCTTGTAATTTGCAAAATCTTGGCTATATGAGAGGCAGATAAAGAAGAAAGGAAAAGGCTAGAATTTAATTATATGTTTTCTTGTTCTCCAAGTGTTTCACACATCATGTTATGTCATATGCATGTCCTATCACTTCAAAAAGTTTGGAAATTCAACTGCAGACACTGAATATGTATTGCCAAGTAGTTCCTTATACAGAATAGGAGAAATTGTTTTCATGTGTACTGCAGAAGCTATAAAAAAAAAACCACATCCCAAATGAAAGATGCAAACAAAATATTTTACTTTCACTTAATAGGTTTTAAAACAGTGTCAGTAATAATGCATATTTTTTTTTTATTAAAAAAATTTCAGGTATACACGTGCTCCCCATCCTGAACCCTCCTCCCTCCCCCCTCCCCATACCATCCCCCTGGGCCATCCCAGCGCACCAGCCCCAAGCATCCAGCATCGTGCACTGAACCTGGCATCTGGCATCTCGTTTCATACATGACATTTCACATGTTTCAATGCCATTCTCCCAAATCTTCCCACCCTCTCCCTCTCCCACAGAGTCCATAAGACTGTTCTATACATCAGTGTCTCTTTTGCTGTCTCGTATACAGGGTTATCGTTACCATCTTTCTAAATTCCATATATATGCGTTAGTATACTATATTTATGTTTTTCCTTCTGGCTTACTTCACTCTGTATAATAGGCTCCAGTTTCATCCACCTCATTAGAACTGATTCAAATGTATTCTTTTTAATGGCTGAGTAATACTCCATTGTGTATATGTACCACTGCTTTCTTATCCGTTCATCTGCTGATGGACATCTAGGTTGCTTCCATGTCCTGGCTATTATAAACAGTGCTGCGATGAACATTGGGGTACACGTGTCTCTTTCCCTTCTGGTTTCCTCAGTGTGTATGCCCAGCAGTGGGATTGCTGGATCATAAGGCAGTTCTATTTCCAGTTTTTTAAGGAATCTCCACACTGTTCTCCATAGTGGCTGTACTAGTTTGCATTCCCACCAACAGTGTAAGAGGGTTCCCTTTTCTCCACACCCTCTCCAGCATTTATTATTTGTAGACTTTTGGATCGCAGCCATTCTGACTGGTGTGAAATGGTACCTCATAGTGGTTTTGATTTGCATTTCTCTGATAATGAGTGATGTTGAGCATCTTTTCATGTGTTTGTTAGCCATCTGTATGTCTTCTTTGGAGAAATGTCTATTTAGATCTTTGGCCCATTTTTTGATTGGGTCATTTATTTTTCTGGAGTTGAGCTGTAGGAGTTGCTTGTATATTTTTGAGATTAGTTGTTTGTCGGTTGCTTCATTTGCTATTATTTTCTCCCATTCTGAAGGCTGTCTTTTCACCTTGCTAATAGTTTACTTTGATGTGCAGAAGCTTTTAAGTTTAATTAGGTCCCATTTGTTTATTTTTGCTTTTATTTCCAATATTCTGGGAGGTGGGTCATAGAGGATCCTGCTGTGATGTATGTCAGAGAGTGTTTTGCCTATGTTCTCCTCTAGGAGTTTTATAGTTTCTGGTCTTATGTTTAGATCTTTAATCCATTTTGAGTTTATTTTTGTATATGGTGTTAGAAAGTGTTCTAGTTTCATTCTTTTACAAGTGGTTGACCAAATTTCCCAGCACCACTTGTTAAAGAGATTGTCTTTAATCCATTGTATATTCTTGCCTCCTTTGTCAAAGATAAGGTGTCCATATGTGTGTGGATTTATCTCTGGGCTTTCTATTTTGTTCCACTGATCTATATTTCTGTCTTTGTGCCAGTACCATACTGTCTTGATAACTGTGGCTTTGTAGTAGAGCCTGAAGTCAGGTAGGTTGATTCCTCCAGTTCCATTTTTCTTTCTCAAGATTGCTTTGGCTATTCGAGGTTTTTTGTATTTCCATACAAATTGTGAAATTATTTGTTCTAGCTCTGTGAAGAATACTGTTGGTAGCTTGATAGGGATTGCATTGAATCTATACATTGCTTTGGGTAGTATACTCATTTTCACTATATTGATTCTTCCAATCCATGAACATGGTATATTTCTCCATCTATTAGTGTCCTCTTTGATTTCTTTCACCAGTGTTTTATAGTTTTCTATATATAGGTCTTTAGTTTCTTTAGGTAGATATATTCCTAAGTATTTTATTCTTTTCGTTGCAATGGTGAATGGAATTGTTTCCTTAATTTCTCTTTCTGTTTTCTCATTATTAGTGTATAGGAATGCAAGGGATTTCTGTGTGTTGATTTTATATCCTGCAACTTTACTATAATCATTGATTAGTTCTAGTAATTTTCTGGTGGAGTCTTTAGGGTTTTCTATGTAGAGGATCATGTCATCTGCAAATAGTGAGAGTTTTACTTCTTCTTTTCCAATTTGGATTCCTTTTATTTCTTTTTCTGCTCTGATTGCTGTAGCCAAAACTTCCAAAACTATGTTGAATAGTAATGGTGAAAGTGGGCACCCTTGTCTTGTTCCTGACTTTAGAGGAAATGCTTTCAATTTTTCACCATTGAGGATAATGTTTGCTGTGGGTTTGTCATATATAGCTTTTATTATGTTGAGGTATGTTCCTTCTATTCCTGCTTTCTGGAGAGTTTTTATCATAAATGGGTGTTGAATTTTGTCAAAGGCTTTCTCTGCATCTATTGAGATAATCATATGGTTTTTGTTTTTCAATTTGTTAATGTGGTGTATTACATTGATTGATTTGCGGATATTGAAGAATCCTTGCATCCCTGGGATAAAGCCCACTTGGTCATGGTGTATGATCTTTTTAATGTGTTGTTGGATTCTGATTGCTAGAATTTTGTTTAGGATTTTTGCATCTATGTTCATCAGTGATATTGGCCTGTAGTTTTTTTTGTGGGATCTTTGTCAGGTTTTGGTATTAGGGTGATGGTGGCCTCATAGAATGAGTTTGGAAGTTTACCTTCCTCTGCAATTTTCTGGAAGAGTTTGAGCAGGATAGGTGTTAGCTCTTCTCTAAATTTTTGGTAGAATTCAGCTGTGAAGCCGTCTGGACCTGGGCTTTTGTTTGCTGGAAGATTTTTGATTACAGTTTCAATTTCCGTGCTTGTGATGGGTCTGTTAAGGTTTTCTATTTCTTCCTGGTCGAGTTTTGGAAAGTTGTACTTTTCTAAGAATTTGTCCATTTCTTCCTCGTTGTCCATTTTATTGGCATATAATTGTTGATAATAGTCTCTTATGATCCTTTGTATTTCTGTGTTGTCTGTTGTGATCTCTCCATTTTCGTTTCTAATTTTATTGATTTGATTTTTCTCCCTTTGTTTCTTGATGAGTCTGGCTAATGGTTTGTCAATTTTATTTATCCTTTCAAAGAACCAGCTTTTGGCTTTGTTGATTTTTGCTATGGTCTCTTTTGTTTCTTTTGCATTTATTTCTGCTCTAATTTTTAAGATTTCTTTCCTTCTACTAACCCTGGGGTTCTTCATTTCTTCCTTTTCTAGTTGCTTTAGGTGTAGAGTTAGGTTATTTATTTGACTTTTTTCTTGTTTCTTGAGGTGTGCCTGTATTGCTATGAACTTTCCCCTTAGGACTGCTTTTACTGTGTCCCACAGGTTTTGGGTTGTTGTGTTTTCATTTTCATTCGTTTCTATGCAAATTTTGATTTCTTTTTTGATTTCTTCTGTGATTTGTTGGTTATTCAGCAGCGTGTTGTTCAGCCTCCATATGTTGGAATTTTTAATAGTTTTTCTCCTGTAATTGAGATCTAATCTTACTGCATTGTGGTCAGAAAAGATGCTTGGAATGATTTCTATTTTTTTGAATTTACCAAGGCTAGCTTTATGGCCCAGGATGTGATCTATCCTGGAGAAGGTTCCATGTGCGCTTGAGAAAAAGGTGAAATTCATTGTTTTGGGATGAAATGTCCTATAGATATCAATTAGGTCTAACTGGTCTATTGTATCGTTTAAAGTTTGTGTTTCCTTGTTAATTTTCTGTTTAGTTGATCTATCCATAGGTGTGAGTGGGGTATTAAAGTCTCCCACTATTATTGTGTTATTGTTAATTTCTCCTTTCATACTTGTTAGCATTTGTCTTACATACTGCGGTGCTCCCGTGTTGGGTGCATATATATTTATAATTGTTATATCTTCTTCTTGGATTGATCCTTTGATCATTATGTAGTGACCTTCTTTGTCTCTTTTCACAGCCTTTGTTTTAAAGTCTATTTTATCTGATATGAGTATTGCTACTCCTGCTTTCTTTTGGTCCCTATTTGCATGGAAAATCTTTTTCCAGCCCTTCACTTTCAGTCTGTATGTGTCCCCTGTTTTGAGGTGGGTCTCCTGTAGACAACATATGTAGGGGTCTTGTTTTTGTATCCATTCAGCCAGTCTTTGTCTTTTGGTTGGGGCATTCAACCCATTTACGTTTAAGGTAATTACTGATAAGTATGATCCCGTTGCCATTTACTTTATTGTTTGGGGTTCGAATTTATACACCATTTTTGTGTTTCCTGTCTAGAGAATATCCTTTAGTATTTGTTGTAGAGCTGGTTTGGTGGTGCAGAATTCTCTCAGCTTTTGCTTGTCTGAGAAGCTTTTGATTTCTCCTTCATACTTGAATGAAATCCTTGCTGGGTACAATAATCTGGGCTGTAGGTTATTTTCTTTCATCATTTTAAATATGTCTTGCCATTCCCTCCTGGCTTGAAGAGTTTCTATTGAAAGATCAGCTGTTATCCTTATGGGAATTCCCCTGTGTGTTATTTGTTGTTTTTCCTTTGCTGCTTTTAATATTTGTTCTTTGTGTTTGATCTTTGTTAATTTGATTAATATGTGTCTTGGGGTGTTTCGCCTTGGGTTTATCCTGTTTGGGATTCTCTGGGTTTCTTGGACTTGGGTGATTATTTCCTTCCCCAGTTTAGGGAAGTTTTCAACTATTATCTCCTCAAGTATTTTCTCATGGTCTTTCTTTTTGTCTTCTTCTTCTGGAACCCCTATGATTCGAATGTTGTAGCGTTTAATATTGTCCTGGAGGTCTCTGAGATTGTCCTCATTTCTTTTAATTCGTTTTTCTTTTATTCTCTCTGATTGATTTATTTCTACCATTCTATCTTCTAATTCACTAATCCTATCTTCTGCCTCTGTTATTCTACTATTTGTTGCCTCCAGAGTGTTTTTAATTTCATTTATTGCATTATTCATTATATATTGACTTTTTTATTTCTTCTAGGTCCTTGTTAAACCTTTCTTGCATTTTCTCAATCCTTGTCTCCAAGCTATTTATCTGTGATTCCATTTTAATTTCAAGATTTTGGATCAATTTCACTATCATTATTTGGAATTCTTTATCAGGTAGATTCCCTATCTCTTCCTCTTTTGTTTGGTTTGGTAGGCATTTATCCTGTTCCTTTATCTGCTGGCTATTCCTCTGTCTCTTCATCTTGTTTAAATTGCTGAGTTTGGGGTGTCCTTTCTGTATTCTGGCAGTTTGTGGAGTTCTCTTTATTGTGGCTTTTCCTCGCTGTGTGTGGGTTTGTACAGGTGGCTTGTCAAGGTTTCCTGGTTAGGGAAGCTTGTGTCGGTGTTCTGATGGGTGGAGCTGTATTTCTTCTCTTTGTTCAGTTGCGCTGTGGGGAGGGAGGGAGAGATGCTGCAAACAAATAACACTGGTGTGCGCTCGCAGTGCCTCAGCCACACTGGGCCTGCCCCCGCTCACGGCACGTGTAGCCTCCCTGCCCACACTGCTCGGGCTCTAGGTTGTTCCGCCGGGAACAATCCGAGGCTGGCCCTGGGTTGCATGTACCTCCCAGGTCCAAGCCGCTCAGGTTCAGGCACTCGGGTAGTCCTCAGAGGCGCAGACTCAGTTGGGCCTGAGTTTTGTGCTCTTCCCAGGTCCGAGCAGCTCAAGTGATGAGGAGTTTGGCGAGCACCAATGCTGCGACTTATCGCCTCCCTGCCACTCGGTTATCTGGGCGTAAAACCGGCGCACCTTCTCAGGCAGATGTTAACCTTCCGTTTTATAGATAATGTCTCTCTGGGGCTGCGATTGCCCCCTTCCGGCTCTGGCTGCCTGTCACCGGAGGGGGAAGGTCTGCAGCCGGCTATCTCTGTTCAATTCTTTGTTCCGTGCGCGGGCCTGGCGGTGTCTTAGGTTAGGGCTGGCTTTTCGCGTGGTAGATATCCCACAGTCTGGTTTGCTAGCCCAAATTATTTCGCTCAGATAGTGCTCAGGGTATTCAGGCCAGATTCTTACTCTAAGCGATGCAGCCCGCGCTGGGCCTCCCTGCCCAGCCCCCGCTTGCTAATGGCGTGTGCAGGCGTCTGCGCTGCTTCTCTGCTGGGGGAGTTACCGTAGGACTCGCAATCTTCGAGTTTTAATTGTTTATTTATTTTTTCTTCCTGTTATGTTGCCCTCTGTGCTTCCAAAGCTCGGCACAGATTGGGCAGTGAGAAGGTTTCCTGGTGTTTGGAAACTTCTCTCTTTTTAAGACTCCCTTCCCGGGACAGAACTCCGTCCCTCCCTCTTTTGCTTCTTTTTTTGTCTTTTAGATTTTTTCCTACCTCCTTTCAAAGAGTTGGATTGCTTTTCTGGGTGCCTGATGTCCTCTGCCGGCATTCAGAAGTTGTTTTGTGGAATTTACTCGACGTTTAAATGCTCTTTTGATGAATTTGTGGGGGAGAAAGTGTTCTCCCTGTCCTACTCCTCCGCCATCTTGGCTCCTCCCCCCATAATGCATATTTTTAAAACACGTTGACCATATGCAATGTACAACGAAATACTAAGTCTTCTCCCCTTCTCATCTCCAGTTCCAATTCCATGAGGAAACTGCATATTATTATAGCTTTAATTTGCATTTTCCTGGCCACTAATAAGAATGAATTATTTTATATTTATCAGTTATTTAAAATATGCTGACAATCTCTCAATTCAAACTTATCATCTTCTGATTCTTCATTAAAAGTAGAAAGTAGAGATCCTTAATTAACAGTATCAAATAATTTTTTAACACTCAAAGAACCACCTATAAATATCTCAAGTTGAGATCCAAATTGAGTTATATAGACAGTTCTATTACTGAAGACTACAGTTTGCTATAGAACTAGTGCTTTTAGAATTTAAAAATAAAGTATAGGTGTTAAATTATCCACATGTGCTATGTAGCTATATTTATATATATGAGATAGCACAATATCTGGAATCTCAGATATATATTTAGTTAAAGATAACTTCCTATCTGCAATGTCAAAAATTAGATATTAATACTAACTAGAAAATAAAATTCAAGAGAAGCGTTTCTTAAAGTGTGATCCAAGAATCACCTGCATCAAAGCAACAGGGGTGTTTCTTAAAGAAACTGACTTCTATTTCCTATTCCAGACCCACTAATAAAAATTTTCTGGGAGATGATCTGGAAGGTGCATTTTATTAACAACCTCTCTATGTTATTTTTATGTAGCTCAGCTTTTAAAAATCATGTGATTTGAAGGACTAATGTGATAGCTGTATTTGTTTAATTGAGACAAAAAGTAATCTAACATGAAAGCTAATTTTGGAAAGAAATACCAGAATACTTTAAAAAATGAAAATACTTTTGCCACAAACATAAGCTTATATTAATAAGTATTAAGTGTCTGTAGGTACTAATGGCTTTTCTTAGAAGATCACCAAAATAAATACTAAAATATTTTAAGAGATTTTAATGTTATTATAAAATAACTAAACAAAATATTTTCTCAATTTTTAAATAACCAAAGTATATGTTATTTACTAGAAAAGAATAGTAAAGGACATTGTTTTAAACAACAAAGGAGCAAGATTTAGATTTGGGTTACCCGTTTAACTATGTGAGCTATTTATTAATCTTAACTTCAGTTCTCTGATCTCAGTTAAATAATCTGTAAAGTGGGAATTGTGGTTCTGTGTCAGAGAGCTATCTTGGTCCATTAAAAGCCCTTTGTTAGCTGTCAAATATTGACTGTTGTTATTATTTTAACAATTCAGTAACACTCTTAAATAGGACTTTAACAAGAAAGTCATTGGTAAGATGGCACAATAGGAGGTTCCAGCCCTCATCTCAACATGGATGTCTCCCCATAGAAACACTGATTTGGCAACCAGTCACAGCAGAGATATCAATAACCTCAGATATGCAGATGACACCACCCTTATGGCAAAAAGTGAAGAAGAACTAAAGAGCCTCTTAATGAAAGTGAAAGAGGAGAGTGGAAAAGGCTTAAAGCTCAACATTCAGAAAACCAATCATGGCATCTAGTCCCATCACTTCATGGCAAATAGGTGGGGAAACAGTGGAAACAGTGGCTATTTTTCAGGGCTCCAAAATCACTGCAGATGGTGATTGCAGTCATGAAATTAAAAGACACATGCTCCTTGGAAGGAAAGTTATGACCAACCTAGATAGCATATTAAAAACCAGGGACATTACTTTGTCAACAAAGGTCCATCTAGTCAAGGCTAAGGTTTTTTCAGTGGTCATGTATGGATGTGAGAATTGGACTATAAAGAAAGCTGAGTGCCAAAGAATTGATGCTTTTGAACTGTGGTGTTGGAGAAGACTCTTGAGAATCCCTTGGATGGCAAGGAGATCCAACCAGTCCATTCTAAAGGAGATCAGTCCTGGACATTCATTGGAAGGACTGATGCTGAAGCTGAAACTCCAATACTTTGGCCACCTGATGCGCAGAGTTGACTCATTGGAAAAGACCCTGATGCTGGGAAAGATTGAGGGTGGGAGGAGAAGGCGACAACGGAGGATGAGATGGTTGGATGGCATCACCAACTCAATGGACATGGGTTTGGCTGGACTCTGGGAGTTGGTGATGGACAGGGCCTGGTGTGCTGCGGTTCATGGAGTTGCAAAGAGTTGGACATGACTGAGCAACTGAACTGAACTGAATACAGCAGAGAATGTCTTTGTGGGAGCCCCAGAGTCCAACTGAGGGGGACAGCTCTCCTTTGTCCTCAATTTCCTTCATGAGGGAAAGTGCGAGCAAAGTAAGTACCAGGCCTCACCAGCCCTGTGCGATGCTGCCCAGAAGGCTCACTTCTGTCTCATTCCACGTCAAACGCTGAGGAGTTGGGCTTGGCCTGATCATCTCGGAACAGCTCAGAGTGGCAAGAAGCCACAGAGGCTCATGGCAACTGATGTGATCTCAACAGCTGAGTGTGGATTCTGCTAACCTGCTCAGGGCATCCACCAAGAGGCTCACCCATGAACTCCACAGGATGACTTGCCACCTACAGAACTTTTACCAACCCCAGATGCAGACCCCAAGAATCTGATGTACCTCTCAATGGCTGGCGCTCTACAAAACTCCAGGCATTGCACATCATGTGCCCTGCAGGTGGCTCTGCCACCCCATGGGAACAGCACAGAGATCTTCTGGGAATTTCCCTAGGAAATATAAAAGGGAGGCTCTCTATCAAAATTCCAATGGCATTTTCACAAAAAGAGGGGGAAAAAAATCCTAAAATGCTTAAAGAACCACAAAAAACCTCAAATAGTTAAAGAAATCCTGGCGGCATCATCATGTTTTCTGACTTCAAACTAAATTGCAAAGTTACAGTGACCAAAACTATCTTGTACTGGGATAAAAACAGACACATAGACCAGTAGAACAGAATCAAGATTCCAGAAACAAGTCTATACATATCAAGTCAACTAATATTTGACAAAGGAGCCAATAATATTCAATGAGGAAATAACAGTCTCTTCAATAAGTGGTGTTGGGAAAATTGAACAGTAATTTACAAAAGAAAGAAAGAAATCGGAGCCCTCTCTTACACCACTCACAAAAAATGAACTCAGAATGGATTTTGACTTGAATGTGAGGCCTGAAACCATAAAATCTCTGGAGGAAAAACTAGGAGGAAGTTCCTTGGCATTGGTCTTAATAGTTATTTTTTCCTTTTTTTTTTTTTTTTTTGATACTGAAAGCACAGGCAATAAAAGCAAAAATCCACAAGTTTGACCACATCAAACTAGGAAATTTCTGCACAGTAAAAGAAATCATTAAAAAATGAAAAGGCAGTCTATGAAATGGGGGGAAATATTTGTAAACCATCAACCAATAAGTGGTTAATATTCAAAATATAAGAAACTCATAAAACTCAATAGCCAAAAAAAAAAAAAAAAAAATCTAATAATCCACTTAAAAAATGGGCAAAGGATTCCAACAGACATTTTCCCAAAGAAGACATACAGCCAAGAGATACATAAAAAGAAGCCCAACATCACTAGTCATCAGGGAAATGCATATCAGAACTTCAGCGAGGTATCACCTCACACATGTTGAGTGGCTATTATCAAAAACACAAGAGATGACAAGAGCTGGCAAGGGTGTGGAGAGAGAACTAGTGCGCTCTTGGCCTGTAAATTGGCTCAACCACTACGCAAAACAGTGTGGAGGTTTCTCAGAATATTTAAAATATAGAACTACCGTATGATCCAGCAGTCTTATTTCTGAGTACATGCCCAAAGGAAATTAAGTCCCTCTCTCTAGGGGATTTCTGCACTGCCATGGTTATTTCAGCATTATTCACATAGCCAAGACACGGAAACAATCTAAGTATCCGCTGGTGGATGAATGGATAAAGAATATGTGGCACACACTTAAAATGGAATATTATTCATTCATGAGAAAGAAGGAAATACTGACATTTGTGACAATATGGATGCATCTTGAGGACATTATGTTAAGTGAAAAAACTTAGACAATCATTGTCTAAAGAAAGACAAACCCTGTATGATTTCACTTATGCATGAAATCTAAGGAAGTCAAACTCAGAAACAGAGTAGGTTGGTGGCTGCCTGGTGCCACCTTTCCGTTGGTAGGGGAAAGGAGATGCTGTTCAAAGGGTACAATCTTCCAGTTATGAGTACATTCTGGTAATCTAATGTATAGCATGGTGATTATAATGAACAATACTGTACTGCACATTTGAATGTTTCTATAGAGCAGATCTTAAAAATTTTCACCACACACACGAGAAGGTAGTTATGTGAGGTGACAGATGTGTTCACCTTCCCATTTGGTAATCATTTCACAATGTATGTGTGTATCAAATCATGTTATACACTATAAATATACAACATAAATGTTCAACTATAAATCAAATCAAGTTGTACACTACAAACATATACAAAGTTATACATCAGTGAAAGTGCAAGTCGCTCAGTCTTGTCCGACACTTTGAGACCCCATGGACTATACAGTCCGTGGAATTCTCCATGCCAGAATACTGGACTGGGTAGCCTTTCCCTTCTCCAGGTGATCTTCCCAGCTCAGGGATCGAACCCAGGTCTCCTGCATTTCAGGCGGATTCTTTACCAGCTGAACCACAAGGGAAGCCCTATGTGTCAAATATACCTCAATAAAGTTGCTGGGGAAAAAAAGACAGATTTCTAAAGAAAATCTAATATCTTAAAGTTCCTGAATCATATATAAATGTTTGAGGCAAACATTTCTTTTATTTTTTTTTTACATGATTTGCTTTCTTGTATTCTTAAGATCTAGGACAGAGATTAGAAAGTAAGGAGCCTACTTACATTTATCCCAAGAGAGTAGATAGAGATGTATTATTGATGATAAACTTTGCACTTCTTGCAAAATCACTAATTCAAACATCTCCATTTCTGACCACAAATGCCAGTCTTTTGGATTTGCTCAGGTCAGTTCAGTCACTTAGTCGTGTCCGATTCTTCGTGACCCCATGGACTGCAGCACACCAGGCTTTCCTGTCCATCACCACCTCCCAAAGCCTGCTCAAACTCATGTCCATCCAGTCAGTGATGCCATCCAACCATCTCATCCTCCGTCATCCCCTTCTCTTTCTGCCTTCAATCTTCCCTAGCGTCAGGGTCTTTTCATTAGTCACTTCTTCTCACCAGGAGGGCAAAAGTATTGGAGCTTCAGCTTCAGCATCAGTCCTTCCAGTGAATATTCAGGACTGATTTCCTTTAGGATGGACCGGTTGGATCTCCTTGCAGTCCAAGAGACGCTCAAGAGTCTTCTCCAACACCACAGTACAAAAGCATCAATTCTTTGGCGTTCAGCCTTCTTTATGGTCCAGTTCTCACATCCATACATGACTACTGGAAAAACCATAGCTTTGACTAGACGGACCTTTGTTGGCAAAGTAATGTCTCTGCTTTTGAATATGCAGTCTAGCTTGGTCATAGCTTTTCTTCCAAGGAGCAAACATCTTTTAATTTCATGGCTGCAGTCACCATCTGCAGTGATTTTGAAGCCTCCCAAAATTGGGTTTGCTAGCCCAACTCTCTCCTCCATGAGCTCAGTGGTAGAAAGCAATTTGTCTTCTGTATTTATTCCCACTCTTTAATTGCTGGATCCCCATCAAGTTTAGATTTCATGGTTTATTATGACAATTACTGTATTACTGATCCTCACATTTTCTTTGTTCTTCTGTTTTTGTAATTACATCTATTGGCAACACTTTATTTCTATATGAAATGATACGTCCGCCTTATCTGTACTTGAAGGCAGGCCACTGGATGCTGCTGGGGCAGGTCCCACAAAGGATATCTTTGGTGTCTTTACAAACTAACTCGTGTGCCTCAAATACTGTCAAGCAATTCTATTGCAGGATTTAATTCAATGCACTCCCCTACCACATACACATTAGCTTTGCACACTTTCTTTTCTCCTTAGCGCATAACACCTCCACCTCGCCCCCTCATTCTAAGCAAATATTCTCACCTCCTACTTCAGAGAAAAAAACATCAATGGAATGCAAGTCCCTTAATTTTCCATGGGCAGACATCCATATCTACTAGCGACTGCAGCCCTAAACCCTCCTTTTGTACTTGTTAAGGTGCACCTGCTTCCTTTTAGGCCCCAACCACCTTCCTTATTCTGGATCCTACCCTCTGCCCTCTTTTCAGAAAGCTTTCTCCTTTAAATACCCCTTCTCGTGTGAATGTACCCCTTCTCTTCAAACCTCTCTTGCCCTGCAACATATTCCCATGAGAAATATGCAAGTCCTTCTTCCACCTTAAAAATCCCTTGACCTCACATTTCATTCCATCCATGGTCAAACTTGCCCATTCCTTTCATATTCACACTTCAGGAAATTTTCTGCCCTTAAGGCCTCCATTTCCTTACCTCCTATGCATTCCTTAACCCATTCAAGTTTGACTTCTGTTCGTATCACTCTGTTGAAATTACTGTTGCTAAACTTCCCAAGGACAAGGATTGCCATATCGCTGAGCCATTTTCATTGGAAAAGCAGGCTTCAGGGAGACAGTCCTGGACAAGCTGGAGCAGTGGTTTCCTTACAACTAGTACATTTTGTCTTCATCCTATTTCTCAGCAGCATTCCACTGGCCAGTCCCTTGTCTTCCAATAAATCCCTCCTTACTCTCTCCCCATTCATTCTTATTTCCTTGAATATCAGATAATAGAGTCCCACAAAGCTGCTTTAAGCACCAGTCCTTTCCTAATGTATATTCTGATTATGTAACTCCATCAGTTCCTGTGGCTTGCATCTCTACATCAATGGCATTTAAAGTTACATATCCAGACTAGAATTCTCTGGGCATCACAGGCACAGAAAATTAGTTGACAGTTTCAGTGGGAAGTTTCACATGTGTACTGAGACATGAGGATACTCCAGACAGGCAAATAATTTGGCATTTCTTTTAGTGTTCTTTAAATATTTGTTTATTATCTTGCTCATAAGAGGAAGAACTCTTATTAAAATACTATGTAGAAACATTTATCTACTAAATCATTTTATCTAGATTATTTGAAAACAACTAATAATAACTCTCCCACCGTTGGTGTTTTTTTTTTTCCCCCTCTTGAGCATTTCAAACATCTTTATTAGAAGCAACAAAAATTTAAAGAGATTTAGTAACTGTTCATCTTGGAGAGTTCAGAAACACCAAGATTCTCAATGACACTGAGGCCTGACTCATTATTGCTTCTCTGTGGTCCTTATTAAAAGGAAAGTTGAATTACTGATTACTCCGTCAATTTCTTCATATCAAAAATTACTTAAATATTTGAAAAAAATTTAGAATAATAGAAGTCAGAAGCAATGACTCTGATATAGGTCACATAGCAACGTGGAGGCACTTGAATCTTAAAATTTAGTTCCCATGAGATAACCAACAGAGAAAAATCTTTACTTACAGGAAAATATATACATAGGTACAGACACAGAAGTATCTACTCTTATTGAAGCATACTCTTCCCCAAGTACTATAGCAGAGGTTTTATATTAATATAAGTCGGTAATAAATTAACCAAGTTTTGATGTTGCAAAGATCTGAGTTTAAAATCTCATGTTATCACTTCTTAATACGAATACTTTGGACACCTATGTTTTTGATTTCCCCAAGGATCATTTGCCTCCTATAAATGAAGAACAGATTTTATTTTCTTGGGTTCCAAAATCAGTGTGGACAGTGACTGTAGCCATGAAATTAAACAATTCTTGCTCCTTGGAAGGAAGGCTATGACAAACCTAAACAGCATATTAAAAAGCAGAGACATCGCTTTGCCAGCAAAGGTCTGTATAGCCAAAGCTGCTGCCTTCTATGAGGTCGCACAGAGTTGGACACAACTGAAGCGACTTAGCAGCAGCAGCAGCATGACTTTTCCAATAGTCATGTACGGATGTGAGAGTTGGACCATAAAGAAGGCTGAGCACTGAAGAATGGATGCTTTTGAACTGTGGTTGTGGAAAAGACTCTTGAGGGTCCCTTCGACTGTAAGAAGTTCAAACCAGTCAATTCTAAAGAAAATCAATCCTGAGTATTCATTAGAAGGACTGATGCTGAAGCCCCAATAGTTTGGCCACCTGATGTGAAGAGCAGACTCATTGGAAAAGATCATGATGATCAGAAAGATTGAAGGTCAAAGGAGAAGGGGGTGGCAGAGGATGAAATGGCTTGATAGCATCACTGACTCAATGGACATGAATTTGAGCAAACTCTGGGAGATAGTGGAAGACAGAGGAGCATGGTGGGCTACAGTCTCTGGGCTTGCAAAGAGTGAGACATGACTTAGAGACTGAACAACAACATCAACAACAATGAAGAAATTGTATAAATGAGGTTGCTGAGAGATTTAAGATTGTATGCAAAGCACTTGATAAAGTGCCTGGCACATAGTCCATAATAACAGGCTTTATCATCCTCTTCAACAGCAGAAGCAGCTGATATTATCCCTGGATGTGCTTCAGTCTTCATTGTATTTCATATGTATCTTCATACCACTCCTATGTACTAGATTATCATTCCCACTGTCCTTGAGGAAACTGAGGCTCGAGGTAATCAGCTAATAGTTGGACACAGGCGGAGTTGAGTCCATGTGTGTCCAACTACAGAGCCCCTGCTCTCTCCACAGCACCGTGCATACACAGTTGTCCTGATTTAGAGAACTGACTTCTCTTCTCCAAAGCAATTTGCACGTATCTTTGCTCATACCAATTCTCTGATCTACTGACTCATTTGGGCAAAACAAGAATTTTCTGTGCCAATGAAATAAAAAATTGGGGCCAGAGAGATGTACCAGTGTGGCTTCTCAGGTTACTTAGTGGTAAAAGAATCTGCCTGCCAATGCAGGAGACACGGGTTCGATCCCTGGGTTGGAAGATCTCCTGGGGCAGGGAATGGCAGCCCACTCCAGTCTTCTTGCCTGGAAAATCCCATGGACAGAAGAGCTTGACAGGCTGCAGTCCATGGGGTCACACAGAATCAGACATGACTGCGTGCACACACACATATGTACCAGTACCTCATTAAGAAGAAAGCTACTGATATACTCATATCATTACATATACAAACCCACATCATCAAGTCCATATTACAGTATATCTCTTAGAGATAAATTACAATGCACTCAACAACAAAATTATCATATAAAATTATAAATGTAGAGGGAAAGACTTATTACTTTGAATCCTTTACTTTTCTACAATCTTTTTTTCTTTTTTTGAGGTTCTAGTTTTTAACAGTTTCTAATCTGTGCAATCTTAAATTCCCCTAGAGAAGTCATCTGTAGTACGAGGATGTTCTGCTTTGTTGAAAAATAAAACAGCATTATATAATTGAGGCATCATTTATGTAACCAGAGTTGCTGGAGCTTGCTACTACCACAGGGCAAAGCCTCAAGAAAGCATCTAAAAATGTACAGCAGACAGAGTTATCAATAGAGGAACAAAGCTGTGCCTTCAGTACCTTCCTGCCAGGGAAGAATCAGGATGATTACACTTCTCCCAAGCTATACAGATTAAGATCTACAAGGCAGGATTTAATGCCACCTAAAACTGTAACTGCATGTTACTGCATGCATAGCTTTGTTGTCAACAATTCAAAAGCAGTTAAATTTTTCCAAGCTAATATATGTGTTTTCACGTATACATTTACCTTGTACAACCTGGAATAGTAGTGAATAAGAAATAAAAGATGACTTATGTTTATTTCAGGTCTCGGCAGTCTGTTTAAATGTGTGAGTTCCATTGGTACTTTATTTCATCGGTTTAATAAAAACTTTAGTGGATTTTTTTTTTTCTGTGCTAAAGCAAACTCTTTCAAACAATACTTAAACCACAGGCATAAGTAGACAAAACAGAAAGAGTCTTTTTTGTTAAGCCATGCCAGTTCTACTCTTGGAATGCAACTGGTAAACACACAGGAAGGAAGAGTATCTTTCAGTCTTCCTGAGGTGTTCTTAATTATTTGTTAAAGTTCTCTGCATACTTCATCACTTCAGTACTTGCCTAGAGACTGACAAATCTATCAGAGTAACATATTTTGCGAATCAAATGTAGAAAACCAAGACATGTTACATCAAATAAAAGTCTATCTTGCAAACTAGTTGTTTTGGAAATGTGGAAAGTGAAAGTGAAGTCGCTCAGTCGTGTCTGACTCTTTGTGTCCCCATGGACTGTAGCCTACCAGGCTCCTCCATCCATGGAATTTTCCAGGCGAGAGTACTGGAGTGGGGTGCCATTTCCTTCTCCAGGGGATCTTCCTGACCCAGGGATTGAACCTGGGTCTCCCATATTGCAGGCAGATACTTTACTGTCTGAGCTATCATAAGGCTCCAGATTTTCATTGGCTTTTTTCCCCAGTCTTAGGAGAAATAGTTGACATATACCACTGTATATGTTTAAGACATACATTGCAATGACTTGCTTTACATATATTATGGAATGATTATTACTACAGGTTCAGCTAACATCCATCATCTTATACAGATACAGAAAAACAAAAAAATTTTCTCCTTGTTATGAGAATTCTTAGGACTTACTCTCTTAACTTTCCTATATATTACGCAGCAATGTTAATTATAGTTATCATGTTGTACATTATATTCTTAGTACTTATTAATTATATCTGGAAATCTGTAGCTTTGACCACCTTTCTTCAATTTCTCGTCTCCTCATCCTCTGTCTCTGGTAACCACATCCGATCTCTTTCTATGACCCTGCTTTTTTGTTTTCTTTAGATTCCACATGTAAGTGAGATCATGTAGTATTTGGCTTTCTCTGTCCAACTTATTTCACTTAGCATAAGGTCTTCAAGGTCCCTCCATTTTGTATAAATGGTAGGATTTGCTTGGTTTTTGTGGATGAGTAGTATTTCGTTGTGTATATATACGACAACTCCGTTACCCATTCAGCCATCAATGTACGCTTAGGTTGTTTCTGTCTCCTGGCTATTGTAAATAATGCTGCTATGAAAGTGGGGATGCAGGTATCTTTTGGAGTCAAGGTTTTCATTTCCTTTGGACATATTCCCAGAAGTAGAATTGCTGAATCATAAGGTAGTTCTATTTTTAATTTGAAGATCTTTTATTCTGTTTTACATAGTGGCTGTTCCAATTTACAATCCCAACAACAGTGCACAAGGGTTCCCTTTTCTCCACATCTATGCCAGCATGTTACTTCTGGTCTTTCTATTTTAATTATTTTTTATTGAAGGATAACTGCTTTATAGAATTTTGCCCTTTTCTGTCAAACCTCAACATGAATCAGCTGTAGGTATACATATATCCCCTCCCGTCTGAAGCTCCCTCCCAGCTCCCTCCCCATCCCACCCCTCTAGGTTGATACAGAGCCCCTGTTTGAGTTTCCTGAGCCATACAGCAAATTCCAGTTGGCTGTTTTACATATGGTACTGTAAGTTTCCATGTTCCTCCTTCCGTACATCTCGCCCTCTCCTCCCCTCTCCCCATGTCCATAAATCTATTCACTATGTCTGTTTCTCCACGGCTGCCTATAAGTAAATTCTTCAGTACCATTTTTCTAGATTCAATGTATATGTATTAGAATACAGTATTTATCTTTCTCTTTCTGACTCACTTCATTTTGTATGACTTCCCTGGTGGCTCAGACGGTAAAGCATCTGCCTGCAATGTGGGAGACCTGGGTTCGATTCCTGGGTTGGGAAGATCCCCTGGAGAAGGAAATGGCAATCCACTCCAGCACTCTTGCCTGGAAAATCCCATGGACGGAGGATCCTGATAGGCTAAAGTCCATGGGGTCACAAAGAGTCAGACACGACTGAACGACTTTACTTCACTCACTTTGTATAATAGGTTCTAGGTTCATCCACCTCATTAGAACTGCCTCAAATGCATTCCTTTTTACGGCTGAGTAGTATTCCATTGTGTTTATATACCACAACTTCTTTATCCATTCATCTGTCGATGGACATCTTGGTTGCTTCCATGTTCTAGCTATTGTAAATAGTGCTACAATGATCAATAGGATGGATACATGTGTCTCTTTCAATTTTGGTTTCCTTAGGGTATATGCCTAGGAGTGGGATTGCTGAGTCATATGGTGGTTTTATTCTTAGTTGTTTAAGGAATCTGCATACCGTCTTCCATAGTGGCTATATCAATTTACATTCCCACCAACAGTGCAAGAGTGTTCCCTTTTCTCCATACCCTTTCCAGCATTTATTGTTTGTAGACTTTTTGATGATGGCCATTCTAACAAATGTGAGGCAATATCTCATTGTGATTTTATTTTGCATATCCCTCAGATGGAGCTAGTGATAAAGAACCTGCCTGCAAATGCAGGAGACACAGGTTTAATCCCTGGGTAAGGAAGATCCCCTGGAGGAGGAAATGGCAAACCACTCCAGTATCCTTGCCTGGAGAATCCTATGGACAGAGGAGACTGGCAGGCTACAGTGCAAAGGGTCACAAAGAGTCAGATACTACTGAAGTGACTTAGGACAGATGGAATGACTTGTGATATTCAGCATCACTTCATGTACTGCCAACTTTCTTTAGTAAAATGCATCACCATTCTCTGACCTGCTGTCAATATGCAAGTTTGGAAAAATGTTTAATGTAGACTTCTGAGATTTAGGAGACTTCAGTTCAGTCAGTTCAGTCGCTCAGTCATGTGCGACTCTTTGCAACCCCATGCATCGCAGCACTCCAGGCCTCCCTGTCCATCACCAACTCCCGGAGTTTACTGAAACTCACATCCATTGAGTCAGTGATGCCATCCAGCCATCTCATCCACTGTCATCCCCTTCTCCTCCTGCCCCCAATCCCTCCCAGCACCAGGGTCTTTTCCAATGAGTCAGCTCTTCGCATGAGGTGGCCAAAGTATTGGAGTTTCAACTTTAGCATCAGTCCTTCCAATGAACACCCAGGACTGATCTCCTTCAGAATGGAATGGTTGGATCTCCTTGCAGTCCAAGGGACTCTCAAGAGTCTTCTCCAACACCACAGTTCAAAAGCATCAATTCTTTAGCACTCAGCTTTCTTCACAGTCCAACTCTCACATCCATACATGACCACTGGAAAAACCATAGCCTTGACTAAATGGACCTTTGTTGGCAAAGTAATGTCTCTGCTTTTGAATATGCAGTCTAGCTTGGTCATAACTTTCCTTCCAAGGAGTAAGCGTCTTTTAATTTCATGGCTGCAATCACCATCTGCAGTGATTTTGGAGACCAAAAAAATAAAGTCAGCCACTGTTTCCACTGTTTCCCCATCTATTTCCCATGAAGTGATGGGACCAGATGCCATGATCTTCATTTACTGAATGTTGAGCTTTAAACCAACTTTTTCAGTTTCCTCTTTCACTTTCATCAAGAGGCTCTTTAGTTCCTCTTCACTTTCTGCCCTAAGGGTGGTGTCATCTGCATATCTGAGGTTATTGATATTTCTCCTGGCAATCTTGATTCCAGCTTGTGCTTCTTCCAGCCCAGCGTTTCTCATGATGTACTCTGCATATAAGTTAAATAAGCAGGGTGACAACATACAGCCTTGAAGTACTCCTTTTCTTATTTGGAACCAGTCTGTTGTTCCATGTCCAGTTCTAACTGTTGCTTCCTGACCTGCATATAGGTTTCTCAAGAGGCAGGTCAGGTGGTCTGGTATTTCCATCTCTTTAAGAATTTTCCACAGTTTATTGTGATCTACACAGTCAAAGGCCTTGGCATAGTCAATAAAGCAGAAATAGATGTTTTTGCATATATGAAAAGACATTTATCTCTCTATTTGGATGCTCTTTGCGCACAAGTAAGATAGCATTGCTTACTTGGTATTAAAGAGTACAGAATTGGAAGGCAATGTAAATGAAGCTCAGCTCTACCACTTTATACCTGTGTGGCCTTGAACCCCAGAACAAACCTCTTACTTTCCCAAGTGTTAATTTCTAGTAGCTGTTTCTTGTTTAATGGGGAAAAATAATATTATTTACCTCCCAAAGTTATCATGAAGAATATGAAATAATTTATCAAAGGTTTTAGTGAAGTACCTACCCACCGTCAGCACTCAATAAGAGTTTGTTGAAAGAATGCAAAGGAAGAAGCTAGAGAAGAAGGAGGAAGGGAAAGGGAATTTGATTCTAAATGTAAGCATAACCAGAGGGAACTGAGGTTGAAGAAAGGATTGTTTGCACGGGGTGGAACATGAAGAAGCAATAGCCAAACACAAGATGACTTTTGCAAAAAACAGGCTATCTAAATATTTCATAGCCTCATAAAAGTTACATAACTGTGAAGTTTGTTGGACAAACTTATTTACCTTTTTTTTTTACATTATTTTCCTTTCATTTTTTCAATGTATATACATTTATATTTTTTTTCTGTTAAGAAGCATATCTAGAAGATTCCAGTTAATCTTGAAGTTGCAAATAGCAAACCAGCGAGGGTTGGGCTAACTTTAGAAAAGCATACCCTTAAAATGATGCTGATTTTTTTTTCTCTGGCTGGCAAAATTATATGTGTCTGGCATTAGTTTCCTCCACCTCATTACAGACCAGTGCCAAAGGAATCCCCAAACATCCAGGTACTGTTTTACTTTGTTCTGAACGACAGTTGAAGCTTTGGTGCCTCCTGTTTCTTTTCAACTGGATAGGACAGTCATTTCTGCCCAGCTCAAAGTTCATCTCCCTTGCAGGGGAAGATGCATTCTGCCATTAAATCTAAAACGGCCTTGACATGTTGTTTTAATACCTCATGGATGTGGAAAGTCTGCTGTGGCCTAATGTGAGACGTGGGAAAAGATGTGATCTGGATGTGTTCATACACTGGCATGACAAATCGCACTTTCTGTGGGTTGAACACAATATCTGATACCTAAATTAACTCTTACTACCCTTTTGTGTGCTGCTAAATTATGTTACTATTTTAAGTGGTAATAGTGGGCTTATAAACTATTTCTCTGTCAGTCCTTCTCATACAACTGAATTCTATAATGGAATTACAACCATAGGAGAGTGCTTAAAGATCTCATTTGATAGAAAACAATTCAGTATGAACACTTTAGCTTTTTAAGACAAGTTTTCTGATATTTCTGGAGTGCTACCAAAGATCCCCAATATGGTAACCATGGAGGACTCAGGAGATGGCAATACTGTGCTTGATACTTTACCTAATTATGTTTGATCCTCAGGACAACCTTATTAAAGATGATATTATCATGAGAAAAATGAGTCTGAGAGATGTAACTTACTTAAAATCATAAAGAAAGCCAAAAGTAATTCTAGGTATTGAATCCTATCTGAGTGAAAATGTTTGAAGGATGCATTTATTCAATGATAATTTCATGAATTCTATACTTCACCAGAGAAGGTTTAGGCATCTACATTGAACAAAACATTGTGCCAGCACTGGGACCACACCAGAAGAGACCAGAGACAGTCTTTGTACTCATGGAGTTTCCAATCAACCAAGGAGACAGATACTTAAAAACTGCAGTTAATAAGACAAAGATATTCCATCTGCAAGTGTTCACAGAGTCCCCTCCCTCAAATAGTCTAATGGGAAAAAAGAGCTCATTTTCCCTTTCTGTGCTCACCCTGCCCTAAATAAAAGAAAGAGAATCTTGAGAAAGAGGAAGATCAGCCTATATAAAAACATATATATGTATAATTTTATTATCAAATATTATTGCAAAATATACATATAAAAACATAAATGTACAGGTAAATAAAGAACACTAGATTGAACAACCATGCACTCACCACTCTAGTCAAGAAATACCCTTCAAGATTCAATCTGCTCACTGCTGATGTGTCAAAGAAGTCAAAGTCAGCTGAAATTCTGAAATAATAATTTATAGTCATTTGCTCACAAGTATAAATAACTGCTTATAACTGGGTATAAGTAATATATTTAATTTATTCTATTTAATCACAAACAGTATGATTATGAGTAACCAAAGCATGTCAATAACTTTTTTTTTTTTTAAGTTCTAACTGATTCAAACAATACTTTATTTGGTGGTACAAATGTTAAGTGTTCTTATGAAGATTAGGACAAACATGATAATTCACAAGGGATTCACTCAGAAAACCAAAGCGGGTCCAGGTAAGTGGTCAATTTAGTGCTAGAAGTTCAGAGCAGCTAAAAGAAAAATTTTCTAGCCTAAGTAAAGTTTATGTAACTTAGTGGGGAAAAAACACTGATCTTAAATCCCAGCTGAACAGAAACCTATCTATTCACGGCATGGAGTAAGTTATTCAGTGACGATAGCCCATATATCTACAGCATTAAACAAAACATATGCTAAAACAGTTCATTCAAAATTAAGGAAAATATAGATAATTGTTTAGATGTTATTTTCAACAATTCACTCATAGGCATTTGAAATCTGTTTTATTTCTTGCCACAAAAATGTTATTGTTTTATGAATAAACAGTTTAATTTTAGACAAGCTCCTTTTCTCTAATTTATAGCAACTGGTTCAAAAAAATTCCAAAGCAACTAGGGAGTTTAGTCACAGATGTCAGCACCCGGTGGTGGTAAAACTAAAGGGCTCTGACTTCAAAGAGTTAGGGAAGATTCGTCACAATGTAATAAAAAGAACAAATGTACAGACATCATAAGTGGCAGAAAGGGCCAGAAACACAGAAATGAACACTGTGGAGATAAGTCAATGTCTGCTGCGTTCTGTGTTTCTTAAGTTGTTTCACTCTTCAGCAACTATCCAGAAACCCATATTTAGCTTCCTGTTCTGTGCCCATGACCCCAAATTAACTTTATCTCCCATGACTTCCTCTCCTACCACCACACCACTCTACTTAAAATTCCCTTTTGGCAAGCTGGAAGAAAAAGACTTTTCTGATTGGAGAGTTTTGGGGGTTGATTTGCACTTTGCAGTTAATACTGCATTCTTCCCATATTTACCTAGGAGCTTAAAAAGTGTTCTTAGGTCTCTGTCCTTTGATGTTAGCCCCATCTTCAGATAAGCTCTTTCCACAACATGGCCCCAGGCAGGTATGGGTTGCATAGCCCTCATAGCCACAAGCTCATAAGGAGAATCCTTGCTCTCCAGGATCTTTAACAATTCCTGGAAAATGATTCTGATTGGCTGAGACTGGATTCACGGCCTGAAACCCATGGCCAGGGAGGGAGGTGGGCTTGCCTTAACTTGGGGCACCGCAAGGGAGAGAAGGAACACTATCTGAAAGAAAAGAGGGAAGTAGTCTTTCACCAGAAGAGCTGTGGTACAATGCTCCAAAAAAGCGAAGGGTAGGAGGCAGTTTGAAAGGAAATTAAGAGGACACTTGCCGTCCCCAAGTGACTCAGAGCTCAGGTAGACAATAGGAAGACACCAAAGTACCAAAAGATAGTGCTTGGTAACTGCCTTTTACCAGATGGCAATCCTGGGGATAAAGGATAATGACGTAACAGAATGTTAATGATAACAGGAAGCTACCAGTGTCCTTAAAGCAGCTGGGAGAAGGTTGTGCTACTGGAGCCTAGAAACCACTTAGTTAGACAACTAACTAAGGAAACGAGACTCACAGAAAAAGTAGCCATGTGGCCGGGGCTAGTGTCATGAAGGAGGAGGTGCAGCCACACTGGGATGCCTCCTTTAGTGGAGACAGCAGGAGAGAAGTACAAGGGTCTCTCTTGCTTCCTCCCTCCAGTCTCCCTTCAGTGTATCCTATTGGCTGCATGGAGTCAGAAGTAATCAACAAATGCATAAATTCCTGTCCTCTGGAAAGGAGATGTCAAGATGGATTTAGAAGTTCAATTGATTTGACTGAACACCGATGAAAGATAAAGGGAAGGAACAGTAAAGAAAGCCTGCAGACTCAGAGATAAAATGGGACCTGTGAAAAGAGAGGAGGCAGATCAAAGCACTGGGTACTAAGGGTCTCAGACGGTCAGAGAGTCTTGAGAAAGACTCAACCAGTCTAACAATTTGCTCCATCACATAAATTCTCCACAGGGGAATCTTCTGTCCTGACCATGCTCAGTCACTGACTGCAGGCTGCCTATGGAGCAAGGGGCCTCAGCTCCAGAGCTGAGGCAGATCCTAAAGGCACCACCGCTGGTCACACTCAGCTTCCCAACCTTCCTACAGCATGTTCTCTGGTGAAGGGAGTCAAGGACATATTATCCTCCAAGGGTGCTTCAGTGAGGGAGTTTGGGAAATCTAGATCGCTATGTTCAACCTCTGAAACAGAGCAGAACTGGAGGAGAAAGGGGAACAGATCAAGGGGCAAATGGGCTATCGACTGGCACACGGGCAAAGAAAGTATTTGTTGGAGTAACTATATTCAAGAGTTGTAGTATATAATGTTTTACTGTGTCTAGATTTGGGAGCACTGCTTTTAAGATTAAAATTGCCTAATAACTTCTTAAGAAATCAACTCTTTATCAGATAAAAAAATCAAAAACAGAAAGTTGACTGATGGACAAAGAATGCAGAGCTGGAGCAACCCCACACCCACATTCAGCCTCTTTCTTTTGTAGATGTTAGAACTTCAAAGAGGTTGAGTCAGATGCTTCAATTCAGAAAACTAGTCTGTGACATGGAGAAGGAAATGGCAACCCACTCCAGAGTTCTTGCCTGGAGAATCCAGGGACGGGGGAGCCTGGTGGGCTGCCGTCCATGGGGTCACACAGAGTCGGACACGACTGAAGCGATTTAGTAGCAGCAGCAGCAGTCTGTGACAGAATCAAGACTATAATCTTTTTTTTTTTTTTTTTTACTTTTGCAAGATGCTCACATCAAGGATCTAATAACCTTTAGCTTAATTTAAAACGCTTGATAGTTCTACATGACAGAAGCTAGGCAATTTTGTATTTTAGGTATACTTCCATGTGAGGAGGGCAAAAGAAACAGAACCTGATGGGCAGTTTATTTCTTAAGCTGACTTTATTAAAAGTAAAACTCAAAACACCCAGTCCCCAAAATAAATGAACAGTTCTACTTTACTGCTTTAGCACATTTAGTAAACCCCCAATTTACAAGTTGTTAGGATGAAATGAATCAACCTAGGCCTAATCTATACTAATTGATTTATAAGTTTTTTAACAGTTGTTTATAAATCTATAAATATACTTTGAGTAATTTTCTCACTAAGAACAGTGACATAATTGCATATTAAAAGGTCTCAGGTTGAGAGTAATGTGTATAAATAGTTATAATAAAATTTCAAGTTAATTATCTCTATTGGGATGGTAGTACCATCCAATTATAGCCTCTTGAAGATTTCTAAATATATGTTATGTTACTTATCCTTTGCTGGATAAGCACCGTTGTTTTATTACTGTTTATCTGTTATAAGATGCTGGATTGTAAAATGTCAATAGTGTAATGAATTTGCTCACAAATAGTCACATCCTGGAATTTTGCATTTTAATCACTTAGGCCACTTAGGACAGACTACAGGGCATTATTTAAAGATATCTTAGAGAAACTGCCTCCAGAAGATATTCAAACACACATATGCATTATCTGTGCACGTGTTATGGATATCTGCAAAATAAGACTAGACATTGTAGAAATCCTGGTGCACTAAATTTTGCTACAAAAGGCATACAAGGACATAAAAGTTTAAAGTTAGAGAGCTAAGAGATTGGGTCATGTCTCTGGAGCAGTGTTATTTTAACTTTATTTTTTGAAGGGTAACTTATAGAACGTGCTGAGTGGCATATTTAAACTTTCAGGGAAATTGAAAGGAAATGACAGAAAAATGTAGACATAGTTTCATGTCCTTAAATTAAAGAAGGATTTTGCAATAGTCACTGCATCCTCATATAAAAAAATTTACTGATTATCAATTTTTGAGAGTATTTTTACAGCCTCTACATCTGAGTAAAAGCACACAGACTACAATCACAGTTTCTGTATCTGCAAAGCTGATGAAAAATTAAAAACACTGCACATGTCTTTAAAAACAAGCTCAGACTGAAGTAATATTTAGAACAACAGCCATGGAAATCACACCAGGAAATGTTAAATAAGACTGAAGATTCATTTTATGTGCTCAGTTTTACAGTACCTTTCAAATGTATACTTCCATAACATGTACTTTCAACAAGGAGCTAAAGTATCTGAAAGTTAGAAACAGCTTTGATGTACCAAGATACAAGTATATTGTGATATTTTGCCAAAAACATTCAGGTGATCTTAAATGTATTGTCAGCACACAGCTTGTCAGCATAGAGTTTGTTTCAAAGATGATAGGTAAAATTATGGACATCTTGTAGGTTTTTTCCCTGAATCATATTTAAAGGGGAAAAAAAATCCTTCAGTGATTTCTAAGTCGTGAATAATTTATTTCCAATAGTCTATTAGGGAAAATGTGTAATAGAGTTTTAAATTCCACATTGGGCTCTAGATAGCTCTCCTAAATTTCCTACAAGTCATGATAATAGAGTTTCTGCTGTCCTAATGTTTGAAAATTTGAAATATATTTTCATTTCCCTAAGATTCTGTTCTTAAACTACTCATCATTTCCTTCCAATTTATAATTTGATTTAATCTTTTCTAGATAAGGGCTACAGCTGAGTTGTGATGTGACACTGCTAGCACATTTCCACCCCCTTGATGGTTTGTATTTTGTGTCATTGAATATATATGTTCTCGTTTTTTGATTGAATATAAGCCTTGGGTATGCCGGGGGTGGGGGGTGTTAATTATGTTCTATTCCTTCCCTCCCAGTTTCTTCACATCATCCCTTAGGCAGAAAAGTGTTACTGTGAGAGATCAGGTTTAAGGGCATCTTATTTTTTTGCTGTATCTAAAGAGCTAGGGGTGGGTAGTCAGTCACCATGTCAAGTTCAATGTTAGCAACTGAAACAATGGCATGTAGACATGAAGTCTTCAGATGGTCTCATGAGGTAAATAAAAAGATAACTTTCAATAAGCTGTTTCCCTAGAATTTCCCATATCCTCTCCACTCATGCGCTTCAAGAGTTCTTTGGCAGGATAGTTGTAACCATTAGGATAATTTCATTTACAATGCAATAATTAAAAATTTCCCCAAATATCTGTGGTTTAAACCACAAAGATGTAGTTCTCACTCATGCCCCACCCAGGTTACTGGGGGGAAGAAGAAAATGGCAATAACAGAACCAGTCAGAGTACATAACCATGATGTTTAGCTACTAACTATGCGTGTTGGCATGCAGAATAGCTTATACTTTATTATGACTATTAAGTCTACACTTAAAAGTCTACATGATAGTAGAGATAAAATGGGTAAAAAGTCATGAAGCTGTTAAAGGCAGTGTTTAATAATATCAACCATGAAGTACAAAGATATTTTTGGTGTTCGCCAATAGAAAATCATAAATTTGGTGAAAATCAAACTGGAAGTTAGACTTTTTTACAAAAGAAGTTGAGATATAAGCCAACCACTAGCTCTGGGCCAACAGAAAATAAGGACAGGTGTCAGAGGATACTCAGCAAATTTCATAAAGCAGGAAGGCTCCACATATTCAGATGACAAGATCAATACTGGCTAATGGGTACTTTGACACCAACATGTTTAAGAGCTGGGCATATTAAACAATTTTAATGAGGGTTTGATGGCATTTGGTTATTATTGAATATACGTTTGTTTACTGTCTTTGTCTGAATTTTGCAATAAGGAGTTCATGCTCTGAGCCACAGTCAGCTCCCGGTCTTGTTTTTGCTGACTGTTTAGAGCTTTTCCATCTTTGGCTGCAAAGAAAATAATCAATTTGATTTTGGTATTGACCATCTGGTGATGTCCATATATACAGTCTTCTATTGTGTTGTTGGAAGAGGGTGTTATGACCAGTGCATGCTCTTGAGAAAACTCTGTTAGCTTTTGACCTGCTTCACTTTGTACTCCAAGGCCAAATTTGCCTGTTACTCCAGGTATCTTTTGGAGAAGGTGATGGCACCCCACTCCAGTATTCTTCCATGGGATTCCACGGAAGGAGGAGCCTGGTAGGCTGCATTCCATGGGATCGCCAAGAGTCGGACACGACTGAGCGACTTCACTTTCACTTTTCACTTTCATGCATTGGAGAAGGAAATGGCAACCCACTCCAGTGTTCTTGCCTAGAGAATCCCAGGGACGGGGGAGCCTGGTGGGCTGCCATCTATGGGGTCTCACAGAGTCGGACACGACTGAAGCGAGTTAGCAGCCAGGTGTCTTTTGACTTCCTACTTTTGCATTCCAGCCCTCTATGATGAAAAGGACATCTTTTGCGGATGTTAGTTCTAGAAGGTCTTGTAGGTCTTCATAGAACTGTTCAGCTTCACCTTCTTCAGCATTACTGGTCAGGGCATAGACTTGGATTACTGTGATATTGAATGGTTTGCCTTGGAAATGAACAGAGATCATTCTGTCATTTCTGAGATTTCATTCAAGTACTGCATTTTGGATTCTTGTTTACTATGATGGCTACTCCATTTCTTCTAAGGTATTCTTGCCCACAGTAGTAGATATAATGGTCATCTGAGTTAAATTCACTCATTCCAGTCCATTTTAGTTCACTGATTCCTAAAATGTCGATGTGCACTCTTGCCGGAGAAGGCAATGGCACCCCACTCCAGTACTCTTGCCTGGAAAATCCCATGGATGGAGGAGCCTGGTGGGCTGCAGTCCATGGGGTCGCTAGGAGTCGGACATGGCTGAGCGACTTCACTGTCACTTTTCACTTTCATGCATTGGAGAAGGAAGTGGCAACCCACTCCAGTGTTCTTGCCCGGAGAATCCCAGGGACGGGGGAGCCTGGTGGGCTGCCGTCTATGGGGTCGCACAGAGTCGGACACGACTGAAGCGACTTAGCAGCAGCAGCAGCACTCTTGCCATCTCCTCTTTACCAATTCCATTTGCCTTGATTCATGGACCTGACATTCCAGATTCCTATGCAATATTGCTATTTACAGCATTGGACTTGACTTCCATCACCAGTCACATCCACAACTGTGTGTTGTTTTTGCTTTGGCTCCATCACTTCATTCTTTCTTGAGTTGTTTTCTCCATTGATCTCCCGTAGCATATTGGGCACCTACCGACCTGGGGCGTTCATCTTTCAGTATCCTATCTTTTTGCCTTTTCATGCTGTTCATGGGGTTCTCAAGGCAAGAATACTGAAGTAGTTTGCCATTCCCTTCTCCAATGGATGACGTTTTGACAGAACTCACCACCATAGAAAACCACTAGACCACTCAGGAATGACCTAAACCAAAATCCTTACAATTAAACAATGGAAGTGAGAAATAAATTCAAGGGTTTAGATCTGATAGACAGAGTGCCTGGTGAACTTTGGATGGAGGTTCGTGACACTGTACAGGAGGCAGTGATCAAGGCCATTCTGAAGAAAAAGAAAAGTAAAAAGGCAAAATGGTTGTCTGAGGAGGCCTTACAAATAGCTGAGAAAAGAAGAGAAGCTAAACGCAAAGGACAAAAGGAAAGATATACCCATTTGAATGCAGAGTTCCAAAGAAGAGCAAGGAGAGATAAGAAAGCCTTCCTCAGTGACCAGTGCAAAGAAATAGAGGGAAAAATAGAATAGGAAAGACTAGAGATCTCTTAAAGAAAATTACAGATACCAAGGGAATGTTTCATGCAAAGATGGACACAATAAAGGACAGAAATGGTATGGACCTAATAGAAGCAGAAGATATTAAGAAAAGGTACAAGAATACACAGAACTATACAAAAAAGATCTTCATGACCCAGATAACCATTATGGTGTGATCACTCACCTAGAGCCAGACATCCTGGAATGCGAAGTCAAGTGGGCCTTAGGAAGCATCACTACAAACAAAACCAGTGGAGGTGATAGAATTCCAGTTGAGCTATTTCAAGTCCTAAAAGATGATGCTGTGAAAGTGCTTCACTCAATATGCCAGCAGATTTGGAAAACTCAGCAGTGGCCATAGGACTGGAAAAGGTCAGTTTTCATTCCAATCCCAAAGAATGTTCAAACTACCACACAATTGCACTCATCTCAATGCTGGAAAAGTAAAGCTCAAAATTCTCCAAGCCAGGCTTCAATAGTATGTGAACTATGAACTTCCAGATGTTCAAGTTGGATTTATAAAAGGCAGAGGAACCAGAGATCATATTTCCAACATCTGTTGGATCATCAAAAAAGCAAGAGAGTTCCAGAAAAACATCTGCTTCTGCTTTATTGACTATGCCAAAGCCTTTGTGTGGATCACAACAAACTGTGGGAAATTCTTAAAGAGATGGGAATACCAGACCACCTGACCTGCCTCCTGAGAAATCTGTATGCAGGTCAAGCTGCAACAGTTAGAACTGGACATGGAACAGACTGGTTCCAAATAGGAAAAGGAGTACATCAAGGCTGTATATTGTCACCCTGCGTATTTAACTTCTATGTACAGTGTATCATGCAAAATGCCAGGCTGGATGAAGCATAAGCTGGAATCAAGACTGCCGGGAGAAATATCAATAACCTCAGATATGCAGATGACACCACCCTTATGGCAGAAAGCAAAGAAGAACTAAAGAGCCTCTTGATGAAAGTGAAAGAGGAGAGTGAAAAAGTTGACTTAAAACTCAACATTCAGAAAACAAAGATCATGGCATCCGATCCCATCACTTCACGGCAAACAGATAGGGAAACAATAGAAACAGTGACAGTCTTTATTTTCTTGGGCTCCCAAATCACTACAGATGGTGACTGCAGCCATGAAATTAAAAGACCCTTGCTCCTTGGAAGAAAAGCTATGACCAAGCTAGACACTATATTAAAAAGCAGAGACACTACTTTGCCAAAAAGATCCATTTAGTCAAGGCTATGTTTTTTCTGATAGTCATGTATGGATGTGAGAGTTGGACTATAAAGAAAGCTGAGTACCAAAGAATTGATGCTTTTGAACTGTAGTGTTGGAGAAGACTCTTGAGAGTCCCTTGGACTGCAAGGAAACCCAACCAGTCAATCCTAAAGGAAATCAGTCCTGAATATTTACTGGAAGGACTAATGCTGAAGCTGAAACTCCAATACTTTGGCCACCTGATGTGAAGAACTGACTCATTGGAAAAGACCCTGATGCTGGGAGAGATTGAAGGCAGGAGGAGAAGGGGATGACAGACAATGAGATAGTTGGATGGCATCACCGACTGGATGGAGTTGGTGATGGAAAGGGAAGCCTGGTGTGCTGCAGTCCATGGCGCCACAAAGAGTTGGACACGACTGAATGACTGAACTGAACTACCTTTGTATCTTCTAGTATTTTTTCAAGTATTCTGAAACAGAAATGTATTTTATAGATAAAAATGAAACTATCAATTGTTCTCTTGCTTAAAAAAGTTAATTCTCCCGGGTTAATTCTCTTGTTTAACCCTGGAGAAGGAAATGGCAACCCACACCAGTATTCTTTCTGGAGAATTCCATGGACAGAGGAGCCTGGCTGGCTACAGTCCATGTGATTGCAGAGTTGGACATGACTGAGTAACAAAAACTTTCTTGTTTATAATATAATAATAATATTAATCAATTGGTGTCTTGTTTAAAAAATTAATGCATTTAATTTAAAAGGATTTTGATATAAGGAAATAATTTAAATACAGAATGCTTAGTGCACGAAGAAGAGGGTTGGTAGAACTGGGAGAGAGAGAAGGTGGGAAGAAGGGAGGAGGATGGAGACAGGGAAGAAGAGAGGGAAAAGGAACTCCTTTAAGCAAACAAGAGTTTCAAAAAGTCCCTTAGTAGACTAGGATTAGAAGTTTATATGCGATTTCCACCATATATTATTTGTGGTAGGCTATAATGTTCCTATTAACAGTGTGGTGGGGGTTTAGTTGCTAAGTCGTGTCCGACTCTTGCGACCCCCATGGACAGTAGCCTGCCAGGCTCCTCTGTCCATGGGATTCTCCAGGCAAGAATACTGGAGTGGGTTGCCATATCCTTGTAGCAAAATGTCAATAAGGGCTTCCCAGGAGGTGCAATGGTAGAGAATCTGCCTGCTAACACAGGAGAATCAAGAGATGTGTATTCAACTCCTGGGTCAGAAGATCCCCTGGAGTAGGAAATGGCAACCCACTACCAAAGGTCTTGCCTGGAAAATCCCATGGACAGAGGAACCTTGGTGGGCTATAGACCACGGGGTCGCAAAGGGGTTGCAAAGAGTTGGATACAACTAAGCAACTGGACATACACATACACACAAAATGTCAATAATTCCAATTCCATATTGTTTATTCAATCACTTACAGTAATTTGTTGTCTTTGTAAAATCAAAATTTAACAAGTCCCATCCATGTATTCTTACACATTATGTCTTGGATCAGTTGGACCCAAATTTAAAATGAGTCAAAGTCTGAAGCTCAGAAGATGATGACAAAAATAAAGAGGGAGACCCAGGTCCTGCCCCTAAGAAATGACGAATTCTCAACAGGAAATTACTGTGAATCCATGACAAAGATGAACCCTAGACATCAGGCTCACAGGATTAGTAAAGATTGCTTGCTCAAGCTTGGCTTGAGAGCAGTTTCCCTTTAAGAAGCAGTGCAGGCATGACAATAAAGATCTGTAATTAAGTTAAGAGCCACAGATAAGGGTCCTTCTCTTATTTTTATGGGCACAACATAAGCCTCAAGGATCCTCATGTGTCTTTAGAGAGAGGAGATTCCTCTTTTCAATAATATATGAGTTTGAACTTCCTAACTTCCCAGCAAGAGTTGACATCCCAGTGTCAAATTTCACTTAATAAAAGGAAATGCAATTTCTTTGCCTGAAAAGGAGTCATTTGTTTTTGTTTTATTTCAAATATATCTGACATATAACATTGTATAAATTTAAGATGTAGAATATAATTTGTTCTATATTGCAATATGATTGTCATTGTAGCAAAATTAGTACCTCTGCTACATAATTATTCTAAAAAAAATAAAACAAGGAAGGTGAGGTCTCTGTCCGCCATCTAGTTTTGTCATCCTACCTGCAAAGCTGCTCTTCCCTGATTTGGAA
Organism: Bos indicus x Bos taurus; assembly: GCF_003369695.1. Classification (NCBI taxonomy): domain Eukaryota; kingdom Metazoa; phylum Chordata; class Mammalia; order Artiodactyla; family Bovidae; genus Bos; species Bos indicus x Bos taurus. Next base: position 102,113,975 of record NC_040080.1, read on the forward strand.
TACTAAGGTGAACTGTTAGAGCCTTATGTCTTTAAATACTTTCCCGAATAATTTTCATTTCTCATGAAGACTTTCTATTTATTAATTTGTCTTACATGTTATTACTTCCTCCAGACTAATAAGAACATAAGCAAAGCTAGACATTTCAACATACAAATTAAAAAAATAAAAAAGGAAATGTGACATTCCTTATACACTTCATGGAGAAAGTTTTAGCTGATTTTTTATCTAGATATTCATTCATTCAAAAGCATCCATACTTACTACATATTAGGCATACTATTTGGTGCTAGATACACTGGGGAAATGATGATTGGGTCTAGGACATGTTGTTAAGTATGAAATCCTTATAAGAAAATGTTCAACTATAAGGGTGATATTGTGACACACTAGCTGAGAGCTTAAAACAAGTTTTCTTCCTGGAGACCTAAATCTGAGAGCCTTGACATAAATGTGATATTTACAGCAAAGAGTCTTGATAAGATCACTAAGAAAGAGGGTATAGAGGAGGAGAAAAGGAGAATATTTGGAATGTCAACAAATCACATGCAAACCTATTTTAATCTGAATTCCCAGGGAAAGAGAATACAATTCGGGGGTCTGTTATAATTCATTTTTATATAATTCTGATAAACCAAAAAATTTAGAATAAAATAGAAGAGATCATCTACTATTAAGCTTGGCCGAAAGGTTTATTTAAATGATAGTTATTTTTCCATGGATGTCAATATCATTAGCAAAATTCCAAAAGATTTTCTAGGAGTCAGTGCATTTAAGAAGTAACCTGATTAGCTTTCCCACTGGGGAGTAAATGAAACCTTACCATGACAATTGATTCAAATCGATTATGACTTTCTTATGAGTTATTAAATAAGGGGCTAAATTAAATTTTCCTTCCCATATTAAGAGTAGAAGCTATGTTTTCTCTGGAAGGTTATTAAGCTACAGGGAAGATTTTCTTTTCAGAATAGAAGCAAATCAGATTATTATAAGAGACTTCCTAAGGCCAAAAGAGTTTATTTAGGAAGTTAAAGTATCTTTGCTGGGTATAAATATTATTATGGTAATTACTATCTTCAAGTATTTATTGTTAATGAAAACTTTTCCAAGTTTCTCAAGGGTCCTTCCAAACAGAGCTATACATCTATTTTCAAGGAAGTATCAGGCAGATAATTTCAGATACTCTCAAACACTGGAGCCAGGAAATGTCTCAGGGTAGAAAGCCTCCCACTACATGTGTCCTGTTAAAATCCAATTATGCACAGAGAAAGGACTAAGAAACACAATACACTGGGGAACATATGTTTAGCATAACACGTACATTACAAATAGGCCTACATATCACATACTACTTACAGCTTCCAAGTGTTTTTCTCAGAAATTTGAAGAAAAGTATTCAATGAAAGTTAAAACAATAAAAGAAAAAAAAAAAAAGCAGTGGAGTATTAGAAAGTGGATTCTAATTCATGAAAATATAAGATCAGCAACATTTTAACTGATAACATGACGTTATCTTATATAATCATATAATATATATTCTACCTAAACTACCGTACAGATATGATAAGCATTTAGTCTTAGCATTTAGATTAGCATAACAGTCTTAAGTTATATCTTTGCAAAAGTCCAACACTCCAGAAAACAATATATCAGAATATATGAGTGTTAACAAAGAGCCATTTTTTAAAGGACTATTTGTAGGTGGATCATTTCAGTGGAATTTATTTCTTCAATTGACTTTTTTTTTTTTTCTTTTAAGACAATGAAAGCTTTAACCTACAGACAAAATTAAGATAATTCAGCACATAGACCATTAGGCTCTGTATATAAAGTAACACTGTGATGAGACAAAGAAACAGACTTACAGGTGACAAATGCCACTTTGATTTTAAAAACACGATTAAATGCCAAAGACAGACTGTTGAATGTTCTAGAAAACCACCACCTCAGACTTTATACCAAGATGCCAACAAAACGCTAATCAGAAGTCTAAGCATAATATATGCCTGTTCCGAGTCCATGGTCAGGTCCTCCTTGGTGTTCCCTCAGCCTGTTGCACCAGCTTCTTAAGGGAGTGTTTCATTTTCTCATGAGAATCTGTTCATGGTCCAAAGTCTTGAACCCTTTGATTGTTCTATTTGTTTAATCAGGTGGTCCCACCAAGAAAGATGATGTCCCACACCTTTCCTTGATAATTTACCAGCCTTCTGCACAAAGAATGGGCTTCCCTGGTGGCTCAGAGGTTAAAGCATCTGCCTGGAATGCGGGAGACCCGGGTTCGATCCCTGGGTCGGGAAGATTTCCCTGGAGAAGGAAATGGCAACCCACTCCAGTACTCTTGCCTGGAGAATCCCATGGAGGGAGGAGACTGGTAGGCTACAGTCTCAAAGAGTAGCCTTTGTGACTCATGGAGTCACAAAGAGTTGGACACAACTGAGCAACTTCACTCACTTCACTTCACTGCACAAAGAATAAATGCCCCACGTCCCTCACTGGTAGCAATCCCTTTCTCGGTGCTTTCAGGAATGACATCATAGCACTTGTTGAAAGCCTCCTGTGTGCCAGGCACTCTGCTAGCTATGAGTGTTAAATACTGTTTCTAATTGACAAATGTCTTTGTAGGAAAATTACTACAATCCTTATTTCACAGGAAAAGAAAGCTAAGTCACAAGGTTATGAGTCACGATTATTAAGCACTAACTTTCTGCCCAAAGTTACTTGGTTAGTTAAGAGTGGAGAAATATTCAGTACAGAAGCCTGCCTACAAATCCCAGGTATTTCCCTCTACAGTTAGCCTAGATGGTCATTGTAAGAGCTCTCTAGGCAGAAACTAAACTTGATCATTTTGTTCTCTAGCATTTAGCATAGCTTCTAGCCTTGAACAGAGCAGCATGTTGGTAGGTGGTTCAATATCTGGGACTCCCTTTTCATCCTCTTTCTACTAATTAACATGGTAAACAACCAAATACCAATCCAGAATGGACAATATAGTGAGAGATAAAAAGCATTTTGATAAGCAGTTCATTTCTCCATGGCTGGATATTTGAAATCTTTGAAGGTCTAAGTTTTGGAGATAATTATCAAGAATTACAAGTGGCTCTGTTCATTAGTTTGTAGCTGAAGAAGTCTCTTTTATCTGATAGGGAGAATGGTATAGCCGATGACTTGGGTTTGGATTTTGGTCTTACTGGAGTTGAGACTGTGACAACCAGCAGAATTCATCCACTGGAATGGGTATAGGAGGTTTCATTGTCTTCTCAGATGGTAGAAGTCATAGGGCAAAAAATGTTTCAATGAACCTTCAGTTCAGTTCAGTCACTGGGTCGTGTCCAACTCTTTGCGACCCCATGAATCACAGCACGCCAGGCCTCCCTGTCCATCACTAACTCCCAGAGTTTACCCAAACCCATGTCCATCGAGTCGGTGATGCCATCCAGCCATTTCATCCTCTGTTGTCCCCTTCTCCTCCTGCCCCCAATCCCTCCTAGCATCAGGGTCTTTTCCAATGAGTCAACTCGTCACATGAGATGGCCAAAGTATTGGAATTTCAGCTTCAACATCAGTCCTTCCAATGAACACCCAGAACTGATCTCCTTTAGGATAGACTGGTTGGACCTCCTTGCAGCCCAAGGGACTCTCAAGAGTCTTCTCCAACACCACAGTTCAAAGCATCAATTCTTCGGCACTCAGCTTTCTTCACAGTCCAACTCTCACATCCGTACATGACCACTGGAAAAACCATAGCCTTGACTAGACAGACCTTTGTTGGCAAAGTAATTTCTCTGCTTTTGAATATGCAGTCTAGCTTGGTCATAACTTTCCTTCCAAGGAGTAAGTGTCTTTTAATTTCATGGCTGCAGTCACCATCTGCAGTGATTTTGGAGCCCCCCAAAATAAAGTCTGACACTGTTTCCACTGTTTCCCCATCCATTTCCCATGAAGTGATGGGACCAGATGCCACGATCTTCGTTTTTTGAATGTTGAGCTTTAAGCCAACTTTTTCATTCTCCTCTTTCACTTTCATCAAGAGGTTTTTTAGTTCCTCTTCACTTTCTGCCCTAAGAGTGGTGTCATCTGCATATCTGAGGTTACTGATATTTCTCCCAGCAATCTTGATTCCAGCTTGTGCTTCTTCCAGCCCAGCGTTTCTCATGATGTACTCTGCATATAAGTTAAATAAGCAGGGTGACAATATACAGCCTTGATGTACTCCTTTTCCTATTTGGAACCAGTCTGTTGTTCCATGTCCAGTTCTAACTGTTGGTTCCTGACCTGCATATAGGTTTCTCAAGAGGCAGGTCAGGTGATCTGGTATTCCCATCTCTTTCAACCTTATCAGGCAACAAATAATAACCTAAAAGTTCCTTAATTTGGCATTCAGGACCTTTAATGATTGGACCTGTTCATTTCTCTAGCTACTGTGCCCATTCCTTACACTCTAAGCTCTAACCATCATGAACAACTGCATTTACATTCCTCTGAATAAGCCAAGCTCTCTCTCAGTTCAGGGGTTTGTACATGCAATTGGAAAAGACCCTGATGCTGTGAAAGACTGAAGACAAAAGGGAAAGGGGGTGGCAGAGAATGAGATGGATAGATAATATCATTGAATCAATGGACATGAGTTTGAGCAAACTCTGGGAGATAGTGGAGGACAGGGGAGCCTTGTGTGCTCTAGTCCATGGGGTTGCAAAGAGTTGAACAAGACGGCAACTCAACATTTCTCTGCCAATCAAGCAACCTTCCCAGCTCTCATTTCTCCATACTGTCTCCCATCTCAGGAATGTTTATATGTAAGCAAGTTCAGATCAGTCCAAATGTCATCTCCTTCAGGAAGTATTTCTGCCCCTTGAAAATCCCCTAGCACTTTGTGCTTCTCCTTGTCATGACACTTATTAACTATATTGTTCTTTCATTGAACTTCTCCCTTACCCACGAGACAGTCAATACATTGACTAACTTCTACATTATTGGTTACTGTGGTTGTCAATTTATGTGCTAGTTTAGCTAGGTCACAGTGCCTGGATATTTGGTTAAATGCTATTCTAAATGTTTCTGTCAAGATATATTTTAGATGAGATTAACATTTGATTTTGTGAGAGTTGGACCATCAAGAAAGCTGAGCACTGAAGAACTGATGCTTTTGAACTGTGGTTTTGGATAAGACTCTTGAGAGTCCCTTGGACTGCAAGGAGATCAAACCAGTCAATCTTAAAGGAAATCAGTCCTGAATATTTACTGGAAGGACTAATGCTGAAGCTGAAAGTCCAATATTTTGGCCACCTGATGCAAAGAATTGACTCATTGGAAAAGACCCTGATGGTGGTAAAGACTGAAGGCAGGAGCAGGGGACGACAGAGGATGAGATGGTTGAAACATGATGTACTCGATGGACGTGAGTTTAAGCAAGCTCTGGGAGTTGGTGATGGACTGGAAAGCCTTGGCATGCTGCAGTCCATGGGGTCTCAAAGAGTCAGACATGACTGAGTAACTGCACTGAAAATAGATTACCCTCCGTAATGTGAATGGGCCTCATCTAATCACTTGAAAGCCTTAATAGAAAAACACTGACCTTCTGGAGGAAGAGGGAATTTGGCCAGTAGACAGCCTTTGTACTGGAACTGTGTCTCTTCCATGGGTCTCCAGCCTGCAGGCCTATCCTGCTGATTTTGGACTTGGCAGCCACCATCATTACATAAGCCATTTCCTAAAATTCTCCCTCTCGCCCTCTCTAGAGAACCCTGCCTAATATAATCATCATCACTGAGCATAGTTCTTGGAATATAGACCAGATCAAATAAAATTGGATTAGGTTGAATTGATCTGATTTGCAGGGGGGAAAAAAAAAAAAAAACTACTGTGGAGTTAATGTCCAAACTTCTCTCTTAAGAGTCACAGACCTGCAGAGGTCAAACTCCTATACACAACAATTGGTTTTGCTAACCTGAGAGTTCCTTTTTCCTGATCCAGTGCAAAGAGCAGAGGAAATGGAGGATAACACAATCCCTCATCCATTAATATTTTAGATCCTGAACTACGTATAATCGGCACTCTGACTCACCCTACTTTTAGCATTCATGTTAGTGCTTATCTAACAGTCTTAAAGGCAAAATTCATACTGTCTGGCAGAGAAAGACAGGTGTCTCATCTCAGTGGGATTATCTCAGGTTTCTCAAGTCACTAGGGAGGAGACTTTATTTTTTTAGGCTCCAAAATCACTGCAGATGGTGACTGCAACCATGAAATTAAAAAATGCTTGCTCCTTGGAAGAAAATATATGACCAACCTAGACAGCGCATTAAAAAGCAGAGACATTACTTTGCCAACAAAGGTCTGTCTAGTCAAAGCTACAGTTTTTCCAGTAGTCATGTATCAATGTGAGAGTTGGACTAAAGAAAGCTGAGCACCAAAGAATTGATGCTTTGAACTGTGGTGTTGGAGAAGACTCTTGAGAGTCCCTTGGGCTGCAATGAGATCAAACCAGTCAATCCTAAAGGAAATCAGTCCTGAATATTCATTGGAAAGACTGATGTTGAAGCTGAATCTCCAATAGTTTGGACAGCTGCTGCTAAGAACTGATTCTTGGAAAAGACCCTGATGCTGGAAAAGATACAAGGTAGGAGAAGGGGATGACAAAGTATGAGATGGTTGGATGGCATCACCAACTCAATAGACATGTGTTTGAACAAGCTCTGGGAGTTGGTGATAGGGAGGGAAGCCTGGGGTGCTGCAGTCCATGGGGTCTCAAAGAGTCGGACACAGATGAGTGACTGAACTGACTGAGAAAGGAGACACTCTCAGAAAGAAAAGTCAACCTTTCTCTCTCCTAATATTCTCAATATGGTGATTTAAAATCTACCACTCAGCCTGGAATTACAAAGACTTCAGACTTAGAATTCTTGGATTATTTGACAACTTGGGTTCTTAAATGTTCAATGTGAATGAGGAGATGATTATAGAAAATGACCTAGTAGAAGACTGTCTTGTTAGTCAAGTTAACCTTCTCACTTAGAACAGCCTGGGGATTTATTAAACCATGGAAATGCTTGGATGGGTATGAATAAAGGATTCTGACTAGGGTTTAGGATTTATGATAGTCAGTTTGTGACTCCTAGAGACAGTAACTTGTATTTTGTGTACAGAGAAAAGAATGGTGAGGTCATAGGGCCAAGGTTTTAACTTGTTTCTTTAAATGAGACTGAATTGTCCAGATTTTCACTGTTTTTTATAATTCCTCTGCTTTTCTTCCTGGAAAAAAAGTTAAATAATGCAAGCAAAAATTTACTAAGCTATCAACAAATAACAACACTGACAGCATCAGAGAATAAGAGATGAAAGGTGAAGTGAAATGAAAATTTGCAAGTCTGTAAACTGGATAATTCATTCTAAATCCAAAGTCAACATCATTTTTTCTAATAAGCAGTTTCTTGGTTATATAGTTTTATTTCTACTCTAGCCTTTAAAAAGTTTTATTCTGTTATACTTGTAAAATCTTACTTTGTCTCCAAGTTTCCTTTTAATGTTACTTTGAAAGGTTTTTCTAAAAGGTCTTATAAATAAGTGAATATATGTTTGGGAAAACATATATTTCTCGAACATATAACAGACACAGTGACATCTTTCCTGTGTGTACTTAGTTCTGCTGCAGGTATGTTCTTTTGGGTTCCCAGACCCAATTCCAATGTGTGTGGGGAATAGTGCTGGGTAGGGATTCCTATACCAACAACGTGCTTGAGCATTCAACTCAGTTCTGACATTATCTAGACTTCCCTGTAGCTCAAACAGTGAAGAATCTGCCTGCGAGGCAGGAGACCAGGGTTCAATCCCTGGGTTGAGAAGTTCCTCTGGAGAAGGGAATGGCAATCCACTCCAGTATTCTTGCCTGGAGAATTCCATGAACAGAGAAGCCTGACGGGCTACAGTCCATGAGGTTGCAAAGAATCAGACACGACTGAGTGACTAACACATTCCACACAGTCTGACACTATCTACCCAGAGACAGCATCAGATTCCATAGATTGAGGGCTCAGTCTCACAATACTGCACCCACTTCCCCACTCCCAACACACACACACACACACACACACACACACACAAGACACAAATTGTGTCTTCAGCCACTCTGACCAACTGGTTACATACACAGACTAATATATATAAAATAGATAATAAAAACCTACTGTATATCACAGGGAACTCTAGCCAATACTCTGTAATAGCCTATATGGAAAAGAACCTAAAAAAGAGTGGATATATATATAACTGATCCACTTTGCTGTACACTTGAAACTAACACAACGCTAACTCAGCTATACTCCAATAAATTTTCTTAAAAGAATGTAAGCAAATAAGTCCTATCAATAAATTTTATAGTAATAACACAATCCTTGTACAATTTGCTACATAAGATTTTGTTATGAGCCATAAGTAACTGGAATTTTAAGAATGCTCCTATAATTTCTTTTCTTTTCTAACTGAAATATTTTCCCTAATTGCTGTCCACCAACCCACTCTATCAAATTTTAAAATGTATAGAGTGGGTTGGTGGAAAGTAAATGAAAATTTAATAGAGTGGGTTGACTGGAAGGCCTGGCCTAGTGTGTTGCAATCTGTGGGGTCACGAAGAGTCAGACGTGACTGGGCGACTGAAGAACAACCAAGGTAAAAGTATCTTCCAAATGTTTAGTTCTGCCCTCGTGTATCCAGTTGTCTACTTGATATCTCCACTGGGATAGGCAACTCCGTCTTTCTAAATCTAAGCTCCTGACTCTTCTTACCTCCCAACCCACTCCTCCCCAACCTGCTCCACTTCTGAAAATGGCACTGCAATCCTATCTCGCCAAGTTAGAGATTTCTATGATGCTTTCCTTGGACTTGAGGTGTTTGTGTTTTAAGTCCAGGTTGTGATCAACTGCTATAAATAAGGGGTTGCCATGATCTCCTTATTGCATTCAATTAATTTGCTACAGTGGCTTACAGAACCCAGAGAAACATTTTACTTAGTAGATTACTGGTTCACAATTGATTAAATCATTGGCTCCTGGCAACTGATTCAACCTCCAGCCCCTCCACTCTCCTCAGGATCTGGGAGTGGGTCTAAAAGTTCCAACCCTCTAATTACAGGGTTAGTTCTCCTGGCAACCAGCCCTCATCTTTAGGTGCAGTCCCAAAGTCAATCATTAACCCAGAACACCTTTATCTCTTATCACTTTAGAAATTCCAAGGTTTTAGGAGCTCTGTGCCAAAGCGAGGAAGACAAAATACACATTGCTTATTATAAATTCACAAGATTACAAATGATAAAGCATATTTTAAACATGATTTAAGTTGTGTGTCCAAAAAATGGGTCAGTCTTCCCAACATTATATAATGTCCCAAGCCAGTTAACCATGTGTTACCCAACAAACAAAACAGGAAGCAGTTTACTTAAAACCCCCAAGAAAACCCAATGCATTCTGTATTAACTTTAATTTCCCATGCATTCCTCAGCTTCACAGTTATTTATAGATCTTTTCCCAGAAAAACTTGTAGTTTAAGTGGATAAACTTTAAAACTACAGGAAGTGGCTTCACGGTGAATTCCTTTTCTTACTCATTTGAATAAAAAGGGGTTATGAAAAAAATAATCCAGATAACCTTTGAGCAGGAGGCTGTGATCCTCAATGATTAAGGGCGATAGAAATAAATTTTATATAGCACTTTACAACCTAAATTATACTTTTGCATATATTACCACAATCATGCTCAGAATCAATGCCAGGATTTAGTGATGATCAAGAAGAGAATCTGTCTTATTAAAACAAATGCCTATCCACCAAGAGTTCAGCAGAGAAGAATTCAGAGAAATCTTTTGATTGGAAGAAATAATCAAAAAAGTGTCCCTTCTTTCCCCTGAACTTTTTTTTTTCAATTGGATTTCCATTTGGCTCCTAGGCAGAAGGTGGAGAGATTACATAAATTCCTGAGAACATCTTCCCTCTGCATCCCTACAGCCTTGCTCATTTTGGCATGGCTAAGCTGGAATAATCCTGTCTAAAAGAGCTCTGCAATTAAATTTTAAAGAAAAAAACCAGATCTGACGTAAAAGCCACCACACTCCACAGCTCATTTTCAAATCTATATCTGATGCTAAAAGTTCTAAAGTAAACAATGTAACAACCCAAAATTACCTTTACAGAGCTTTTTTAAAATTTATTTATTTTAATTGGAGGCTAATTACTTTACAACTTTGTAGTGGTTTTTGCCATACATTGACATGAATAGGCCATGGGTTTACATGTGTTCCCTATCCTGAATCCCCTCCCACCTCCCTCCCCAGCTCATCCCTCTGAGTCATCCCAGTGCACCAGCCCTGAGCACCCTGTCTCATGCATCGAACCTGGACTGGCGATCTGTTTCACATACGGTAATGTAAATGTTTCAGTGCTATTCTCTCAAATCATCCCACCCTTGCCTTCTCCCACAGAGTCCAAAAGACGTTCTATACATCTGTGTTTCTTTTGCTGTCTCACATATAGAGTTATCATTACCATCTTTCTACATTCCATATATATGCGTTAGTATACTGTATTGGTGTTTTTCTTTCTGGCTTACTTCACTCTGTATAATAGGCTCCAGTTTCATCCACCTCATTAGAACTGATTCAAATGTATTCTTTTTAATGGCTGAGTAATATTCCATTGTGTATATGTACCACAGCTTTCTTATCCATTTGTCTGCTGATGGACATCTAGGTTGAGCTTTTGACCTGAAAAAAATTGCCCACTAGCTTATCCTGTGCCAGTACAAGTTTGTAATAGCCACTGCTGATGTTCTCTGCTTCTCGGCCACTTGCCCCTCAAGATTTGTTGATTTGGCCTATACTTCTCTCTCCAGTCTCATCCTAAGGAATGCTTCTTGTTCTCTTTTGGTGCCATGGGTCATCTTGTTCCAAGATTTGAGGAAGAATCATTTGGGATGGTCTTCTCTCTCTTCCTACCACACTCTGGCCTACTGCACTCCAACTCATCCTTTAGCTATGAGGCCAAATGCTCAATCCCTTGAAAGTACAGACTGTTTTAGATGCCCTACTCCCCTTCTAAGCCTAATTCTTTTCTGTATGGCTTTCATGGCCCACACAACTTTCCAACCTAACACAGGTTCTAATTATGTGTTTACTGGTGAAATATTTAACTAATTAATTTTTCCTTCACTAAACCATATGATTCATGAAGAGAATGACCAAGTCTATTTCCCCACAGTTACATCTACAAAACCCAGCTGTTAAATGAATGAATATATGGATGGTTGAGAGGATAGAGGAGTGAATGGACAAAGAAAACAGAAATGAATGCACTTTCTCCTGATAAACATATTCTTTAATCCCAGCTATGTGAGGCCATCATGATACTGTAGAGTTAATTATCCAACAGAAATGTGAGCATTTCATTTTACACATCTTGTAGCCACATTAAAAAAAAATAAAAACAAATGAAAACTTGATATATTTTAATTTAATCTAAAGTATACAAAAGATTATAATTTCATCACATAATCAATATGAAATATTTTAGTTTACTTTTTTCACACTAAATCTTAAAAATCCTATGTGTATTTTACATTTCCAGTACATCTCAATTTGGACCAGCAGCATTTCAAGTTATCTAAAGCACATTATCTGGCAAAATCTGGAAAGCCAGTGAAACAGATCTGCCATATGTCTGTGCATATGAAAAAAGATCTTGGAAGGAAAGGCAGACTTCATTTTAGGCAAGAAAGTTGAAAGGATACTCGTTCAAGAAAAATGAGAAGAGGAAGAAATATTCTGAAAATATTTAAGTTGTCTTGGTTTGTTTGGGCTGCTGTAACAAATACCATAGACTAGGTGGCTTATTAACAACAGAAATTTACATCTCCCAGTTCTAGAAGTTGGGAAGCTCAAGATCAAGTCTCAAGCAGATTCACTGTCTGGTGAGAGCCCACTTACTGGTTTATAGATGGTGCCTTCTCACTATAACCTCACATGGCATAAGGGGCAAGGCTTTCTCTGAGGGTCTCTTTCATAAAGGCATTCATCTCTTTTATGAAGGCTCCACCCTCATGACCTAAAGTGCCTCCCAAAGGCCCCATCTCCTAAAAGCAATACATTGGGTTTTATGTTTCAACACTTGAATTTGGGGAAACACAAATATTTAGTCCATAGCAAGATGAATATTTCTGTTTATTTTACCATCTAGCTCTGATCTTCCCAAATTTTCCTACAAAGAACCCAGCTAGGGAAGGTTTTACAATAAAATCATATCTTACTAAAATATCTGCAAGATGAAAACACTCAGCAGTTGAGAGAGGGCCACTTGAATAGGGCTAGAGTAGAAGGGGGCCGAAGTGAGGTGGCCGACAGTGACAACACGGACAAGGAACACAGGGCAAGGGGGAAGACAGGGTGGCATCCTTATGGTGGGCCAGAAGACTATGTCCCTGAACTCACGCAAGGCTCTCTGTGGTGTTCTAAACCCTTTAAGAGGAATCTAAGGTGGGACTGGACAGCCCCACAGTTTCTTGCTAGAGTTTGAGTAACACACATTGTCAAAATTGATTTTCCTGTAAGATATTAAGTGAGAATTGGTTTATTCTCAGCTATTTTAAAGCCAGCCAGACCTAGATATCAGTATTTAATAGTGGCCATATTACCACATACACATTGTACCTGGATTCTCATCTTTAGAAGAGGGATAATTATATCTAACTAGGTAGCTGATAGAATATTATATGAGATAATGCCATGTTTCCCTAAATATATTATAGACTTGTAGTGTGACCAACAATCCTGGTTTGTCTGAAACTATTCCAATTTTAGCATCAAAAGTTCTATGTCCTAGAAATCCCCCAGACCTAGGTAGATTGAAATTTTTAGTTACCTTATGTACACTTGAGATAACTTTGTGAGAATATTTTCAACTGTTTTATTCATAGTGTGTATATATATATATATGTATGTATATATATATATAGTGCCAGTTTTACATGTAAAACATGCTAGTTATTATTATGTTAGTTGGAGCTAAAGTGGGTGGACCTATGGGAATCTAGTTTAGATAGCACAAATTGCAGGCATAGAATTTGGATATGCCTATGAATAACTCAAACCTTAAAAAATGAAACATTTAGAATAACTTCAGATGTGAAGAATAAACATGATGTGTGCCATTAGTGAAGATTTTCATATACCCAGTTTCCATACACATTGTTGAATTTTGTTTTGCTCTATTTGTTTTTTTAAAATAGAAAAATAGCACCATGATAGTTCTGGTGCAAAAATTTTGCTAGTAGGCAATGAATGAAGTTTAGGAAGTACTGAGAGAATGTATATTTAAGCATCTTTCATAATATCTTCTTTTTGCTCTATCAATATGGCTTGCATCTTAAAACTTAATTCATAATCCCAGAGAGATGTCAAAACTCCAGTATCCATTATACTTGCATTTCAAGAAGTTACAGTAATAAAAAAAAAAGTGTGGTATTGGCAAAAAAAAATAGGCCAAGGGAATAGAAAAATCAGAAACACACCCATGTAAGTACAGTCAACTGGTCCTTGACAAAGGAGCAAAGGCAATATAATAGATTTATAATATTATAGTAGTCTCTTTCACTCCAGTACTCTTGCCTGGAAAATCCCATGGACGGAGGAGCCTGGAAAGCTGCAGTCCATGGTGTCGCTGAGGGTCGGACACGACTGAGCAACTTCACTTTCACTTTTCACTTTCATGCATTGGAGAAGGAAATGGCAACCCACTCCAGTGTTCTTGCCTGGAGAATCCCAGGGACGGGGGATCCTGGTGGGCTGCCGTCTATGGGGTCGCACAGAGTCGGACACGACTGAAGTGACTTAGCAGCAGCAGTCTCTTTCAGAAATGGTGCTGGGAAAACTGGACATCCACAAACAAAAAATAATTAAATCTAGACACAGACCTATACGCTTCAGAAAAAGTAACTCAAAATGCATCATAGACCAAAATGCAAAATTGTCAAGTTCACGGACAGTAACAGAAGACTATGTGATGACATTCTAGAAAAACCACCAAAGGCACAGTCCATAAAAGGAATAATTGATAAGTTGGATTTCCTTAAAATTAAAAACTACTGCTCTGAGAAAGACACTATTCAGATCATGAAAAGGTATAATCACAGACTGGGAGAAAATATTTCCAGAAGACACATCTGATAAAGGACTATTACCCAAATATACAAAGGACTTTTGATGTTCAACAATAAGAAAACAATTCAATGAAAAAATGAATTAAATACCTTAACAGAACTAACACCCAAAAAAGATGTCCTTGTCATTATAGGAGACTGGAATGCAAAAGTAGGAAGTCAAGAAACACCTGGAGTAACAGGCAAATTGGGCCTTGGAGTACAGAATGAAGCACAACACAGCCTAAGAGGGTTTTGCCAAGAGAACACACTAGTCATGGCAAACACCCTCTTCCAACAACACAAGAGAAGACTCTACACATGGACATCACCAGATGGTCAACATTGAAATCAGACTGATTATATTCTTTGCAGCCAAAGATGGAGATACTCTATACAGTCAGGAAAAACAAGACTGTGAGCTGACTGTGGCTCCGATCATGAACTCCTCATTGCCAAATTCAGACTTAAATTGAAGAAAGTAGGGAAAACCACTAGACTATTCAGGTATGACCTAAATCAAATCTCTTATGACTACACAGTGTAAGTGAGAAATAGATTTAAGGGACTAGATCTGATAGACAGAGTGCCTGATGAACTAGGGATGGAGATTAGTGACACTGCACAGGAGACAGGGAGTAAGACCATTCCCAAGAAAAAGAAATGCAAAAAAGCAAAATGGCTGCCTGAGGAGGCCTTACAATGAGCTGTGAAAAAAAAGAGAAGTGAAAAGCAAAGGAGAAAAGGAGAGATATACCCATTTGAATGTAGAGTTCCAAAGAATAGCTAGGAGAGATAAAGTCTTCCTAAGTGATCAGTGCAAAGAAATAGAGAAAAATAATAGAATGGGAAAGACTAGAGATCCCTTCAAGAAAATGAGAGATAACAAGGGAACATTTTATGCAAAGATGGGCTCAATAAAGGACAGAAATGGTAGGGACCTAACAGAAGCAGAAGATATTAAGAAGAGGTGGCAAGAATACACAGAAGATCAGTACAAAAAAGATCTTCATGAGCCAGATAATCATGGTGGTGTGATCAGTCACCTAGAGCCAGACATCCTGGAATGTGAAGTCAAATGGGCCTTAGGAAGCATCACTACAAACAAAGTTAGTAGAAGTGATGGAATTCCAGTTGAGCTATTTCAAATCCTAAAACATGATGGTATGAAAGTGCTGCACTCAATATGCCAGCAAATTTGGGAAACTCAGCAGTGGCCACAGGACTGGAAAAGGTTAGTCTTCATTCCAATTCCAAAGAAAGGCAATGCCAAAGAATGCTCAAACTACCACACAATTGCACTCATTTCACATGCTAGCAAAGTAATGCTCAAAACTCTCCAAGCCAGGCTTCAGCAATACATGAACCAAGAAATTCCAGATGTTCAAGCTGGATTTAGAAAAGCAAGAGGAGCCAGAGATCAAATTGCCAACATGTGTTGGATCATTGAAAAAGCAAGAGAGTTCCAGAAAAACATCTATTTCTGCCTTATACACTACGCCAAAATCTCTGACTGTGTGGATCACAATAAACTGTGGAAAATTCAGAAACAGGTGGGAATACCAGACCTCCTGACCTGCCTCTTGAGAAATCTGTATGCAGGTCAGGAAACAACAGTTAGAACTGGACATGGAACAACAGACTGGTACCAAATAGGAAAAGGAGTACGTCAAGGCTGTATATTGTTACCCTGCTTATTTAACTTCTATGCAGAGTGCATCAAGAGAAATACTGGGCTGGATGAAGCACAAGCTGGAATCAAGATTGCCAGGAGAAATATCAATAAACTCAAATATGCAGATGACACCACTCTTATGACAGAAAGTGAAGAGGAACTCAAAAGCTTCTTGATGAAAGTGAAAGAGGAGAGTGAAAAAGTTGGCTTAAAGCTCAACATTCAGGAAACTAAGATCATGGCATCTAGTCCCATCACTTCATGGCAAATAGATAGGGAAACAGTGTCAGACTTTATTTTGGGGGGCTCCAAAATCACTGCAGATGGTGACTGCAGCCATGAAATTAAAAGACGCTTACTCCTTGGAAGAAAAGTTATGACCAACCCAGACAGTATATTAAAAAGCAGAGACACTACTTTGCCAACAAAGGTCCATCTAGTCAAGGCTATGGTTTTTCCAGTAGTCATGTATGGATGTGAGAGTTGGACTGTAAAGAAAGCTGAGCACCAAAGAATTGATGCTTTTGAACTGTGGTGTTGGATAAGACTCTTGAGAGTCCCTTGGGCTGCAAGGAAATCCAACCAGTCCATGCTAAAGCAGATCAGTCCTGGGTGTTCATTGCAAGGACTGATGTTGAAGCTGAAACTCCCATACTCTGGCCACCTTATGTGAAGAGCTGACTCATTTGAAAAGACCCTGATGCTGGGAAAGATTGAAGGCAGGAGGAGAAGGGGACGACAGAGGATGAGATGGTTGGATGGCATCTGTGACTCAATGGACGTGAGTTTGAGTAAACTCCAGGAGTTGGTGATGGACAGGGAGGCCTGGCGTGCTGCGGTTCATGGGGTCGTAAAGAGTCGAATACGACTGAGCACCTGAACTGAACTGATACTAGCACAATAATCCTTTTTTAATATCAATGATGAACCTGACCCAAAGAGAGGTTACATAACTTGCCTGAGGCCACATAGTCAAGTGCCAAAGCTAAGATTTAAACCCAATTTAAAACATGAACTGCACATAAATTAACTTCTGGATATATGTTGATTTAGGGTAGAGAGCGATGGGAATAGAATGGGTCAAAAATGTAGGGAATTGTAACTTTATCAATATCTATATAGACAGATAGTCCAGCTTTTCTAGTAAAAAGGCCTAGAAACAATTGCCAAATAACCTATTTAGTTGTGATCAATATACCTAAAATCCGGACTGAGATCTTAAAATATATATCTTTTGAAAATAAACAAGGCTTAACTAAATACGTGGCTCCCAATCCAGGTTTGTATCAGGAAAGGTATAAGATGAACATGAAACAACTTAATGTACCTGATAGCAATGATATCAAAGACTATTAAATCTAGTTTTTGTTTTTTTAAAAAGGACCTCTGGCCAAATGTGGGTAAAACCGAACTTCAGTGAAAGTAATAATTGCAATTGCAATTTGGGCTCCCCCGGTGGCAGTGGTAAAGAATCTGCCTGCCAATGTGGTACATGAAAGATACATGTTTGATCCCTGGCTCAGGAAGATTTCCTGGAGTATGAAATGGCAACAAACTACAGTATTCTTGCCTGGAAAATTCCATGGATAGAGGAGCCTGGCTACAGTCCATAGAGTCACAAGGGGTCAGATGTGACTGAGCACACATACAGAGAATAACTGCAGTAGACTGAATCACACTAAATGCATTAGTCCTTGAGTTTACAAGGATGAGTAAAACTTAACCGTGCATTGGTACAGAATGTTTGAGAATCAGCCTATTTTCTTGAAAGCTGGTAAAGGGAAACAAGACTTTAGTTTTGCCTTTCCTATACCAGGTGCATCTTGTTGTAATCAAATAGTTGATAAAGGTAGGTTGCTTTTTAGGGAAGTTAATCAAATAACAAATGCAAAAGGCAATAAAATATCATCATTTATCATCCCATGTGAATTAACGAAACCATGCAAGGTCAATAACTGCTAATATTACAAAAAGAGAGCTCTTCAGATAATGAAAGGAGAAGGCAATGGCAACCCACTCCAGTACTCTTGCCTGGAAAATCCCATGGATGGAGGAGCCTGGTAGGTTGCAGTCCATGGGGTGGCAAGGAGTCGGACACTACTGAAGCGACTTAGCAGCAGCAGCAGATAATACAAACTTCCTTGATTAAGTATATATACCATCCCTAAGCAATCTTGCCAAAAATTTAAAATGAAATCAGATCAAGCCACTACCACCAATTAACAATTTACATAGTACAGAGAAAGAAGTTGAATGATATTATAAGAACAGATACAGCAAAATACAACAAAATTCAGATAGATAATGAAAAGACTCTACCAAAGCCTAAGGAAAAAGAGAATTCTAGTCTGGTTTCCAGTCTGACTTGTAAGAAGCTAGAAGTCAGCATACCTTCCTAACCAAAAGTAAAAAGCATAATAAACTGAAAAACTTTTCTTAGCTCCATAATAGAATGTCAGTCACAGGACAAACTGCAGTCCTCAAAATTACAGATGCCAACAAAGGAATATCGAGAGTCACAACTTACCAGGAGCAGAAGCTCTGCAGGAATCAGACAGGGAAATTGGAACTGTAGCTGATGAACTGCTGGAGGCTTAGCATGGACCCCCCTGAGAGATAAAAACCAGACAGGGACCCAGTCACTAGAAGGACACTGCACTTTCGTGAATTTTACCTCCAAGAGTTCCACCAGGTTCTCACAGTGAATATAGGAGAAAAATCACCTTGTGCTTCTGGCAGAAGAAAGGGAAAAGACTCCATTTTGAAAAACACCCACCAGAGCATTCCTTAACAAGGTCTGTCCACAGGAGAAACCATTTAACTGAAAGCTAAATAGCTGGGGTTTAGCTTAATTGACCTGGGGAATGGCGGAGGAAATTTGCAACCCCAGCTGCCTCCAGGCATCCTATCTCATTGAAAGGGAAAGAGTTGGAAAATGAGAAGCCTCACTCAAAGACTGAGACCTCCAAGTGCTATAAAATGCTCCCACTGCCCCCACACCTCACCACCGCATTACCCTGGAAGGGCCTACTTACAGTTTTTACCCAGTAGATCATTTCCATCAAAAATATTACAAAACATACTAAACAGAAAGAAAAAAAACATTTTGAAGAAACAAAGCAAGCATCAAAACCAGATTCAGATATGGCTGACATGTGGAAATGAACAGACTTGGAATTTCAAACAACTGTGCTGAAGTGTTAAGGGCTCAATCTCACAGAAACAGAGAGTAGATTGGAGGTGCCAGAGGCTGGGCGGGTGGGAGAAAAGAGAATACGTTGAACAAAAGAACAAACTTCCAGTAAGATGAATAGACTCTAAGGATCTAATGTTGAGCATTGATGGTTATAATTAATACTGTATTGTATTTTTTAAAGTTGCTAAAGAGTACATCTTAAATGTTTTCACCACCACTACTGAAAAATGGGAGTTATTTGAGAAAATGGATACGTTAACTTACGGTAATCATTTCACAATATATATACATATCAAATCATCACATTATACACATTAAACTTACACAATGTTATACGTTAACTATATCTCAATAAATCTGCTAAGGCTCTAAGGATAATGTAGATAGCAATAACAGATAGAATATATAAGCAGAGAGATGGAAATTCTAGGAAAGAACTGAAAAGAAATGCTAGAAATAAAATACACTAACAGAAATAAAGAATGCCTTTGATGGGCTTGTTAGTAGATTGGACACAGCTGAGAAAAGAATCTGTGCTTGAGGATATCTTAATAAAAATCTGCAAAACTGAAACAAAGAGATAAAAGATTAAAAAACAGAACAGGATTTCCAAAAAAAGAGTCTGTCTGCATGCCAAGTAGGAGGCACGGTTTCAATCCCTGAGCTGGAAAGATCCCCTAGAGAAGGAAATGGCAACCCACTCCAGTATTCTTGCCTGGGAAGTCCCGTAGACAGAGGAGCCTGGTGGGCAACAGTCCATGAGGTCACAAAAGAGTCAGACACATGAACCTAGAACCTATTATACAGAGTGAAATCAGTCAGAAAGAGAAAGATAAATATCGTATTCTAATGCATATATACGGAATCTAGAGAAATGGTACTAAAGAATTTATTTGCAGGGCAGCAATCAAGAAACAGACATAGAGAATAGACTTGTGGACATGGGGAGAGGGGAGGAGAGGGTGAGATGTATGGACAGAGTAACATGGAAACGTGCATTACCATGTGGAAAATAGATAGCCAATGGGAATTTGCTGTATGACTCAGGGAACTCAAACAGGGGCTCTGTATCAACCTAGAGGGGTGGGATGGGGAGGGAAATGGGAGGGAAGTTCAAAAGGGAGGAGATATATGTATACCTATGGCTGATTCATGTTGAGGTTTGACAGAAAACAGCAAAATTCTGTAAAGCAATTATCCTTCCATTAAAAAATAAATAAATTAAAAAGAGTCAGACACGGCTTAGAAATAAACAGCAAGAACGGGGCAACTACAAAAGGTCTAACATGCATGTAATAGGAATTGCAAAAGGAAAACAAAGGGAAATGAGCAGAAGTATTTGAAAAAAAGAATATACTAGTCTACATTTTTCCTCCCCCTGAGAATTTCCCTAAATTGTCAGATACCAAATTGTCAGGTCCACTAAGCTCAGAAAAAACCAACTGTATAAATGACCAACTGCCAACCCTCCCAAAAAATTTCCACAAAACAAAACAATAGACAAACAGAAAACCTAACGTAGGCATATTGTTTTCCAACTACAGAAAACCAAACATAAAGGAAAATCCTGAAAATATCCAGGGGAAAATAATTTTACTAAAGAGCAACAAAAATAAGAAGTATATCTAACTTCTCAGAGACCATGTGAACAAGAGCTGCTGCTGCTGCAAAGTCGCTTCAGTCGTGTCCAATTCTGTGCGACCCCATAGATGGCAGCCCACCAGGCTCCCCCGTTCCTGGGATTCTCCAGGCAAGAACACTGGAGTGGGTTGCCATTTCCTTCTCCAATGCATGAAAGTGAAAAGTGAAAATGAAGTCACTCAGTGTGTCCGACTCTTAGCGACCTCATGGACTGCAGCCTACCAGGCTCCTCCGTCCATGGGATTTTCCAGGCAAGAGTACTGGAGTGGGGTGCCATTGCCTTCTTAGCTATGATTGAATAAGATGCTACAGAGTGAATATTATGTAACATTGAACAAAAGGTTTATAATAGTCTGATGTTAAAAAATAATGAAGCAAAAATAATTTTTAAAGATTATCTTTGAAGAGATGTTTGGGTTTAGAGTTTTACTTTTTATAAATTTTTAGTACGCAATATTTTCACATGTGTTCGTGATCAGTCATGTCCAACTTTTTGCAACCCCATGGACTGTAGCCCACCAGGCTCCTCTGTCCATGGGATTTTCCTGGCAAGAATACTGGAGTGGGTTACCATTTCCTCCTCCAGGGTATCTACCCAACCCAGGGATCAAACCCACATCACTTGCATTGGCAGGCAGATCCTTTACCACTGAACCACCCAGGAAGTCCTAATATTTTTGAAGACTTACTTTAATAAAGTCAGTTGCTACAATCCACACATTTCCTCCTCTGAGATAATTTAATTGGTAAATTATTTCTTTATTGTTAATATATCTTTTAATCAGACATGAAAAAGAAAAGAAGCACATGTTCATGTCATACCAATGAGACTACAGTTAAGCAGAACTTCATCTCTCGGCTGTCAGGGTAGAAAAGGTAGGGTAGGGGGTGGCAGATGAATACAATAGAGGAGATAAACTTGCTGTTTGATTTTTTTTTTTAGAAAGGTAATAAAAGCATACTGAGAAAGAGCTACAGTGAGAGAGTGGAAGAGGGCTTTGGTTGTTATTAAAAAAAATGAAAACTGTGTTAAAATTGGATAAAAACAAGGATTACAGAAAGATGATGTTAAAAAGTGAGGATACTTCAAAGAATATTGAGAAGACTATACTGAATGTAAATATTTGAAAACATAATCACTTCAACTTCAATAAGTTCAGATCTGTTTTCCAGCTCATTTCTAAGATGTTGCTTTGCACAACTTGGGATAGAAGAGGTTGATGGAATCTGTATACATACAGATACTAACACCGCACAGAGGAATGAGTTCTCAGCATCTGGGCATTTATAATTGATTGATTGGAGGGGAGTGATTTGAGTGGTAGTGGAGTTTCCAGAATAGTTCTAATTTTACATATTTTGTTTCACTGATAAATTATTTAACCAATTTGACCAATGTCTTAATAAGGTTTTATCAGAAATAAATAATATCATAATATCTATAAATTACTGTAAGAGTTGAGAGAGAAAAAGTAAAAGAGGACAATTGAAACAAGGTAAAGATTGTTAAGGATTCATTGTTAAGGTATATCCATGTACCACTTGCCTTTTACAATCACCATTTAAAAATGTTTGGTAAAGCTGACGTTGAAAAGTTGTAAGGACTTAATAAAGCATATGCAGGTGGTTCAGTTGGATAAATTGTTTGATTACTTTTAATAAAATTGGGTGACTTCCCACTAATTTACTGAATGTCATCCTAACAGGATATTTGTAATAAAAATGTTGACATAATAATTTAAACTGTTGCTTATATCTACTAAATTTGATAACTCTATATATCTGATGAGAGAACTGGTTGGAAAGATCTGATTGGTTCACTTTTCTTTTGCTCAGCAAGACTAGCATTTAATGGGGAAAAAAGCTTGAATAACACATGTGGTGAGGGCCTATTTTCCATACCCAAAGAACCTAACAGACACAATATGTGGTTACAATATATTACAAAGCACACAAAAATCAGCTGGTTGATCATAAAACCATCTTAATAAAGAACTGACAATCAGATTAGACTGCTTCCATCAGATTTTGCCATAAATATTTTCTTGAAACAAGTCACTGAGTAGTCATTAATATTTTAGATTATGAAGCCTCCCAATACTTTAATCATAGCCATGGGCTCTCTCCTCAGGAAAAATACACATGTCTATGAAACATTCACACATGTTTTTGAGCCTATCCCTGGACCTCAGGGATTCTTGGATATTACCTTTTTGTGCTCATTAAAAAAACTAAACTTCACCATTAATTCTCCCTTCCTAGTCTAACTCCTCTTCCCTCCTCTTCCCAACAACAGACATTCCTTTTTTAATAAAATTCTAGAGCACTAAATAAATGTGTTCAGACATCTAAAAGATCTTAATGTCTAAGAATACTCAAATAATCACATAGATCTGAGCTCTTCCTTAAATATTATTAAATTTAATTTGTTTCTGATTCATTTCAGATTCATTCTTCAGAAGTCCTACACGTGTATAAATTCTGTGGAGTCTAATCCATGATTAACATCTGGTAGTATGACCCTTGAGGTCAAACATCTTGGATATGTATCCAAACTCTCAGATACAAAATAAGCTAGCATGCTTACTGTTTATTGTAATATGTATTTTATATTTGGGAATATGAAAGGCCAAGAACTGTTAAAGGATTTAGTTAATCTGTTTTAAAACTTATATTGAGGTGTAACTGATGAAATAACTGCTCTTATTTAAGTGTACAATTTGAGATTTTTCTCATGTATATACACCCATTAAGCCACAACCAAGATCAAGAAAATAAA
The DNA here is from genome assembly GCF_003369695.1 of Bos indicus x Bos taurus. Lineage (NCBI taxonomy): Eukaryota > Metazoa > Chordata > Mammalia > Artiodactyla > Bovidae > Bos > Bos indicus x Bos taurus. The sequence goes on from NC_040080.1 coordinate 102,137,437, forward strand.
CAAATAAAGAATCCCCCTACAGCGCAGGAGACACGGGTTCAATACTTGGGTTGGGAAGATCCCCTGGGGAAGGCAATGGCAACCCATTCCCAGTATTCTTGCCTGGAAAATCCTATGGACAGAGGAGCCTGGCGGGCTGCAGTCCATGGGGTCACAAAGCGCTGGACAAGACTGAGCACACATACGGAGCAACGGAGCTAAGTGTTCTCATGGCCCCTTTGTAGTATCTCTCTCTAGACACTTTCCACTCCTCTTGCTCCCCACCATTTTCAGGCAATCACTAATTTGGTTTCTATCATTACAAATTAGTTGGTAATTTCTAGAATTTTTAGCAAAGGAAATCATAGTGCATGTAGCCTTTTTTGGTTTGGCTTTTGTCACTCAGCAGAATTATTTTAGGATTCATTCATGTTTTTATGTGTATCAGTAGTCTATTTCTTTTTTTACTATTGTATTATTAGTATTATATTGCATGGATATACCACAATGAATTTATCTATTCAGCACAAGTCAAAGAATGTATGGAGCCTCTAGAATATGAAAAGGAATATGAAAAATGCATTATTCTCTGGAGCCTCCAGAAGAAACAGCCCTGCCAACTATTTTAATCTTCTGACATCCAGAACTAAAGGAGAATATATTGTGTTATTTTAACCACTAAGTTTTTGGCATTTCCTATTGTAGCAACAAAAAATTAATACAATGTCTTTTATCAGGTTGAAAATGTTCTTTTATATTTCTAGTTTGCTGACAGCTTTTATAAGAATTGGAGTGATATTGTCAAATGATTTGTCTAAATCTATTGAGATGATGATATGGTTTTCATTTTTTATTTTCTGGTGATATTGTGAAGTGTGCTAGTTAATTTCTAATGTTAATCTAACTGCATTAGAAGATTAATCCCATTTGGTCATGGTATGTTGTCCTTTTTATTTATTTTACAATTTGCTAAAATTTTAATAACACGAAGACAGTGGCTTGTTTTCTTCTAAATAATTTTTTAATTGAAATATAGTTGATTTACAGTGTTTCATGTGTACAGCAAAGTGATGCAGTTAAATATATATATATATTTTTTCTTTTTCACATTCTTTTCCATTATAGGTTATTACACAATATTGAATACAGTTCCCTGTGCTATACCTTATGTCCTTGCTGTTTATCTGTTTTATGTATAGTGCATTATATTTGTTAATTCTTAATTTATTCCTCCCTCCATCTTTCCCCTTTTATAACCATAAATTTATGTCTTTGAGTTTCTGTTTTGTAAATAAGTTCCTTTATATCATTTTTTTTAGATTCCATGTATCAGTGGTCTCTATGATATTTGTCTTTGTCTGACTTATTTCACAAGTATGATAATATCTAGGTAAATCATGTTTTGCAAATGACATTATTTCATTCTTTCGTATGGCTAAGTAATATATATATATATATATATATATATATATATATATATATATATATATTTGTATATATATGAGGGTTTCTCTGATAGCTCAGTTGGTAAAGAATCTGCCTGCAGTGCAGGAGACCTTGGTTCAATCTCTGGGTTGGGAAGATCCACTGGAGAAGGGATAGGCTACCCACTCCAGTATTCTCTGGCTTCCCTTGTGGCTCAGCTGGTAAAGAATCTGGCTGCAATGCGGGAGACCTGGGTTCAACCCCTGGGTTGGGAAGATCCCCTGGAGAAGGGAAAGGCTACCCACTCCTGTATTCTGGCCTGGAGAATTCCATGGACTGTATAATCCATGGGGTCACGAAAATTCGGACACAACTGAGTGACTTTCTATATATGTATATATACCACATCTTCTTTCATGGACAATTGAATTGCTTCCGTGTCTTGGCTCTTGTAAATAGTACTGGTGTACTGGTGTGTACTATAGGGGTGCATGTATCTTTTGAAATTAGGGTTTTTGTCTTTTCTGGATATATGCCCAGGAGTGAGATTGCTGGATCATATGGTAACTGTCTTTAGTTTTTTAAGGAACCCCTATACTGATCTCCATAGTGCCTGCACCAATTACATTCCCACTAACAGTATAGGAGGGTTCCCTTTTCTGCATACCCTCTCCAGCATTTATTATTTGTAGGGTTTTTGATAATGGCCATTTCTGACTGGTATGTATTTTTTCTTTTTGGCTAATGTTATTGGTTGGAATATCAGATTTTCTTAACTTTAGTTTTCTGGAGGAATTTATATAGAATCAGAATTACTTTTTCCTAAATAACTGATAGATTTCAGGATTCAGACTATCTGGGCCTAGACTTTTCTTTGTGGGAAGTAGGTAAAGTTCAGTTCCTTTAATAGATATATTGTTATTCATATTAAATATTACTTTTTTAGTGAGCCTTGACAGCTTATGTCTTTCAAGGAATCTGTCCACTTATCTAACTTAATAAAATTTGACAAGAAGTTTGTTCATAATCTTTATTATCCTTTTTACATCACGGAATTTCTAGTAATGTCATTTCCCTCATTCTTGGTATTCTTGATTTCTTTCTGTAACTCACAAGTTATTTAAAATTATGTTGTTTGGATTACAAATATTGGGGGATCTTTTTCATATTTCATCTTTCTGTATTGATGTCAAGATTAATCTCATCATGTTCAGAGAACATACTTTTATGATATGAGTCATTTTAAATTATGGAGACTTTTTGTGGTTCAAAACAGACTTCATCTTCCATTTACACTTAAAAAGAATACATATTATACTTTCATTGGCTGTAATGAACAAAAATATACATTCTATACATGTCAATTAGGTCAGGTTGCTTTATTTAATCCATCCATTTAATCTATTATGAAGAAGGAAGTGTTGAAATTACATATTTATTGTACCTCAGGTCTGCAGACCAGAAGTTTTAAGTCAAGGTGTAAGCAAGGCCTTGTTCCCTCCTATCGTGTTGGAGAAGGAACCAGCTGTTTCATGCCGCTGTCCTAGCTCCAGGTAGCCTCTGACATTCCTAAGCTTGCAGATATTATACATCACTCTAATCCTCCATGTATCTTCAAGTTTTCTTCTCTCTGTGCGTGTTTCTTCCTGTCTTTCTTTCCAAATTTCCTTTCTAAAGGACACCAATCATATCTGATTAAAGCCCACCTTAATGACTTTGTTTTAACTTGATTATCTCTATAACAATCCTTTCTTCAAATAAGATCGTATTCTGAAGCCCTGAAGGGTAGTACTATCAACATATCTTTTTTTCAGGTAACATAATTCAACTGATAACGGGGATCTTGCTATTCTGAAATTCAGTCAGACAGCCATTGCCTTTCAGTCAGTTCAATTTGGTCACACAGTCATATCTGACTCTTTGCGACCCCGTGAACAGCAGCATGCCAGGCCTCCCTGTCCATCAACAACTCCCGGAGTCTACTTAAACTCATGTCCATTGAGTTGGTGATGCCATCCAACCACTTCATCCTTTGTTGTTCCCTTCTCCTCTTGCCTTCAATCTTTCCCAGCATCAGGGTCTTTTCAAATGAGTCAGCTCTTCACATCAGGTGGCCTAAGTATCGGAGTTTCAACTTCAACATCAGTGCTTCCAATGAACATCCAGGACTGATCTCCTTTAGGATGGACTGGTTGGATCTCCTTGCAGTCCAAGGGACTCTCAAGAGTCTTCTCTAACCAACATCACACTTCAAAAGCATCAATTCTTCAGTGCTCAGCTTTCTTCATAATCCAACTCTCACATCCACACATGACCATTGGAAAAACCATAGCCTGACTAGATGGACCTTTTTTGGCAAAGTAATGTCTCTGCTTAATATGCTGTCTAGGTTGGTCATAACTTTCCTTCCAAGGAGTAAGCGTCTTTTTATTTCATGGCTGCAGTCACCATCTGCAGTGATTTTGGAGCCCCCAAAATAAAGTCAGCCACTGTTTCCACTGTTTCCCCATCTATTTGTCATGAAGTAATGGGAACGGATGCCATGATCTTTGTTTTCTGAATGTTGAGCTCTAAGCCAACTTTTTCACTCTCCTTTTTCACTTTCATCAAGAGGCTCTTTAGTTCTTCTTCACTTTCTGCCATAAGGGTGGTGTCATCTGCATATCTGAGGTTATTGATATTTCTCCCGGCAATCTTGATTCCAGCTTGTGCTTCTTCCAGTCCAGCGTTCCTCATGATGTACTCTTCAGAGAAGTTAAATAAGCAGGGTGACAATATACAGCCTTGATGTACTCCTTTTCCTATCTGGAACCAGTCTGTTGTTCCTAACTGTTGTTTCCTGACCTGCATACAGATTTCTCAAGAGGCAGGTCAGGTGGTCTGGTATTCCCATCTCAGAATTTTCCACAGTTTAGTGTGATCCATACAGTCAAGGCTTTGGCATAGTCAATAAAGCAGAAATAGATGTTTTCTTGGAACTCTTTTGCTTTTTCGATGATCCAGCGGATGTTGGCAATTTGATCTCTGGTTCCTCTGCATTTTCTAAAACCAGCTTGAACATCTGAAGTTCACGGTTCACATATTGCTGAAACCTGGCTTGGAGAATTTTGAGCATTACTTTACTAGCGTGTGAGATGAGTGCAATTATGCAGTATTTTGAGCATTCTTTGGCATTGCCTTTCTTTGGAATTGGAATGAAAACTGACCTTTTCCAGTCCTGTGGCCACTGCTAAGTTTTTCAAATTTGCTGACATATTGAGTGCAGCACTTTCACAGCATCATCTTTTAGAATTTGAAATAGCTCAACTGGAATTCCATCACCTCCACTAGCTTTGTTCATAGTGATGCTTCCTAAGGCCCACTTGACTTCACATTCTAGCATGTCTGGCTCTAGGTCAGTGATCACACCATCATGATTATCTGGGTCATGAAGATCTTTTTTGTACAGATTTCTGTGTATTCTTGCCACCTCTTCTTAATATCTTCTGCTTCTGTTAGGTCCATACCATTTCTGTCCTTTATTGAGCCCATCTTTGCATGAAATGTTCCCTTGGTATCTCTAATTTTCTTGAAGAGATCTCTAGTCTTTCTCATTCTATTGTTTTCCTCTATTTATATGCATTGATCACTGAGGAAGGCTTTCTTATCTCTCCTTGCTATTCTTTGGAACTCAGCATTCAAATGGGTGTATCTTTCCTTTTCTCCTTTGCTTTTCACTTTTCTTTTCACAGCTATTTGTAAGGCCTCCTCAGAGAGCCATTTTGCTTTTTGACATTTCTTTTTCTTGAGGATGGTCTTGCTCCCTGTCTCCTGTGCAATGTCATGAACCTCCATCCATAGTTCATCAGGCACCAGTGTCTTTCAGTTGAGGTAATTTGAGCATTTACAATGTGATTATTGATATGGTTAAGTTTAAATATTTAATCTTGATATTTGCTCTTTGTTCCTTATATTATTCCTCCCTTCTCCACGTTTTTGCCCTTTTGGGAATTAATTTAGTATTAATTGATTCTATTTTATCTTCTTTGTTTCCTTTTTCTCTAAACTTTTTGTTGTGCAGTTTAATGATTGCACTATGGCTTATGGTATACAACTTTAACTTAGTATAGTCTATTTTCAAGTACTAGAAGAATCTTACATTTCCATTTCTCTCTTCTGGACCTTTGTGTTGCTGTTATGACATATGCTAATTTACACTGCTTAGAAACTCCATACTAGATTGTTACTTTTACATTTGAAACAGTGTTATCTTTTAATGAAACCTACATAAGAAGAAAGATATTTTGTATTTTTCTGTGCATTTACTATTTCTAGTACTCTTTATTCATTTTTGTGGATCCAAATTTTATTTATGATATAAGAAGTTGATTAGATAAATAGGATATCTCTAGCCATCATGGTCAACAAAGGAGTCTGAATTTCAGTACTTGGATGCAATCTCAAAAACGACAGAATGATCTCTGTTCGTTTCAAAGGCAAACCATTCAATATCACAGTAATCCAAGTCTATGCCCCAACCAGTAACACTGAAGAAGCTGAAGTTGAATGGTTCTATGAAGACCTACAAGACCTTTTAGAACTAACACCTAAAAAAAGATGTTATTTTCATTATAGGGGACTGGAACGCAAAAGTAGGAAGTCAAGAAACACCTGGAGTAACAGGCAAATTTGGTCTTGGAATATAGAATGAAGCAGGGCAAAGACTAATAGAATTTTGCCAAGAAAATGCACTGGTCATAATAAACACCCTCTTCCAATAACACAAGAGAAGACTCTACACATGGACATCACCAGATGGTCAACACCGAAATCAGATTGATTATATTTTTTGCAGCCAAAGATGGAGAAGCTCTATACAGTCAGCAAAAACAAGACCAGGAGCTGACTGTGGCTCAGACCATGAACTCCTTATTACCAAATTCAGACTTAAATTGAAGAAAGTAGGGAAAACCACTAGACCATTCAGGTATGACCTAAATCAAATCCCTTATGATTATACAGTGGAAGTGAGAAATAGATTTAAGGGCCTAGATCTGATAGACAGAGTTCCTGATGAACTATGGAATGAGGTTCATGATGTTGTACAGGAGACAGGGATCAAGACCATCCCCATGGAAAAGAAATGCAAAAAAGCAAAATGGCTGTCTGGGGAGGCCTTACAAATAGCTGTGAAAAGAAGAGAAGTGAAAAGCAAAGGAGAAAAGGAAAGATATAAGCATCTGAATGCAGAGTTCCAAAGAATAGCAAGAAGAGATAAGAAAGCCTTCCTCAGTGATCAATGCAAAGAAATAGAGGAAAACAACAGAATGGGAAAGACTAGAGATCTTTTCAAGAAAATTAGAGATATCAAGGGAACATTTCATGCAAAGATGGGCTTGATAAAGGACAGAAATGGTATGGACCTAACAGAAGCAGAAGATATTAAGAAGAGGTGGCAAGAATACACAGAAGAACTGTACAAAAAAGATCTTCATGACCCATATAATCACAATGGTGTGATCACTCACCTAGAGTCAGACATGCTAGAATGAGAAGTCAAGTGGGCCTTAGGAAGCATCACTATGAACAAAGCTAGTGGAGGTGATGGAATTCCAGTTGAGCTATTTCAAATTCTAAAAGATGATGCTGTGAAAGTGCTGCACTCAATATGTCAGCAAATTTGGAAAACTCACCAGTGGCCACAGGACTGGAAAAGGTCAGTTTTCATTCCAATTCCAAAGAAAGGCAATGCCAAAGAATGCTCCAACTACCGCACAATTGTACTCATCTCAAACACTAGTAAAGTGATGCTCAAAATTCTCCAAGCCAGGTTTCAGCAATATGTGAACCGTGAACTTCAGATGTTCAAGCTGGTTTTAGAAAATGCAGAGGAACCAGAGATCAAATTGCCAACATCCGCTGGATCATGGAAAAAGCAAGAGAGTTCCAGAAAAGGATCTATTTCTGCTTTATTGACTATGCCAAAGCCTTTGACTGTGTGGATCACAATAAACCGTGAAAAATTCTGAAGGAGATGGGAATACCAGACCACTTGATCTGCCTCTTGAGAAATTTGTATGCAGGTCAGGAAGCAACAGTTAGAACTGGACATGGAACAACAGACTGGTTCCAAATAGGAAAAGGAGTACGTCAAGGCTGTATATTGTCACCCTGCTTATTTAACTTATATGCAGAGTACAACATGATAAACACTGGACTGGAAGAATCACAAGCTGGAATCGAGATTGCTGGGAGAAATATCAATAACCTCAGATATGCAGATGACACCACCCTTATGGCAGAAAGTGAAGAGGAACTCAAAAGCCTCTTGATGAAAGTGAAAGTGGAGAGTGAAAAAGTTGGCTTAAAGCTCAACATTCAGAAAATGAAGATCATGGCATCTGGTCCCATCACTTCATGGGAAATAGATGGGGAAACAGTGGAAACAGTGTCAGACTTTATTTTCTGGGGCTCCAAAATCACTGCAGATGGTGACTGCAGCCATGAAATTAAAAGACGCTTACTCCTTGGAAGGAAAGTTAAGACGAACCTAGATAGCATATTCAAAAGCAGAGACATTACTTTGCCAACAAAGGTCCATCTAGTCAAGGCTATGGTTTTTCCTGTGGTCATGTATGGATGTGAGAGTTGGACTGTGAAGAAGGCTGAGTGCCAAAGAATTGATGCTTTTGAACTGTGGTGTGGAGAAGACTCTTGAGAGTCCCTTGGACTGCAAGGAGAGCCAACCAGTCCATTCTGAAGGAGATCAGCCCTGGAATTTCTTTGGAAGGAATGATGCTAGAGCTGAAACTCCAGTACTTTGGCCACCTCATGCGAAGAGTTGACTCATTGGAAAAGACTCTGATGCTGGGAGGGATTGGGGGTAGGAGGAGAAGGGGACGACAGAGGATGAGATGGATGGATGGCATCACTGACTCGATGGACGTGAGTCTGAGTGAACTCCTGGAGTTGGTGATGGACAGGTAGGCCTGGCGTGCTGCGATTCATGGGGTCGCAAAGAGTCGGACATGACTGAGCGACTGAACTGAACTGGACTGAATCATCTAATAGTAAGAATGACAATGTAAATTCTCTTGAACAAAGGATTTTTATAGTTCATATTGTTATATCAATATTTATTGTTACAAAATATTTTTGGAATTTATATGTACGGGCTGTTCACTTACTTTAAAAATTATAATTGTAATATCTAATTAATACCAGTGGGAGTATATTAAAAATTGAAAATGTAATCATTGAGAAAAGAATTCTTTCAATTAATTTTTAAATACATTAGGACGGTTCCTTTGTTTTTTGGTCCATTCTTTACAATCATTTTTATATTATGGCACACAGAGAATATGATTGTATCAGTTTGCTATCCTGAAGTTAACTGATGAAGCTGCTTGATGGGCCCATGAGTTCTGTCCCTGGCTCTCCAGAGTCCCCAGATAGTTTTGGGTAATCATTATCAGTACCCATGCATGGTGATAAGTCGCTTCAGTTGTGCCCAACTCTTTGCAACTCCATGAACTGTAGCTCACCAGACTCCCCCATCCATGGGATTCTCCAGGCAAGAATGACTCAGGGAACTCAAACAGTGGCTCTGCAACAATCTCGAGGGATAAGATGGGAAGGGAGATGGGAGGAAGGTTCAAGGAGGAGACATATGTGTACCTATGGCTGATTCTTGTTGATATTTGACAGAAAACAACAAAATTCTGTAAAGCAATTATCCTTCAATTAAAAAATAAATACATTTTAAGAAAAGATACTGGAATGGGTTGCCATGCCCTCCTCTAGGGGATCTTCTCAACCTAGGGATCAACCCTCTCTTACATCTCCTGCCTCAGCAGGTGGGTTCTTTACTGCTAAGCCACTGGGGAAGACCAATATCAGTATAATGCTCACCTATTGAGAAACTTCACATTAAGCCAAAATATCTCGATGTGGTCATTACAATGACTGTCAGCATTATTCTAGATCCACGTAACAAGTCCTTCTTGTTATGTTAGTGGTAAGAAATAGCAACAAAGCCTAATCTATAACACAATTTTTACCAAACTTTGGCAGACCTGATGCTCTAACCATAAGTACTATGAAAAATGGTAGCCAGATGGGAATAATGATCAAAAGCAGAAAATATATAATTTGTCATAGGGTTAGTACCTGATAACTTCTGAGACTCATGCATATCTTTATGTCTATGATTATGTCTGACATAAAGATAGATTTATAGTTGAATGAAAGAGATAAAAATTCTAAATGATATTGTCTTTTCCCTGCACTGAATTCTCTGAAAGTAGTTTCTCTATGCTTTGTAAAAGAAGCAGAGGAAAACCAAACTATATGCTATCACTGAAAAACAGGAAAATTCTTTCCACTAAGTATCTGGACTGAAGATTGGAAATGCTGCTGCTAAGTTGCTTCAGTTGTGTCCGACTCTGTGCGACCCCATAGACGGCAGCTCACCAGGCTTCCCCATCCCTGGGATTCTCCAGGTAAGAACACTGGAGTGGGTTGCCATTTCCTTCTCCAATGCATGAAAGTGAAAAGTGAAAGTGAAATCGCTCAGTTGTGCCTGACCCTCAGCGACCCCATGGACTGCAGCCTTCCAGGCTCCTCCATCCATGGGATTTTCCAGGCAAGAGTACTGGAGTGGGTTGCCATTGCCTTCTCCAAAGATTGGAAATATTTGATAAGAAATTTGCCTCTCTCCATGTTCGGGTTGGTGAAATTTCATTGAGACTTTGAAGTTCTTACTAATAGTGGCCAGCGGTTCCTGTTACTGTGTTAAAATTTTAGCTCATTATTTCTCTTCTGAACTTTTATAAAGTTTTAACTAAAGAATCAGTAGCCATTGTTGGAAAAGACACATACTCCTTGCAAAGAAGTGCTTTGATCGACAATAATGTCCATGAGGATATTAGTCTTCCCTTTCTAAATTCAGTACTATTACAGTCCCCTAAAAGTAATAAAAATAAAATACAATGCTTGGGTTTGTACAATGAAGCTGTTATGTTTGAATTCTGAGAGTGACCAGAGTGCTATTGAATGAAAACTTAACCTAATGAATCAGTGGCCTCTATCCCAAGTGTAAAATCTTCCCTGACTTAAAAAAAAGAAATGTATCTTAGGTTAGGGCTGGCTTTTCGCGTGATAGATATCCCTATATATAGAAAACTATAAAACACTGGTGAAAGAAATCAAAGAGGACACTAATAGATGGAGAAATATACCATGTTCATGGATTGGAAGAATCAATATAGTGAAAATGAGTATACTACCCAAAGCAATTTATAGATTCAATGCAATACCTATCAAGCTACCAACAGTATTCTTTACAGAGCTAGAACAAATAATTTCACAATTTGTATGGAAATACAAAAAACCTCGAATAGCCAAAGCTATCTTGAGAAAGAAGAATGGAACTGGAGGAATCAACCTACCTGACTTCAGGCTCTACTACAAAGCCACAGTTATCAAGACAGTATGGTACTGGCACAAAGACAGAAATATAGATCAATGGAACAAAATAGAAAGCCCAGAGATAAATCCACGAACATATGGACACCTTATCTTTGACAAAGGAGGCAAGAATGTACAATGGATTAAAGACAACTCTTTAACAAGTGGTGCTGGGAAATCTGGTCAACCACTTGTAAAAGAATGAAACTAGACCACTTTTTAACACCATACACAAAAATAAACTCAAAATAGATTAAAGATCTAAACGTAAGACCAGAAACTATAAAACTCCTAGAGGAGAACATAGGCAAAACACTCTCCGACATACATCACAGCAGGATCCTCTATGACCCACCTCCCAGAATATTGGAAATAAAAGCAAAAATAAACAGATGGGACCTAATTAACCTTAAAAGCTTCTGCACATCAAAGGAAACTATTAGCAAGGTGAAAAGACAGCCTTCAGAATGGGAGAAGATAATAGCAAATGATGAAGCAACTGACAAACAACTATTCTCAAAAATATACAAGCAACTCCTACAGCTCAACTCCAGAAAAATAAATGACCCAATCAAAAAATGGGCCAAAGAACTAAATAGACATTTCTCCAAAGAAGACATACAGATGGCTAACAAACACATGAAAAGATGCTCAACATCACTCATTATCAGAGAAATGCAAATCAAAACCACTATGAGGTACCATTTCACACCAGTCAGAATGGCTGCGATCCAAAAGTCTACAAGCAATAAATGCTGGAGAAGGTGTGGAGAAAAGGGAACCCTCTTACACTGTTGGTGGGAATGCAAACTAGTACAGCCACTATGGAGAACAGTGTGGAGATTCCTTAAAAACATGGAAATAGAACTGCCTTATGATCCAGCAATCCCACTGCTGGGCATACACACTGAGGGAACCAGAAGGAAAAGAGACACGTGTACCCCAACGTTCATCGCAGCACTGTTTATAATAGCCAGGACATGGAAGCAACCTAGATGTCCATCAGCAGATGAATGGATAAGAAAGCTTTGGTACATATACACAATGGAGTATTACTCAGCCATTAAAAAGAATACATTTGAATCAGTTCTAATGAGGTGGATGAAACTGGAGCCTATTATACAGAGTGAAGTAAGCCAGAAGGAAAAACACCAATACAGTATACTAATGCATATATATGGAATTTAGAAAGATGGTAACAATAACCCTGTGTACGAGACAGCAAAAGAGACACTGATGTATAGAACAGTCTTATGGACTCTATGGGAGAGGGAGAGGGTGGGAAGATTTGGGAGAATGGCATTGAAACATGTAAAATATCATGTATGAAACGAGATGCCAGTCCAGATTCGATGCACGATACTGGATGCTTGGGGCTAGTGCACTGGGACGATCCAGAGGGATGGTGTGGGGAGGGAGGAGGGGAGGAGGGTTCAGGATGGGGAACACATGTATACCTGTGGCGGATTCATTTGGATACTTGGCAAGACTAATACAATTATGTAAATTTTAAAAATAAAGTAAAATTAAAAAAAAAAACAATAAAAAAAAGAAAAAGAAATGTAGTCCCATTCTTTTTTAAAAACTAATCTTTCTGCATCAGCTTTTACTTTAAGGCATCAATAAATTTTAGTGCCAGCCATCTGTTAGCTCTCAATTAATTAGTTATTATTCATTTGTAGGACTGATACTCAGTTTCTTTGATTTTTTTGCAATACTACCCAAATCAGCACTTCCATTTTATGTAATTGAATCCTAAAATTGAGAAGATTATTCTTTGATCAAGTATATATTTTAATGCTATATGTTATAAGTTAGAAATGGAGGTCTCAAATTCAAGGGTTGAGGGATCTCTGCTCAATTTCTCAATTTCATCTAATATAAGAAAAGTCTCTAATCTCTATTTTTTCACAGCTATCCTAATAAATTGCCCTTAAAATTTTAGAAATAATATATATCTTACCAAGACCTATTTCCACTTCTTTTGTTGCTGTTGAAGCACACTTGTTTTCTGTTTTGTTCATGCACTTATTCATTCATACTTATTCATTAAATGTGCATTTAACAAATCCCTACTATGTAGTTTGTCTTTTGCATAACAAGAGAAAACTGATAAAAACTCATGGTCTCTATTCTCTAAACACTTTTTGGTTTTCTTGGGGGATGGATATTTAAGTTATTAATTATGTTTCAGTTCAGTTCAGTTCAGTCGCTCAGTCATGTCTGACTCTTTGCGACCCCATGAATCGCAGCACGCCAGGCCTCTCTGTCCGTCACCAACTCCCAGAGTTCACTCAAACTCATGTCCATCGAGTCAGTGATGCCATCCAGCCATCTCATCCTCTGTCATCCCCTTCTCCTCCTGCCCCCAATCCCTCCCAGCATCAGTCTTTCCCAATGAGTCATATGTACATACAAATATATGTAAATTATATAGTATATCATGGCATCCGGTCCCATCATTTCATGACAGATGGGGAAACGATGGAAACAGTGACAGACCTTATTTTCTTGGGCTCCAAAATCTCTGCACATGGTGACTGCAGCCATGATATTAAAAGATGCTTGTTCCTTGGAAGAAAAGCTATGACCAACCTAGACAGCATATTGAAAAGCAGAAACATTACTTTGCCAACAAAGGTCCATCTAGTCAAGGCTATGGTTTTTCCAGCAATCATGTATGGATGTGAGAGTTGGACTATAAATAAAGCTGAGTGCTGAAGAATTGATACTTTTGAACTGTGATGTTGGAGAAGACTCTTGAGAGCCCCTTGGACTGCAAGGAGATCAAACCAATCAATCCTAAAGGACATCAGTCCTGAATATTCATTGGAAGGACTGATGCTGAAGCTGATACTCCTATACTTTGGCCACATGATGTGAAGAGCTAACTCATTGGAAAAGACCCTGATGCTAGGAAAGATTGAAGGCAGGAGGAAAGGGGATGACAGAGGATGAAATGTTTGGATGGCATCACTGATTCGATGGATGTGAGTTTGAGCAGGCTCCAGGAGTTGATGATGGACAGGGAAGCCTGGTGTGCTGCAGTCCACGGCGTCTCAAAGAGTTGGACATGATTGAGTGACTGAACTGAACTGAACTAAACTAATACACTATATATATATATATATATGTGTGTGTGTGTGTGTGTGTGTGTGTGTGTGTAAATATATCTCTACACATATATGCTGAATACATTATTCTATTATTATTTTGAACAATAAACTGTTAGCTGAATTGAAAATAATGAAAACAAAAGTTTTTATTTTACCTTCATTTGTTCACTTGTTCTCTGATTCCCTTCCTTTCTTCATGGAGATACAAGTTGCTTCCTGGAGCATTTTTCCTCAGTCTAAAGAATGTCTTTTAACATTTCTTGCAATATAGATCTCTGACAACAAATTCCCTCAATATTTGCTTGTCTCAGAAAGTATTTCTTATTTACTTTGGAAGAATAATTTCCCATAGTTCATAATTCTAGGTTGGTATTTTTCCTGATACTTTATTTCACTCCACTCTCTTGCTTACTGGAGAAAGCAATAGCACCCCACTCCAGTATTCTTGCTTGGAAAATCACATGGATGGAAGACTCTGGTAGGCTGCATTCCATGGGGTTGCTAAGAGTCAGATACAACTGAGCAACTTCACTTTCACTTTTCACTTTCATGTATTGGAGAAGGAAATGGCAACCTACTCCAGTGTTCTTGCCTGGAGAATCCCAGGGAAGGGGGAGCTTGGTGGGCTGCCATCTATGGGGTCACACAGAGTCGGACACGACTGAAGTGACTTAGTAGCAGCAGCAGCAGCATTCAATCATAGAAATTTACCCGTGATACATTTCACTAGTTTTACACTGGATGCTTTCTTTTGTGGGTCGTCTAAATATGAGTGGATGGTGACCTGAGGACATTGGTATAGTTCACAAAGACATAATGATTGTGCCTTGCATTTATTTGTATGATGCTGTATGTATTCAAGGAAAAAAATGACATGATTTTGTGTTTCTTTTTAGGATCAATAAAGGATGGGGAACCCCTGTGGGTCTGCAGACAGACTTGCAAAGAAATGAGCAAGAGGCATAAAGGGTGTGGCCTTACTGTATTTCTTGTCTATCATAAAACCCAGGAAAGACTGAGTCTTTCCTGTACCTAAGAAACAGTACTGGGTTTAGAAATACAAAAGCCGTAGTGAGATTACTATTTTTTTTTTTTTTAATCTAGCCAGCTTAGATTCCCTCCCATGAAGTTAAATAGACTCCTCTTTCTTACAAATATGTTACAAACAATGAAAGCCCAGCTAAGAATCTAAATATTTGCAATGCTGCCTCCAGCACCAGCACTTTATAAATCAAGGACTTTTCTGAGCATCTTTTATTAGATTCTGTTTCTGGCAATTATAACTTGACCCTTTCATCCACTGTCTAGCCCAAACTATAGGATGAGTGCATTTCAAACTACTTTATCTCTACAGTTGAAAATTCCCCTTGCCATCAATGTTTCCATCTGGACAATCACCTTTCTAAACTGATACAAAAGAGGCAGATTCTGAAGAAAGTTCACAGCAGCATCATTACAGATTCACATCCAATTCTTGGCACGAAGGCAAATTCACAACCATATTGTGACCTATACCCATGATACTTGTTTCTGAAATATCAGGACTGAAGAAATATCAGTACTGTATTCCAAGTGCAGTTTTTTCTGATTACTTATTCTCTCCAGGAGTCTCATGTTTATACTTCTCTCCACTTACTTTTCTGTCTCAACCTTCTGAAAAAGCAACAACAACAAAAAACTGGTCTTTCTCTCCAACATCTCTCACTCCACAAAGGGATAAAATCTTCCTAACTTCTAGAGAAACGTCCAACTTGTCACAGCCATGTTAAATACTTATCTGAGATTCTTACTTCCAGCAATGGCATGATCTGCTTGTAAAAGTGATAGTAATTTGGATCTCCTTAGATTTTCCTAATTATTGTGATTTTAAGGCACATGGTTCAGTGTCTTTCTTTCAAATCCAGCTTTGCAGTTATCCTAGATAATTTCAGTATTTCTAGGGAAAATATATCCAGGATAGTAATTTCATATTCTTTGCCTTCAAAACTAGTGACTTGTATCTGTATTTCACATCAGGAGCACAACTAAATGACCTGGGATTTCAGACATCATTTGGAACTACTCTACCTACAAATTTTTAGTCCTCAATATTCCATTCTCAACCAAAGACTCCTATATTTCATCTTACTTACCTCTCAGCAGTCTTTAGCATTGTTATTATTGCTTTCTATCTATTTTCTTTCACTGAATCTTTATTATCCCATAACTATTCCTCAGTTCCTCCATGCTAACATTCCCCACACTCTATCCCTTGTTTTTTCATGCTATTAAGTGATTAAAATGATTTCCCTCACTCCCAAGAACTGAAGACCATCTCCCAAGTCTACACCTCCACCCAAAACCTTTCTCATAAATACTAGTCCTGTTTAACTCCCTGCCTACCGGTATATTGCCTTCCCAGGTGGTGCTTGTGGTAAAGAATCCATCTGCCAGTGCAGGAGACATAAGGGATGTGGGTTCGATTCTTGAGTTGGGAAGATCCCCTGGAGAAGGGCATAGCCACCCACTCCAGTCTCTTGCCTAGAGAATCCCATGGACAGAGGAGCCCCTACAGTCCATGGCGTCACAAAGAGTCGGACACGACTGAAGTGACTTAGCACATAACACACCAGTATATTACAGAGGCATTTTAAACCCTGTGTCTAAAAATTAATAATCTTCTAATGAAATTCTATTCTTCCTCCTGTATCTCTGGCATTTCCAACATCAATCCAGCCACTAACATAATAAATCTGGGAGTTATCCTAAACTGTTCCTAATTCATTACTCCCCATACATGGTTAGTCAATGTCTCATTAATTCTTGCAACTCCCTTTTCTCCTTTTCATCTCTGGTATCATAGCCTTGATTTAATTCATGATAATTATTTCCAGCAACTTGATAAATGAATCAAAAGCTCAGACTCAGTGCCTTTCTATTAAACTTGACTTTTGTGTTTTAATTGTTTTTATTCTCTTGTATAGCTGGAGTTAATCCTGTACCAATATAATTTTTTTCTAGAGACTGTGACATATTTTCTGAATCTTTGTTTATTTGAGAATGCCTTTCTTTTGCCTGTGTTGCTAAAACTAATCTAGCTAAGTACTAAATTTTACATCAAAGGCATTTCTATAATACTTATAAGTATTATAGAAGGCACACACTAAAATAAAAAGAGCACATTTTGGAATCAATTGTAGGTTAGATTTTAATGCTATGATGATTTTCTGGCTGTAGGATCTTTGTTATGCTAACTGTCTGAATCTCAGTTTCTCCAAATGAGATTACCTATTTAATAGGGCTGTTTTTTCAGTTAAGAATATAAAATGTGTAATCATGTTCATGTAGAAGACACTCAATTAAATGGGAAGTATGATTATTATTGGACATTGCTTATTATTCTGGTACTGCGGGTTGAATAAGCAGTCTGCATGTATCTTAATTTTAATTCCTATGCTGGGATCAAGATTTTGTTGTTTGTTTATTCATTTTCAGTATTTTGGACAAAAAGAGGACTTTAACTTCTAGTTATAAATCAAAACTTGCTCCAGGGTATGTATGTGTGTATATATACACACACTGCTTTTTATTTACAGCTTTCATTATGGCTTATTCTGATCTTGATGAGATTTCTTTTCTGCTAAATCTATCATCATTGTATTGATTCTCTATTCTTTTAATAGAGAATCTATAGAGAATTCTCTATTCATCTTCTGTATTATAAATTTCTTGCGTTTGCCCTTTCCCACTATGTTCTGGAAATGTTTCGGAAGTTTCCTTAAATCACTGATTTAATTTTATGCAATTTCACTTCTGCTTCTTTGCTTCTGCAATAAATTTTAATCATGCTAATTTTTCTTACTTCCTTGAAATCTTTAGTCATTTCCCTTTTTACCTGTTTGTGTTATCCTTTCAACCAATCATATTTTTCTCTTATGAAAAGGCCAAGCCTTTTTGCATTTTATTGAGAATGTCTACTCATTTTTCTAAACTTTAGAATGGATTATATCTTTGTTTGTTTATTTTTGAGAAACTTTCACTTCCTATGCTTTAGTTGCTGTTTCCTTTCCTTTCCGTGCAGCATTTTTACATTGCTCTCTCTTGTTTCTTTTTGAAGCAAGAGATTGAATGAAGCCAAATCTTTTCAAATTTTACACTTCTCAACTAACAAATTGTATGGATTGCCCTTGGTTCAATTCATACATTCTTGGATAATGGTTAAATCTCTCTCAAATCTATACCTGGAGAGAGGGTTGCTATAAACAGCCCTTGAGTCAATTCTCAGTTTCTTTCAAGGATGTGCCTAGTTGGGCTAAGTACCACTGTGGTCTCTATTTATCCTACAAAAAAAAAAAATGTCTATTCTATTCTAAATGACAAGCTAAATAAATTACTGCAATTCGTAGGACATACTCATTCTAGGAATTTCTGATAGTATCCAACCCCTGCTTTAGTGTTCTATTTTTGGAAACTATCTCTTGGACAATAATGCTTCATTAACAAACCTCCATGAAGTGTAACAATACAATTTTAGCTGTCCCAAAATGCAATAAATGCATGATAGAAGGATAATAACCTAATATTCTGCTTGCTACTGATGTTAAGCAATGACTGCATCTGCAGTGGGTCAGGAGCAAGGTATCATCTCTATAAGGTGAAATCTGGTGACATTTGTGTGACCTAGTGAAGTGAACATAAGTAAGTTTTTTTTTTTTTTTCCCCCTAATCATATCAACTGTCACATATTTAAACAAGGACTGTTCCCAAACCTGATTTTAGGAGATCTATGAACCTGAGTGTTCAGTGTTGTTTTTGTAAAATTTTCTACCATTGTCTTCATAGATATTTCAGTGGGAAATAAGAGAGAAAACACTAGGAACCACCAGCCAAATGCTATTTGAATGAAAAGTTTAGATGGGGACATTTTTGCTTCATTTATAACAGTTTTTCATTAAAAATATTTAGAATTGGTTCCATTATTGGTTAGCTAGGTGTTTATTCAATTGTTTTATTTATAAGCATATTCTGTAACTTTGTCTTGAAGTTCCCAGATTGCTTTGTTGTCCATCTTGTATTCTTATGTGTTACTGCTAAGAGTTATACTGTAGAAATAATAAAGAGGAAAAATACAGCAGAAGTTTGACAGCGTCTGACAGGCTTGACTTTGTATAATTTTTCATTTGAATAAAGAGTTGTTTATTTTTGAAAAAATAACTAATGCATTTTGGACATCTATCTGACCAGCACCATGCTAAATACCTTGGGGAAACTTTTCCTATTTAAACTTTTTTTAAAAAGGGACTTCTAACTATCAGTAATAGAGGTGAGACAAATGAGCCTCAGAGAAGTCAAGCAAGATGTCCAACGTCCTGCAAGTTGTAAGTGGTCATCTAACTTTCTAGCCCAGTTCAGCTCTGTGTGACTAGTTCATCCCGGACCATTCCAGTACACCATTCCATTCCATTTAGCATATGGAAGCAATTCACATTCACATTTTGTGCACTGTCTTTAAGCAAATTCTTAACCAGATACAAATAATCATTGAATTGCATGAATGATGACATTTCCAGATATTTGTTATTCTGCCTTTTGATGACAGAAAAAGTTTGGCAAAGTAAATAGTTTTGAAATGCTATTTGAAATATTTTTGAAAATCTTTCTACTCACTCATAATACACCATAAAGTAATTGAAAAATTAAATATTTGAATCATTTTTTCATTATGCAATAACAATCTACTCTTTGGAAGTATTTTGTTCTGATAGCTGGAATCCATAATATGGGGAAAACAGAAGCTTTTGGATAGAAGGAATTTAGAGAGAAATGGGTTTGGGGGCCTGTCCCTGCCCTACCATCTGGAAATGCTAGGGAACCTACCCCTATGTTATATAAGCCATAAAATAGTTAACTTTAACTTCCATCAGGATGCTACTCCACTGTTCTCTGCTGACCATAAAGCCTTCTGGGAAGGAACTAGGGTCAAGTTTTCTGGAGTGGAATTACTATCCGTATGTATGAGCCAAAACAAGGATTAAAGCTGTAGCCCTAATGGTGGAGAGGAAGTAACTGAGAAACAGCCTCCAAAGAAGCTCAAGCAAATACAGGATATTTATGGACCAGACAAAGGGAGCTTCAGGGGTGAGTCATGGCAGGAATTCTGCTTGAAAATAGCCACAGGAGAACATGGATGGGGCCCAACAGACAAGCCAGTTGGTTCACTCAGAGTCAAGTCTGCTCACCACAAGTGCCCAGGGTTGGAAAATCACAGAAACCCTGGCTAGTGAGAGGACTAGTACAAGGGAACATACGTCACTTCCCCCAGACCTCCATCATCGTATCATACACACACACATAAGGCAAGTGTATTTTGCAGAAATGTGCTTCAGTTCAGTTCAGTCACTCAGTCATGTTGGACTTTCTGTCACCAAATGGACTGCAGCACGCCAGGCTTCCCTGTCCATCACCAACTCCCAGAGATTGCTCAAACTCACGTCCATCCAATCAGTGATGCCATCTAACCATCTCATTCTCTGTCGTCCCCTTCTCCTCCTGCCCTCAATCTTTCTCAGCATCAGGGTCTTTTCCAATCAGTCGGCTCCTCGCATCAGGTGGCTGAAGTATCGGAGCTTCAACTTCAGCATCAGTCCTTCCATTGAATATTCGGGACTGATTTCCTTTAGGATGGACTAGTTTGATCTCCTTGCAGTCCAAGGGACTCTCAAGAGTCTTCTCCAGCACCACAGTTCAAAAGCAACAATTCTTCATCACTCAGCCTTCTTTATGGTCCAACTCACATCCCTACATGACTACTGGGAAAACCATAGCTTTGACTATACAGACCTTTGTCGGCAAAGTAATGTCTCTGTTTTTTAATATGCTGTCTAGGTTGGTCATAGTTTTTCTTCCAAGGAGCAAGTGTCTTACTTTCATGGCTGCAGTCACCATCTGCAGTGATTTTGGAGCCCAAGAAAATAAAGGCTGTTTCCACTGTTTCCCCATCTACTTGCCATGAAGTAATGGGTCCAGATGCCATGATCTTAGTTTTCTGAATGTTGGGTTTTAAGCCAGCTTTTCACTCTCCTC
The DNA here is from genome assembly GCF_003369695.1 of Bos indicus x Bos taurus. NCBI lineage: Eukaryota > Metazoa > Chordata > Mammalia > Artiodactyla > Bovidae > Bos > Bos indicus x Bos taurus. Next base: position 102,158,466 of record NC_040080.1, read on the forward strand.
TTTCACTTTCATCAAGAGGCTCTTTAGTTCCTTTCAGAAAGGAACTTAAGTTAAGCAAAGGACTGTGAATTTGAAAAGAGGGACAAAACAAGACAGGTAGCTTGATAGCCTTCCTATATGCATCTTGTTCAGGCACTGTTCTATAAGAAAAACAGGGTTTTTTTGTGTTTGTTCTGGGGTTTTTTTGGGGGAGGGGGGTGGTGGGGTTGTTGACCACATCAGGCAACATGTGGGATCTGAATTCCCAGAGCAGGAATCAAATCTGTGTCCCGTGCATTGAAATGGCAGACTCTTAACCACTGGACTGCCAGGGAAGTCCCTCAAGCAGGTTTATTAACAGCAGTTTTCATTCTGACACTTAGAGAATTGCAAATATCTGTTGGATCTTCATACTTCAGTATTTCCCACAAATAACAGCTGAAAGGGAATTTTTGTCTTCTAGGCTTAACAAAGATGAGTAAAAAATGCAACTCACTGCAGAATTAAGTTTAGAAGAATAAAAGAGAAATAGATATATATTGATGGTCTATTATATATAGCGTGACTATACAAATATAAAGAGAATGCATGTTATGTAATAGACATCTAAAATGTGGGCATAATACATAATCACTTAGAGCAATAAAATTATGATTCTGGTGTTAATGATCAACTCCTCCCAAGGATGATTGGTGACATTTATCCACTCCTACTTCTCCTATTAGTTACAGAGACACCTGGAGTCATCAGTTCCTTTTACTAGAAGTGATATACAAATCACAGTTATTTCTATGTCTCTAAGTTAAAGCTAAGTGTTCAAATTTAAGGCATAAGAACTGACTTCATCAGTGGTGGTTCTCTTGCTTTAGCTGTGTCTTTATTTCTTTCCTACAGATCCTTGCAGATACAAGGATTTTCACTAGATTCACTTTCTTCTGAGTCATTTTCTGAAAAATATCTGTTAAAAAATATCTCCTTGGACCCCTCTAGTGGCCCAGTGGTTAAGAATCCACCCACCAGTGCAAGGGAGATGGGTTTGATCCCTGGTCCTGGAAGATTTCACATGCAACTAAGCCCGTGAGCTTCAACTACTCTAGAGCCCATGCTCTGCAACGAGAAGCCACTGCAATGAGAAGCCCACACATCATGACTAAAAACTAGCCCCTGCTTGCCACAACTAGAGAAAGTTCATGTGCAGCAACAAAGATCCAGTATAGCCAAAAATAAATAAATAAATACAATTCTTAAAAATAATTTCTCAATGCCTTCCTGTTGCTTAAAGACATTTTTGTCTATTGGTGGAAAGTGAATATTAAGGACAAGAATCTAAGAAAAGACTTTCCTTTCTTTATCCCTAAAACACTTTATGATCACCTAATTTGATTAAAAGTTGAGTATATCCTTGATAGTAAAGGTTATCTGAATCAATTTTCTTATGATTTTACTGTTTAATAGTTGCATGCACTCTGAATTAGCTGTAGGAATTAGGTGATACGGAAAGGCATAAACATTTCCCCCAGAAGTCGTTCAATAAAACCTATCAAAATTGTAATTATGTATGCCCTGGCATTTCTATGAATTTGTCCTTAGATATATATGTACAAATCCTTAAAGATATACATACAAGCACATTTACTGCCATGTGATCGGTATATTAGAAATAGTTTAAATGCTCATAAGTAAACATTTGGTATATTAGTTAAGCATCCTTGCAATAGAATACTAAGCAATTTTAAAAGAATGAGGTAGATTCTTATGACTCACTATAAAAAAGACATTCAAAATATATTAAAGGAAACAAGGCACAGATTCTTGTGTATAATGCAATCACATTTGTCTTTAAACATGAGTGTTTGAAAATGCTTGTACGTACCTAAAACATTTCTAGAAGAATATGAAAGATATAGTTCACAGTGCTTATCTCTGGAGAATATCACTGAGGTAGGAGGGGGGAAGATGATTGGCATGTATAAAGTCTGCATTGGTTGACATTGTTAATTATACATTATATTTATAACAAGAAATGTAGTATGTATTTTTCACCCTATTGACCAAAGAGTTTCATGAAAGTAAGTATTCCTAACACCAAGCCCCTAAACAGAGGAAAGAGATCTTCTTTTACCAGATATAGGAATCCAAGAAGGAAATATTGGTATCAGTTTCCCAACCCACTACTCTCCTAATCTTCAGTCCACGCTAATTCCTGTAAAAGTTTAAGCCTTCCCTAGGGGCTTCCCTGGTGGCTCAGTGGTAAAGAATCCTCCTGGCAATGTAGGAGACTCAGATTTGATCCCCAGGTTGCGAAGATCCCCTGTAGAGGAAAATGGCAACCCACTCCCATACTCATTTTTTTTTTCCACTCCCATACTCTTGCCTGGAAAATCCCATGGGCAAAGGAGCCTGGTGGGCTACAGTCCATGGAGTCACAGAGTCGGACGTAACTTAGCAACTAAATGACAACAGCAAGAGAATGAGTGTAATTGAAAATGGAGATCTTATAAATGATGTCTTTTGATCTTGCCTTGCATTTTAAATTTCCTAGGGCTGCTGCAATCACTATGAGCTGGATGGCTTAAAATAACAAAACATTATTTTCTCACAGCTCTGGAGACAGAAGATGAGAGGGTTGGATCGCATCACCTACTTGATGGACATGAGTTTGAGCAAGCTCCAGGAGTTGGTGATGGACAGGAAAGCCTGGCATGCTGCATCCATGGGATCGCAAAGAGTCAGACATGACTGAGCGACTGAACTGAACTGAACTGGATTAGAAGTCTACAACTACAGTTCTGGCAGGGTCGTACTCTTTCTGAAGGCTCTAGGGGAAGATCTTTCCTTGCCTCTTCCTAGATTCTGGGGTTTCCCAGGTGGCTCAGTGATGAAAGAATCTGCTTGCAATGCAGGAGACTCAAGAGATGCAGGTTCTATCCTTGGGTTGAGAAGATCCCCTGGAGAAGGAAATGGCAACCGACTCCAGTATTCTTGCCTGGAGAATTCCATGGGCAGAGGAGCCTGGCGAGCTGCAGTCCCTGGAGTCTCAAGGAGTCGGACAGACTGAGCACTCATGCACACTACTAGCTTCTGGTCATCATTGGTAATCCTTGGCTTTCCTTGGCTTGCAGTTTATTCCAATCTCTCCCTTAGTCTTTACATGGCTTTTTCCCCCGTGTCTGTCACTCTGCTCTTACAATCATAAGATAGAATTAGTACCCCCCCCCAATACAGTAGACTTCATTTTAACTTGATTACATCTGTAAAAACTCTGCCAAATAAGTTCACAGGTACTGGGGATTAGGGCTTCAACATATCTTTCTGGTGGGACACAGTTTAACCCACAACAAATGGATTTGTTTCAGATCCTCTATTTTAAATTGATTATTCCATGAGATGAATCCTGGAGAATTGCATAGTGATGTGTGCAGCAGCTGAATTAGCAGTGTTGATCCCACAGTAACCTCAGTCTCTGATGTGTGCTGCTCCTCCCCGTCCTCCTCAAGGACAGCTCTCACACTGTATTTATATCAGAACGGGAGGCTTATCTTTAAATAGGCTTCGTAAAAGCCAACAAGAAAATGGAATACTATACTTAAATACCCTTGGTTCAACTATTTTATATAATCTAGGATGATGATACTCAGGAATTAAGACATTGAAACTTGCTATATGAAACACGTGATCTCTGATGAAGTAAGTGTTTAAATACACTCGTTATCTGAAATGAAGCACACGGAGTACAACTATTCTCTGTTAACAAGGGAAAACAGCTGAAACATCATACTTTAGAATTTCATGATAAATGGAAGCCAGTTTTGACTTTTGTTTTACTTACTTCTTCCAAGGGATGACCAGAACTTCCCCTGTGGTACAGCAGATAAGAATCTGGCTGCCAATACAGGGAACATGGGTTCCATCCCTGGTCCAGGGAGATTCCACATACCATGAAGCCACTAAGCACATGCACCACAAGGACTGAGCCTGTGTTTTACAGTAAGATATGCACCGTAATGAGAACCCTGAAGCCCAGGCACCGCAACTAGAGAAAGCCTGTATGCAGCAAAAAAGACCTAGCACAACCATAAATACGTAAATAAATTAAAAAAAAAAAAAAAAGGGCAGCGATAATCATAAACAGTCAATTACAGAGTCTCCTACTTACCCCGTAAGTAAGCCTTGTGTGAGGTTGCAAGGGTAGAATCCTTCTGCTCTTTGAATTTTAAGAAATCTCTTTGGCTGCTTAATTGTATGACTATTCTGGGCCTCAAGCAATCTGAAAGCCAACCAACTGTTGCATCTTGCCTGCTGAAAACTCATGATGATGCTGGATAATACATTTTTTTAAGTTTTAAATAATAGCTGAACTCACAAAAAACAAGGAACAAGTTTAATTCCCAGGTGTCAGAAATCAAGAGAAAATTTAAGCCAGTGTGATAAGCAGCTGAGAAACCCAAAGAACTCTTCAACCATGTAAGATCAGATCAGATCAGTCACTCAGTCATGTTCGACTCTTTGCGACCCCATGAATTGCAGCACGCCAGGCCTCCCTGTCCATCACCAACTCCCGGAGTTCACCCAGACTCACGTCCATCGAGTCAGTGATGCCATCCAGCCATCTCATCCTCTGTCGTCCCCTTCTCCTCCTGCCCCCAATCCCTCCCAGCATCAGAGTCTTTTCCAATGAGTCAACTCTTTGCATGAGGTGGCCAAAGTACTGGAGTTTCAGCTTTAGCATCATTCCTTCCAAAGAAATCCCAGGGCTGATCTCCTTCAGAATGGACTGGTTGGATCTCCTTGCAGTCCAAGGGACTCTCAAGAGTCTTCTCCAGCACCACAGTTCAAAAGCATCAATTCTTCGGCGCTCAGCCTTCTTCACAGTCCAACTCTCACATCCATACATGACCACTGGAAAAACCATAGCCTTTACTAGATGGACCTTTGTTGGCAAAGTAATGTCTCTGCTTTTGAATATGCTATCTAGGTTGGTCATAACTTTCCTTCCAAGGAGTAAGCGTCTTTGAATTTCATGGCTGCAGTCACCATCTGCAGTGATTTTGGAGCCCAGAAAAATAAAGTCTGACACTGTTTCCACTGTTTCCCCATCTATTTCCCATGAAGTGGTGGAACCGGATGCCATGATCTTCATTTTCTGAATGTTGAGCTTTAAGCCAACTTTTCCACTCTCCACTTTCACTTTCATCAAGAGGCTTTTGAGTTTCTCTTCACTTTCTGCCATAAGGGTGGTGTCATCTGCATATCTGAGGTTATTGATATTTCTCCCGGCAATCTTGATTCCAGCTTGTGTTTCTTCCAGTCCAGCATTTCTCATGATGTACTCTGCATATAAGTTAAATAAACAGGGTGACAATATACAGCCTTGATGTACTCCTTTTCCTATTTGGAACCAGTCTGTTGTTCTATGTCCATGGGGCTGATCATTTGTTGTTATTGTTTTATATTTTATTTTACTTTTAAGTGGCTAATGCATGCACTTGATTCAAAAAGTTAAAACTATTAATAAATAATAAGTTTTATTCTCACCCCATCTGTCACTTCCCTTTCTTTTGTAAATCGTGTATTTTACTAATTTATTATGGTCATTCCAGTGTTTCCCAGGTAATAATAAGTACATACCAAAGTACATTTGTTTTTCCTTTATAGGCAAAATGTAGCTTACCTTTTTATGCAATCTTATGAAATTTGTTGTTTCAGTTAGCAGTATATTGTAGAGATATTGCCACATCAGTACATGGAGATTTCCTTGAGCTTCTAAAACACTGCATAGTATTCCTTTGTGTGGGAAATAGTCATTTATTGATCAACACAGGTTGCTGCAGTATATAAACTTGTAATTACATCATCACAAACATTTGTAAATATATCTGTAGGATTAATTTCTAGATAGGAGATCCTTGGAACATAGAATAACTTCATTTTTTTTTTTTTGAGAGCTGCTACCAGATTGACTTCCATAGAGATTTATCGTTTTGACTGACTTTGTAATGAATGTCTCTTCCTCTGCAGGTTGACACAGAAAGCACTTGTCAAATTTTTGGATTTTTTTTCCCCAGTCTTATAGATGAGAAATGGCATCGTGTATTTGCATTTATTTTATTATGTATGATAATGAGAAACACTGGGCTGGAGGAAGCACAAGCTGGAATCAAGATTGCTAGGAGAAATAACAATAACCTCAGATATGCAGATGACACCACCCTTAGGGCAGAAAGTGAAGAAGAACTAAAGAGCCTCTTCATGAAAGTGAAAGAGGAGAGTGAAAAAGTTGGCTTAAAGCTCAACATTCAGAAAACTAAGTTCATGGCATCCGGTCCCACCACTTCATGGGAAATAGATGGGGAAACAGTGGAAACAGTGGCTGACTTTATTTTTCTGGGCTCCAAAATCACTGCAGATGGTGATTGCAGCCATGAAATTAAAAGATGCTTACTCCTTGGAAGGAAAGTTATGACCAACCTAGACAGCATATTCAAAAGCAGAGACATTACTTTGCCAACAAAGGTCCATCTAGTCAAGGCTATGGTTTTTCCAGTGGTCATGTATGGGCATGAGAGTTGGACTGTGAAGAAAGCTGAGTGCCAAAGAATTGATGCTTTTGAAGTGTGGTGTTGAAGAAGACTCTTGAGAGTCCCTTGGACTGCAAGGAGATACAACCAGTTCATCCTAAAGGAGATCAGTCCTGAGTGTTCATTGGAAGGACTGATGTTGAAGCTGAAACTCCAATACTTTGGCCACCTGATACGAACAGCTGACTCATTGGAAAAGACCCTGATGCTGGGAGGGATTGGGGGCAGGAGGAGAGGGGACGACAGAGGATGAGATAGCTGGATGGCATCACCGACTCGATGGACATGGGTTTGGGTGGATTCCAGGAGTTGGTGATAGACAGGGAGGCCTGGAGTGCTACAGTTCATGGGGTCACAAAGGGTCGGACTTGACTGAGCGACTGAACTGAACTGAATTGAACTGAACTGAATGAGTATTTTTTCATATATTTAAAGAGGTTTCATATTTCTTACTCCAAACTGTTTGTGTCCTTTGTCCATTTTTCTATTGAGCTTTTGATATTTTTGTTATAGATCTCTTAAAACACTTGATACATAAAAATACATTATCTAGATGTTGATACGTCTATACTTCACAAAGAACAGAAAATACTACATAAAGCCTATACTCTGCAAAGAATGATTCTCAGAAAAAGATCAGAAAAAGAAATGAGTCCTGAAAATCTATCCACTAGGTCAGGGAAGAGACAAGAATTTTTGGTTGTTTCTGACAAGCTTATTTCTGATTAGACTCTAGGGAAGAATAAAAAATTCTCTGTGAGAAATTTCTGTGAGTTTATATTTATAGTACCCACTTAGCATGGAAATTCTTAAAGCTTAGATTAATGGAAACACTAGTCTGCCTGCTCAGTTGTTCAGTACCGTCTGACTCTTTGCGATCCCATAGAGTGTAGCCTGCCACTCTGCTTGGTTCATGGGATTTTCCAGGCAAGAATACTGGAGTTGGGTTGCCATTTCCTTCTCTAAGTTATCTTTCCAACTCAGGGATCAAACACAGGTCTCCTGCTTGGCAAGCAAGTTCTTTACCACTGAACCACCAGGGAAGCTTGGGTCATACAGAAGTCTTAACAAGTTTTTTTTTTTTTTTTTTTTTTAACAGGTCTCTCCTTTGTCCCAAAAGTTCACGTACTTTTATTTATTTATTTTTTTAAGCTTTGGCTGGTCATGATATATTATCTTTTTAATATATTGTTAAGTTCTGTTGTCTTTTCTTTCTTTCTTTTTTTTTTTATTTCTTTTTCTGCTCTGATTGCTGTGGCCAAAACTTCCAAAACTATGTTGAATAGTAATGGTGAAAGTCGGCACCCTTGTCTTGTTCCTGACTTCAGAGGAAATGCTTTCAATTTTTCACCATTGAGGATAATGTTTGCTGTGGGTTTGTCATATATAGCTTTTATTATGTTGAGGTATGTTCCTTCTATTCCTGCTTTCTGGAGAGTTTTTATCATAAATGGATGTTGAATTTTGTCAAAGGCTTTCTCTGCATCTATTGAGATAATCATATGGTTTTTATTTTTCATTTGTTAATGTGGTGTATTACATTGATTGATTTGCGGATATTGAAGAATCCTTGCATCCTTGGGATAAAGCCCACTTGGTCATGGTGTATGATCTTTTTAATGTGTTGTTGGATTCTGATTGGTAGAATTTTGTTAAGGATTTTTGCATCTATGTTCATCAGTGATATTGGCCTGTAGTTTTGTTTTTTTGTGGGATCTTTGTCAGGTTTTGGTATTAGGGTGATGGTGGCCTCACAGAATGAGTTTGGAAGTTTACCTTCCTCTGCAATTTTTTGGGAGAGTTTGAGCAGAATAGGTGTTAGCTGTTCTCTAAATTTTTGGTAGAATTCAGCTGTGAAGCCATCTGGACCTGGGCTTTTGTTTGCTGGAAGATTCTTGATTACAGTTTCAATTTCCGTGCTTGTGATGGGTCTGTTAAGATTTTCTATTTCTTCCTGGTCCAGTTTTGGGAAGTTGTACTTTTCTAAGAATTTGTCCATTTCTTCCAAGTTGTCCATTTTATTGGCATATAATTGTTGGTAGTAGTCTTAAAATAAAGTAGTTTTAAAATAAAGATATTCTACACCACACGTTCTCTGATCATATTTCAACTGAGTTAAAAATAAATTAAAAATATATATTTGAACATTTTAAGATATAATTCTAATTTTTCACAGTCAGATCAAAAAAGAACTCAATAGGAATATTAGAGAGATTTTGAACTGAATGGTACACGTATTTCATATTTAAAACTATGGTATACAGGTAGGATTGTGTTTTAAGAACAATTTGAAGTTTTAGGTGTTTCCATTAGAAAATAAGAAAGCCTGAAGTGAGCTAAGTGTACAAAAAACTAAGCTTACAAAAGGAACAATATAAATTTAAGAAAAGAAGTAGGAAGGTACTAGGTAAAGAACAGAAATCAATGAAACTGAAAATAATATAGATGATCAAGAAACCAACCAAGCAGACCAGTCCCTGGTGAGATTAATCAAGAGAAAAACTAGAAGATGCAAGTAAATGTATAAATCAAATCCACTGATTAATGCAAAGTTAAATGAGAGCAAGATTATCTTATCAACAACTCTAAGCCAATAAATTTAAAAACTTGGATGAAAGGAAAATTTCATATAGCAGTATATCAGAAGAAAATGGAACAAAGAGAGAGCCTAAAACAATTAATAGGCTGAAATATTTGATAATAAAAATACCCCAAGTTTAAATTTGTGGACTGCAGGGAAAATGGTATTTCATATGGTGGGGAAATAAGGCAAATGCCTTATTGGACAACATTTGGCCTCTTCTAGATCCAGCCATCTATTATCCTGGGTTATCACAGCACAGCCAATTGGGAAGTGTTGGGCCTTCTAAATGGAGAAGGGAACTGTGCTACTTCACAGTCTATTTTCTGCTGAAATTTTGAGGTGTTAAAATGCATTTGGGAAGACAATTTCAGAACACCAAAGAACTGATGCCTTTGAACTGTGGTGCTGGAGAAGACTCCTGAGAGTCCCTTGGACAGCAAGGAGATCAAATCAGTCAGCCTTAAAGGAAATCAATTCTGAATACTCATTGGATGGACTGAAGCTGAAGCTGAAGCTTCAGTATTTTGGTCATCTGCTCAATTATCTTAATTTTGTCTGAAAGGCATTCAAGTTCAGTTTTAGTTAAAATTATTAAATGAGCTAAGTGCTTTCAAAGTCTATCCGTTCCTTCTCTCCTTCTTTTTCTCTTTGCCTTTGTTCTCTCTCTCTCTCTCTTTTTTTTTTTTTTTAATTTTCCCTAGGCATCCATCCTAATACCCCATCTTTACTCTCTTCTCCCAAGTTTGCCTCATTCAAGCATTGTCCCATGTTCCAAAATAACTTCATACTTTCTTTTCAAAGTTTAAGCATTTCCGCTTGTGACTTACAGCATTTTCAGCTGTGACACTTCTAAGAGTTAAAGTTCACATCAGCAGCAGTCTCCCAAGGGGATTCTGAGTATGAGAGCTTTGATTCTTCCTTTTCTCAAGAAACAATTATAGGATGCAGAGGACTGAAAAGGATACGGGTCCAAGAACAAAAAGTTCTCTTCGGTTTTTAAAGTATGTCGTTAGTATTAGTAATATTATTACTAGCAATGAAGGTTGTTATATTTCTCAGTTAATCACTGCATTAATGTGTGAAAACAGCATAGTTAAGGGTGGTGAATTAGAGGAAATAATTATGATTAGGCTAATTTTCATCCTAAAGAAAACATTACTGACAGTCTCTTTCAGGAAATCTAAAACATTTTTTCAACTATTTTAATTTCTAAAGATCAAGTTGCAAATTGAGAAATTCCATGCAAAATGAATGTACATTTTGGTCTCTTTTTATCTACTTAATTTGTTTTTATCTCCCGGTTTTAGGTCATATTTAATTGTAGATAGGAGGATAGTTAACTTTTTAATAGGGCTTATAATATGACAGGATAATCTAACTTGCCTATAGGACCTGTGAGAAGGAAACTGATTTACCTAGATGTCAATTCATTTTGTTTTGTGAAAGTGTAAAAAAGTTAAGTTAGATAAAGACTAAAAGAATTGAATAATATTACTCAGATACCTTGAGGATAACTATACACTAATACACAAATTGAGTTTTCTAAACAGAAAGGAGGAAGATGTGGGGGAAGGGGAAGGAAAAAAAGAAGGAAGGAAGGGAAAAGGGGGGGAAAGAGAGTAAAGGGAAGAAAAAAAGAGAAAGAAGGAGGGAGGGAGAAGTTAAGGGGAAAAAGAGATAATTTCATAACAAGATAGTATGTCTTCAAGGGAACTCTCAACTCCTGGAGGAGTCAGGGACTAAATTTTACATGGCATTGCATTTGAATCTTCCTCTGAATCTACTCCAGCAGTGACTACATGGTAAGCATCCAATAAATATACATTGTTTCTTAGAAACAATCAAATATACAAGATATATGGGAGATTTTTGTTTTCTTTTAGAGAAATCCTAAACTATGAAAAAGAAAAAAAATAATACATTTCTCACAAAGTTGCACAAGCTACAGCAAAAAGGATCATATTTTTCCTGCGAGATGGTTCCACTTGATGATTTACACACAGCATCAACTCACAGTTACCCTTATAAGCTCTGGCAACTCATAGGTCAGGTTACTGAGGAGAGATCTCCAGGGACTAAAACTATTAATGAACGGAGTGTGCTAGCTGTAAAAAGAAGAGAAGTGAAAAGCAAAGGAGAAAAGGAAAGATACACCCATTTGAATGCAGAGTTCCAAAGAACAGCAAGGAGAGATAAGAAAGCCTTCCTGAGTGACCAATGCAAAGAAATAGAGGAAAACAACAGAATGGGAAGACTAGAGATCTCTTCACGAAAATTAGAGATACCAAGGGAATATTTCATGCAAAGATTAGCTCAAAAAGGACAGAAATGGTAGGGACCTAACAGAACAGAACAGAAAGAGAAGAGATGGCAAGAATACACAGAAGAACTGTACAAAAAACATCTTCACAACATAATCACAGATAATCACAATGGTGTGATCACTCACACTCAGCTAGAGCCAGACATCCTGGAATGTGAAGTCAAGTGGGCCTTAGGAAGCATCACTATGAACAAAGCTAGTGGAGGTGATAGAATTCCAGTTGAGCTATTTCAAATCCTGGAAAATGATGCTGTGAAAATGCTGCACTCAATATGCCAGCAAATTTGGAAAACTCACCAGTGGCCACAGGACTGGAAAAGGTCAGTTTTCATTCCAATCCCAAAGAGAGGCAATGCCAAAAAATTCTCAAAATACCACACAATTGCACTCATCTCACACGCTAGTAAAGTAATGCTCACAATTCTCCAAGCCAGGCTTCAGCAATATGTGAACTGTGAACGTCCAGATGTTCAAGCTGGTTTTAGAAAAAGCAGAGGAACCAGAGATTAAATTTCCAATGTCTGCTGGATCATTGAAAAAGCAAGAGAGTTCCAGAAAACATCTGTTTCTGCTTTATTGACTATGCCAAAGCCTTTGACTGTGTGGATCACAAGAAACTGTGGAAAATTCTGAAAGAGATGAGACCTGACCTGCCTGCCTCTTGAGAAACCTGTATGCAGGTCAGGAAGCAACAGTTAGAACTGGACATGTAACAACAGACTAGTTCCAAATAGGAAAAGGAGTACATCAAGGCTGTATATTGTCACCCTGCTTATTTAACTTCTATGCAGAGTACATCATGAGAAACACTGGACTGAAGAAACACAAGCTGGGATCAAGATTGCTGGGAGAAATATCAATAACCTCAGATATGGAGATGACACCACCCTTATGGCAGAAAGTGAAGAAGAACTAAAGAATCTCTAGATGAAAGTGAAAGAGGAGAGTGAAAAACTTGGCTTAAAGCTCAACATTCAGAAAACTAAGATCATGGCATCCAGTCCGATCACTTCATGGCAAATAGATAGGGAAACATTGGAAACAGTGGCTGACTTTATTTTGGGGGCTCCAAAATCACTGCAGATGGTGATTGCAGCCATGAAATTAAAGGACACTTACTCCTTGGAAGGAAAGTTATGACCAACCTAGATAGTATATTCAAAAGCAGAGACATTACTTTGCCAACAAAGGTCCATCTAGTCAAGGCTATGGTTTTTCCAGTGGTCATGTATGGATGTGAAAGTTGGACTGTGAAGAAGGCTGAGCGCCGAAGAATTGATGCTTTTGAACTGTGGTGTTGGAGAAGACTCTTGAGAGTCCCTTGGACTGCAAGGAGATCCAACCAGTCCATCTTAAAGGAGATCAGTCCTGGGTATTCATTGTAAGGACTGATACTAAAGCTGAAACTCTAATACTTTGGCCACCTTATGTGAAGAGCTGACTCATTTGAAAAGACCCTGATGCTGGGAGGGATTGAGGGCAGGAGGAGAAGGGGACAACAGAGGATGAGATGGTTTGATGGCCTCACTGACTCAATGGACATGGATTTGGGTGAACTCCGGGAATTGGTGATGGACTGGGAGGCTTGGCGTGCTGCGGTTCATGGGGTCACAAAGAGTCGGACATGACTGAGCTACTGAACTGAACTGAACTGAATGAGTCAGAGCATTCTCCTCTCTTTTATCACTGATGTTTAACCTCTCCTATGCAAAATAATTGCTTTGTCATACACGACTTTCAAAATTGAAAATATTAGTCATCCAGTCCTGCTCAGCTCTGTGACCCCATGGACAGTTGCCCAGCTTCTCTGTCCATGGGGTTTCCCAGGCAAGGACACTGGAGTGGGTAGCCATTCTCTTCTTCAGGGAGTCTTCCTGACCCAGGAATCAAACACAGGTCTCCCGCATTGCAGACAGATTCTTTACTGTCTGAGCCACCAGGGAAGCCCCACTTTCAAGATTGCTGCTGCTAAGTCGCTTCAGTCGTGTCCGACTCTGTGCAACCCCATAGATGGCAGCCCACCAGGCTCTGCCTTCCCTGGGATTCTCCAGGCAAGAACACTGGAGTGGGTTGCCATTTCCTTCTCCAATGCATGAAAGTGAAAAGTGAAAGTGAAGTCGCTCAGTCATGTCCAACCTCAGCGACCCCATGGACTGCAGCCTTCCAGGCTCCTCCATCCATGGGATTTTCCAGGTAAGAGTACTGGAGTCGGGTGCCATTGCCTTCTCTGTTAATAGACCTTAAGGAGGTATAAACTGGATGTTATGAAAACTAGCTGATTATTGAATCCCAGGTCATTTGCAACTTAAAGTTAAGTACAATAACTGGGGTATGAATATGTAATGTGGGAGCATGTGAAAGTGAAACTGAAGTCTCTCAGTCGTGTCCAACTCTGTGACCCCAAGGGCTGTAGCCTATCAGGCTCCTCTGTCCATGGGACTTTCCAGGCAAGAGAACTGGAGTGGATTGCCATTTCCTTCTCCATGGGATCTTCCCGACCCAGGAACTGAACCTGGGTCTCCCGTATTGTGGGCAGATGTTTTACCATCTGAGCCACTAGTGTGGGAGCATAAAAGGCTTCAAAATACTTATTGGAAAAGTCGGTGAAGGAGGCTTTCTGGAGAGGAGGATATTTGAGCTGTGGTAGAAAAGATGTGTAGGATATGCCAGGTGAAAAAGTTCAGGTGGGGATGCAGAAGAAACAATGCGTCAGAAACCATAAATCTGTTGAAAAGCCTGGTTTGGGCAGGAAACACTAAGTAGAAGAGCAGGGTACATATCAGGGAGTGGTGTAAGTGACACCAGAATCAGAGTTTATCCATGGAATGTGAAAGGTAGGACTTCCCTGTGGCTCAGACAGTAAAGAATCCACCTGCAATGTGGGAGACCTGGATTCAATTCCTAGGTTGGGAAGATCCCCTGGAGAAGGGAATGGTTACCCACTTCAGTATTCTGGCCTGGAGGATTCCATGGACAGAGGAGCCTGGTGGGCTACAGTCCATGGGGTCACAGAGTCAGACAAGACTGAGTGATTTTCACTTTCATAGAATGTCAAAGGTGGCTTGGAATAAGCCAGAAAAGAAAGCTTCAGTTTTAGGAAAAAGGAAAAAGGCAGGGAGCCAAAAGAAGCAGAGGAGGAACATGATCAACATTTTATTTTCCCTTGTCTCTTTCTCTCTCTTCTTCTTTCCTTCATTCCTTTCTTCCTAATCTCATAACTCCCTCTCTCCCTTCCTTGCTTATTTCTTTCCACTGTTCTATAGAAAATGAACTGGAATAAAAGGAGAAATTGAGGAAAGAAAACCCAGTTAGGAGATAGTTGCTGAAGTTCAGATGAGCAAGAGTAAGCACCTGAGAAAAGGCAGTGATAGTGGAAATGAGGAGATGAAGATGAAATCAAAGAGTATTTCTGTGCTGGAAGTCATAGGGATCAGTTACAGTATGAGCAAGTTTACTGGAGGGAAACATAGCGAGAGATAATGAATAAGACTTAAGAACAAGAAGACTTAAAACTTTTTCAGCTTGAAGTTTGAGCAACATCACTGACTTAGATGAATGATTCAGGTAGTTTTAGGACAAGTAGTTTTAGGAGCAATGAAAGTTTTAGGAAAGAAAAAGACATGTACTTTGTGAATTTAATATCCAGGTGTCTTTACAGGTATTAAAGGAATGAAAGAGGACATTTCAAGAAATTGATTTTTCAATGCATGATCCGGTGTACGTCAAGAGGTTCTTCTGGCTCTGAAAATGAAAGTGAAATGCATTGTAGCCTAGAGGTGAAGAGTGAGGAAACTGAAGGAATCTTTCTAATGAACTTTCCTTCCTCTAATAAGAAAAGTCACTGTAACTTCTGAGTTCAGAGCAAAGTCAGGCTAAGGTTAAGAAAAGTGAACAGGGATAGGAGAGACTAATTGAATGTGGAGAATGAGAAGGAAAATTTACTAAATATAAGTAAAAGGTTTACCATGTAGTAGAAGTCAAGATGAGAATAAAACACCTAAATTTATAGCTCCATGGTACCCTGAGGCAAAAAAGAGAAAGCAATGGTTTGGTTAATCTAGAAGGTAAAATTCAATTCCTCTCTGGAAAGCCACAATAGAAAGCTTGTGAAGTTGTGCCAGGACCCCATGCCTGAGGGGCGACGGCTGAGAGGAGCTACCCCACGTCCGAGGTCAACAAAAACAAGACCAGGAGCTGACTGTGGCTCAGATCATGAACTCCTTATTATCAAATTCAGACTTAAATTGAAGAAAGTAGGGAAAACCACTAGACCATTCAGGTATGACCTAAATCAAATCCCTTATGATTATACAGTGGAAGTGAGAAATAGATTTAAGGGCCTAGATCTGATAGATAGAGTGCCTGATGAGCTATGGAATGAGGTTCGTGACATTGTACAGGAGACAGGGATCAAGACCATCCCCATGGAAAAGAAATGCAAAAAAGCAAAATGGCTGTCTGGGGAGGCCTTACAAATAGCTGTGAAAAGAAGAGAAGCGGAAAGCAAAGGAGAAAAGGAAAGATATAAGTATCTGAATGCAGAGTTCCAAAGAATAGCGAGAAGAGATAAGAAAGCCTTCCTTAGCGTTTAATGCAAAGAAATAGAAGAAAACAACAGAATGGGAAAGACTAGAGATCTCTTCAAGAAAATTCGAGATACCAAGAGGACATTTCATGCAAAGATGGGCTCGATAAAGGACAGAAATGGTATGGACCTAACAGAAGCAGAAGATATTAAGAGATGGCAAGAATACACAGAAGAACTGTACAAAAAATCCTCTTGATGAAAGTGAAAGTGGAGAGTAAAAAAGTTGGCTTAAAACTCAACATTCAGAAGACAAAGATCATGGCATCCGGTCCCATCACTTCATGGCAAATAGATGGGGAAACAGTGGAAACAGTGTCAGACTTTATTTTGGGGGTTCCAAAATCACTGCAGATGGTGACTGCAGCCATGAAATTAAAAGACGCTTACTCCTTGGAAGGAAAGTTACGTCCAACCTAGATAGCATATTCAAAAGCAGAGACATTACTTTGCCAACAAAGGTCCGTCTAGTCAAGGCTGTGGTTTTTCCAGTGGTCATGTATGGATGTGAGAGTTGGATTGTGAAGAAGGCTGAGCGCTGAAGAATTGATGCTTTTGAACTGTGGTGTTGGAGAAGACTCTTGAGAGTGCCTTGGACTGCGAGGAGATCCAACCAGTCCATTCTGAAGGACATCAGCCCTGGGATTTCTTTGAAAGGAATGATGCTAAAGCTGAAAGTCCAGTACTTTGGCCACCTCATGCGAAGAGTTGACTCATTGGAAAAGACTCTGATGCTGGGAGGGATTAGGGGCAGGAGGAGAAGGGGACGACAGAGGATGAGATGGCTGGATGGCATCACTGACTCGATGGACGTGAGTCTGAGTGAACTCTGGTTGTTGGTGATGGACAGGGAGGCCTGGCGTGCTGCGATTCACGGGGCCGCAAAGAGTCGGACACGACTGAGCGACTGAACTGAAATGAACTTGCATGAAATGTTCCCTTGGTATCTCTAATTTTCTTGAAGAAATGCTAGTCTTTCCTATTTTGTTGCTTTCCTCTATTTCTTTGCATTGGTCACTTAGGAAGACTTTCTTGTCTCTCCTTGCTATTCTTTGGAACTCTGCATTCCACAGGGAAAGGGTATATTTCCTTTTCTTCTTTGCCTATTGCTTCTCTTCTTTTCTTGGCTATTTGTAAGGCCTCCTCAGACAACCATTTTCCCTTTTTGTGTTTCTTTTTCTTGGGGATGTTTTTGATCACAGACTCCTGTACAATGTCACAGACCTCCATCCATAGTTCTTCAGGCACTCTGTCTATCAGATCTAATCCCTTGAATCTATTTAATCAAATAGATTCAACTGTATAATCATAACGGATTTGATTTAGGTCATACCTGAATGGTCTAGTGGTTTTCCCTACTTTCTTCAATTTCAGTCTGAATTTGGTGATGAGTTCATAATCTGAGCCCCAATCAGTTCCCAGTCTTGTTTTTGCAGACTATACAGAGCTTCTCCATCTTCAGCTGCAAAGAATATTATCAATCTGATTTCAGTATTGACCATCTGGTGATGTCCCTGTGTAGAGTCATCTCTTTAGTTGTTGGAAGAGGGTGTTTGCTATGACCAGTGTGCTCTTTTGGCAAAACTCTCTTAGCCTTTGTCCTGCTTCATTTTTTACTCCAAGGCCAAATTTGCCTATTACTCCAGGTATCTCTTGACTTCCTACTTTTGCATTCCAGCCCCCTAAGATGAAAGTATATCTTTTCTTGGTGTTAGTTCTTGTAAGTCATGTAGATCTTCATAGAACCATTCAACTTCAGCTTCTTCAGCCTTACTGGTCAGGGCATAGACCTGGATTACTGTGATACTGAATGGTTTGTCTTGGAAATTAACACAGATCATTCTGTCACTTTTGAGATTTCACCTGCTGCTGCTGCTGCTAAGTCGCTTCAGTCGTGTCCGACTCTGTGCGACCCCATAGACAGTAGCCCACCAGGCTCTGCCATCCCTGGGATTCTCCAGGCAAGAACACTGGAGTTGGTTGCCATTGCCTTCTCCAATGCAATGCAATTTCACTTCTCAATGAAAGTGAAAAGTGAAAGTGAAGTCGCTCAGTCGTGTCTGACTCTTAGCGACCCCATGGACTGCAGCCTACCAGGCTCCTCCGTCCATGGGATTTTCCAGGCAAGAGTATTGGAGTGGGTTGCCATTGCCTTCTCCTAGATTTCACCTAAATACTGCATTTTGGACTTTTTTGTTGACTATGAAGGCTACTGCATTTCTTCTAAGGGATTCTTGCCCACAGGAGTAGATATAATGGTCATCTGAAATAAATTCTCCCCATCTGGTCCATTTTAGTCCACTGATTCCTAAAATACTGATGTTCACTCTTGCCATATCCTGTTTGACCACTTCCGATTTACTGTGATTCATGGATCTAACTGGGAGAGGGCAATGACACCCCACTCCAGTACTCTTGCCTGGAAAATCCCATGGACGGGGGAGCCTGGTAGGCTGCAGTCCATGGGGTCCCTAAGAGTCGGACATGACTGAGCGACTTCACTTTCACTTTTCACTTTCATGCATTGGAGGAGGAAATGGCAACCCACTCCAGTGTTCTTGCCCGGAGAATCCCAGGGACAGGGAGCCTGGTGGGCTGCCGTCTATGGGGTCGCACAGAGTCAGACAAGACTGAAGCAACTTAGCAGCTTAGCAGCATGGATCTAATATTCCAGCTTCCTATGCAATATTGTTTTTTATAGCATCAGACTTTACTTCTGTCACCAGTGATACCCATAACTGGCATTGTTTTGCTTTGGCTCCATCTCTTTATTCTTTCTGCAGTTATTTCGCCACTTTTCTCTAGTAGCACATTGGGCAGCAATGGACCTGGGGAGTTCATCTCTCAGAGTCATATCTTTTTCCCTTTTCATACTGTTCTTGGAGTTCTACAAAACAGCTAATTATCTAATTAATTTATTATGTTTAACTAGTTTTGCCTCTTAAACTGCATGGTATCCTTAAAGAGTGTTCTATTTTCAGCCATTCTTTAAAAAAAAAAAATTCAATTAGTACTTCTGAGTGAATGTAGCCAAAACTTTCCTTTGTTCCCCTTGGTCCTTGACCAATATCCTGAGTTTACACAACATGATGCATAATGACTGGTGATTGGCCTTTTGCTGACTCAGCTCCAATTAATAGTAAATACAGATGGAGAATCTGTAACAAACAGTGGAACACACAGATATTATTTTATTCCTTTATCCCTTGACCCTTTAAGCTGAGAAAAGTGCCAACAGAAATGTAGCAAAGCACAAACATTCACTGCTTGATATGCATGGGCTTATCTTGTGTGACCTTTTCTGAATGGCACAAAGGGAATTGCTTGAGATATTTAGGCAAAATAAGCATGCTCAAGCACTGGAGTCTCCTTGTATCCTGAAAATTATATTTAGTTTTGTTTTTAAAGATGAATAGCTCCTTAAAGGATAAAAGGACATCTTAAACATCATTAAGTGAAGTTTACAAGTTAAATATGTTAAAAGAATGTCTGGAAGCCAAGCACACAGGCTTGGAAAAGGACTCATCATGTAGCTTAGGTCCACATGAACATACAACTAGTAAAGAAAATTCTCCTCTCTATTAAAAAAAATAAGGAAACCAAAGCAGGGGATGACAGGCTAATGGTGGGAGTTGAGACAGGAAATGAAGTTAACTCTTAGGAATTAAGATCAAAGAATGAAGATGGAGCCTCTCTGGTTGAAATTCTCTCCAAGCAGAGGGAGCATCAAGAGAAAATTAGAGAGGTTTCTCCAACATGGAACCCCAACTCCAAAGGAAGATAAAGCTTTGCCTCCAGGAAATATGCAAGTGAGACTCACTCCTCCCTGGGCCTGGCACCTGGAATCTGTGGCAAGAGATGGTGTGGTAATGACAACTTTTTTTTGTCAGTGGGACAATTGGCAGCTGTGGAGGATTTCCAGTGGCACGTGATAGAATTACAAGTGGCAGGAACACCAGCCAATAGTTTTAAAATATAAGGAACATTGGAGTCTGGAAAAATGCCCCTGGCTCCCCACAGTGTGTAGTGGCACTGACAACTTAATTTGAGATCACAGATCTGTAACAGTGTTTATGAAGACTAAAAATGATCAATTCTCTAAATGTTGCTTGATTCTGATGATTAATCTTAATCTAAAGTAAGTAAAGTCTTTAAAAATTTTTTTAACTGGAGTATAGTTGCTTTACAATCTTGTGTTGGTTTCTGTACAATGAAAAAATATATATATATTTTTTCATATATATATATATCTCCCCACCCTTTTGAGCCTCCATCCCACCACTCACATCCCACCCCTCTATGTCATCACAGAGCGTGGAGCTGAGTTCCCTGTGTTATACAGCAGCTCCCCACTGGTTATCTATTTTATACATGGTAGTGTGTATATGTCTATGATATTCTCTCACTTCATCCCACTTCTCCTTCCCCTCCATATCTGTAAGTTTGCTCTCTACATCTGTGTCTCTATTCCTGCCCTGCAAATAGGTTTGTGAGTACCATTTTTTTAGATTCCATCTATATGAGTTAACATGATATTTGGGGTTTTTTTCTGACTTACTTCACTCTGTATGACGGACTCTGGATTTATCCACATCACTACAAATGACTCAATTGCATTCCTTTTTATGGCTGAGTAATATTCCATTGTATATACGTACCACATCTTTATCCATTCATCAGTTGATGGACATCATGTCCTGGCTATTGTAAATAAACTCTTAATCCAACTTAAACAGACAAGTTTCATCACAAGTTTAGATTCCTGGGCTGCTAAGCATGTATTTCACATAGTTAACTAGAGACAAAAGCTATAGACAAAGCACACCAGATTGGTTGGGAGAAGAGGCTCTAAAGTCAGACTGGGTTTGGATCTTATTCAGCCATTCATTAGCTGTTTGACTTTACTTGCTAAATTTCTCCGTGCCTCAACTTCCTTGTCTGTATCCTGCAAACAATAGTGACAATGTCTTCATGGGATTGGTAGAATGATTAACACATATAAAAGACTTAAACCAATTCCTGGTACTAAGTAAAAATTAAATAAATACTGGTAATTATTATTACATGCCTTATCAAGGAGAGTTTATAAGGCCTTCCTTTCTGAGCCTGTCCCCTTTAAACTAAGACCCTAATAAAAGTACTAAGGAATGGGAGACAGGACCATATGTGATTCAGTGATAAATTCTCAATACTTTTGCCTTTGTGTGGGCTTGTTTGATTGTTTATGGGGGTAAGAGAGATACCTCTGTTCTTTCCTTCTCCTGGCTGTGGTCTGGGAAACGAGTACATAAGAATGCCGAATTTCATATTGTACAAGAAAAAGATAGATGATAGAATTACCTTGGAAATGCCCTGGCTCCTGGGTGAGTGGTATGTTTGCCTTCCCCTTTGTTCTGACTTTCAGAGTTGCTGCTTTAATTAAACAGTTCAGATTGAATACATTCATTCTGGAATGAGCATTACTAAATTTGGAAGGAAGTCAGTTTGAAACTAATGGAAAGTGACAAGAGCAAAATGCAGAATTCAAATTACCAGTATTTATTACATAGGGAAAAGAAGAAGTCTGAAATCAATGTTACTGCATTATATAATACCGATGTGTAATTATTTCTAATTTTATGCATACCTAATCAAATACTCATGGGCTAGATGAGTCTCTATTAATTATTAAGAGAGTACACACAAATGAAAATTTTATTAACAGAGATCAAATCTTATAAAGAATCACAGGGCACCTGAATGAGATAATTTGATTTTCTAAAATCAAAAAAAGTTCAATGAAAACTAAATGTGAGGGTTTGGTAAATAACTTATGGCATGAAATGACTGTAATGCAACCACTAAAATATGCTATAGCTCAATATTTTTGAAATCTAAATATGTCCATGATATATTTTCTGTGATTAAAGCTTATGGCTTTATAACATTAAGTAACTTTAATTATTTAAATTTAAAGGGGAGGGCAAGATTTTGTGTTTCCCTGTAATTCTGTGTGTATGTCTACTAAACATTTTGGAAAGAAATATATAAAAATGTTAATACTGTTCATCTTTGGATGACAGGATAAGCAATAATATTTTTCTTTGAAATTATTTGTTATTATTACCATAATTTAAAGTTGTATAAACATATATTTGAATGCTTGGCAAAACCATAAAGCTAAATGGAATAATTTAAACATAATTCCACAAAAAAATAATAGGTAGAACAGTCAGGTCTGACTGGCTAAAAACTTATTTTTGAAAGTTCCTGAAAACAGTGGGAAAACTGTTGAGTTCAGGGTAATGATCTTGTACTTAGTCTGCTATGAATAGTTTATCACGAGCCTGAAAAATTATTTTCATTCCACTCTAAGCTTTCTGCAGTGTAGGAGACCCAGGTTTGATCTCTGGGTTTGGAAGATACCCTAGAGAAGGGAATGGCAACCCACTCCAGTATTCTTGCCTGGAAAACCCCATGGAACAGAGGAGCCTGATGGGCTACAGACCATGGGGTTGTAGAGAGTCAGACACGACTGAGTGACTAACATAACATAAATATATATTTATTATGAGTTTAAAGAGAAAAAGCTAGAAGGCAATTTCCATTTTTAAAGTAGTTTGGTTGAAAAAGTTAAGCTTACTCATATATTTTAAAATCTGATTCTGCATTCATATAAATCATTTTTGAAGAGCAGTTGAAATAGTGACCAAAAGAGATGGCAAATCTTAGGGGAATAAGTTTGCTATTTTAATGTGAAAACTTCAATCAAATTAGACTTTCAGGAATAATGATGATATGATAACAGTTTTGCATAGCACACTAACCAAAATAACAAGCACAACAGAAAATAAAAGAATCTCCATTTATAAGGATGCTAGTCAATTACCAAAATCCTGTACTGTAGAAGCTATATTTGCTATTTACAAAGATATTTGATCTAAATAAGAGGAAGAGGCTCAGTTTTGACACATACTTTCCACAATCAAAAGTGGGATGCTGTTGGGGAAGAAAATCAAAAATCGTTTCTTTGGAGATAGGGTCCCTTGTAGTTTGGGTGCATTGTAGAAACATGGGTCACCATTTTGGATACCCTAGATCACAAGCTCTGTGAAGTCAGTAACTGTAATGTTTTTTGTTAACAGCCTTATCACCAGTTTCTGGAGTATAATAAGGGCTGAATAAATATTTGTTGGATTAATACCTGGCATGGTTTTCCTGGCCACATAATGGCAGTGCTAGAAAGAGAAACAAAATGGTAATGTCATCCAATTTAACCCAGCCTAGTTTCATAACCAGGAGTAAACAGAGGTTCAGTCACAAAGCAAAGTTAACCAGACAGATGTAAAAAAAATATTTATTCATCAAGTAAAAATTCTGTGAGCCTTATACCATTATGCTGATATACAATGCATTACTCTAATATGGAAAATTTCAGTTCAGTTCAGTCGCTCAGTCGTGTCCAACTCTTTGCGACACCATGAATCGCAGCACGCCAGGCCTCCCTGTTCATCACCAGCTCCTGGAGTTTGCTCAGACTCACGTCCATCGAGTTTCAGTGATGCCATCCAGCCATCTCATCCTCTGTCGTCCCCTTCTCCTCTTGCCCCCAATCCCTCCCAGCATCAGAGTCTTTTCCAATGAGTCAACTCTTCGCATGAGGTGGCCAAAGTACTGGAGTTCCAGCTTTAGCATCATTCCTTCCAAAGAAATCCCAGGGCTGATGTTCTTCAGAATGGACTGGTTGGATCTCCTTGCAGTCCAAGGGACTCTCAAGAGTCTTCTCCAGCACCACAGTTCAAAAGCATCAATTCTTCAGTGCTCAGCCTTCTTCACAGTCCAACTCTCACATCCATACATGACCACAGGAAAAACCATAGCCTTGACTAAACGAACCTTTGTTGGCAAAGTAATGTCTCTGCTTTTGAACATGCTATCTAGGTTGGTCATAACTTTCCTTCCAAGGAGTAAGCATCTTTTAATTTCATGGTTGCAGTCACCATCTGCAGTGATTTTGGAGCCCCAAAAAATAAAGTCTGACACTGTTTCCACTGTTTCCCCATCTATTTCCCAGGAAGTGATGGGACCAGATGCCATGATCTTCATTTTCTGAATGTTGAGCTTTAAGCCAACTTTTTCACTCTCCACTTTCACTTTCATCAAGAGGCTTTTTAGTTCCTCTTCACTTTCTGCCATAAGGGTGGTGTCATCTGCATATCTGAGGTTATTGATATTTCTCCCGGCAATCTTGATTCCAGCTTGTGCTTCTTCCAGCCCAGCGTTCCTCATGATGTACTCTGCATAGAAGTTAAATAAGCAGGGTGACAATATACAGCCTTGATGTACTCCTTTTCCTATTTGGAACCAGTCTGTTGTTCCATGTCCAGTTCTAACTGTTGCTTCCTGACCTGCATATAAGTTTCTCAAGAGGCAGGTCAGGTGGTCTGGTATTCCCATCTCTTTCAGAATTTTCCACAGTTTATTGTAATCCACACAGTCAAAGGCCTTGGCATAATCAATAAAGCAGAAATAGATGTTTTTCTGGAACTCTCTTGCTTTTTTGATGATCCAGCGGATGTTGGCAATTTGATCTCTGGTTCCTCTGCCTTTTCTAAAACCAGCTTGAACATCAGGAAGTTCATGGTGCACGTATTGCTGAAGCCTGGCTTGGAGAATTTTGAGCATTACTTTACTAGCATGTGAGATGAGTGCAATTGTGCGGTAGTTTGAGCATTCTTTGGCATTGCCTTTCTTTGGGATTGGAATCAAAACTGACCTTTTCCAGTCCTGTGGCCACTGCTGGGCTGAGGATGACCCAAACCAGACTCTCTAAAATGGAGGAACAGCTGAAATCCAGGAGACTTAAGATTTGAAATAACTCAAAATATCATGCTTTTGATTATTGCATTGTCCTGCTTCTTTTTCTGAGGAGAATGTAAGTAATCTTCCCAACGACTAAATTATAATAACAGATGTGGTAAGATAAAGTTAGATTAAAACACCACCTTGCTCTTTTCTTCTTTTTTTTTCTTCTCTGTTTCAGTCGCTAAGTTGTGTCCTTGGGACCCCATGGACCGTAGCCCACCAGGCTTCACGTTGCTCTTCTAGATGGCCCTAAATTAATTAGAGTATTAAGAGAACTTCTCTAATGCACTTTTAACCAAAGACTTGATGATCCAGACCACCTCCTAATGGACTGCACAAAAGCTCTGTGAGACTCATAGGAAGTCAGCATGCAACCTAACCAGGGTCTGGTCTCAAGCTGTGTCCTATGGCATAAGAGGTCGTAGAGGGTTTAGAATGGACTCAAGATTTTATGGCCTTGCCTTCTGAGAATATTTTCTATATTGTATTCTGTATATGTTGTGAAGGTACAAACTCATCAAAAGTCATAACTGTACCTTATTTTGGTTAGACATTTGTCAATGTCACTTTGACAATACATTTTTTTTTTAATTTTGTGGTAAAAAATATACAAGAGCTACTCTTTTAACAGATTTTTAAGTATATAATACAGTACTGTTAACAATGAACACCATGGTGTACAGAGGATCTCTAGATCTTTTTCATCTTGCAGGACTGAAATTTTATACCTACTCAACAGCAACTTCCATTTCTTCTTCCCTCAGCTCCTGATAGCCACATTCTACTTCCTGCTTCTATGAATTTGAGTACTTTAGATAATTCATGTAAGTGGAACCATGAAACGTGTGTGTATAATTTATACCACATCTGTAATTATGTGTATATGTAAAATTATACAGAATTCAAATAAAAATGAATGAGAACAGTGGGAGAAAAGTGTTAGCTGGGACTGTAAAAAAGCTGGCCAACAAGATATCAAGAAGAAATGCCTTAATTACTCATCTGTATATCCCATAGATCAACTGAAGTGAAAAAAACAGCATCCAGATGCTAGGAAGGCCAATTATAGTCATCATTCAAAAAACCAGAAAAATGAAGATGTTCCAAACATGTTGGATGTTCTAAAGGATATGAATAAGGTTAAAGTATGTGCTATTGAAACGTCCCCTGGAGGCAGAACCATTCATAAAAGGAAAAGAGAAGACTCACCATGGGATCTAGTGTCTCTAATATCCTATGCACTTAAGCAGAAATTTGTGTTCCAAGAAGATTCCTTTGAGAAAGAAAATAATTGTTGGGAGTCTTCTACATTTTCTAGTCCAGAAACTTCAAGGGTACACTTATAACTTTGGACATCATATCTCAAGTCAGAAGTATGTTGAACTAAAGGTAGAACCAACAAACCCAGCAGGTGTAGACCAAGCCATGAGCAACAGGGCCTGTGTCTATTCCTAGAAGGCAGGACTGCAGAAGTGTACCTACACGCCTCTCCCTGCACGTGAAAGGATCCCGTCTCCTGTTAATGAAGTTAAATGTAGTCCATACACTGGGGTATGTTAGTGCAAAGGTCTGAAGGATCTTAACCTGTCTCTGGTTTTATAAGATCCAACAGTTAATGGGCTACTGATGATGGCTAGGTGTATGGATCTTTCTCATTTTTTTCCACATATGTTGGGCTTCCCTTGTGGCTCAGCTGGTAAAGAATATGCCTGCAACGTGAGAGACTTGGGTTGGGAAGATCCCCTGGAGAAGGGAATGGCTACCCACTCCAGTATTCTGGCCTGGAGAATTCCATGGACTGTATAGCCCATGGGGTCACAGTCGGACACGACTGAGTGACTTTCACTTCACTTCACTTCATATCCCATAAATCCCTGCTCTAGTCAATCTATGACTATAATAAATGTATACTTATTTACTTACTCAAAAAAATCATAAATAATTTAGTCATAAAAGCAGTTCATTTGTGGAAGACTAATTCACAGATTTTAATAACCACAGTCTTAAAGCAGAAGTTTATTTATTACAGGTGATGTAGTGGATAAATACAGTAGGTCAAGGCATAACTATCAAACAACTGAAAATTATTATGACTAACTCAAGCAAGAAAATTAAATTTATTAAATTAACACAAAGATGTGGAAAACATATTAAACCATCTTCCTGCCTTCACAAGTCTGGGAATGAAGGCTGTTTTGGGTCTTCAGCATTAAAAACTTGAAATCTTCTCTTGCCTATTGATTTTAGCTACAGCAAGCACTCATAGCCCTCAGTCTCTATGTGGCTCTCTTCAAGTGTCATACTACAAGAAAAAGAACTGGATTTGCCTAACATAAATCAGACATTCCTGTCTTTAGTAAATCGGCCAAGTAAGTGTTTCAGGGCAGAGGGTGGTGACATTGACACAACCGTGAGGTAAAAACTGAGCCATTGGCCCAATTTGTATCACTGCAATTGCTTATCCTCCTGGTTCTCTTGGAGTAGAAGTGGATGGTGATGCTTGAAGAGTCCTCTCAGAATATGGCTTGACCACAGTTGGGTTTGCTCTAAGACTAAACCAAGTGAATTTATATCTCTTAAATTGATTTGAATAAGCAGAATATAGTTTGCCAAATCCTACAGCCCTGACCTATCACTCAGATTTAAAATACCATTCCCGCCTCTTCCCGCTACCCACTCCAGTACTCTTGCCTGGAAAATCCCATGGATGGAGGAGCCTGGTAGGCTGCCGTCCATGGGGTTGCTAAGAGTCGGACACGACTGAGTGACTTCACTTTCACTTTTCACTTTCATGCATTGGAGAGGACATGGCAACCCACTCCAGTGTTCTTGCCTGGAGAATCCCAGGCACGGCAGGGCCTGGTGGGCTACCGTCTATGGGGTCGCACAGAGTCGGACATGACTGAAGCGACTTAGCAGCAGCAGTAGCCTCTTCCCGCTTCCTCCAGTTTCTGTTATAGAAACAGTGGCCACGTTTCTTTGTTTCATTTTTCTCAAGGTTGCTTCATGGAGAGCTGTCTCCTTATTGACTTATGCAGTCCTGTGTTTAGCTCAGTAGATGTGAAAGGACTACATCTTGTTGGCTCTTTGCTCATGCTAGCAATTATTAGCCCATACTGTGGCAAACATTTCCTAAAAAATGCATGATTGTATCTATCTCTTTTAACCTGAAATGGTATATTTTAAACTTGAACACAGCCTGACAGCTCATAATTCTTAATTTTTTAAGGTGAAATAGTCATAAAAATATACTTATAAAACTTCTATTAAATAGGAATATCAGAAAAGATATATGGCCAGATGTTTTAGTTATCTGTTAGCTCATAGCATATTGTTCCAAAAGTTAGCAGCATAAAAAACAAACATTATCTCACTCTCTCTGTGGCTTAAGAATTCAAGTGCAGCTTAGTTGGGTGCCTCTGGATCAAGGATTTTCATAATGTCATAGTTAGGGTGGTAGATAAGACTGTGATTCTACTTGACGGCTCCACTTGGAGAGGATGTGCTTCAAACCTGCCTCAGTATGATTACTGACCGAATTTAATTTCTCATGGGCTACTGAACTGATGGCCTCAGTTTTTTACCAACTGATGGGTAGAGGCCTCCCTCTTTCTCTTGCCGTATGAGACTCTCCATAGAGCAGCCCAAACATGCCATTTGGCTTCTGTCAGCAAGAAAGTGAGAGTGTAAGACAGATTGGCAAGATAGGAACCATAATTTATTTGCAACCTTATCTTATAAGTGACATCTCATCATCTTTATGAGAATCACTTAGATCCAATCTAAAGAGGAAATATTTATATAAGTTTGCAGATCCCAAGAAGCAAGAATCATTGGGAGCTCTCTTAGAGTCTGCTTATGACACCAGGGAAAACCAGACCTGTGATTCTTGAAATTTGAATTACAGGTACATTCTGACATTTAGCAAACAGAAGGAAAGTCAGAAAATAGTGCACAACAAAGTAACATTAAAACTAAGGCGAGATTTTGGATAAAAATGAAAAGCATTTACTAATATGGTTCTACAAACCAGGAGAGGAAGGGGTTTGATTTCTGAGACATATTTTCAGTCACAAGCATGAGAACTTTTACACCGAACATTCACTAGGCCACCGATTTCTGTACAAGTGTTAAGAATGTGAGGGAGGAGCCAAGATGGTGGAGGAGTAGGATGGGGAGAACACTTTCTCCCCCACAAATTCATCAAAAGAGCATTTAAACGTCAAGTAAATTCCACAAAACAACTTCTGAATGCCAGCAGAGGACATCAGGCACCCAGAAAAGCAACCCAACTCTTCAAAAGGAGGTAGGAAAAAATATAAAAGACAAAAAAAGAGACAAAAGAGGGAGGGACGGAGTTCCGTCCCAGGAAGGGAGTCTTAAAGAGAGAAGTTTCCAAACATCAGGAAACCTTCTCACTGCCGAATCTGTGCTGAGCTTTGGAAGCACAGAGGGCAACATAACAGGGAGAAAAACTAAATAAACAATTAAAACTTGCAGATTGCAAGCCCTATGGTAACTCCCCCAGCGGAGAAGCAGCGCAGACGTCTGCACATGCCATTAGCAAGCGGGGGCTGGGCAGGGAGGCGCGGCGCGGGCTGCATCGCTTAGAGTAAGGATCTGGCCTGAATACCCTAAGCGCTATCTGAGCGAAATAATTTGGGCTAGCAAACCAGACTGTGGGATATCTACCACGCGAAAAGCCAGCCCTAACCTAAGACACCGCCAGGCCCGCGCAGGGAACAAAGAATTGAACAGAGATAGCCGGCTGCAGACCTTCCCCCTCCGGTGACAGGCAGCCAGAGCCGGAAGGGGGCAATCGCAGCCCCAGAGAGACATTATCTATAAAACTGTAAGCAGGCTTCTTTGCTAACTAAAACTTCTTGGGGGGTTTGGATGGTCAACATCTCCCTGAGAAGGTGCACCGGTTGTACACCCAGATAACCGAGCGGCGGGGAGGCGATAAGTTGCAGCAATTGTGCTCGCTAAACACCTTATCACCTGAGCTGCTCAGACCTGGTAAGGGCACAAAACGCAGGCCCAACCAAGTCTGTGCCTCCGAGAACTACCCGAGTGCCTGAACCTGAGCGGCTTGGACCTGGGAGGTGCATGCAGTCCAGGGCCGGCCTCGGATTGTTCCCGGCGGAACAACCTAGAGCCCGAGCAGTGTGGGCAGGGAGGCTACATGCACTGTGAGTGGGGGCAGACCCAGTGTGGCTGAGGCACTGCGAGCACACGCTAGTGTTATTTGTTTGCAGCATCCCTCCCTCCCTCCCCACAGCATGACTGAACAAGTGAGCCTAAAAAGAAAAAAAAAAAAAAGTGTCCTCCACCGTCCCCCTTGTGTCAGGGCGGAAACCAGACACTGAAAAGTCCAGCAAACAGAAGAAGCTATAACAGAGGGAACCGCCTTGGAAGCTACAGGCAATAGATTAAAACCCTGTGGTTAGTACCAACTACATAGGAAGGGGCCTATAGATCTTGAGAAATAAAAGTCGGACCAAGGAACTAGTCAAAAATGAGCTGAACCCACAACACTCACAACAAAATCAGAGAAAGTCGTCAATATATTTTTACTACTTTTGCGATCATTCTTTCTTTCTTTTTTAAATTTTTTTAAAAATTTCAAGTCCTCTATTATTCCTTTAATTTTCACTTTTATAACCTATTACTTTGCAAAAAAAAAAAAAGACCCTATTTTTTTTTCTTCAGCAAACTTCATATATATATTTTTTATAATTATTTGATCTTGTTTTTTTTTTTTTTTTCCCCTTCTTTTCTTTAACATTGTATTTTTGAAATTCCAAACTCTACTCTAGATTTTTAATTTTAGCTTTTTGGTATTTGTTATCAATTTTGTACCTATAGTTTTTTTATAATTTCTGTGACTTTTTTTTTCCTGTTTCTTTCTCTTCTTGTTTTATATAACATTGTATATCTGAAATTCCAAATTCTACTCTAGATTTTTAATTTATGCTTTTTGGTGTTTGATATCAATTTTGTACCTGTATTTTCTTTATAATTTTTGCAACTTTGTTTGTTTTTATTAGTTTGTTTGTTTTTCTTTTTCTCTCTTTCTTTTTCTTCTTTTTTTTAACATTGTATTTTTGAAATTCCAAACTCTACTCTAGATTTTTAACTTTTGCTTTTTGGTATTAGTTATCAATTTTGTACCTATATTTTCTTTATCATTTTTGCGACCTTGTTTGTTTTTGTTTGTTCATTTTTTCTCTCTTTCTTTTCCTTCTTCTTTTCTTTAACATTGTATTTTTAAAATTACAAACTCTACTCTAGATTTTTAATTTTTGCTTTTAGGTATTTGTTACCAATTTTGTACCTTTAAGAACCCAATCCTCAGTACCCATTTTTCACTAAGGAACGAGATTACTGGCTTAACTGCTCTCTCTCCCTTTGGACTCTCCTTTTTCTCCACCGGGTTGCCTGTGTCTCCTCCCTAACCCCTCTCTACTCTACCCAACTCTATGAATTTCTGTGTGTTCCAGACGGTGGAGAACACTTAGGGAACTGATTACTGGCTGGATCTGTCTCCCTCCTTTTCATTCCCCCTTTTATCCTTCTGGACACCTCTGTCTCCTTCCTCCGTCTTCTCTTCTCTGTATAACTCCATGAACATCTCTGAGCGGTCCAGTTGTGGAGTGCACATAAGGAAGTGATTACTGGCTAGCCCACTCTCTCCTCTATTGATCTCATCTCATTCGGGTCACCTCTAACTCCCTCCTCCCTCTTCTCTTCTCCATGTAACACTGTGAACCTCTCTGGGTGACCCTCACGGTAGAGAAACTTTTCATCTTTAACGTAGATGTTTTATCAATTGTGCTGTATAGAAGGAGAAGTTTTGAAACTACTGTAAAAATAAGACCAATAACTGGAAGCAGGAGGCTTAAATCCAAACCCTGACTCCAGGGAACTCCTGACTCCAAGGAACATTAATTGACAGGAGCTCATTAAACACCTCCATACTGATACTGAAACCAAGCACCACACAAGAGCCAACAAGTTCCAGGGCAAGACATACCAAGCAAATTCTCCAGCAACAAAGGAACACAGCCCTGAGCTTCAAGATACAGGCTGCCCAAAGTCACTCCAAAACCATAGACATCTCATAACTCATTACTGGACACTTCATTGCACTCCAGAGAGAAGAAATACAGCTCCACCCACCAGAACACCAATACAAGCTTCCCTAACCAGGAAACCTTGACAAGCCACCTGTACAAACCCACACACAGCAAGGAAATGCCACAATAAAGAGAACTCCACAAACTGCCAGAATACAGAAAGGACACCCCAAAATCAGCAATTTAAACAAGATGAAGAGACAGAGGAATACCCAGCAGATAAAGGAACAGGATAAATGCCCACCAAACCAAACAAAAGAGGAAGAGATAGGGAATCTACCTGATAAAGAATGCCTAATAATGATAGTGAAATTGATCCAAAATCTTGAAATCAAAATGGAATCACAGATAAATAGCCTGGAGACAAGGATTGAGAAGATGCAAGAAAGGTTTAAGAAGAAATAAAAAAGAGTCAATATATAATGAATAATGCAATAAATGAAATTAAAAACACTGTGGAGGCAACAAATAGTAGAATAACAGAGGCAGAAGATAGGATTAGTGAATTAGAAGATAGAATGGTAGAAATAAATGAATCAGAGAGGATAAAAGAAAAACGAATTAGAAGAAATGAGGACAATCTCAGAGACCTCCAGGACAATATTAAATGCTACAACATTCGAATCATAGGGGTCCCAGAAGAAGAAGACAAAAAGAAAGAGAACATGAGACATGAGAAAATACTCGAGTAGATAATAGTTGAAAACTTCCCTAAAATGGGGAAGGAAATAATCACCCAAGTCCAAGAAACCGAGAGAGTCCCAAACAGGATAAACCCAAGGAGAAACACCCCAAGACACATATTAATCAAATTAACAAAGATCAAACACAAAGAACAAATATTAAAAGCAGCAAGGGAAAAACAACAAATAACACACAAGGGAATTCCCATAAGGATAACAGCTGATCTTTCAATAGAAACTCTTCAAGCCAGGAGGGAATGGCAGGACATACTTAAAATGATGAAAGAAAATAACCTACAGCCCAGATTATTGTACCCAGCAAGGATCTCATTCAAGTATGAGGGAGAAATCAAAAGCTTTTTAGACAAGCAAAAGCTGAGAGAATTCTACACCACCAAACCAGCTCTCCAACAAATACTAAAGGATATTCTCTAGACAGGAAACACAAAAACGGTGTATAAATTCGAACCCAAAACAATAAAGTAAATGGCAACGGGATCATACTTATCAGTAATTACCTTAAACGTAAATGGGTTGAATGCCCCAACCAAAAAACAAAGACTGGCTGAATGGATACAAAAACAAGACCCCTACATATGTTGTCTACAAGAGACCCACCTCAAAACAGGGGACACATACAGACTGAAAGTGAAGGGCTGGAAAAAGATTTTCCATGCAAATAGGGACCAAAAGAAAGCAGGAGTAGCAATACTCATATCAGATAAAATAGACTTTAAAACAAAGGCTGTGAAAAGAGACAAAGATGGTTACTACATAATGATCAAAGGATCAATCCAAGAAGAAGATATAACAATTATAAATATATATGCACCCAACACGGGAGCACCACAGTATGTAAGACAAATGCTAACAAGTACGAAAGGAGAAATTAATAATAACACAATAATAGTGGGAGACTTTAATACCCCACTCACACCTATGGATAGATCAACTAAACAGAAAATTAGCAAGGAAACACAAACTTTAAACAATACAATAGACCAGTTAGACCTAATTGATATCTATAGGACATTTCATCCCAAAACAATGAATTTCACCTTTTTCTCAGGCGCACATGGAACCTTCTCCAGGATAGATCACATCCTGGGCCATAAAGCTAGCCTTGGTAAATTCAAAAAAAGAGAAATCATTCCAAGCATCTTTTCTGACCACAATGCAGTAAGATTAGATCTCAATTACAGGAGAAAAACTATTTAAAATTCCAACATATGGAGGCTGAACAACACGCTGCTGAATAACCAACAAATCACAGAAGAAATCAAAAAAGAAATCAAAATTTGCATAGAAACTAATGAAAATGAAAACACAACAACCCAAATCCTGTGGGACACTTTAAAAGCAGTCCTAAGGGGAAAGTTCATACCAATACAGGCATACCTCAAGAAACAAGAAAAAAGTCAAATAAATAACCTAACTCTACACCTAAAGCAACTAGAAAAGGAAGATATGAAGACCCCCAGGGTTAGTAGAAGGAAAGAAATCTTAAAAATTAGGGCAGAAATAAATGCAAAAGAAACAAAAGAGACCATAGCAAAAATCAACAAAGCCAAAAGCTGGTTCTTTGAAAGGATAAATAAAATTGACAAACCATTAGCCAGACTCATCAAGAAACAAAGGGAGAAAAATTGAATCAATAAAATTAGAAATGAAAATGGAGAGATCACAACAGACAACACAGAAATACAAAGGATCATAAGAGACTACTATCAACAATTATATGCCAATAAAATGGACAACGTGGAAGAAATGGACAAATTCTTAGAAAAGTACAACTTTCAAAAACTGGACCAGGAAGAAATAGAAAATCTTAACAGACCCATCACAAGCACGGAAATTGAAACTGTAATCAAAAATCTTCCAGCAAACAAAAGCCCAGGTCCAGACAGCTTCACAGCTGAATTCTACCAAAAATTTAGAGAAGAGCTAACACCTATCCTGCTCAAACTCTTCCAGAAAATTGCAGAGGAAGGTAAACTTCCAAACTCATTCTATGAGGCCACCATCACCCTAATACCAAAACCTGACAAAGATCCCACAAAAAAAGAAAACTACAGGCCAATATCACTGATGAACATAGATGCAAAAATCCTAAACAAAATTCTAGCAATCAGAATCCAACAACACATTAAAAAGATCATACACCATGACCAAGTGGGTTTTATCCCAGGGATGCAAGGATTCTTCAATATCTGCAAATCAATCAATGTAATACACCACATTAACAAATTGAAAAATAAAAACCATATGATCATCTCAATAGATGCAGATAAAGCCTTTGACAAAGTTCAACATCCATTTATGATAAAAACTCTCCAGAAAGCAGGAATAAAAGGAACATACCTAAACATAGTAAAAGCTATGTATGACAAATCCACAGCAAACATTATCCTCAATGGTGAAAAATTGAAAGCATTTCCTCTAAAGTCAGGAACAAGACAAAGGTGCTCACTTTCACCTTTACTATTCAACATAGTTTTGGAAGTTTTGGCCACAGCAATCAGAGCAGAAAAAGAAATAAAAGGAATCCAAATTGGAAAAGAAGAAGTAAAACTCTCACTATTTGCAGATGACATGATCCTCTCTACATAGAAAACCCTAAAGACTCCATCAGAAAATTACTAGAACTAATCAATGATTATAGTAAAGTTGCAGGATATAAAATCAACACACAGAAATCCCTTGCATTCCTATACACTAATAATGAGAAAACAGAGAGAGAAATTAAGGAAACTATTCCATTCACCATTGCAACGGAAAGAATAAAATACTTAGGAATATATCTACCTAGAGAAACTAAAGACCTATACATAGAAAACTATAAAACACTGGTGAAAGAAATCAAAGAGGACACTAATAGATGGAGAAATATACCATGTTCATGGATTGGAAGAATCAATATAGTGAAAATGAGTATACTACCCAAAGCAATTTATAGATTCAATGCAATACCTATCAAGCTACCAATGGTATTCTTCACAAAGCTAGAACAAATAATTTCACAATTTGTATGGAAATACAAAAAACCTCGAATAGCCAAAGCTATCATGAGAAGGAAGAATGGAACTAGAGGAATCAACCTACCTGATTTCAGGCTCTACTACAAAGCCACAGTTATCAAGACAGTATGGTACTGGCACAAAGACAGAAATATAGATCAATGGAACAAAATAGAAAGCCCAGAGATAAATCCATGCACATATAGACACCTTATCTTTGACAAAAGAGGCAAGAATATACAGTGGATTAAAGACAATCTCTTTAACAAGTGGTGCTGGGAAATCTGGTCAACCACTTGTAAAAGAATGAAACTAGACCACTTTCTAACACCATACACAAAAATAAACTCAAAATGGATTAAAGATCTAAACATAAGACCAGAAACTATAAAACTCCTAGAGGAGAACGTAGGCAAAACACTCTCTGACATACATCACAGCAGGATCCTCTATGACCCACCTCCCAGAATATTGGAAATAAAAGCAAAAATAAACAAGTGGGACCTAATTAAACTTAAAACTTTCTGCACATCAAAGGAAATTAGCAAGGTGAAAAGACAGCCTTCAGAATGGGAGAAGATAATAGCAAATGATGAAGCAACTGACAAACAACTATTCTCAAAAATATACAAGCAACTCCTACAGCTCAACTCCAGAAAAATAAATGACCCAATCAAAAAATGGGCCAAAGAACTAAATAGACATTTCTCCAAAGAAGACATACAGATGGCTAACAAACACATGAAAAGATGCTCAACGTCACTCATTATCAGAGAAATGCAAATCAAAACCACTATGAGGTACCATTTCACACCAGTCAGAATGGCTGCAATCCAAAAGTCTACAAGCAATAAATGCTGGAGAGGGTGTGGAGAAAAGGGAACCCTCTTACACTGTTGGTGGGAATGCAAACTAGTATAGCCACTATGGAGAACAGTGTGGAGATTCCTTAAAAAACTGGAAATAGAACTGCCTTATGATCCAGCAATCCCACTGCTGGGCATACACACTGAGGAAACCAGAAGGGAAAGAGACACGTGTACCCCAATGTTCATCGCAGCACTGTTTATAATAGCCAGGACATGGAAGCAACCTAGATGTCCATCAGCAGATGAGTGGATAAGAAATCAGTGGTACATATACACAATGGAGTATTACTCAGCCATTAAAAAGAATACATTTGAATCAGTTCTAATGAGGTGGATGAAACTAGAGCCTATTATACAGAGTGAAGTAAGCCAGAAAGAAAAACACCAATACAGTATACTAATACATATATATGGAATTTAGAAAGATGCTAACAATAACCCTGTGTACGAGACAGCAAAAGAGACACTGATGTATAGAACAGTCTTATGGACTCTGTTGCAGAGGGAGAGGGTGGGAAGATTTGGGAGAATGGCATTGAAACATGTAAAATATCATGTATGAAACGAGTTGCCAGTCCAGGTTCGATGCACGATACTGGATGCTTGGGGCTAGTGCACTGGGATGACCCAGAGGGATGGTATGGGGAGGGAGGATGGAGGAGGGTTCAGGATGGGGAATGTATACCATG
Organism: Bos indicus x Bos taurus; assembly: GCF_003369695.1. Classification (NCBI taxonomy): domain Eukaryota; kingdom Metazoa; phylum Chordata; class Mammalia; order Artiodactyla; family Bovidae; genus Bos; species Bos indicus x Bos taurus. The sequence goes on from NC_040080.1 coordinate 102,195,756, forward strand.
TATACCTGTGGCGGATTCATTTTGATATTTGGCAAAACTAATACAATTTGTAAAGTTTAAAAATAAAATAAAATTTAAAAAAAAGAATGTTCCTAGCCACCCTCTACAAGAATAACTGCTTATCATGACTTGTGGTTACCAATACAAATAGTTAAGTAAAGATATTGACAGTTCAGAAATGACTTTGGTCAACACAATAAAAAATGTGAAAAAGTATTAAATAATTTTAACAAAAAAAAGGTCATAAGAAAGTGCAATAATTTAAAAAACTTAGTAATAAGTTTATAAGTAATAACACTAAAGAAAAATATGTTTTAGGCAAAGGAGTTTAAGACCTATGGCTCTAAAAGAGACTAGCCAGTTATACCTCTTCATAATGAAAAACAAGGAGGATTACCAAATTCCTTAATAATTAAGAATGTTATATTTAGATATACTAATCTTCTTAATTAAATACTCTGAAATACATACTCAGAATGAAAGCTATTTTGGGTGGGGGAGTAGCTGAAAAGTAAATAGAGAAAGAAAATTAATAGACATTGGTAGAACAACTTAATACATCCAATTTGGAAATGTCGAAATCAACACATTTTATTTAAGAAATGGCAGATACTCTATACCACTAGCTACTCTATACCCCACCCCCAGATAGCAGGAAATTCTCTTAGATGTTTTATTTCAAGGGGAAGAATGGATAGGTGAAGTAATACATTGGTACCCTATTTGGAAATGTGGGAAAAAAAATTTTAAATAAACATTTTCAAATCAATTCATCAGAAAGTTTATAGGAACATAATGATTAGAAGATTTTAAAAAATGTCAACAAACCAGTGGTCCCAATATACCTAGCAACTCACCACAGTTTATAGAAGGTCGACAGTGGGAAGAGCACTGTGCACCACAGGCAGCCAGTGAAGCACAGTTTACATAATTATTTTGTTTTACAATAATATTTTTCTAGTTATTATTTGGAAAGAAATTGAAGGGTATAAAGAAGAAAATATAAAATCACAAATACATAGTTAACATTTTGGTATGTTTTGTGTTAAAATTTATATGTGTTTTTACATATGAATATGTATATGTAAATTTTAAATATTGGTATGTAATTTTTAAAAATTACTTTGCGCCTTTCTTTTTTCCCACCTATGATGTCAGGGTTTTTTTTTCTTATGTTACTACATGTCCTTATAAAAACATCTTTTCAGTCTTTATTCTAAAGGCTTTTAGAATATATTTAGTATTCTATTTGTGATTGTAATAAATTAATTAGTTGATTTAATGATATCATTAACAAAATTTAATATAATAATGTAATTATAAATATAAATTATATTCTTAATTTACATAAAATATAATTCATTAAATCTCCTCATATAATAGATATTAAGCTATTTCCAACCTAAATATTTATTTTGTCTATTTTTGACATTCATGCACTGGTAAATATCTAAAGCAAAATGTGCTGGTCATTTACAATGACACACACAATCTGTGCTTTTAGAATTCTTTCTCTGGTGAGAACAAAAAACAGTATAAATAACTGTTCTGATGTGGTAAAAGGTAAAGGATAAATATCAATTTCAATGGAAGCATAGGTGATACAGAACTACCTGCCTTCTGCCTACCTGTCAAGGTCTCACAGAGATCTCACTTGCTTGATTCTTCAAGGAGAAATATGAGCTTGTTAGCAGGAGAGATAAGAGACGTGGATCTGATCCCTGGGTTGGGAAGATCCCCTGGAGGAGGGCACAGCAACCCACTCCAGCATTCTTGACTGGAGAATCCCCATGGACAGAGGAGCCTGGCTGTCGGGGTGCTACAGCCCATGGGGTTGCACAGAGTCTGGCATGACTGAAGCGACTTAGCACGCACACGCAGACAGACCATGAGCTTAAAGAAAGGTGCAAGCATGGCATTTGAACAGTGATTAACTGTTGTTTTCTTCTTGAAACATTCTCCTCTCTTGATTTCCATGACTCTAAATTCTTCCTCTTTTCCTCCTGTCTCTCGTTGGAGGAGGAGTACATGTATTATCCATTTCTCTTGCTTCCAGTGGATGGAATTCACTAACACAAACTCCTGGCCGCTTGCCCCACCCCTAACCACTCCTCCCTGTGAAGACTGCAGATTGTGTTATGGTTAAAAGTCACTGGTCCACATTTTATGTCAATCATCTGCTATCACTGAGGATTTGAATGTCTTTTCTTCTTTCTTTAGCAGACCAATAGGAAGCAGAGAAGCTTAAGTTACTTTTTCAATACCAAATTAACTCCTAGAAGAACTTTCTGAAGACATAGATGGGAGGTAGGAGAGGAGCCAGGGGCTACCAGGACTTTCTAGTCAGTCCATTTGGCTCTCATCCAACTTCAGGAGTTCAAGAGCAATCAAGATAGTATTTAATTTGGTGCAGCCATTATGGAAAATAGTGTGGAGATTCCTCAAATAACTGAAAATAGAACTACCATATCAAGCAATCTCACTGTTTGGTATATATCTGAGGAAAAGAGAATCACTAATTTGAAAAGATACATGTACCTCAATGTTTATAGCTGTGTTGTGGAAGCAATCTCAGTTAACCAGACAAATTAACAAATTAACAAATCTCATTAACCAGACAAATGGATAAAGAAGATGTGGTATATATATAGCTTAGCTATAAAAAAAGAATAAAATTTTGCCATTTGCCACAACATGATGGACCTGGAGGGGATTATGTTTAGTGAAATAAGTCACCGAAAAAGATAAATTCTGTATGTTATCATTTATGTGTGGAATCTAAAAAATAAAACAAATTAATAAAGATAACAAAACAGAAACAGACTTACAGATATAGAGAATAAACTAGTGGGAAGAAGGAAGGTATGAGGGCCAAGACAGGGGTATGGGATTAAGAGGTACAAACCACTAGATATTAAAAAAAAGCCAATATGATCTCCACTTTCTAACACTCTTCTCAATTGCTTCTGAAGTGGACAAATAAAAGGGGGTACTGTGTTACTGACCACCTGAAATCCCAGTAATTTGCATCCCACTTGTAATTATTTTCTGTGTGCCATGAGAATTGGTGGTTGGTTAGATATGGAAGGTGAGAGAGAAGTAGAATGATTCCCCAGATGCTAAGAGAACCTTTACAGGAGAAGTGGCAGAAAGCAGTGAATACCATAAGTCTGTTCTCTGAGCTTAAGGCATCTGTGGGACTTCAAATGGAGACATCAAGGAAGAAGTTACAAGAAGAGTTACAGCCTTGTTATGCAAGGTGCCAAAAATTCATTCCAGAATACACATTTCATAAGTTAAGAGAAGAAAGTTGATTTACAGATTACTAAAGGCAACACAATGTAGTGAGAGATAGCCATAGTCTCATAAAAAGACCACCATATCCTAGAAGAAAAATTTAGGAATTAGAAATATTCAAAGCATTTCATTAATTTGAAAATCTGTGTGATGTGAGGAAAACCAGCAGTGACAACGTTTGCTGATATCTGTTTCTTTAAAATGAGACTGATATTCAGTCCCATTTCCCTCCTCTGCACTAATCTCCACAGCAGTACTATTACATGATTAACTGAAAAATGTCAGTGACTTGGAAGCCTACATAAAATCTTACCAGGCGAGGTAAAGGAAATGTTCAAGATTATAATTTAATGTGTGAACTCTGACAGTGGGAAGCATGCCAACTTTTAAAGAAGAATTTATGAGTCAAAAGCAAGCAGGAAAGTACCTAACAAGTATGTAAAAGTATTAGCTACTAAGATAAAATATATCTTCCAAGAGAAGTGTGTTTGCAGTGGGTGACAAGCTTCCTTATCATTTTTATCTTAATAAAAATGTATATGTTCGTAGCACTTTGTCATGTAGCTAGTTCAGTAAAAGCTACACGCAGTGAGTCACATAAAACAGTTATATGCCAACCCAGGCTTGTGTAAGTTTTCAAACCTTAAAGGCCAGTTTGCTATTTCACTGTGCTGACAAACTTGTGTTCTTTACAAATAGTATAAAGAAAATCTGCAGGGTTTTCAAGGAGGGAATGAGAAATCACATCCAATTGGGGGACCAAAGAAGATTTTAGAGAGGAGGTGGAACTTGAACTAGACCATCAAGAATTCTGACAGATGAGTCTGTGGCAGAAGGAAGAGGACTGGAAATATAAATGTTTCTCAAAGTACATTAAACACTGTAGTGCAAAATTGATATTTTGAAATTAGTTATGTCTCTTTTCTTGCTACCTTGACACAAGGCATTTAACGCAACCTGAACTCTTTGGAACCAGTAACCCAAATGAAAACGAGCCCCAGACCCATCTGGGGAATTCATGGCAATCAAAGTCCCCATCAGTTCCTCTGTATCATACTCCTATTCTCATCCTTATTTTCAATATGGTTCTGACTCAGCCCTGGCTCTTATTTGAAGCTACATGTTTCACCTATTGGATCTGGAAGTCTATATTCAATCTCCCTGACTTTAGTTATTGATTCTCTTTAATCGGTTTTTGACATTTCAGTTCAGTTCAGTCGCTCAGTCATGTCCGACTCCTTGTGACCCCATGGACTGCAGCACACCAGGCTTCCCTGTCTATCACCAACTCCCAGAGCTTGCTCAAACTCATGTACGTATTTTGACATATACGCCAATGGTAAAGAACTCGCCTGCCAATGCAAGAGATGTAAGAAACATGGGTTCAATCCCTGGATCAGGTAGATCCCCTGGAGGAGGGCACGGCAACCCACTCCAGTATTTTTGCCTGGAGAACTCCATGGACAGAGGAGCCTGGCAGGATGCAGTCCATAGGGTCACAGAGTCGGACATGACTGAAGTGACTTAGCAGCTGTAGCAACCCTGTTACACTTCCCACTCTAGACTGTCTCTGGTAGGATGGTTCTCCTTTGTTTTGGGATCCACTCCCAGTGCCAAGGTTGGTTGGTAGCCAGAGTACCTTAACACAAATCCACATGAAGGATTTGGATAGTGTCAACTGTCACATGGAAGTGACTTTTGTTTTATTGTTATTTTTTTTCTGGTAACATAAAAAACACATGTTCATTGGAGGAAAGTATAAAAAAAGAAGAGAAAAATCAGTTGCAGTTCTACTATTCAAGATAAACACCATTAACCTGTTGATCTATTTTTTTCTAGTACTTTTTCTATATGTTTGTTTATATACATATTTTTAAAACTAAATTTGTTTCATAACACATATACAGTTTATATGTTTGCCTTTACATATTTACCATTTTATCATGATCATTTCCCAGTATCATTAGATAGTTTTGGCTCAAAAAAATGTTTTTTTCAGGGCTATATATTTCAACATATAACTATAACAAGATGAAACTCTATTATTAGGCATTTATGTTGTTTTGTTTTTTTAATTAGAAACACTTCTATCCAGTGGGCTGTGTAGTGCAAGTCACAATCAAGGGACTAAAGGTATAAAACTAAACGTACTAAAAATAACATAAATTCTATACGTGAATCTTGGAAAACATCCTTAGGGAATCAATAAAGAGGTCACTAAAATTTTCTGTAACATTCCCTAATCATTTCAGTCTATGCAAATATCCTGTTTCTTTTACCCACTAAATACATACAGCATTCATCAGTGATGTTCTCTATAGGAGTATTACTGTGATATTCTAATGGTGATTTTCTATTTACCTCATTTTTTCTTCATCTATTATTTGGAATTTTTCTGTAAGAAAGATAAAAACTATTAAGGAAATCAAATGCAAAGTTTAAAAGCCTCTTGTAGAAATTTCAGATTATAACATAAATAAGTACTATAAATGTGATGTACAACATAATAGTTAACTCTGTTTGTATGTTATATAGGAAACTTATTAAAAGAGTAAGTCCTAAGAGTTCCCATCATCACAAAGAAATAGTTTTTCTGTTTCTTAAAAAAAAAGCTATCTACAGCCTGATATTCATAACATTATTTACAATAACCAACATATTAAAACAATCTGTTTATTGGTGAATGACCGGAAAAAGAAGTTGTGATAAACATTATTGCAATGGAATATTACTTAGCAATATAAAGTGAGGAAATCCTACCACTTGCCAAAACGTGGATGAAACTTGAAGGCATTATGCTAGTGAAATAAGTCAGAGAAGGACAAATACTATACAATTTCATTTATACATAGAATCTAAAAAAAATTAAAGACAAACCCAAACTCATAGGAAGAGGTCAAACTTGAGATTACTGGAGGCAGAGAGTGTGGGGTGGGGGAACTGGAGGAAGGTGATCAAAAGGCAGAGACTTCCAGTTGCAGATACAATGAACAATGTGATGACTATAGCTAGCACTTCTGTATGATACAAAAGTTTTTAAGTAAGAAAATCCTAAGAGGGAAATTTTCTCATCACAAAAGGAAAATTTTTTCCTCTTTTCTTTTTATTCTATGTATATAAGAAGTTAAATGTTAGCTGAATCTATTGTAATCATTTCAGAATATATGTAAATCAAACTACCATGCCCAACACCTTAAAATTATACAGTGATATATGTCTATTTCTCAATAACAGTGAAAAATAAAATTACATAAAATTACATTTGGTTGGTGGCATACTCTGGAATTTCTGGAGTCAGATAGGGTAAAAGAAAAAGATTTACAGAGATGTCAAAACTTAGAATTGGCTCACCAGTCCTCCTCAGGGACTGAAATACTAAAGACAAATGTTTTAGTATGTTAAGATGAGAGTTTACTGGATGAGCCAATTTTCATACCAAAATAAAAATCAAGTTAAGCAATCAAACACAAAGAAACTTGAATCCTCAGTCCTGACACTTTTGAAATCTAAGAAAATAAATCAACAAATACTAAGTATGGTTGACATGATAAAATCAACCATGTAGGATTTAAGAAGAAATATCTATATATGTGTGTGTGTGTGTGTATATATATATATATGTATATATATATTTCAAAGACAACCAACTACTATAAAAAATGGAATAAGAGAGAGAAGGAAACATTTGTTATTAATTATTCTAATTAGGGCTCTTATACCAAAGAATCTAGGCAATAGATTTCTAAAGTTAGCTCTGCCCCTTAGGAACAGGGAATTTAAACTCCTCAAACCTCAGATATATCCTTCACAAGGTTGGAATAATGATAGTAACCTACCTTACGGAGTGCTTGTGAGGATTAAATGATGTAATAAAAATTATGCTCTGAGATCTAAGATCAAGGATTGAATTAAGTTCTCAGCAAAAGGTTGATAATGATAATGATTCAGTTCTTCAGTCCAGTTTCATAATTCCTCCAAAACAATACAGTGGGGGGTGGGGAATCTAGGAGTTAAGAGCTCTCAAGTTTGTATAATTTTTTAACTAGCAGAGTTGCATCAGTGAAGTCATTTGGACTGAATTTTCTCATATTTTTAGTACATTTTTAGTCCCTCAATGCTCAGATATACTGCACCTCTTTATGCAATATAAAATTAATGAATAGTCAGTTATCTCTGGAAAGCAAAATGCATGCCACATGACAACAATCTCACTTTTTCCCATAAGTAACAGAAAAAGTTTAGTTGAAAAAAAAACCCTGTAAACTATTAAGAAAAAAAAGAAACTATCATTTTTCAAGTATTTGAATATTATTTGTCACACTTAGGTTGATTGAGTCATACAGATTTGAACAGTTTACATGTATGGTGGAAATTAAAATCTGTTTTGACATTTTCTTGGCCTACTGTTTGAGAATTTTTAGAGTAATTCTTCATAAAATCTGATTGATAGGAAACAATTGTTTTGAAGAACTGCCTCTTGAAACCTAGCCCTTTTTTATCCTGATGAAAACACTGTGCTTCCCTGATTGTTTAGTTTTCACCAGTTACTTGAACAGGTACACTTGCTTCCAGAAACACTTGAAAATATTGACTATAATCATACATTAATTGAGGAAAAATTCAACTGAGAAAATGACTCAAGAAAATGAACAAAATGTAGAGGGTTATCTCAAACAATCCTAGAGAAAAAAAAATTTTTTTAATACAAACTAAATTAATTTTGAAAGCTGTGTATATGTGTATGCTCAGCTGTGTCCAACTCTCTGCAGCCTCATGGACTGTAGCCCTCCAAGTTCCTCTGTCCATGGAACTCTCCAGGCAAGAATACAGCAGCAGGTTGCCATTTGCTACTTTAGGGGCTCTTTCTGACTCAGGGATCAAACCCACGTCTCTTGTATCTCCTGCATTGGCAGGTGGATTTTTTACCACTTCCCTGGTGACTCAGACAGTAAAGGATCTGCCAGCAATGCAGGAGACCTGAGTTCAATCCCTCAGTCAGGAAGATCTCCTCCAGAAGGGAATGGCTACCCACTCTGGTGTTCTTGCCTGGAGAATTCTATGGACCAGATGAACCTGGCAGGTTAGTCCATGGGGTTGCAAAAAGTCAGACTAGATTGAGCAACTAACACTTTCACTTTTTCTTTACTACTAGGGCTACCTGAGAAGATTGAAAGTTAATAGACAAGAAATGGAAGACACACCACAGTTTTTGGTTTGAAGTTTTTAAAACGTACATTTAGTTGGAGATGGTGGTGGCGGTTTAGTTGCCAAGTTGTGTCCAACTCTTGTGACCCCATGGACTGTAGCCTGCCAGGCTCCTCTGTCCATGGGATTATCCAGGCAAGAATACTGGAGTGGGTTGTCATTTCCTTCTCCAGGGGATCTTCCTGACCCAGGAATCGAACCCAGATCTCCTGCATTGCAAGCAGATTCTTTACCAACTGAGCTACAAGAGAAGCCAGCTGGGGATACAGAATAAGATATATAGGCAAAAGATCATATAATTTCCTAGGCAAAAGATCATCTAATTTCGTAGGAAAACATTTAAAGAAACATGCAAATTTTATGATATTTCCCCTTCAAGTTTGAATTACCTTCCATGGGATAGCAGTGTGACTTTATTTTTATTTGGGAAATTTTAAATTACTCTGGTACTACTACTACTACTATTGTTATTTTCAGAGTCAAAGTAAAAGAAAACTGAAAAGTAGAAAGTAATCATTCTCATCATAAAATACTTTCTTTTTATATCATTTTTAAAATTATGCTATACCTGTAAATATTATTTTAAAAAGTTGGGTGAATGTTTCTATTAACACTTCTAATTCTCTGATTTTTATGTCAGTGAGACTATATTATTTATAATTAAAATTTATTTGTAAGTAACTAAGGAATAACATAATTATTGCATTAAGTGAGATATACACCAAATTGTGGATGAAAAAAAGTAATTCATCTTACATGAACAATTTTCTAAGTTACACAGGAAAATTTTTTCTTTGAGAGAAGGCTGGCATTAGAATAAATTACTGAGGTTGGCTAGAGATTATAAATCTTTGGAAATATTTATATGTCAAATAAACAATGATGTGATGTACATATTCTTCACTTTGCATATATGTCAATATAGATAAATAAATAAACATTTACATATTTATTACTTATATGTTTCTCACTTCATTTAAGCTTTTGCTCAGAAATAAGCATCTTGAAAAGACTTACCCAAATCATTCTATTTAAAATAGTCCCATTACTTTACATTATTTTTGTTTGTAGCACTTTATGGCTATCTAATATAAATATTTTATATTTATATAAATGCATATTTATTTTATGTAAATATATTTTATTTTATATTAATATTTTATATTTATTTATACACTTATTTTGGAGAAGGAAATGGCAACTCACTCCAGTATTCTTGCCTGGAGAATTCCATGGATGGAGGAGCCTGGAGGCTACAGCCCATAGGTTTGCAAAGAGTCGGACACGACTGAGCGACTAGCACACAAATACACTTATTTTTTTCTCCTCTCAATAATATAAGTTCCATGTTAGTAGGGACTTTGTTTTGGGCTTCTCTGGTGGCTCAGCAGTAAAGAATCTGCCTGCGATGCAGGAGCCACTGGAGATGAAGTTTCTGTTACTAGGTAAGGAAGATCCCCTGGAGGAGGGCATGGCAACCCACTCCAGTATTCTTGCCTGGAAGATCCCATGGACTGAGGAGCCTGATGGGCTATAGTCCATAGGGTAGCAAAGAGTCAGATGCAACTGAAGCAACTTAGCATGCAGGCACAGGGACTTTATTTACTAATGTATCCCAGAATCTATTAAAGTGACTGGAATACAAACGTGATCAGTAAAAATATATTTGACTAATGAACGAAAAACTGTCTTCCCTAGTAGATGTTGTTGTTGAGAGCCAGGATATTCACATTCTCCAGAAAAATATTTTGCCTTGTAAATAGCTGGCTTATAATAGATAACTAATGAATTTTGTTCTAATGCTATAAAAGTCCTTAGAGGAGAAAGATAATATGGCATTATGTGGAAAATATTTAGAGTTCTTACTTCCTAAGATGTCACTTACCTAATATAGGCATGTCGTATAACCTAATATAATGTTCAGATTTCTCCTATGAGGTCAGATAAATTCATTTTCCAAATGATGACCTACATGAGCAAAACTATACATATTGATATTTCTCAGTGCTTGACTTTGCCTCTTATTGAAATTCCTTTTCACTGGAATTATCTGCCTCTGGTCCCTATCCACTCCTCAACAATACCACTACTTCAAGAGCTCGTGAAGGCTGAATAACATTTCCTGATCTAACTTGGATGATCAAATTTTAATCTCTGTGCAACCCTCTTTTTAGTTTCCATTTTATATGATGGATCTGATCAATTCCTTAGCTTACCTTTCTCTCTCTCTAGAGGTTAATATTAACTATATTAATAGGCATCAATAATAACTTATTAACTATTAATAGATAGGCATGAAGTTACTTTTCATGTCTTACTTACTATATTTTCTATGATATATTATCTCTTTGAATTCTAACTAGCATAATTAGATAATTGGGGGTAATACATTCAAATTACTTTTATTTAAAATATATGTTTCTAAAAATAATTTTAACTTTAAAATAGAAGTCATTTGATCATAGGTTAAACTCAGAACATGATCTGCTCATTAAGAGCCAGTGTTTATTTACACATCAACACTGTCTAAATTAAATAATTACTTGGTTATTATAGCAAAGCTAAATTAGAATTGATTTTACTTACAATTGGGTTGGGCTTCCCTGGTGGTTCAGTGGTAAAGATCCACCTGCCAACACAGGAGACCTGGGTGCAATCCCTGGGTCGGGAAGATTCCCTGGAGAACAAAATGGCAACCTACTCCAGTTTTCTTGCTTAGGAAATCCCTTAATCAGAAGAGCCTCGTGGCTACAGTCCATAGGATTGCAAAAGAGTTGGACCCAATTTGGCAACTAAACAACAATTGGATTATTCTTCTAATGATTTTTGTTTTTCTAAATTATATTACAGCATCACATGATCTAGTAATCTAAATTTTTCTTTCAAGTGGAGACCTATTTACTATCATATACACTACTTTTTTTGTACTACTAGATTATCTGTTGTTAATGTGTTGCAACTAGTATTACCTGCCAAATGAAAAAAAAAATTAAAAAAAAAACAGAGATTCAGGGAAATAAATTATTCAAACACTGGTAACATCTTTTATTTTCCTCTTAGTCACACGACTGTGAAAAACAGATCCTATATATATAAATGAAGTACTAAATTATGTTATCTTTACATTTTTAAACAATATCAATCACACCTTGTCTCTTTTTGCGTCTGTTTTAACACTAAAATCGACATTTTCTCACATCATTACAGTCTATTTTTTAATAGCTTTAATTTTCCAACAGTTTTTCCAGTTATCTACCACTGCATACCAGAAAAACTTAAAGCTTGTGGCTTAAAGCAACAACTGCTTTATTGTATCTCAAAATTCTGTAGGTTGACTGGGCTCAGCTGAGAAGTTCTAATGTACTACATCATGTTGACTGGGGCCACAGTCATGCTGAAACTGCACATCTCACATTGGACTTGAACACATGTACCAGGACTCAAATCCAGGCAAAACTCAGTCTGAGACTTGAACCCACGAGCTGGGACTCAAACAAGCCAGAAACATTGTCTTTTATTTGAGATCACAGACCTGGTCTCCAAACATAATAAATGTTCTTTATGTCTAAAGATGTTCTTTATGTCTAAATGTTCTTTATACCTTGGGCTTCCCTTGTGGCTCAGCTGGTAAAGAATCTGTCTGCAATGTGAGAGACCTGGGTTCGATCCCTGAGTTGGGAAGATCCCCTGGAGAAGGGAAAGGCTGCCCACTCCAGTATTCTGGCCTGGAGAATTCCATGGACTGTATAGACCATGGGGTCACAAAGAGTTGGACACGACTGAGTGACTTTCATTTTCACTTTCTTTTATGTCTCATTGAAGAATGAATTCAGTGAGAGACAAAGTGACAGATGAGTAGAGGATTTATTTAGAGAGAAACATTCCACAAACACCGTGTGGGCCATCTCAGAAAACAGTTCAGTTCAGTTCAGTTCAGTTGCTCAGTCGTGTCCAACTCTTTGCGACCCCATGAATCGCAGCATGCCAGGCCTCCCTGTCCATCACCAACTCCCGGAGTTCACTCAGACTCATGTCCATTGAGTCAGTCGTGCCATCCAGCCATCTCATCCTCTGTCGTCCCCTTCTCCTCCTGCCCCCAATCCCTCCCAGCATCAAAGTCTTTTCCAATGAGTCAACTCTTCGCAAGAGGTGGCCAAAGTACTGGAGTTTCAGCTTTAGCATCATTCCTTCCAGAAATCCCAGGGCTGATCTCCTTCAGAATGGACTGGTTGGCTCTCCTTGCAGTCCAAGGGACTCTCAAGAGTCTTCTCCAACACCACAGTTCAAAAGCATCAATTCTTCGGTGCTCAGCCTTCTTCACAGTCCAACTCTCACATCCATACATGACCACAGGAAAAACCATAGCCTTGATTAGACGGACCTTTGTTGGCAAAGTAATGTCTCTGCTTTTGAATATGCTATCTAGGTTGGCCATAACTTTTCTTCCAAGGAGTAAGCGTCTTTTAATCTTAATGTTAGTTTTTATGGGCTGGATAATTTCATAGGTTAATGACTGGGAGAAATATCAATAACCTCAGATACGCAGATGACACCACCCTATTGGCAGAAAGTGAAGAGGAACTAAAAAGCCTCTTGATGAAAGTGAAAGTGAAGAGTGAAAAAGTTGGCTTAGAGCTCAACATTCAGAAAACTAAGATCATGGCTCCGGTCCCATCACTTCATGGGAAATAGATGAGGAAACAGTGGAAACAGTGTCAGACTTTATTTTTTTGGGCTCCAAAATCACTTCAGGTGGTGACTGCAGCCATGAAATTAAAAGATGCTTACTCCTTGGAAGGAAAGTTATGACCAACCTAGATAGCATGTTCAAAAGCAGAGACATTACTTTGCCAACAAAGGTCCATCTAGTCAAGGCTATGGTTTTTCCATTGGTCATGTATGGATGTGAGAGTTGGACTGTGAAGAAGGCTGAGCACCAAAGAATTGATGCTTTTGAACTGTGGTGCTGGAGAAGACTCTTGAGAGTCCCTTGGACTGCAAGGAGAGCCAACCAGTCCATTCTGAAGGAGATCAGCCCTGGGATTTCTTTGGAAGGAATGATGCTAAAGCTGAAACTCCAGTACTTTGGCCACCTCTTGCGAAGAGTTGACTCATTGGAAAAGACTCTGATGCTGGGAGGGATTGAGGGCAGGAGGAGAAGGGGACGACAGAGGATGAGATGGCTGGATGGCATCACTGACTCGATGGACGTGAGTCTGGGTGAACTCCGGGAGTTGGTGATGGACAGGGAGGCCTGGCGTGCTGCAATTCATGGGGTTGCAAAGAGTCGGACACGACTGAGTGACTGAACTGAACTGAACTGAATGACTGGGAGTATTATTCCAACTGTATTGGGGAAAGGAAGGAGAGTTCTAGGAACTGGGACACTGCCAGTTTTTTGGCCTTTTATGGTTGGCTTAAGAGCTGTCATGGCACTGGTGTGTCACTTAGGATACTAATGCATTACAATGAGGATACAATGAGGCTCAAGTTCTCCTGGAAGTTGAATCTTCCACCATTAGGGTCTAGTTAGTTCTAACCAGTTTTTGTCATGCCCTATGGCTATGTCATTCTTTTAAGGTTGTGCCCTGTCCCCTTTTCTCCTGTTTCAATCTGGGGCTCACTTGGGCTGGAATGTGCCAGGAGGCTCACTCACATGGCTGATAATTGATCCAGGTTATCAGAAACATCATTTTTAACAGTGAAGATTAATACTCCACTATAAGAGAAAAATCTCTAGATGGTGGAATTGCATGTGATTTTTATTTTCTTCTCTTTCTCCTTATCTGTAATGTCTAATTACCTTGTGCACATATATTGCTTTTGTGGCAGGATATTACTCAGTAATTATTATTCATAATAGTAAAAAGTATCTTTCTAAATCAGATTAGCATTGTATATACCAGCAAAAAAATAAATAGTACAGTATTTAAAGAGGTAAATCACAGGAACTTTGTATGTAGTTTAGAAGATTTAATAGAAGTTTTTAGAGTGCTCTGTCCTTTAAGTAGCATTAACTCTGTAAAAGTTAAAATGTTAATTCCTATTATAATTAAATAATATTTAAAGCATATCTTTTTTTTCTTCCTTCTCCTTCTCTTTCCTTTCCACCCACCTAAGTATAGAGTAGGAAGACATTTCAGTGCTTTTTAAATTTTTCTGCTAATTTTTACATTGAAAAGAACAAAGTTAAGAATATCCTTAATAATCAGGTTTAGGGACAGATGGCCATACAAAAATAACCAAGTTTGCCAAAATGATGGCAAAAATGCCACATTTCTCTGAACATTGTCACTGAGCAACAGGAATAAAATTCAAGGTTTCTATGCCCCCTTCCTCAGAGCTGAAGAGAGTGATGAAATAACAGTATGAGATCAGTTAATATTTTCCCTATTTATTTCATTTGGATTAGTTCAACTAGAGACTTACATGAATAATTTGACCTCTCTCTTAATAGTCTAGCCTTTAAAAACCCACCAGAGAAGTTCCCTGGTGGTTCAGTGGCTAAGACTGCACCCTCCCAGTGCAAGGGCCCTGGGTTTCAACTAGATCCCCATGTGCTGCAACTAAGGGCTCACAAGCCACAACTCAAAGATCCTGCCTGTGCAACTACGACCTGGCATAGTCGAACAAAGACATTTTTTTTCCAAAAACAAAAACCAACCCCACTCCCACTAGGCTGTTACTCTCTTTTCCTCAGTGCTATCAAAATTGTTGTTGCTATTGTTGTTCACTAGCTTTGTTTGTAGTGATGTTTCCTAAAGCCCACTTGACTTTGCATTCCAGGATGTCTGGCTCTAGCTGAGTGATCACATCATCGTTGTTATCTGGGTCATGAAGATCTTTTTTGTACAGTTCTTCTGTGTATTCTTGCCACCTCTTCTTAATATCTTCTGCTTCTGTTAGGTCCCTACCATTTCTGTCCTTTATTGTGCTCATCTTTGCATGAAATGTTCCCTTGGTATCGATAATTTTCTTGAAGAGATCTCTAGTCTTTCCCATTATATTGTTTTCCTCTATTTCTTTGCACTGATCACTTAGGAAGGGTTTCTTATCTTTTCTTGCTATTCTTTGGAACTCTGTATTCAAATGAGTATATCTTTCCTTTTCTCTATATCCTGGAATGTGAAATCAAGTGGGCCTTAGGAAGCATCACTACGAACAAAAGTAGTGCTGGTGATAGAATTCCAGTTGAGTTATTTCAAATTCTAAAAGATGATGCTGTGAAAGTGCTGCACTCAATATGCCAGCAAATCTGGAAAACTCAGCAGTGGTCACAGGACTGGAAAAGGTCAGTTTTCATTCCAATCCCAAAGAAAGGCAATGCCAAAGAATGTTCAAACTACTGCACAATTGCACTCATCTCACATGCTAGTAAAGTGATGCTCAAAATTCTCCAAGCCAGGATTCAACAGTATGTGAACCATGAACTTCCAGATGTTCAAGCTGGTTTTAGAAAAGGCAGAGGAACCAGAGATCAAATTGCCAACATCTGTTGAATCATAGAAAAAGCAAGAGAGTTCCAGAAAAACATCTACTTCTGCTTTATTGACTATGCCAAAGCCTTTGACTGTGTGGATCACAATAAACTGTGGAAAATTCTTCAAGAGATGAATTTTACCCACCTTACCCACCTCCTGAGAAATATTTATGCAGGTCAAGAGACAACAGTTAGAACTGTACGTGGGACAACAGACTGGTTCCAAATCAGGAAAGGAGTACATCAAAGCTGTATATTGTCACCCTGCTTATTTGCAGAGTACATCATGTGAAATCCTGGGCTGGATGAAGCACAAGCTGGAATCAAGATTGCCGGGAGAAATATCAATAACCTCAGATATGCAGCGGAGAAGGCAATGGCACCCCACTCCAGTACTCTTGCCTGGAAAATCCCATGGACGGAGGAGCCTAGTAGGCTACAGTCCATGGGGTCGCTGAGGGTCGGACACGACTGAGCGACTTCACTTTCACTTTTCACTTTCATGCATTGGAGAAGGCAATGGCAACCCACTCCAGTGTTCTTGCCTGGAGAATCCCATGGACAGGGGAGCCTGGTGGGCTGCCATCTATGGGGTCGCACAGAGTCGGACACGACTGAAGTGACTCAGCAGCAGCAGCAGATATGCATATGACACCACTCATATGACAGAAAGCAAAGAAGAACTAAAGAGCCTCTTGATGAAAGTGAAAGAGGAGAGTGAAAAGCTGGCTTAAAGTTCAACATTCAGAAAACTATGATCATGGCATCTGGTCCCATCACTTCATGTCAATAGATGGGGAAACAATGGAAAGTGACAGACTACTTCTTTGGGCTCCAAAATCACTGCAGATGGTGACTGCAGCCATGAAATTAAAAGATGCTTATTCCTTGGAAGGAAAGTTTCTACCGACCTAGACAGCATATATTTTAATATGAGCAGAGACATTGCTTTGCCTACAAAGGTCCATCTAGTTAAAGCTATGGTTTTTCCAGTAGTCAGAACTATAAAGAAAGCTGAGTGCCAAAGAATTGATGCTTTTGAAATGTGGTGTTGGAGAAGACTCTTGAGAGTCCCTTGGACAGCAAAGAGATCAAACCAGTCAATCTTATTGGAAATCAGTCCTAAATATTCATTGGAAGGACTGATGCTGAAGCTAAAGCTCCAATACTTTGGCTACCTGATGCAAAGAGCTGACTCATTGGAAAAGACCGTGATACTGGGAAAGATTGAAGGCAGGAGGTAAAGGGAATGACAGAGGATCAGATGGTTGGATGGCATCACTGATTTGATGGACATGAATTTGAGCAAGCTCTGAGAGTTGGTGATGGACAGAGAAGCCTGGCATGCTGCTGTCAATGGAGTCGCCAAGAGTCAGATATGACTGAGCAACTGAACTGAACTGATGGTTTTTCAGTCCCTAAGTCAAGACCAACTATTTGTGACCCCATGGACTGCAGCACATGAGGCTTCTCTGTCCTCCATGAGTTCCTGGAGTTTGCTTAAATTCATGTCCAGTGAGTCAGTGATGCTATCTAACCATCTCATCATCTATTGCCCTATTCTCCTTTTGCCATCAGTCTTTCCCAGGATCAGGGTCTTTTCTAATGAGTCAGGTCTTCGCATCAGGTGGCCAAAGTACTGAAACTTCAGCTTCAGCCTCAGTCCTTCCAATGAATATTCAGGACTGATTTCCTTTAGGATTTACTGGCTGGATCTCCTTGCAGTCCAAGGGACTCTCAAGAGTCTTCTCCAGCCCCACAGTTCAGAAGCACCATTTCTTTGGTGTTCAGCCTTTTTTTGGAGAAGGCAATGGCAACCCACTCCAGTATTCTTGCCTGGAAAATCCCATGGATGGAGGAGCCTGGTAGGCTGCAGTCCATAGGGTCGTGAAGAGTCAGACACGACTGATCTACTTCACTTTAACTCTTCACTTTCATGCATTGGAGAAGGAAATGCCAACCCACTCGTGTGTTCTTGCCTGGAGAATCCCAGGGATGGCGGCGCTTGGTGGGCTGCTGTCTATGGGGTCGCACAGAGTCAGACACAACTGAAGCAACTTAGCAGCAGCAGCAGTATTTTTTATGGTCCAACTCTCACATCTTCCCTGGTGGCTCAGACGGTTAAGCGAATGTCTACGATGTGGGAGACACGGGTTCGATCCCTGGGTCGGGAAGGTCCCTGGAGAAGGAAATGGCAATCCACTCCAGTACTATTGCCTGGAAAATCCCTTGGACAGAGGAGCCTGGTAGGTTACAGTCCATGGAGTCGCAAAGAGTCGGACATGATTGAGCGATCTTCACCTCACATCTGTATATGACTACTGGAAAAACCATAGCTTTGACTAACCAGGCCTTTGTCAGCAGTGATGTCTCTGCTTTTTACATGCCATATAGGTTTGTCATAGCTTTTCTTCCAAGAAGCAAGTGCTTTTTAATTTCATGGCTGTAGTCATTGAACATCGTGATTTTGGAGTCCAAGAAAAGAAAAATCTGTCAGTGCTTCCACTTTTTAACCCTTCTATTTGCCATGAAGTAATGGGACCAGGTGCCATGATATTAGTTTTTTGAAGGTTGAGTTTTAAGCCAGTCTTTTCACTCTCCTGTTTTACCTTCTCATGAGGCTCTTTAAGTTCTCTTTTGGTTTCTGCCATTAGAGTAGTTTCATCTGCATATCTGAGGTTATTGATATTTCTCCTGGCAATCTTGATTCAAGCTTGTGATTCATCTAGTCCAGTATTTCCCATGATGTACTCCTTATACAAGGTAAATAAGCAGAGTGACAATATATAGCATTGTCGTACTCCTTTCCCAATTGTGAAACGCTGTTTCTGTGTAAGGTTCTACATGTTGGTATTTGACTCACCTACAGGTTTCTTGGGAGTCAGGGAAGGTGGTCTGGTATCCCCATCTCTTTAAGAATTTTCCGTAGTTTGCTGTGATGCACAGGCAAAGGTTTTAGCATAGTCAATGAAGCAGAAGTGTAGATATTTTTCTGGAACCCCTTTGCCTTCTCCATGATCCAAGGAATGTTGGCAATTTGCTCTCTGTTTCCTCTGCCTCTTTGAAACCCAGCTTGTACATGTGGAAGTTCTTGGTCCACATACTGCTGAAGTCTAGCTCTAAGGATTTTGAGTATAACCTTGCTAGCATGTGAAATGAGTACAACTGTAAGGCTTCTTAAATTACTCCATCTTTCAGCTTCCTCAGCTGTAAAATAATGAATTACATCCTTGGATGTTTTCTAACTTTGAAATGATTTTACTCCAGATATGAGAAAGTGACAGTAGCTGTGACTTCCTAAGAGGTCTTGGTTCTTACTCTTCACTCTATTCACACCCTCTCTCAGTACCCCACATACAATTCAACTCAGTATTCTTTGTTAATTTCTATTAAGCTAAATATGTTTTTTTATTTAAGTGATAAATTATTTGAGTCAGTGGTTAATTGAGGACTGTGAATTTACTAAAATATTACTTTGATGCCAGTAATCAGTAATTTTAAATCTCCAATGAAATATGGGCTTCCATCCTTCTGATTTTGGTCAGAGGACTTCCAAATACTCAGGAAAGGCAACTACAGGCATTAAAAAGAGAAATTACTCATTTTAAAATCAGAAACTGGTAGGAACTTCTGAGAACCAAGAGGACAGTCTTTTGGAGAAATGATAGGAACTATAAGATTGAAATGTTATTTTTCTTTTAAAGCACTATTGTGTCTTTTAATTCATGTTGGTGAAATTCAAATCTCTGAACTCTTTTCATTCATTCACACATTCAACATTCACTGTATTAAGTACTAAAATTTATATTAAGTACTAGAATATGGAAGAAAGATGTCCTCAGTACATATGTGAATCTTAAAACTGCTTCATTTATAGAAGGGGAGCATCTTCAGAAAAGATCAATTAGCAACTTGTCTGTTTCTATTAATGAAAACATCTCCAAAATGTGCTAATAGATTTACAAAGCCATTTAAAAAGGGTGTTAGTGAAAAAAGGTAGAGATGAGAGCCATTTAGCTTGTCCTGAGGAGGTATTTTCTATATTTAGAGTATTGGCAATGAATACAGACAATGTATTCATTGTCTGTAAAAATGATCTTTGGAGGGGTAGAGGTGAAGGGAGAGAGTTTATGTAGACAAGCTGACAAAGGAACATTTCTTTGCAATTCTGTATTAAATTTCAGTTTCTCTATTGAACTAACTGCCTTTATTAGTGAGGTCTCCAGTTCCTTCACTGCATCTGTACTTTGTTACGTGACTTGGTTGCTAAAGACGGCTAAGCTTTACGACACCAGCTACACCTCAGCAAAGTGTGTATACATTATTCCTTGACAGGGCTCCTTCCCCAAATCCCTGCCATAACGTTTGGTTGGATAAGTCATAGACATCAAAGATCCCTACCCCCACTTTTTAAAATCTCTTCCTTAAAGTTTAGTTCACAGCTAGTCCATCTCCCCTTGATCCTTTTCCTTTGATCCTATGCTGGCCTCAAATGGCCATCCAGAGCTGAGGATCTCCCAGACTGTTTTATAGTCCTATAGGGAGGTATTAGTCTCTTATCACAGAATCTTCCCCAGAAAAGTTGCCAATCCAATCATAACATTCTTTCCTTCCCCTCAAAATCTCCACCCTAGTACAGGGATCACATTGTGTATCCATTAAGAAACCATTACATAGCCTCTCTCTGAAGCTGAAGTGATGAGAGTGTGGGAAGTAATCTTTACTGAAAACAACAAGGTTATAGGAAATCCAGTATTTGAGAAAATCTTAGCCATTGCGTTGTTGAAGCAAACAGAGGAAGAGACAGATGCAGAGTACCCAACTCGGGTAACAAAAAGCTGCTGTCAAACTTTTACAGAAAGGAGACGATCTTAATTTTATCTTTGTCCATATCTCCGAGATAAATATTGCTGAGCAGCAAATGATGCTAACTCTGTTATAAAGTCTGAATGATAAACATGGACATTGAGAGTACTGGGCAATTGTATTTAAAGCCCTGATACACCTCTCTGATATAAAGCAAGTGGCTATTCCAATTCAGACAAGACTCAACACAGATATGAAAGACGGAGAAATGAATGGAATAACTGAGTAATTTTAAAAGAGATTTGATCTCTTTAATGTTTTAATCTCTTTAGAGATCTTCTTTGGCCACATATGCCTAAGGATTTTACCAGAGAATTAAGAATGGAAGTTCCAAAGGACTTCATTGTTTATAGCAGGTTGTATTTATAGTTATTCTAGAGGATGAGATGGTTGGATGCTATCACCAATTTAGTGGACATGAATTTGGGCAAATTCCACCAGATGGTGAGGGACAAGGAAGCCTGGTATGCTGCAGTCCATGGAGTCTCAAAGAGTTGGAGACGACTTGGTGACTGAACAACAACAACATAGTAATTTACATACTTTTTCAAGTCTTAGTGTATATTTGTTTAGTTTCAAGATATTCTTATTTTTTTTAAATAAAATCCCAAGTTTTTATTTTTATCCCAAATAAAATAACTCTCAGTTCAGTTCAGTTCAGTTCACTCAGTCGTGTCCAACTCTTTGCGACCCCATGACTCACAGCATGCCAGGCCTCCCTGTCCTACACTAAAGGCAATTAGGTAATCTGATAGAAACAAAAGAATGACTAACATTCACAAGTCCTGTGTACCTGGAGAAGCAGAGCCCTCTAAGAATAGTATTTTAATACAACTGATTGATTCTTGCTGAGTTGTGCAGCAACCTTTCATGGACCCTGCTATCAGTTGGCCAATAGGAGTAAATTTTGTACAGTAATTTGGGTTGTTAGTGAGCTAAAATATTTATGTAACTCCACTGTCACTGAGAGGATTTCTGGTTCTTTAAACAAAACTGTAGGACAGGAATTATAAGTAGCAATAAAAATTAGCACCACTTAATATAATCCTAAAAGAAACAGATTCAGAATACAGATTTTAAAAGTGCCTTAATTAAAATATTAACTAAATCAATAGTGGAACTGAGAACTTAATGCATCCCAAAAGTTATTCTAGACTTAAGGCGTATTTGTTTTCTCCTGATTTCAGATGTATGAGCCACTCTTACTCAGCTCCTTAAGACCCATTTCTTTTTTTTTTTAATTTATTTTATTTTTAAACTTTACAAATTGTATTAGTTTTGCCAAATATCAAAATGAATCCCCCACAGGTATACATGTGTTCCCCATCCTGAACCCTCCTCCCTTCTCCCTCCCCATACCATCCCTCTGGGTGGTCCCAGTGCACCAGCCCCAAGCATCCAGTATCATGCATCGAACCTGGACTGGCGACTCGTTTCATACATGATATTATACATGTTTCAATGCCATTCTCCCAAATCTTCCCACTCTCTCCCTCTGCAACAGAGTCCATAAGACTGTTCTATATATCAGTGTCTCTTTTGCTGTCTCGTCCACAGGGTTCTTGTTAGCATCTTTCTAAATTCCATATATATGCGTTAGTATACTGTATTGGTGTTTTTCTTTCTGGTTTACTTCACTCTGTATAATAGGCTCTAGTTTCATCCACCTCATTAGAACTGATTCAAATGTATTCTTTTTAATGGCTGAGTAATACTCCATTGTGTACATGTACCACAGCTATATCACCTCTTTGCTGAAGCTGTCTTTGTCCTCTCTCTGCAAATACATGCACTTGCTCCAGCTGTACTCACTGTTCTCTACATGGACTCTTAGAACACTTTGTACATAGCTCTGTCATAATTTATTATTAGAGTGAGTTGTTGTAACATATTCCTTTCCCACTAGCTGTGAAATTATGCTAACGCATGAACAGCATTTTATTAGTATGTTTATCTCACTGTTTAATACAGTGTCTAAAACTGAGTGGTCACGAATTAAATATGAAGTTTGGTGGAATGGTGGATCTGCAGCCAGTTACACTAAAAAGTGACCATGGATAACACTAGCAGCTGCCGTAGATAACATTTGTTAGCCATAAAAGTTCTACATTGTTTATTTATCTTTGGTCCCTTAGATCATTCTCCATGTACATCTGTATCTTCAAAATTCTCTGTGGATTATATTCAGCCAAAAGACAAAATGCCTACTGACTTAAATTAAACAGACTTCTCTTCTGTTAAGGGCTCTTTAAGCAAGTCGCAGAATTTGATGCCTTTATACAGCTATGGAAATAAATTATAAAATGTAATATAAAATGGATGGTATGTCTGGATCAAGCTTTTAAATTGTATTTTATTTAAAAGTGCTATGATTCATCAGGAAACAGATCAACTACTAAGAAACAAACAAATGGAAAAAAAATGTGAGCAGCTACTGAAGCACCATATGTGATGGGTCATGTCCTTCAGAGTACCTGATAAAGGGTTTTAAAGGGCTTCTGACTGACTAAAGGAGTTCATCTTTATTACCCTTGTAAGACTAAAAGAATATATTGCTGTTAAATACTGGCCAGCTGACAACAGGGAGTCTTGAAGTCTTCTACTGACTTTATTTTGAAGTACCCTAACTAAAGTTGCTTACAAAAACCTAGCTCACTTGTGGTAAAGTTCCAATAATTATGAACACATGGTGATCATTAGACTCACTAGAAATAAAGTTTTCCTTTGTGTGTGTGTGTTTATAACCATTTGTTTATAGCACTATTAATGTAATGTTTTTATCAGTGTTTGTTTAGATGGAAACTGAAAATTTTGGTTAGGTTACAAAAGATAAAGAATTACTTTGGGATTTCACTTATCTCTCAGTCTAGCCCACACACAGGAGGGAACACTATCACAAATATCCTCAGCTAATGAAAGGATTGGGAGAAGGCAGTGGCACCCCACTCCAGCACTCTTGCCTGGAGAATCCCATGGATGGAGGAGCCCAGTAGGCTGCAGTCCATGGGGTCACTAAGAGTCCGACCCGACTGAGTGACTTCATTTCACTTTTCACTTTCATGCATTGGAGAAGGAAATGGCAACCCACTCCAGTGTTCTTGCCTGGAGAATCCCAGGGACGGGGGAGCCTGGTGGGCTGCCGTCTATGGGGTCCCACAGAGTCGGACATGACTGAAGTGACTTAGCAGCAATGAAAGGATTACAGTGTAGAGAAGATACTGGCGTAACACTGAAGTCTAATTTTAAATATCCTGTCATGTTTGGTAATTAAACAATTATTCTTACCAGGAAAACAAGGGCATCCCTCATTCACCAGCAAGACATTATAGATAGCATCAATCTCCATCAATACCAGAAGGCTTTTTCCTTTTTTGGTAAAAATTGAGAAGCAGATTTTAAAATGTATACAGAAATGTAAGAAGCCAGCATATCCAACACAGTCATGAGAAAGGAGACTAAAGTTGGAAAGCTTATATTACCTGATCTCAAAACAAAATATAAAGCTACAATTATTTGGGGTTTCTCCGGTGGCTCAGTGGCAAAGAATCTGCCTGCCAATGCAGGAGACTCAGGTTCGATCCTTCAGTCAGGTGGCTCAGTATTCTTGCCTGGGAAATCCCATGGACAGAGGAACCTGGTGGGCCACAGTTCATGGCACTGAAAAAGAGCTGGGTACAACCTAGAGACTAACAGCAACAATTATTTGAATAGTTTTGTACTGGCATATGGATCAACAGATAGACAAATGACAAAACAGAGACCGCAGATACTGACTTACACTTTCATTCAGTTTTTTGGTTCTTCACAAAGGCTCCAAAGCAATCTGTAAGAAATGAAAATCTTCTCAGCAAATGGTGCTAGAAAACATAGATATCCATATGAAAAGAATACACAAAACTTTAACTCACAGTTTGCAAAAATTAATTTGAGATGGATCATAGACCTAAAATGTAAAAGAAAACATTATAAAAATTTTATAAGGAAATATAACAAAATACATTTGTGACCTAGGGGTAGACAAAGATTTCTCAGAAAAGGCAGTAATAACCATAAAACAAAAAATGACAGCTTAGAACTAATCAAGATAATAATTTCTACTCATAAAAACATATCATGGAAGAAACAGACAAGATGCAGAATGTGAAAAAAGTATTTGTAAAACTTATGTCTACTAAAGAACCGGTATCCTTTATTATAAACATAGGCATGACCATATCAAGAGTATGGTGGTTTTCTTGGCAGTTAATTGATAGGAATTTAATGAGAAACAGTAGCCAGGTCAGCCTTGGTCCAAGGAAGTTCAGGTTGTTGAGCCCATGCATAGCCTCCATACTTGTCATCATGGCCACTTTTTCTCTGAGTTCATTGAGCAACCACTGAGGTGGTTGGGGAAAGAGACAACTAGCCAAGAAGCAAGACTACAGTGGAGAGAGCAAGTCAAGAGACAGAATTGTTTAGATTGCTTCATTTCCTCCTTTAGAATATCAAGAGCTTGAAGGACTTGTCTCACAGAGCCCTCCTGTAGTACAGAAGCACTTCCTACCCAATAACATAAAAGCAGCCGAGTTTGCTGATACTCAAAGGCAGAAGGGAGAAATGACATAGGGAAAGGAGAACAAACAAAAGTCATTTTTTCCAGTCCCAGGGGAGAAAAGGAGGAGACAGCAACAAAGAAAGGTAAGCATGAGCTGAGTGTATGACAACCTCCTTTGGTCCTCCATCTTCTGGCTTAGTTTAAGAAAGAGGATTAGGTGATTTAGAAAAGTGAAGTCAACACGGGGATGGGGAGAGGATAGTGTGGCTATTCCTCAATCTCTTAAGTTATAGAAAGAGTTTACCTTGTGTAATGCTCTTGTGGGAAATGGCAACCCACTCCGGTATTCTTGCCTGGAGAATTCCATGGACAGAGGAGCCTGGTGGGCTACAGTCCATGGGGTTGCAAAGAGTCAGATATGACTGAGCAACTAACACTTTTATGGGCTTCTCTGGTGGCTCAGTGGTAAAGAATCCGCCTGCAATGCAGGAGACTCAGGACATGCAAATTTGATCCCTGGGTGGGGAAAATCCTCTGGAGGAGGGCATGGCAACCCATTCCAGTATTCTTGCCTGGAGAATCCCATAGTAAAACCTGAAAGCTGCAGTTCAGAGGGTTGCAAAGTGTCAGACATGAAGCGATTTAGCCCAATCCTCTTGTACTACTCTGGGGCTGGGCCATACTTACTTGATGTTCTATGAGATAGGTGAGATAGGGGTCTTAGGAATCAACCTTCTCAAACCTTTCCACCTTGAGTGACATGGGTGAGCATTGACAGAGGGCTTGCCACAGAGCCAGCTGGAAGGAGCACAGTGATTCCTGGCAGAGGCTTAGGATTGAGAGAGAGAGAGGACGTGGAAGCACCTCTTGATTCTGTAGCTAGAAGGAGATGAAGTCAGCTAGGCAATGCCATTCAAATTCTGGCCAAGACAAGAGGTGCCAGTTTACAAGTTATAATACATTAATTACAGACCAGAATTAATGTGGTCTGTAATTACAGGAGACTGCTTTGAGACCAAAGGTAGCCAGGCATGCCCCACAGTTATTCTAAGTCTTCCTTTTCAACACAATCTTGGGAATTCCTTATACTTTTCCTTGGTTAGAATACTTGTTTCCCAAATCCCATATTTCTTTGTTTTCATCCCCAAAATTCTCTTGAGCCTAGTAGTTTCCTGAAGAGGCATGTTTGGGAGGAAAATTTTCTGAGAAATTGAGCACCTGAAAATGTCTTTATTATATACTTATCCCTCAATTAACAGTTTTTGTTTATTTCTGAAAATCCTGTTGCTAAGTAAACAGTTATTAAATGAAAAACTAGTCTCCCATTAATTTAATGGGGAAAGCAATGATTCATTCTTTCCTAATAAAAAATACACATATTATTTTCACAGCTAGAAAAATATATCAATTGAGCAATAAAAATGTTTCAGTTCAGTTCAGTTCAGTTGCTCAGTCGTGTTCGATTCTTCGAACCCATGGACTGCAGCATGCCAGGCCTCCCTGTCTATCACCAACTCCCAGAGTTTACCCAAGCTCATGTCCATTGAGTCGGTGATGCCATCCAACCGTCTCATCCTCTGTCATCCCCTTCTCCTCCCACCTTCAATCTTTCTCAGCATCAGGGTCTTTTCCAATGAGTCAGTTCTTCACATCAGGTGGCCAAAGTATTGGAGTTTCAGCTTCAACATCAGTCCTTCCAATGAACACTCAGGTCTGATCTCCTTTAGGAGGGACTGGTTGGATCTCCTTGCAGTCCAAGAGACTCTCAAAAGTTTTCTCCAACACCACAGTTCAAAAGCATCAATTCTTCGGCACTTAGCTTTCTTTATAGTCCAACCCTCACATCCATACATAACTACTGGAAAAACCATAGCTTTGACTAGACAGATGTTTGTTGGCAAAGTAACGTCTCTGCTTTTAAATATGTTGTCCAGGTTGTTCATAACTTTCCTTCCAAGGAGTATGTGTCTTTTAATTTTGTGGCTGCAATTACCATCTGCAGTGATTTTGGAGCCCCCCAAAATAAAGTCTGCCACTGTTTCCACTGTTTCCCTGTCTATTTGCCATGAAGTAATGGGACCAGATGCCACGATCTTCGGAGAAGGCAATGGCAACCCACTGCAGTACTTTTGCCTGGAAAAGCCCATGGATGGAGGAGCCTGGTAGCCTGTAGTCCATGGGGTCGCTAAGAGTCAGACACAACTGACCAACTTCACTTTCACTTTTCACTTTCATGCACTGAAGAAGGAAATGGCAACCCACTCCAGTGTTCTTGCCTGGAGAATCCCAGGGATGGGGTAGCCTGGTGGACTGCCGTCTATGGGGTCGCACAGAGTCAGACATGACTGAAGCAACTTAGCAGCAGCAGCAGCGGCAGCAGCCATGATCTTAGTTTTCTGAATATTGAGCTTTAAGCCAACTTTTTCACTCTCCTCTTTCACTTTCATCAAGAGGCTCTTTAGTTCTTCTTTGCTTTCTGCCATGAGGGTGGTATCATCTACATATCTGAGGTTATTGATATTTCTCCTGGAAGTCTTGATTCCAGCTTGTATTCATCCAGCCCAGCATTTCTCATGATGTACTCTTCCTATAAGTTAAATAAGCAGGGTGACAATATCAAATGTTTATATAAAAATGCTTATATAAAGATATCAGAGGAGGCAATGGCAACCCACTCCAGTACTCTTGCCTGGAAAATCCCATGGACGGAGGAGCCTGGTAGGCTGCAGTCCATGGGGTCACTAAGAGTCGGGCACGACTGAGCGACTTCACTTTCAATTTTCACTTTCATGCATTGGAGCAGGAAATGGCAACCCACTCCAGTATTCTTGCCTAGAGAATTCCAAGGACAGAAGAGCCTAGTGGGCTGTCATCTATGGGGTCGCACAGAGTCAGACACGACTGAAGCGACTTAGCAGTAGCAGCATATAAAAATATAAACATGTTTATATAACTAAATATAATAACTTGCAATTGAATAAATGCAAAATGTAGTATAATAAACATTTATTGTACTCACCAAGGCATGAAAAGTAGATTTGACAGTGGTTGGTGGCTGGTGGAAGAAGGTACAAGGAAGCAATTCTTCGAGACTTTGGTAAAATAAAGCTATGTATAAGAGCACTTTGAAATATATAAACATAATATAACACAATATACATGCTCTGAAGGGTCATAGAAAATCTCTTCATCCTTCTTGGCTGTTTATTTATATTTAAGAATGAAGCCCTAAAATGCTGACGAGGTGAGATGTGTTGATTGGGGGATTATGGCCATGTGGTAATTGTAGATGCTTGTTTTAGGATCCTCAAACTATAGAATCTGTGGCACTTTTAGACTGGTTTGTTTCCTCAGAAAGTACTCCTCCAATCTTTGACTAAGAAATGCATGTGATAAATGGCATAGGTTTAGCTGTCAGTATTAAATTAAATATAGGAAGTGGGTTGGGATCTCATAGTTCACTCTGTATGCTTTCAATTAATCATCAAGTCTTTAGTATATGTCTCTAAGTATAGTTCCAGTTGGATTCAATTTCTCCAGAAAACAAATTTCTTTTTAAATACCAGGATGTAGGAAAGTGAAAGTGAAAGTAAAGTCGCTCAGTCTCGTCTGACTCCACGACTCCATGGGCAGTAGCCTGCACCAGGCTCCTCCGTCCATGGGATTTTCTAGGCAAGAGTACTGGAGTGGGTTGTCATTTCCTTCTCCAGGGAATCTTCCCAGCCCAGGCATCGAACCCAGGTCAGCCACCAGGGAAGTGGGAAAGTAGACACTAGCAAAAGGTAAGAATGGAATCAAGATGCCTAACTACCTCTTAAAGAGAGGTAGTTTCAACCTTTCTATTTTCCTGGGTAATTAATGTCTATGATTCCTGAATCTTTATGGTGCTATGACACTTCTCTTGTGTCATGTGACATCTCTCTTAAAAAAAAAAAAGATTTGTTTTTCCTTCTTTGATTAAATCAGTTACCAATTCATCCATCAGATTTCCATCTTCAAAAATTTGTTGATGTATAATATTTTATGTTCCATTATCTCCCATTCCTTTTTCCCCTTCTAATTCCACATTGTTATTCCTTTACAGTAGTTTTGGAAACAGAGAGGGCAAACATGAATTCATCTGTAATCTTTAAGAAGAAATTTCCTTCTCACTCTTTTTCTCAGACTTGGTAAAAATTTGCTCATATCAAATGACTTTGAATTAAAATTTCAGTAGAGACTGAAGAGTAAATATGACAGACTAAAGTGACAAAAAATTAGAACCTAAAAAGTGTTCTACTTGACCTGAAAGTGAAATTTGGGATAACATGCTATTAGGAGTTCCATTATTAGTAAATGATACCATACTGATTAACACATAGAAGGAAAAACTTCAGATCCAAGTAAGTAAAAAAAAAGTGAAAGTCGCTCACTCTTTGCAACCCCATGGACTGTATCCCACCAGGCTCCACTGTCCATGGAATTCTTCAGGCAAGAATACTGGAGTGGGTAGCCATTCTCTTCTCCAGGGGATCGTCCCAACCCAAGGACTGTACCTGGGTATCCTGCATTCAATTTGGGCTCTGCCATTTATTAGCTGTGGGACCTAGAGAAAGTTGCCTTGGTTTCCTCCTTTAATTAAGTGAGGATAACTAATGCCTACTTGATAAGTTTTTTTTTTTTTTAATAATATCAAATGCTTAAGTGAATACCTCACTCAAACACAGTGCTCTATGGTAGTTATTAAATTTGGCTACCCATCATAATATTTAGTACTCCTGAAAAGCTTTACACTTTACAGTACCATTATTCTCATTGTTTTATAGAGATATATATGGTATATGGTATCTACACACTATATAGTATGAGTATATTATGTAGTATACAGTACAGGTGAGCAATTTGAAGAGGCACTAGCAACAAGAAACATAAAGAAGGACTGGAATCTAAAGTTTCATCTTTGAAGCCACCTTTTCCTATCCTATTCTATATGCCAACCACATTGTAAAGACATCTCTATAGTGCTAGCTGATCTATGCCAAAAGAAAAAACACAATAAAATTCATAGTTGAGATAAACTGAGTGCTATGAAGTGCTGATGTTATAAACTGACACTTCGCCTGGCTTTTCCATTGACTGTATTCTCTTCCTCTCTGTGATCTTCTTTGGGCTTTTAGCCTAAGGATATCTTCATAACTACAGGCAAACTTTCACAAGAATCCTTGACCAGGAATAACATGTGTAGTATCATGTTCATTTGCTTGAGGTCCCTATGGGTGTGAAATCTAGCAAAGAAACCCTGGAACAATACACCTGCTGGTCTTTCATTAAAATCAACTATGCTGAAGTTGTAAATCTAAAACTTGAACACCAAAAGGAAAATTATAAATATAAAACCACTTTTTATCATTATCCAAACCAGTTAAATTCCCTTTAATCCAGGGAACAGAACTGTAGTGTCTATGCCTGACATCTATCTATACCATCATGGAGTTATTAAAATAATTCTCTTATGCAAAACCCTGTTTTAAAAATAGGTTTCTCTTTTTCTGTTTTAATCAAGTTAAAGTAATTAATTATTTTTTGGCCGGGCTCGGTCTTTGCCGCTGCGTGGGCTTCTCTGTAGTTGAAGTGAGTCCGGTCTACTCTGTAGCTGCGCTACTCTCTAGCGGAGGCTTCCAATTGCGGTGGCTTCTCGTATTTCAGGCTTCAAGGGTGAAGCCTTGAAACAAGTCTAGGGTGCCCAGGCTTCAGTAGTCGTGGTGTGTGGCCTCAGCAGTTGCAGTTCCTGGACTCTAGAATGCTGGCTCAATGCTAATAGCTGTGGCACACGAGCTTAGTTGCTCCGTGGCATAGGATCTTTCAGGATGAGGGATCAAACCTGTGTCTCCTGCATTAGTACGCAGATTCTTTACCACTGAGCCCCGAGGGAGACACCCTCAAAACCTTAAAAAAAAACAAACAAAAAAAACAACTCTAGGTTGAGCATGGCAACAGACAGGGTTAAAATGTTAAAATAATATTTTTCAAATAAATTATACTGAAAATTTCAGTGAAAGGAAGAGAGAGGAGCTCTGCACATGCATGAAATGCTACCTGAATCAATAACCTTGCATAAAACACAAGCACTTTTTGTCCTATTTTAACAACTTTCAATAGTTTGATTCATCCATATTTATTTTGACACCTTCAATTAATATCCAGATTTATAGCCTGAGAATTTCTTCTGGGCATAGAGAAACCTTCTTTTGTCTATTCGGAGACAGGGCAATAGATTTTCCACCTCATTATCTTTAATTATATAGTTTGTCTTCTCAGTTATTTGCAGGGAGAAAATGATTACAAGGCAGTTACTTATAAGAGAGTCTTTAAAGACTTCAAGGAAAGGGATCAGGTTTGAGACTGAGTTTAGTATCTTTTAAGGCCAGAAATAGACCGAAGATTTTTTTTTCTAGCAGAGTAAACTATATTTTTAAAAATTTCATATGTGAAAACTAAGTTGGCATTTTATAGATGTGGGGGCCCTTTGAGAATTTTTCAAAAATGGAGAATTTTCTTGGCTGTGATGAGAGAGATGTAACAGGCAGGAGGATCAGTGAAATGCAACATGGGAAGGACTTAATAGCAGCATGACTGGCTTTGGGGATGAAGGAAGGGGAGCACAAGTCAAGGAATGAAGTGACCTCTAAAACCTGGAAAAACAAAGAAATTCTCCTCTAGAATCCCCAGACAGGAACATAGCTCTGCCAACACCTTGATTTTAGCCCAGTGAAACATAGGCTTCTGTTTGATTTCTGATCCACAGAACTGCAAGGTAATACATTTCTGTAGTTTTACGTTATTATGTTGGTGGTAATATGTTACGCCAGCAATAGAAAACTAACAAACAATCTTTAATACATTTTATAATCTATGCACTTCTTTAGTGTTCCATGATGTTGAAATAGAAATTGTCTTGGTAAAAAGATTTTCAATACAAGAAAGAGTAAGTAATTAAACATTTTCAAAATATGACAGGTCTAGGAGTCAATAGCTTTATACACAAAGTCTTTGCTCACAAGAAGGCATACAGTTATATTCATGACAAGTAAGTTCTAAAACTCAAAAGTAACTAAGTTCTGGGGAGTTAATGTACAGTTTGAAGACTATAGTTAAAAGTATTATATTGCATACTGGAAAGTTGCTAACAGAGCAGATTTTCATGACAAGAAAAATTTGTAACAATGTGAACTGATGGATATTAACTAAATTTATTGTGGTAATCACTTCACAACATTTTCAGATATCAAATCATTATATTGTACATCTTTGTTGTTGCTGTTGTTCAGTCGCCAATTTGTGCCCAACTCTTTGTGACCCCATGAACTGCACATCAGGCTTCCCTGTCCTTCCCTATCTCCCAGAGTTTGCTCAAACTCATGTCCATTGAGTCAATGATGTCATCCAATTAAAATGTCCATCCTCTGTCCACCCTGCTTCTCCTGCCCTCAGTCTCTCCCAGCATCAGGGTGTTTTCCAATGAGTCAGCTCTTTTCATCAGGTGGCCAAAGTATTGGAGCTTTAGCTTCAGCATCAGTCCTTCCAATGAAATTCAGTGCTGGTTTCCTTTAGGATTGACTGGTTTGATCTACTTGTTTTCCAAGGGACTGTCAAGGGTCTTCTACAGCACCACAATTCAAAAGCATGTTTTTCAGTGCTCAACCTTCTTTATGTTATTGCTCTCACATCTGTATATGACTACTGGAAAAACCATAGCTTTGATTACATGGACCTTTGTTGGCAAAGTGATGTCTCTGCTTTTTAATATACTGTCTAGGTTTGTCACAGCTTTTCTTCCAAGGAGCAAGCATATTTTAATTGTATACCTTAAACTAATACAATGTTACATGTCCATTATATCTCAATAAACCTGGAAAAATATAAAAATTCAAAAGAAAAAGTGTTTTCATGATGCCAAAGAATTAATCTTATATAACTTGTAAAATAATATGCAATATCTCTTGTCACAAAGGAACTACTAGATTAATTTCCTTTACTAATTCTAAGATTCTATACTAGTCATGGCTAAGTCCCAAGTAATGGAATGTTTTTATCAAGGCTTAAATAAATTATTAATTAAAGCTGTTTGTGACATGTAGTAGATAAACCTCAATTCCAGGGCTTTTGTGTATGAATAAAACCAAATACCAAGATTCACAGATGTTGAAGAAACCCATCAACATCTGGAAATTAAAATCATGGGAAGGGATAGTATAATGACAACAAAAGAATGAAGAATTAATCTGCTGGGAATGTTTGCTTTCTGGAAACTAAAGGCAATTTTCCTCCAAAGTGAGAAATGTTTTGAATTAAATACAAAAACAGCATAGAACAAAACAACCTAACATAACCCAAATGAAACACCTGTAAACTTCATAAACAATATTTTTTATCATAATATTACACTTGTTAGCATATTAGAATATAAGCATATAAGGCACCAAGCATATTTAGATCTCCAGTGTACAGAGCACTCTGCTAGGTATTGTGGTTGATTTAGAAAATCTAGTCTCTGACATTAAGGAAGGAGTCAAGATAAGAGCAAGCAAAATGACAGAGAATTATTATATAGCTATTATTAAGAAGTATATGATATTAAAATGATGTAGAAGACTGATAAGAGTAAAACAAGAGATAGGGAAGACGAGATAGGCAGCAATACCCAGAAGTAAATTGGGTTGCCAGGTGCATGATGCAAATGGCTATGTGCTGAGAAAGCCACTTTTAGAGAAAAAAATATTTTCCCTGCCAGCGCTCTGCATACATGTGTGTGTGCTAATTCGCTTCAGTCATGTCCAACTCTTTGCAACACTATGGACCGTAGACTGCCAGGCTTCTTTGTCCATGGGGGATTCTCCAGGCAAGAATACTGGAGTGGGCTGTCATGCCCTCCTCCAAGGGATCTTCTCGACCCAGGGATTGAACCCACGTCTCTTAGGTCTCCTGCATTTGTGAGCGGGTTCTTTACCTATAGCACCATCTGGGAAGCCCTCCCAGACCTCTAAGGTGACTTAAACTTTTACCATTAATCTGACCCATTAGCTATTCATTTAACCAGACCATACTTATTGAATACCACACACCAAGTTGCATGGGTGCCAGTGCAAGTATTTTCTTTTCTCCCTCATTTCTTTCAGTTTTGAGTCATTTTAAAGATGATTGTTTCCCGGAAGAGTAACATAGAAAGTCATCAACAGATGCTAACACAACATTATTACTTGTAAGTTCCTTTCCTTCCTCATCCCTAACTTCACTGAAGAATTAAAATCAGCTTTCAGGTATGTTCCAACTATCCATTTTCTATAGATAGTTGGAACATACCTAAAAGCTAGAGATAGTCTAAAATCATAACTCTTACCATATTCTCATATTTACTATTAAGTGATCAGGCCCTAAAGTATTCAGGCCATAGCCGAAGTGAAACTAAGAAAAGTTTAGACAGTGCTGGGGAAGAATTCAGGAAATGACTAGCACTCAATCACTTTTATGATTCTGGTAAAAGAGATAATAGGTAATAACACAAAGGATAATGAGTGGATGAACATATTTTTAAAAGTATCAATTTTGGTAAAGAAAGATAAGAGTTTAGTATTTGATATTAGCATGACTGATCTACAGAAAATTATTGAGAGTTTGGAACTTAGGGTAAACATTTAGCAGTTAATCCATACAAAGCTGATAGTTCATCATGAGAAAGGAGGAGTTTCTGAAAATAATAAATGATAAGGGAAAGGAGGAAAGACTAAGACATTAATTCCTGAGAATTCCTAAAGGATTGCAGGAGGAAAAAGGAATCGGAGAAAGAGTATTCAAGGAAAAAATGATAGAAGAAATGAATGCTATAAATTTTGCAACAGGGCTTTAAAAAATTCTATTTTATTTGCAGTCAGAGTTTATGTATGGGATGTTGTAACTAAAATAAAGTGTTCTGTGAAATTCTTTCTGATTCTGTTTTGGGTCAGGTAGGTTTTGATATTAAGCAGGCTAAATGGTTCCAATTCTTCTTTTCTGAAAATTAAATAAACCAGAGCAGCTTTTTGGACTGTTTATAAAAGAAGAAAATGAGCTGTCAAGATACAGTTAATAATGTTGTATATCTTTGAATTTGTCATGGAGGAACTTTTAACAAGCCTTAGCATGACATCTTATTTTGGCATAACCCAGCCAGATAACTTCCCAAATTTCTTATTCTTAAAACGGCTCATTAGTGTGAGCTGGTAGCCAAAATACAGCAATAGCACAGAAACACTGCTTATTCAGCCACAGAGTTGCTTTAAGTGATTTTTACCTACTGACTCATTAAAATGAACCATGGTAATCCAACCTTTTTATTTACAATGAAGTAGCTAAAGGTGTTTTAGCCTCATGACTATACATTGAATTGACTACAAAAACAAAACAAAACAATCATTTTGTGATGTTATCCATAAACCCTCCAAGAAAAGACAGGAATCAAGGAATGAAAAAGCAAAAGAAGACAGTTTATATAGTCTTGCAGTTCTTAATTTCCCATTATCAAAGTGTTTCAGAGGTTGGTATGCCCACAGAGGGCATATACTGCCACCCTCTTGTCCATTGCTTACTGTCACTGATCACTCTCCTCCTTTCTGCTGAACAGGGATGAACCAGCATAGGATTCTAGGCAGCCACTATCAACTGATCTGAGCTAGCATACTACTTGAAAACAAATTGCCATGCTCACAACATTCAAAAGTTATCCAGGAAAAGACTGAAAGCGATTCAGTTCAGTTCAGTGGCTCAATCATGTCTGACTTTTTGTGATCCCATGGACTGCAGCATGCCAGGCCTCCCTGTCCACCACCAACTCCTGGAGTTTATTCAAACTCATGTCCAATGAGTCAGTGATGCCATCCAACCATCTCATCCTCTGTCATCCCCTTCTTCTCCCGCCTCAATCTTTCCCAGCATCAGGGTCTTTGTAAATGAGTCAGCTCTTTGCATCAGGTGGCCAAAGTATGGGAGTTTCAGCTTCAACATCAGTCCTTCCAATGAATATTCAGGACTGATTTCCTTTAGAATGGGCTGGTTGGATCTCCTTGCAGTCCAAGGAACTCTCAAGAGTCTTCTCCAACACCACAGTTCAAAAGCATCAATTCTTCTGTGCTCAGCTTTCTTTATAGTCCAACTCTCACATCCATACACAACTACTGGAAAAACCATAGCTTTGACTAGACAGACTTTGTTGGCAAAGTAACATCTCTGCTTTTTTTTTTTTGGCAGCCATGTCTCCTTTGGCTGGAGTCACTCACACCTCACTCTACGCAACTCCAGGCTCCTCCCAGGCTCACCCCCTTCCCCTCCGACACGAGGCGAACCCAGGCACACACTCCGCCCGCCCAAACTTGAGGAGAATGAGAACGCAGAGGGGGGACTGCAGGGACTCCAGAACGCGGACCACAGCCGCTCCCCAGCTTGCTCCCATCTCTGCTTTTTAATATGCTGTCTAGGTTGGTCATAACTTTTCTTCCAAGGAATAGGCCTCTTTTAATTTCGTGGCTGCAGTCACCATCTGCAGTGATTTTGGAACCCCCCAAAATAAAGTCTGTCATTGTTTCCATTGTTTCCCCATCTATTTGCCATGAAGTGATGGGACCAGATACCATGATCTTAGTTTTATGAATGCTGTGTTTTAAGCCAAACTTTTCACTCTCTTTCACTTTCATCAAGAGGGATTATTTTAATGCATTTTGGGGGTAGTATATGATCATAGTTTCATGAATCCTTAATCAAGAAGAAGGGCTCACTATTATCTCTCCTAGCTATCTATCATCTAGTCATTCACCCATCCTTCAATCAATCAATCTTTTTGTTCACATCCCCTTAGCAAAGGCTCCTGTGAGTTATTGCTTTAGAAAGAGCTTAAAATTGTCATTTTGAGTTTCACTCAAATTATTAATTATATTGCATGAACTCTATTTAGATGTGAAGACTTCCTAATTCCACTTGTGATGGTCTTATATTGGCCTTATTGTGATTTGTTTTTTAAGAGAAATCTCTGCTTTATTTCATCTAATCTGCAGCATCCTCTAGGGCCAACTCTTTCAATTCCCAAGACATAAGAAAAGCATAGCTGCCATGTATGCGCTTGTATTTACTTGGAATGTTGCAAACATGTGATTTGCAGTAACAGGAGCTAGGAAGACAATAGGCAAGTCACTTAAAAATATGCCATGAGAGCAA
Organism: Bos indicus x Bos taurus; assembly: GCF_003369695.1. Classification (NCBI taxonomy): domain Eukaryota; kingdom Metazoa; phylum Chordata; class Mammalia; order Artiodactyla; family Bovidae; genus Bos; species Bos indicus x Bos taurus. The sequence goes on from NC_040080.1 coordinate 102,233,357, forward strand.
AGCTAAGCGATCACTTACTCTTCTTAGGGGAGAAAGAAAGCCTTGATAGAAAAGGTGATGTTTTCCAGAAAAATAAGGTTAGAGGTCCTTCAGCGGAAGGGGAAAAAGGGGGAGGGCTTGATAGTTGTTGTCAAAAGTATTCAGAGGACCCATGGGATACAGAGGTGAATAATTAAATCAATCTCATATGTAAGACCAGATGTGAAATAACTTTAGTCCCAAGATAAAGTGTTTGGATTTTTATGCAGTAAATGAGTCAGTAGAGATTTGTTAAACTGGGTAGTAAATACATAGTCAGATTTGGAGTGGAGGGGAGAGTAACCTTATTCTTTTATCAAATTTGGTTTTTCTTCTTTTATTCTTATCAGAAAAGAATATTTATGTTTAAAATTATAAATATAGATAAGTATAATAAAATCATGGAAAATAAAAATCAACTACAATCCCATCCACTCAGAGATGAATCTCTGTTAAAATTTTGTCAGCTAATATAAAGTACTTTTCCCCATGAATTAGGGTAAATATAAATATTCATGTGATATATTTAATAGTAATTATAATATTATTAAATATAATTATATCTTTTCAATATAATCATATTTATATCTAAATATAATTATGTCTTTTAATGAATATTATACATAGCTTTTTTTTTAGTCTACTTTTGTCCATCAAATACTATACTGTAAACATCTTACCGCTAAATAACATCATTTTCAATTTTTTAATACCATAAACAATACTGAAATGGTGGTTCTCTGTGTTTACATTCTTATATTATCTATTTCTCTAGGACTAATTCACAGAATTAGTGATTTTTTTTGCTTTATTGACTATTCCAAAGCCTTTGGCTGTGTGGATCACAATAAACTGTGGAAAACTCTGAAAGAGATGGGAGTACCAGACCACCTGACCTGCCTCTTGAGAAACCTATATGCAGGTCAGGAAGCAACAGTTAGAACTGGACATGGAAAATAGGTTCAAATAGGAAAAGGAGTACGTCAAGGCTGCATATTGTCACCCTGTTTATTTAACTTATATGCAGAGTACATCATGAGAAACGCTGGGCTGGAAGAAGCACAAGCTGAAATCAAGATTGCCAGGAGAAATATCAATAACCTCAGATATGCAGATGACACCACCCTTATGGCAGAAAGTGAAGAGGAACTCAAAAGCCTCTTGATGAAAGTGAAAGAGGAGAGTGAAAAAGTTGGCTTAAAGCTCAACATTCAGAAAACGAAGATCATGGCATCTGGTCCCATCACTTCATGGGTTAGGGTTAGGGTTAGGGTTAGGGTTAGGGTTAGGGATAGCGTTAGGGTTAGGGTTAGGGGAAACAGTGGAAACAGTGCCTGACTTTATTTTTTGGGGCTCCAAAATCACTGCAGATGGTGATTGCAGCCATGAAATTAAAAGACGCTTACTCCTTGGAAGGAAAATTATGACCAGAGACATTACTTTGCCAACAAAGGTCCATCTAGTCAAGGCTATGGTTTTTCCAGTGGTCATGTATGGATGTGAGAGTTGGACTGTGAAGAAGGCTGAGCGCCGAAGAATTGATGCTTTTGAACTATGGTGTTGGAGAAGACTCTTGAGAGTCCCTTGGACAGCACAGAGATCCAACCAGTCCATTCTCACGGAAAACAGTCCTGAATATTCATTGGAAGGACTGATGATGAAGCTGAAAGTCCAATACTTTGGCCACCTTATGCGAAGAGTTGACTCATTGGAAAAGACTGATGCTGGGAGGGATTGGGGGCAGGAGGAAAAGGGGATGACAGAGGATGAGATGGCTGGATGGCATCACCGACTTGATGGACATGAGTTTGGGTAAACTCCCAGAATTGGTGATGGACAGAGAGGCCTGGTGTGCTGCAATTCATGGGGTTGCAGAGTCGGACAGGACTGAGCAACTGAACTGAACTGAAGAGCAATCTTATTCAACCACTCAAAACTATTTGTTGAATGCCTTTTATTTGTCTCAAAAAACTAGTATATGAAGGTATATGGTTTAGCAAATGATCCCTGGTCCCTGATCAATTAGCCTTCAATCACTTCTTTCTGAGGATTTGACCAATTTATCACAATAAAAGTTTTTAAAATACCCTGTATTTTTTATTTGGTTCTGAAGACATCTTGTCCAATAGCAACATAACTTTAGCAACATATCATTCAAGCTAGTTTATATCTACTGAAGGTTAGTTTCATCCATTTTAACATTGCATTTATTAATTGCAGTATCAAAGAATAATTTTTATAAGCTTATGACAATACTCTTGAATATATCTTACAAGATTGGAATACTGTCCTCTTCTTGAGTAAATCATGTTATATATTAACAAAAAAAAAACACACTTATTTCACTTGACATACTACATAAAGCAGATGTGTTTGCTGGTAGATTTTTTAAAAGATGAATTTAACATTTGTAGTTGTTAATATGTACACTGTATCATCTAGGAGAGACAAATACAAGCAGAGAAAATGCATCATGTTTGAAAAGGAAGGGACTCTGAAAGAAACAGGTCTGGATTTTGAACCCCTTTTCTATTCATTCCCAAAGTGTTTAAGATAAAATTATTGTAAATTTCTTACTGTTGTTATAACAAATTACCACAAAAACTTCATGGTTTAAAACAAATAAATGTATTCTTCCACAGTTCTGGAGGTCAAAAGTCTAAAAGCAAGGTATTTCTAAGGCTACATAACTTCTGGATGTTTCTGGGGAGAACCTCCTTCCTTGCGCATTCCAGTTTCCAAAGGCTGCCTCTCATGGTCCCTTTCTCCATTCAAAGCACACCACAACAACCTCTTGCACTGTTAGTCTCATTTCTGCTTCTGACATTCTTGCCTCCCTCTCATAAGGACATGTGATTATATTGGATCCATCCAGATAAACTAGGCTAATCTTCCACCTAAAGATGCTTAATTTAATCACATCTATAAAAGCCCTCTTGACCATATAAAGTGACATCTTTATACCAGGGATTAGGATACGGACATCTTTTGGGTGTCATTACTCAGCCTAACAGTCACTATACTAGGGAATTCTAACTAATTGGAGAAGACACACAGCTGATCCACACGCTTATTGACTCATCTTTAACCTGCTACTTTCATAAAAGAACAGTTCATTGTATGGATACATATTTGGGCAAGTACGAGTTCCTTGAACCTTATGTGTCCTTCACTGGTAAAATAGAACTAATGCCTACTTACTCAGAGATGTCCTGAGAACTCAAGGACATAGTGTATAAAGAGCTATTTCCATTCTATCATGTAAGAGTATGTGGGTATTGTGCTAAAAAGTAACTCTTGAGGGCAAAAGGGATAAACTCGGTACTTTTGCCGCATGTTTGCAGCACACTGAAATTTCATTCCGGTCACCCTGAAATTACTTGAATTAACTTGCATGCTTGAAGAGAGAAAGATAAATAATGTAAATAATATATGCCATTCCACCTAATGGATACATGAAAGAGTGACTATGGGCTACTTGATTCTGCTCTTACTTAGGTTCAATTTTCTCATGTCTTCCATAGCATGAGTCTCTTGGGATCAACTGTTTAAATATATGTACTCTTTCAGATATTACTGCAGTTATTAATTGTTTGTTTTTACAATATGAAATAAATCTGAAGTTTAACACAATACCCAATGTAGTCAGTGTTCAATGTATGACAAGTATTATTATTATGCAAATAAATACTTGCTTGAAAAAAAAAAGTGCTCACCAATAAACTGGCAACATGTAAGGAGAGATAATAGACTAGTGGAAAGAACAAATTTCAAAGTTGGATACATCTGAGTTCAAATCCTAAATTTTCCACTAGCTGTTTCTTTGGATATTTTACTTAACCTCTTTAAACCTCAGTCCTATCATTTTAAAAAGAGAAATTGTAATCTAATCTCTTTAGATGTGAGGATCAAATGAGGACTATACTTAGACGCCTAGAATAGTTTCTGTCAGTAAATGGTAATTATTATAACCTAAATAAATATTTTCTTAATTTAAATATATTTAGCAAACAACTTTCTGAATAACAAATATAGCTATCATAGGTGGAAAAAACAGAATTATTTAAATTCCATCTAATCACCTAGATTTCTAAAGTATATGAATTTAAAGGATCTATGACCGCACAATTGCACTCATCTCACACGCTAGTAAAGTAATGCTAAAAGTTCTCCAAACTAGGCTTCAGCAATATGTGAACCATGAACTTCCTGATGTTCAAGCTGTTTTAGAAAAGGCAGAGGAACCAGAGATCAAATTGCCAACATCCACTGGATCATTAAAAAAGCAAGAGAGTTCCAGAAAAGCATCTATTTCTGTTTTATTGACTATGCCAAAGCCTTTGACTGTGTGGATCACAATCAACTGCGGAAAATTCTGAAAGACATGGTTATACCAGACCACCTGATCTGCCTCTTGAGAAATTTGTATGCAGGTCAGGAAGCAACAGTTAGAACTGGACATGGAACAACAGACTGGTTCCAAATAGGAAAAGGAGTACATCAAGGCTGTATATTGTCACCCTGCTTATTTAACTTCTATGCAGAGTACATCATGAGAAACGCTGGACTGGAAGAAACACAAGCTGGAATCAAGATTGCCAGGAGAAATATCAATAACCTCAGATATGCAGATGACACCACCCTTATGGCAGAAAGTGAAGAGGAACTCAAAAGCCTCTTGATGAAAGTGAAAGTGGAGAGTGAAAAAGTTGGCTTAAAGCTCAACATTCAGAAAACGAAGATCATGGCATCCGTTCCCATCACTTCATGGGAAATAGATGGGGAAACAGTGGAAACAGTGTCAGACTTTATTTTTCTGGGCTCCAAAATCACTACAGATGGTGACTACAGCCATGAAATTAAAAGGTGCTTACTCCTTGGAAGGAAAGTTATGACCAACCTAGATAGCATGTTCAAAAGCAGAGACATTACTTTGCCAACAAAGGTTCGTCTAGTCAAGGGCTATGGTTTTTCCTGTGGTCATGTATGGATGTGAGAGTTGGACTGTGAAGAAGGCTGAGCGCTGAAGAATTGATGCTTTTGAACTGTGGTGTTGGAGAAGACTCTTGAGAGTCCCTTGGACTGCAAGGAGATCCAACCAGTCCATTCTGAAGGGATCAGCCCTGGGATTTCTTTGGAAGGAATGATGCTAAAACTGAAACTCTAGTACTTTGGCCACCCCATGTGAAGAGTTGACTCATTGGAAAAGACTCTGATGCTGGGAGGGATTGGGGGCAAGAGGAGAAGGGGACGACAGAGGATGAGATGGCTGGATGGCATCACTGACTCGATGGACCTGAGTCTCAGTGAACTCCAGGAGTTGGTGATGGACAGGGAGGCCTGGCGTGCTGCGATTCATGGGGTCACAAAGAGTCGGACACGACTGAGCGACTGATCTGATCTGATGGCCTATTAATAGTTTATTACTAAGTGGGAGGGATTCGGGGCAGGAGGAAAATGGGGCAACAGAGGATGAGATGGCTGGATGGCATCACCGACTCGATGGACGTGAGTTTGAACTCTGGGGGTTGGTGATGGACAGGGAGGCCTGGCGTGCTGCAATTCATGGGGTCACAAAGAGTCGGACACGACTGAGCGACTGAAGTGAACTGAACTGAACTGAAGTGGATTTTGAGTACTTGTACTGGTGAGGCTATTTAAGGTCACATGCACAATCACTAATGTACCCTTAGTGAAGGGGTTTACGAGAATATAGACAAATACTAGTAGCACAGTTCTTAATGTTAGCAACAGCGCAGTCAACCCACGTTCTAGATCTTCTGAGACTGGGATATGCAATAGGATCTACCAATAAGGGATTTGTTGTTCCTCTCTTCAGTTACTGTGGCTTGGTTGACTCAACTTCTCTATTTTCACAAAACATTTGATTTGGAAACTACTCAAGCCACCACATAGGTGCTTGGGTTTCCTCTTACTTAATCAACTTAAAATTATCTCTGATTCACAACAGCCAAGACATGGAAGCAACCTAAATGTCCATTGACACATGAATGGGTAAAGAAGATGTGTACATATATACAATGGAATACCACTCAGCCATAAAATAGAATGAAATGATGTCAATGTCCAATCCCTAAACTGTCTGTAAGCCTCAAGGCATCAGTAGGGGCTGCTTGTTCCTTTCCCACTTGCTGCTGCATGGAATCTTGGGCCTACGTTTCTATGTCTCATCATTCCAGCTATGCCTTAAAGTAGCAAGTAAAATGTCTCCCTCAGAGGCCCTATCCTTTGACCTACACCTCAGTCAGCTTTGGCTCCTCAAGATTTTCAAAGATTTGCTTCTCAGGAGTGTTCTTACATGGGACCCCACATATAAACTAACCTGGAAGGAGGATAACTAACGACAAAGGAATAAATATCAAAAGAAACACACCAAAAAGAAGTGAGCACTGTGCAGAGGAGAGAATTATTAAACGAACATATTTACAGGATCATAATATGGTTACCTGAGTCCCTGAAATCTTCACAACCTCCCACAGTTACCCTTGGATATTCTGACTCTAATGACATATATTCTAGGAAGGCAGTGTCCTAAGCTGCAGGCTCTGAAGACTTAGCCTGCATGGTAATTAATTTACCTTTTTCATTTTTAATAATTCTCTGGCCTATAATCAAGTATTTCCTTTTTTACAGTTCTTTATATTTATGCACTCTTCAAAATTTCACTGTGTCTGGTGTTCAGTTTTGTTTGAAAAGAAATGCAAAGAATTTTTGGAACCCATGTAGATTCATGAAAGAAGAGTTTTTAGGCACAGAGAATGGGAAGTGTAAAGGCCCTGGGGTGGGAGTTCAGCAAGAACTGAACTTGGCTGGCTGAGATGGAATGAAATGGGTGAAGTGGCGAGAAACAGGAGATTAAGCCAGGAGGAGGGTCATGTAGGACTTTTAAAAGCACATTAATCAGACTTTTTTTTTTGGCAGATTTTTGAGAGAGGATACAAAACTCAGAAAATGTGAAGAACAATTCCTATATTCCCACCTGTTGAGCAGGCTTACCAGTTCCAATTTGTCTTTGGTTAATGTCAGACTGACTTTGGGAAAACATGTTGCTTTGAAAAAGGTTTTTCTTGGATTACGAAGCACTGAAAATGTATTTAAATATTTAAAAAACTATCAGTGGATTTTATTTAATTTCTTGTAACAGGAAATCCAATGCAATGGGTTTAAGAACAAAAGGAAAATAATTACTTCATGTGTCTAAAAAATTCAATTTCTGGCTTCTACTGCATCTTGACTGGGGACCAAATGATGCCACCTGAACCCAGATTCTGTTTGCTTCTGTTCATTCATTGTGCTCCTTTACTGTCAGATTTCATGCCCTTCATGCTCTAACTCCTGACTTAGATGGTCTTTCAATCAAAACAATGGAAAAGAGCAAGAGATTTTGGGAAGTTCCAGCATTTTAGTAATTTTGACACATATAATTCCTGAACTTATGGCTACAAATGGCAATGGTACAGGGGATGAAATGTACTGATTTCTTTCAGGGTGGCTTAATTTCTCCCCTCCAGCAGAGCATCCTTGAATGAATCTCCCAGTGGCAGTACTAGAAATAGAGTGAATTGATATTGAACAGCAGACACAACCAAGGAAATGTCCATTCTTTTTTCTAGTCCATATTCCCATTCGATCATATTCAAAAAAAGCCCTGCCTACATAATAAATCTATGCTATGTCCCATCAAAAACACACTCGCCTCTACCTTCCCAAAGTATTAACAATAACACTTAAAGTCTCATTCATTTACAGCTACAGCTAGAAGTCAAAAATACGTTTAGTGCACAGTCTTCTCAATCAGACCACTCTCTGATTCCTTTGTGCCCAGAGAACTAATGCTAAATAGTACATTTTAATGAATCCCTAAACATCTAAAACACACCTTTTCCCATAGGTTGTCATTGGAGAAAGGGAACGACAAAAAACAGTTTCTGGTACATAACTTACATTGCATCTTATGTGAAGGATAAGGTAAGGACCCTTCAGTCTAGAAATAAAATGCAGTTTCTTGGTCAACAAGTCTGGCTGTTCTAAACCTGTTCTCTGGAAGTATCTTTGTTCCGTTGTTGAGGAGAAAATGGTTAATCACAGGTCAATAAATCACTTCTCTCCAAGTGGAGATATCAGGAAAAAATGATTTTCATCAGATCTCCTTACACACAGGAATTCCCTACTTATATGTTTTAGTAGGATATTTCTGATCCATCTGTTTTTCTTATTGTACACAAATCTGAAACTTGTGGACTTTAACCTCTATCTGGTATTTGCTTATATTTTTGATATAAAATTGTTGAGAATAAAGTAACATTTATGATTTGTATGTGTCTGCTTTGACAATTCAATCTATTGAGCAAACACAACTGTCTTCCATGACCACATTTGAGATGCCTCTTGTAATTCTTTATCAGTGTACTTTAACTTCAGGTTCTGGAGTCTGAGGATTATTTTAAGGTTTGAGCAACCTCAGCCTCTTGTTTGTAGGGCTTGAGATTTCTCTAATAATAAAATTTATTTAAACTATTGGTATACTTTTAACTATTTCCATTAACTCTATATGATGGGGTAGTAAACAAAGAGTATCAAGAAGAATCATTCTTTCAAACAGGAAGTCACCCTTGGATTTCCTGTCTTCTAGAAATTGACCATGGCCACTTATGTGGCTTGAATTTTGTCCCTCTAAAAATACACTGAAATTAGAAATCTTTGTACCTAAGAATGTGACCTTATTTTTACATATGTTTGTTGCAAACATAATTAGTTAAGATGAGGTCACACTAAAGTGGGTCCTTAATCCAATACTATAGATTAAGAGGAAAGGAGACAAAGACACACAGACACACAGTCACACAGACAGAAGAGGGGAGAGAGAGAGAGGGGGGAGAGAGAGAACGCCATGCCATATGAATGTTGGCAGAGATTAAAATGATACATCCACAAGCCAAAGCACATAAAAAAAGACTGCTAACAACTGCCAGAAGCTACGAGGAAGTTATGAAACAGATTTTCCTTCAGTGCTTCCATAAGAATCAACTCTGTCAACACTGTGATTTCAAATTTCTAGTCTCTCAAACTGGGAGACAATGCATTCTGTCATTTTCAGCCACCCAAGTTTGTGCATCTTGTTACAGCAGACCCAGGAACCTAATACAGCCACAATGCACTGCCAATCCCTTTGGCCTTGAGCTGAATGTCCTTTTTCTTAGTATTTGTGCCTCTGGATTACATCTTCTCAATAGGAGTAATTTGTTCCTACCTCAGGCAATGTTTGGTTAAATGGAAGAATGTGAAAGGGACCTACTAGATTACAATTTCATCTACCATTCTTGATAAGTCTCCCAGCTCTGATTTTGCTTGAGTCAACTTTAGTTTGGGGCAGAGAACCTGGAGTGCTAACCCTTGCCAATCCTGCTACTGTAGTAGTAGCAGCTGTCAGGCTTCAGACTGCAGGTAGACAGGGTCCTTATACTAAAATAATTCTCTGATCTGGTTGCAGAGAGAATGGATCCACCTTAAGACTTTTTTGTTCTTGTTGACCTTCCTAAAGGTTCTAACAAGTTGATTTTTCAAAACAAAGACTCTTATCATGTTGACTTTTCAAAACAAATATTCTCTTACCTGTTGCCTTGTTCAGCACAAGACACTCAGTTTAGCCAGTTGTCTTATACTTAAAACTGCTAACATCCAAGATTTGGATGGAAAGACCCATGCTGCCCTTCAGGTGACTTCATGAGCTTGGCCAGACTACCCAGAAGGTCTAGTCCCTGTTCCAAAGTTGGCACAACGACTCAGATATAGCTTAAGTTGCTTCCACTTTATTGTCTTTTCAGATGCATTTTGACCAAGTCTCCAACAAGATCTCTAACCCAGTTTCCTATCTCCGTGATCTGCCTACTCTGTCCTGACTCCATTCTTAATAGGACCTCTTGTTATGGTGGGAAGGTGGCTGCTACAAATATAAACTTACATTCTCTCTCATTTTAAGTCAATAAAAGCCTCACTTGGAAAATTTTGAGCATTACTTTGCTAGCATGTGATGAATGCAATTGTTTTGTAGTTTGAACATTCTTTAGTATTGCCTTTCTTTGGGACTGGAATGAAAACTGACATTTTTCAGTCTTGTGGCCACTGTTAGTTTTCCAAATTTGCTGGCATATTGAGTGCAGCACTTTCACAACATCATCTTTTAGGATCTGAACTAGTTCATCTGGAATTCCATCATGTCCACTAGTTTCGCACTTCAGGATGTCTGGCTCTAGGTTAGTGATCACATCATTGTGGTTATCTGGGTCATAGAGTCTTTTTTGTATAGTTCTTCTGTGTATTCTTGTCACCTCTTCTTAGTATCTTCTGCTTCTATTAGGTCCATACCATTTCTGTCCTTTATCGAGCCCATCTTTGCATGAAATGTTCCCTTGGTATCTCTAATTTTCTTGAAGAGATCTCTAGTCTTTCCCATTCTATTGTTTTCCTCTATTGCTTTGCATTGATCATTTAGGAAGGCTTTCTTATCTCTCCTTGCCGTTCTTTGGAATTTTGCATTCAGATGGATATCTTTCATTTTCGCCTTTCCCTTTTGCTTCTCTTCTTTTCTCAGCTATTCGTAAGGCCTTCTCAGACAACCATTTTGCCTTTTTGCATTTCTTTTTCTTGGGAGTTTTGATCACTGCCTCCTGTACAATCTTATAAAACTTCATCCATAGTTCTTCAGACACACTGTCAGATATAATTCTTTGAATCTATTTGTCACTTCCACTGTATAATCATAAGGGATTTGATTTAGGTCATACCTGAATGGCCTAGTGGTTTTCCCTATGTTCTTCAATTTAAGTCTGAATTTGGCAATGAGTTTGTTCTGAGCCATAGTCAGCTCCAAGTCTTGTTTTTGCCAACTGTATAAGGCTTTTCCATCTTCAGCTGCGAATAATATAATCTATCTGATTTTGGTTTGATCATCTGGTGATGTCCACATCTCAAGCTGTCTATTGTGTTGTTGGAAGTGGGTGTTTGCTTTGACTAGTATGTTCTCTTGGCAAAACTGTTATTAACCTTTGCCCTGCTTCATTTCATACTTCAAGGCCAAATTTGCCTGTTACTCCATGTATCGCTTCATTTCCTACTTCTGTATTCCAGTCCCCTATGATCAAAAGTACCTATGTTTTTTGTGTTAGTTCTAGAAGGTCTTGTAGGTCATCATAGAACCATTCAACTTCAGCTTCTTTGGCAGTAGTAGTTGGTGCACAGACTTGGGTTACTGTGATATTGAATAGTTTGCCTTGGAAATGAACAGAGATCATCTTGCCATGTTGAGATTGCACATAAGCACCGCATTTTGGACTCTTTTGTTAACTATGAGGGCTGCTCCATTTCTTCTAAGGGATTCTTGCTCCCAGTAGTAGATATAATGGTCATCTGATTTAAATTTGCCCATCCGGTCCATTTTAGTTCACTGAGTCCTAAAATGTTTATGTTCACTCTTGCCATCTCTTGTTTGACCACTTCCAATTTGTCTTGATTCATGGACCTAACATTCCAGGTTCCTATGCAACCTTGTTCTTTACAGCATCAGACTTTACTTCCATCACCAGTTATATTCACAACTGGGCATTGTTTTTGCTTTGGCTCAGCTTCTTCATTCTTTCTGGAGCTATTACTTTACTCTTCTCTAGCAGCATATTGGGCACCTACTGACCTGGCGAGTTCATCTATCAGTGTCATATCTTTTTGCCTTATCATACTGTTCATCTAAACCTAATTAACTCCCAAAGGCTCTACCTCTAAATACCATCACATTGGAGTTAGGGCTACAACATATGATTTTGGTGCAAACCTATTCAGTTCACTGCAGAGTGAAAGAAGTCAGACAAATATATATAAATTTTTAAAAAGGTAAACTAATCTATAGAGACAGAGAGCAGATTAGTAGTTTAGGGACAGGGCTAAAACGGAGGGATGAAACTGGAAAGGGGACAAAGGACATGAGGAAATTTTGAGGGGGTGGCAAATAGGTTCACTATTATAACTGGTGATACTTTCACAGGCATGTTATATTGTCAGAACTTAAATTATCCAATTCAAATATTCTACTTTTCATGAATATTTTGGTTATTTGTTGGGGCCCCAATAATCTTCCTAAGAACCTTCTGGTAGCTGTCTTTTAGTGTGCATTATATGCATTTCTTTTGTCTATACAACTTGGAGTGGGATTACTAGGTATGGGTATTTACCTAACCCTGAAAAGTTCCCTAAGGCTTCTCAGGTGGCACAGGGGTAAAGAATGCACCTGCCAATGCAAGAAACACGAGGCGTGGCTTCAATCCCCGGGTCAGGAAGATCCCTTGGAGGAGGAAATGGCAACCCATTTCAATATTCTTGCCTGGAAAATTTCATGGACAGATAAAACTGGTGGGCTACCGTCCATGGGGAAGCAGAGTTGGACATGACTGACCAACTGAATACAAGCACAGAAAGTTCCCTTGGGCTCCTTTGCTCCTGCCTTAACCCTGTAGTTCTAGGCATCCACTATAAATTATCTTGAGATTTCACATATATGAAACTGCACATAATGTACTCTTGTGTATGGCTTCATCTGTTCAGATTCATCTATGTAGTTAAATATGTGATTTTTTTTTAATTGCTGAAACTTATTTCATTGTTTGAATATTACAACCTATTTATCCATTCTGCTGATGAACATTTAGTTTACTTCCAGTTTTGTGCTACTATGAATGAAACTATGAACATTTGCATTATGGTCAAAGAACATCATCTTTTAGAATTTACTAAGGCCCTTTGAAGCCTGATAGTATACTTCTTTTGTACCACACTGTTTATTTGCCTTGTCTCCATTACATTTCATTAGCGTGAGCTTTCTTCTGATTACAAATAAATTTTTTTGTGTATTTATTTTTAACATAAGTTCCATAATTATATTTATTTACCCTAAAAGTGAAAGTCACTCAGTTGTGTCTGACTCTTTGCAATCCCATGGACTATACGGTCCATGGAACTCTCGAGGCCAGAATAATGGAGTGGGCAGCCTTTTCCCTTCTCCAGGGGCTCTTCCCAACTCAGGGATGGAACCCAGGTCTCCCGCATTGCAGGAGGATTCTTTACCAGCTGAACCACAAGGAAAGCCTGAGAATATTGGAGTGGGTAGGTTATCCCTTCTCCTGGGGATCTTCCCAACCCAGGAATCGAACTGGGGTCTCCTGCATTGCAGGTGGATTCTTTACCAACTGACCTATGAGAGAAGCCTTATTTACCCTACTAATGTCTTAAACTGATGTTTTGAGTATTTGAGTAGATACTAGACCATTAGCAAGACTTCATGTCCCTTTGGCTCCTACCTCCCTTTTTTGCTTTAAGTTGGAAATATGTTTTATTAGAGTAAATTTATTCAGTAGGGAAAGCTTCCCTGGTGGTTCATATGGTAAAACAGTCTGCCTGCAATGCAAGAGACCTGGGTTCGATCCCTGGCTCAGGAAGATCCCTGGAGAAGGGAATGGCAACCCACTCCAGTATTCTTGCCTGGACAGTTTCATGGATAGAGGAGCCTGGTGGGCTACAGTCCACAGGGTTGCAAAGAGTTGGACATGACTAATACTTAGTAGGCATGAAATTTGGGAGAGAGGATGGGGGAATGAATGTCTGTGGATCTGGTGTTCAGTAGACCACTGGACTCATAGGTCAGGTGCTTAGAGAAAATCTGGGCTACAGATTTGGAATCACATATAGCCAAAACACAGGCTTCCCTTGTAGCTCAGCTGGTAGTGAACCCACCTGCAATGCAGGAGAAGTCAGTTCAATTCCTTTGTCAGGAAGATCCCTTGGAGAATGAATGGATAGGCTACCCACTCCAGTATTCTTGGACTTCCCTGGTGACCTAGACAATAAAGAATCTGCCTGCAAGGTAGGAGATCTGGGTTCGATATCTGGGTTGGTAAGAGCTCCTGGAGGAGGGCACGGCAACCCACTCCAGAATTCTTGCCTGGAGAATCTCCATGGACAGAGGTCTCTGGCGGGCTACCATCCATGGGGTTGCAGAGTCAGGCACAACTGAGCAGCTCAGCACATAGACAAAACCATTGCTCCAAGAAGGGGGGAAGGATGGGTAGAAGAGTGAACACTAAAATTTAAGGTATAGGCAGAGAAAAACCCCACAAATGATACTGTAGAGTCACGAAAGGAATTGGTGTCATACAAAGAGACCATTTAAAATGTACACACTACATCTACTTTCAGGAATTCATTTTACAGATACTGCTATTAGAGTAAGGTATATTTTTGTTGACAACCCAGTACTGCTGATTCTACTTCCAAAGGGCAGTCACTTGGCTTGCCAGGGCCTACCAAAAACAGGGCTCTGGTCAAGAATGGCTTTGTGGTTACAAATCTTTTTTTGGCCTCTTTCAAATCTATGCAGAATTCTACTTCAATTTTTAGGCACTGAGAAATTCCATAGCTCTCAAATAGCTCCTATTACACTGCCTGCAACTTTACAAAATAAGAGGCTCACTTGACTTACCTGTCAAGATGGCCACCCATTAATCAAACTATGCTCCTAATATCAGAAACTGAAGCCACAGGAGAGGAAGGAATAAAGAAGACTGAGTATTAATCATGGAAGTCTTTAAGAAAGGGCAAACTAAAATGGTTTTGTAAGGGGTATTCTGTTCAAGGCAGAAACATGAAGGTAACAGGTTCTTACAGAATATAAATGCTACTTGATGGGAAATATGCTATCCATTACTACAGTCACAGAATTCACCAAGAACGTAGATTCTAAAGCACATGAATTTGCCTGCAATTGTCTTCAGAGACTTTTAGGTATATTTCATCTTATACTGCTTCCTAATGACAGTGACTGCTTCCTAATGCAGAGTTTCAAAGAATAGCAAGAAGAGATAAGAAAGCCTTCTTCAGCGATCAATGCAAAGAAATAGAGGAAAACAACAGAATGGGAAAGACTAGAGATCTCTTCAAGAAAATCAGAGATACCAAAGGAACATTTCATACAAAGATGAGCTCAATAAAGGACAGAAATGGTATGGACCTAACAGAAGCAGAAGATATTAAGAAGAGATGGCAAGAATACACAGAAGAACTGTACAAAACAGATCTTCATGACCCAGATAATCACGATGGTGTGATCACTGACCTAGAGCCAGACATCCTGGAATGTGAAGTCAAGTGGGCCTTAGAAAGCATCACTATGAACAAAGCTAGTGGAGGTGATGGAATTCCAGTTGAGCTATTCCAAATCCTGAAAGATGATTCTGTGAAAGTGCTGCACTCAATATGCCAGCAAATTTGGAAAACTCAGCAGTGGCCACAGGACTGGAAAAGGTCAGTTTTCATTCCAATCCCAAAGAAAGGCAATGCCAAAGAAAGCTCAAACTACCGCACAATTGCACTCATCTCACACGCTAGTAAAGTGATGCTCAAAATTCTCCAAGCCAGGCTTCAGCAATATGTGAACCGTGAACTTCCTGATGTTCAAGCTGGTTTTAGAAAAGGCAGAGGAACGAGAGATCAAATTGCCAACATCTGCTGGATCACAGAAAAAGCAAGAGAGTTCCAGAAAAACATCTATTTCTGCTTTATTGACTATGCCAAAGCCTTTGAGTGTGTGGATCACAATCAACTGTGGAACATTCTGAAAGAGATGGGAATACCAGACCACCTGATCTGCCTCTTGAGAAATTTGTATGCAGGTCAGGAAGCAAGTTAGAACTGGACATGGAACAACAGACTGGTTCCAAATAGGAAAAGGAGTTCGTCAAGGCTGTATATTGTAACCTTGTTTATTTAACTTATATGCAGAGTACATCATGAGAAATGCTGGACTGGAAGAAACACAAACTGGAATCAAGATTGCCGTGAGAAATATCAATAACCTCAGATATGCAGATGACACCACCCTTATGGCAGCAAGTGAAGAGGAACTCAAAAGCCTCTTGATGAAGGTGAAAGTGGAGCGTGAAAAAGTTGGCTTAAAGCTCAACATTCAGAAAACGATCATGGCATCTGGTCCCATCACTTCATGGGAAATAGATGGGGAACAGTGGAAACAGTGTCAGACTTTATTTTTCTGGGCTCCAAAATCACTGCAGATGGTGACTGCAACCATGAAATTCAAAGACGCTTACTCCTTGGACGGAAAGTTATGACCAACCTAGATAGCATATTCAAAAGCAGAGACATTACTTTGCCAACAAAGGTCCGTCTAGTCCAGGCTATGGTTTTTCCTGTGGTCATGTATGGATGTGAGAGTTGGACTGTGAAGAAGGCTGAGCGCTGAAGAATTGATGCTTTTGAACTGTGGTGTTGGCGAAGACTCTTGAGAGTCCCTTGGACTGCAAGGAGATCCAACCAGTCCATTCTGAAGGGATCAGCCCTGGGATTTCTTTGGAAGGAATGATGCTAAAGCTGAAAGTCCAGTACTTTGGCCACCTCATGTGAAGAGTTAACTCATTGGAAAAAACTCTGATGCTGGGAGGGATTGAGGGCAGGAGGAGAAGGGGACAACAGAGGATGAGATGGCTGGATGGCATCACTGATTTGATGGACCTGAGTCTCAGTGAACTCCAGGAGTTGGTGATGGACAGGTAGGCCTGGTGTGCTGCAATTCATGGGGTCACAAAGAGTCAGACATGACTGAGCGACTGATCTGATCTGAATGACAGTGAAGAGCAAGAGTGAGGTAGTATGCTTTTAAGGTGTCTTAGTTTGAGTTATTTTTGCATTTTAATAAATAAATTTATATACCTTATATTTAATGAATATATTTTATTTTAGATTATTTATATATCTGTTGGCTTAGATGCCTATGGAACATCTAATCTAATAAATATTAAATTTCTAGTAATTTGTTTGCAATCATTGATATTATGTATGCTAATACATATATAAATCATATACATCTGGAAGTCTGAATCTTGCAATTACAATAACTAGTATCTATTATTTACTATTGTCCCAAATAATTTAAATATAACATGTTTAATATAAATATACATTGTCTATTTACATTTGCTGAACTTATTAAACAAACCAATTTAGAAATGTCATAGAATTAAACAAAACTTCTGACATGTAAACATTGTGTCCCGTTCCTGAAACAGATGTAGATATCTGATAAAAATTAAAAATTGCTTGTTGGAAAGCTGTCCATAAATAAGTTTCATCTTCATCAAAACTAAAAATATATTGATTCTTCAGCTTTTCTAGTCTGACAACGCAACACAATCAAGCTATGAAAGTGAAAAGTGCTAGTCACTCAGTCATATCCGACTCTTTGTGACCCCATGGACTGTAGCCCACCAGGCTCCTCTGTTCATGGAATTCTTCCAGGCAAGAAAAGTGGAGTGGGTTAGCTTTTCCCTTCTCCAGGGGATCTTTCTGATCCAGGGATCAAACCTATGTCTCCTGCCTTGGCAGGCGGATTCTTTACCTGTTGAGCCATTAGGGAAGACCATCAAACTATAATCAAATATAATAAAGACAACAGTGAGTGGATCCATCTGTATCACTGGTAACATGGCTGTTAAAACTGTTTCATTCTTTGAGACACATAAAAACAATTTAGCCAATCACATCCAATAATTTTCATGGCTGAAAAATAAAATCACAAAATTCACTGAGTGACGTTAATCATGGTTGTGGTCAAAACTTTTGGTAAAAGTTATTTACAGTGTGCATGGCTGAGCATGCACTATTTATAGATACTTGCCAATTTATTACAATAGGAAATATATATCTATTGTAATATATACATAAGCAAATATACAACATACATTACATATATATACCTCCTTTTAATAACTTTATGAGGAAAAGTATTTTTCCCAACCTGCAGATAGGGAAACTGATGACATGCGGGTTAAACAACTTCTCCTAAGTTGTACTTTTTTAGCAAGGGTGGTACCAGTATTTGAATCCAGGTAGATTCATAATTCAAACTAATTATTTCATTACACTGACTTCCAACTGTGCATATATATAAAATTTCACATATGAATTTAATTGTCTCATTTTCTTAACTGAGTTTCTGTCACTTTGGGTTGTAAATGTATCACTCTTAGGAACTAAGTTAACACATTGGGCTTCCCTGGTGGCTCATATGGTAAAGAGCCTGCCTGCAGTGCAGAAGACCCAGGTTTGATCCCTGAGTCGGGAAGATCCCCTGGAGAAGGAAATGGCAACCCACTCCAGTATTCTTGCCTGGAAAATCCCATGGATGGATGAGCCTGGCAGGTGACATTTCAAAGGGTCGCAAAGAGTCAGACATGACTGAGCAAATTCACTTTCTTTCTTTCATTTCTCATATCATTGCTAATAAAACTACCCACCAGCTCTTCTTTCTTTGTGGAGGCTCAAATGTTTTGAATTACTATTATATTTTTTCACTTTAACACTAAAAGGCAATTCAGGTTAATGTTTTAAAAAGTATCAATTTAATACTGAATACTTAGAAATACGGTACACAGATGCCATAGAAATATAAAATGCATACAACTAGCAACTATTTTATGAAACTTTAACATGGAGGGTGACATTTTCCAACAAATAAAACTACAGACAAAAGTACCAGATATATTTGAGGTTTCATTTTAAATACCATTTAGTCATGCAGACAATTAGGAGGTTTTTAAAAAAATAAATACGACAAATATATGGATTTCTGAAGTATAAATTGACATACAAATCTATATATTTTCATAATATTTCTCATTAAAGCATCTTTAAAGAAGCATTCTGGAACATGAAGTTGAGAGCTCAAATTAGATGAAAGGCATGAGGTTTTATAGAATTGAGTAATTCACATACCAGATATCTACATAAAAGTAAATACAAAATTGCAAACATATTTGTTTTATCCTCCAAATTATCAACTTCATAAAAATTACTTACTGGAATAATTATTATAAGACAAAATTCCCAATTCTGAATGTTAGTAAGGAAACACATATAGGAACAATATGAGAGTTAATTCTTCCTTCTGAGAAGCATATATAGAAGCACACAGGAACAATAATGAGTTAATTCTTCCTTCTGAGAAGCAGTGAAGGAAAGTGTAGCATAATTAACCCTTGGGGATTGTCAAAGCTTTCCTAGAACTCCACAGAGTAGGTTCTTTTGTAAAACAGCAAGAACTAAAACTACATCCTCTTACTAATACATAAACCTATGATACGCTTTTTTTTCTATGATAAGCAAACTTACAGATGCTTACAATGCTGAAACAAGTTAGTGAACTGGGCTAAAATATCCCTACACCCCATTTCCTCAAAATGGCAGCTCCAAAGGAAAAAAATATTAATTCCCTTTTTCACCTGAACAGCTTGAATAAAATTTGTATTATGAATTTAAAGAGAAGAAATAATCTTATACCTAAGCAAGCTTGATGGAACTTAAGATGAAATAAATACTAGGTATCAGAACATATTCCTTAGTTAAGTTAAAGCATCAGAACTTAATTGGATTATATCACTAGTTTAAAAGTTAACATGGGAGACAGAAGAGGATTTTCTTGAACTAATTTAGACTAGTGATCCTTAACCCTCACTATGAATTAGAATCACTCTGAGAGCCTTTGGAGAAACTGACGCACAGCTTGACAATAAGAAATTCAGACTGCACTGTTGTAGGGTGGGGTCTAGATGATTCTAATATGAAACGAAGGTTTAGAAACATGATTTGGAAAAATTAATTACAGTGAATTTGATTTAAATAAATTATTCAACATGATAGGCATTAAGTTCTAATATGGAGAACAATTTTTTTTTCTGTAAAAATCATTAGATAATATTAATATATATTTTGAAAGTTACATAATTTTATTAAAATATTATTCAAAGTTTTTATTCTGGTCTGCTGTCATAAAAGATTGCCTTCTACTTTTCACATCTATCCTCACTTGATATTATAAGAAGACATTAAACTCAAACTTCTCAAGATATGTGCAGAGAATGTAATAACAATTTAATTTTTCAAGTCATAGTATATGAGGTATTCTCCATCATATATCCAGAGTAACAAAGCTGTGATTTAAAAACTGAAATTAGGTATTGCTTTAATGCTTTAGTGAATCAAAAATGCACTACCACTGTCGTCAGTGCTCGGTTTATATTGCCTAAAACATAATCTATGACAGAGCCTCAGAGAGCCTAGTAAGAGTGGGTCTCTAATGCAGACCATGTTTCTTATGAGTATTTATAAAACATTTAAGAAAAAAGTTACAAGAATGTGGTTTTTGAAACATTAGAAATTATCTCAAAGGAACAGAAATAATTTTTGAAATGCTACATTATAAGTTAGTTACTATTCCAGGATGATAGCTTGACCTTTAACATTTTAAACGAAAACCAACTATATTAGTATTATAAAATGCATTTTACTCATGAAAAAAATCAGATTTAAATTAATAAACTGGATTTGTATCTATTCTTCAAACAATTTTCAGCTTTAAATGTGCTAAGACCAGCAGACTAATTTGCTAATCCTACATTTGGCTAATTACCATTTTTTCTAGCTGGACAGCAGGCCAAAAATGATGAAATTTTGGTTAAACTATACTAAATGCCCTGGAAGCCTGGCATGTTGCAGTCCATGGAGTCTCAAAGAGCTGGACATGACTGAGCAACTGAATGATAACAAATATGTATGCCGAGAAAAAATGCAATAGCAATTTATTTTCCATACTTGATGGAATTAAAAGTGTTAAGAATTTTATGAAAGCTCAGTAGTCAAAATAAATATTTAATAAAAATATACACCATAACAAGCTATCAAGCACTTAGTGTTTAAAAATAAACTTTGTCACACTGTTTTGCCTTCAGTTAGACAGAACTCAATTTAGGTATCTAATTAAGGTATGTTTTGGAAACAAAATTAAAATTCAAGTAACTCTAGAAAGATAACACTAACGTGAAAGAGAATCTTACTACATTTTTAACTCAAAAGTTTAATGAAGTTATACTTACTGGGATTTCTCAATATGACTATGACCCTAAGAAACAGGACAGTTTGGGAAATAAAAGTCAGGGTCAATGATTATGTGGTGATTATGTGGTTCATGCTGTGAAACTCAGTACACAAATCAAAGTCCAGTATAAATGAGCACCATCAGAAATGTGTGTGTATATACTTATTTAAAACTTTCCCTGATTAAAAATTGCCATATAGATAGGGAAGTTAAGGACAAGCACACAGTTATGAAAGTATTAATACATTCTAAAGCTAACATGTCATATGACTTATTTTAAAATGTTTCATCTGGCTTTCCTTCTAAAAATCAAAAAAGAATACAAAGTGAAGAAAGCCAGCCAGTATTCTTTTGTAGTGCAAAGTCCCTTGGTTAAATAGAAGGTTACAAAGGGAAAAAGTATGTGTTAAATAGTGTTTTCAACTCACAGTCAGACTCCAATAGTTAAAGGAAAATATGGTTAGCTAATCAATGTGAATTCACAGAATAAACCAGCACATGTTGGATTTGCCACCATGGGATTATCATTCAGACCTCAGATTATTTTTAATTGAGAGTAGTCAATATTATTCTGCTGAAAGAATCTATCTACCGTCTATAAGAAAAGATACAGATTTGCCACCTGTGATTACTATTTATGCTACAGTTCCCAAAACTCAAAGAACTACTGTCAAATATAAAACATATCCTGGGGTAATGAAAGGGTCTTCAATGAAAATCTTATTTTGATACTACGTAGAGGCAGCTCATGAGAGACTCTTAGTATGCTCACTATTTTCAAAGCTCTCAGTATAAGTAACCACATGATATAGACTGAAGTTCTTTGAAACCCTGTCACATGATAAAGAGTAATGCTATTCACCATTTAAAATACGTTCAATCTCTTCTAGTCTTTTTAAAGCAGCAACTCTTTTCTTCTCAATTTCTTTGATTTCTTTTGTTGTTTTGTGGGGAATTTCTTTGTCTGTATTTTTTCCTAATTGTTTGCTGGCTTTAGATTGACTCTTATTATCATTTGTTTTTATTATCTGTGTAGGTCTGGGCTCGCTTTTTATTTCTTTGACATTTTCAGTTGGAATTTTATCTCCTTCAACACCTGAAGTCTTACCAGCTGGGAATATAGGTTGTTCTACAAAACTAGATGAAGAAATTTTATCCCTGACTATATTCAAGTGGCGTTGAATATATTCTTCATGTGGTGCTAATGCCAATGTTTCAACCAGGCATCTTTCAGCTTTTAGTAAGTCCTTCTCTTCAAAATAAACAACACAGAGATTGTGTTTTCCTTGCACATTGCTTGGATCCATCTCCAAAATCTTTTCAAAACATTTTTTTGCTCCACGTATATCTTTCTTTTGATTCATCAGGATGTCTCCCTTTAAAATGAGACCCTTGATATGATCAGGATAGTATTTGAGTAATTCTTCCAAGACTGGCAAAGCCATTAATTCCTTTGCAGTCTGAGAGTACAGGAGAGCCAGATTAAACAAAGCACTTCTGAAGTCGGCTTGTAATTTTATGGCTTTCTTCATCCACATCTCTGCTTCAGAGTCCTTTTTGTCATCCATGGCAAGCATTCCCAAATTGAAATAACCATTAGCATCTTGTGGCTCTTCATTTATATAGCTTAAAAGTCGTTTTCTAGCTTCAGGTCTGAGTCTAACTTCTCCTAAGAATTTTTTTAAAAAGAAAAAAAAATTATATCATTAGCAAATGAGTAAGTCTGAGGTAAAAAATGGAGGTGCAGATATATATCTAGATTATAAAAACATAGCATCAAAATAGGTGATGGACAGGGAAGCCTGGCGTGCAGCAGTCCACGGGGTTGCAAAGGGTCAGACACGACTGAGTGACTGAACTGAGCATCAAAACAACTAACTGGTGTATATAAATTAAAAAGCAGAAAGCAAAACCCTCAAAGTTTTCATAAGAAAAACAGTGTGCTTGATGCACTGGATTGACAGCGCATTACAAGTAGTAAGAGTTCCTCAAAAACTAAAAAAGGGTGAAATATTTCCTGATAAGTTTAGATTCTAACTGGGAGTTGAGAAAGAATACAGAATTAAGAGGAAGGTGCATGGAATTTGAAAATAGAGACATATATTCAGTCATGATTCTGTTAATATTATGACTTTTACTCACTAAAATAATTACTTGTCTGGGTTAATCTATTGAATCTTCTAAGAATTACATGAGATATATACAAAATGCTCAACAAATAGTAACTATTTTGGATAAACAAAATGTTTCAGTCTTACTAAATTACATATATTTTGTATGTTACTTAAAATTTTTTAGGAAATTTCAAATATAAAAAGAATACTATTATATCTAAAGCCTATAAATATCAATTAAGATTCAGGAAGCAAACATTTATTGAGATGATTTCTACTGCAAATAAGTACCAAAAAAATTTCAACTTCTACAACTATACACTCCAGGGTTTAATCTTGTGTTAAATTATAGGCACTTTTCATGATTACTAAGGATAGCTAACTTTACAAAAACATTAGTTTTCTAAATTAAGCTTTTCTGAATGCCAAGCATAAAGATCTTTATCCTTTTATTTGATAACATGATGATTAAAGAAGTCTGAAATAAATCAGTAGGCTTAAGTTCTTGTCTTGGACTACTTACTAACCTAGCCATATGAAGTTAGGGTAGTTAATACATTTATTTGGTCCTCACTCTCTAATCTATAAAATAGATGACTGGTAGAAATAAACTCAAAGACTCTCTTTAATTATAAAATATATTCTTACATTTTTTGCAGAAGTTTTATGAAAGTATTTAATAATTAATATAAAGATTTTTCCAAACATAAAAATTAAGAAAACCATAAATTATATATACTGCCTTCTGGAGCAGAACTAAAATTCTGATATATCAAAGATCCTAGTTTATTGTGATGAATAATTTGGTTTTGCTAATTTATATAAAATATAGGAAATTATAATAATATCTCAGAAAACAGTAACACTGGATATAACATGATATTGAAAATATTTGGACTTATAGATCAAGGGAAAATAGAATACTATTTTGTTTAAAACATATAATGCTCTTGACATCCTAGAAATAATAACTTAAAACTTTTTTTTTTTTTTTTACAAATTCAGATTATTTGAATAGTATGATATTTATGCATAAGAAATATACTTCCAGGCATAAAATGACAAAATAGATGAATAAAGTATTGTTAATAGACTGTCTGAGAAGTCATTTTTAGCATATACCAGAGAAATTAACATTTAGAATGACACATATGCTAGTGTATATTACCTGAAAGGTTTACGTTAAGTATTTAAAATATTCTTCTTATAACTATTTATGAAGTTTTGATAAAAACCATCCATTCATAAAATGTTTGCTGGGGTAACATAATATACGACTTTACCATATTTCAAACTAGAGTATGTTTAAATATAGAGAAATTTTGAGAAAACATACCTGATTCTTGCATTAATATAGCAGAATTGAATAATGCTAGTTTATGCTTTGGATTTAGTTCTAAAGCATGATTAAAGTTTTTCAGCGCATCATTTGGTTCCTTAAGTTCAATATGAACAATCGCCAAGTTGTACCAAAGATCTGCATTATTTCTGTCCAGCTCTAGGGCTTTAAGATATGCTTCTTTTGCTTTGGCAGGTTTATTCATTTTTAGAAGCAATTCTCCTCTGTGGAAAAACACAAATTTTACTTATACTATCATGTCAGTCTGTAGATACTATTTTCACAAGTTTTAAGCTTTTCCACATATTCACAGCTTTCCTTTTAACTTAGGTTCTTAAATTTTTTTTTTCAAAAATAACTATCTGAAGCTGTCCTTACACCTAAACACATTAATTTTGAACATTTGGTTTGATATGTTTTCAAGTATTATTAAAGAAGGAAAAAACATGCCTGATTCTAGAGGGTAAGATATCAGGAGGTATCCAAAAAAGGGGAACAGAAGATATATCCTTTGAATATATCTTGAAAAACAGCAGACTAGTCTGCATAAGAAAAATGGTAGCAACTAGAGTGGGAGATCAATTTGTCAGAAGATGAGTAGCATCTGGAGAAGGAAAATAAACATAGTAGTGATGGGGAAATTCCAGTATTCAAATCTTTGTTAGCAATGTCTAACTATAAAAAAAAGCAGAACATTTGAAATTGTTTACCCCTTATAATTATTTAGTTTTCTTCAATGAATTCTTAAAAGAAAGGAATTACAAAGCTGATCTGGCAGCATGGAAGGGCAATACTGCCACCTGTAGGTACTTTTGAGGAACACATCTGGAAATGATGATCAGTCTGAAAATCATTCTAATAAGGTTATATTTTCTGTTACAGAACTTAAAAAGTCATTTTTACATATGTGAAAATCAATTTAAGTACTGATATAGAGTCAATTTTATTTTAATACTACTCTTTCCTAAAATATTAGCATAGGCATGAAGTCAAATGAGCTATTAATATTCACACTTCCTAGAATGTGTCCAAAATATTATTTTTAAAATAAATGCAAAGATTATTAAGCAATTCTCTATAAGTTTACTTAAGACAGTTTTATTTATTGATACAACCCCAGTAAACTTAGTGAATTTCAGCAAGTACTAGATAATATTGAAGAAAGACAGCTTTCAGCTTATGAACAGATTTTATTTCAAAAACTTAAATTCTGAATGCATTTTCCATGTAAACAATGTGATAAATTATAATTAGGTTTCTGGAGCAGGCTTCAAAACAAAGTTTAAAACAATTTTTTCTCAAGTATAACACAAATGATAACATTTACATGAGAAAATATCTAAGATTCTGACACTTATTGCCAAATTTTTTTTACTAGCAACTGAAGTGTCTTTGTAATAAAATCATAAATAACCAGTCAATCCTCTTAATAGTTGGATATTATATAATTATTTCTTATTTATTTTATATATAATGATTCCATAATTATACAATGATTTCTTAATCTATAATAATTAAGAAGTAATAACTTCTTACAAAAATAATTATTTTGTTACAATTAAGAAGCAATTATAAAAGGTAAAGTTTGGTTGTTTTAGGTAAAAATGAATTTGGTGTTGAGAAGCAGAAGAAACCAATGAGCTTTTCCTACCCTTCCTTTTGTATAAATAAATCTAAGTTTGCCGCTTTAAGTTATGGATTCTCTTGTCAATTTAAAATAAATTAAATTTGTTAGTCTAAAACAAGCTATGTTTCTATGCTCTTGGTTGTCAACTAAGATTTACTAGAAGAAAAAAAAGCCAAATTAGTGAAGATAGCCTAAATGTATATGCAGATGAAGCTTCCATCTTTTATAGTGAAAACCTAAAGCAAACTACAATACCTGCTAATGTAAGCCTGCTTGAAGTCTGGCCTCATGCTTATTGCTTGTCGGTACAGCTGATCTGCTTCTTCTAGTCGGGACTCATTTGCTCGGATCAGGTTGGCCAGATTAATATAAACATTTAAATGGTTAGGTGCAATTCTGGCTGCATATTTTTTACCAGGAATAATCTGTTAATAAAAAAACAAACATTTCTACAAGTTGATATTTCAGTACCAAATAAAATCTGAAGTAAGAAGTCCTAGAGTCTTATTTAAAACTTACACAGAGTTCGATGCACGATACTGGATGCTTGGGGCTGGTGCACTGGGACGACCCAGAGGGATGGTATGGGGAGGGAGGAGGGAGGAGGGTTCAGGGTGGGGAGCACATGTATACCTGTGGTGGATTCATTTTGATATTTGGCAAAACTAATACAATTATGTAAAGTTTAAAAATAAAATAAAATTAAAAAAAAAAACTTACACAGAGCATAAAAAGCTAAATTGCTGTATTAAAATAAAACATAAAAATATGAAATAACCTGCAGTATTCACAAAATATAAGTAAAATAATGCTTTGACACAATGACGGATGTATTTTTTCATTCATGTTATCTCAGTAGATTATCATTAGATTTTCATATATGTGTTATTTTATGAAGTCATATAAATCAGAACTTCCACAGGCTAAAGTCCCTTAGTACGCTTGAGTCAGACCAGGAACAGAACTCAGGTCTTTTTCCTCAGTCTAGTATATTTGTTACACCATGTCAACTTTCAAGTTGTCAGCAAAAATGTTTCCTGGTTGTGACAGTGGGGTAGTTAACTTCAGAGCTTTACTAATTCCTCACTTGTTTGCTGGAGTTAAGACATAAAAATATCTAATTAACTCTAAAAGTTATTAGGTATAATATATGTGAACCCCAATTCTCAATGAATATAATAAATTATATCTGATAAAAATCCGCTGAACACAATTTAACTTTAGAATCTTAGGACTGAAAGAATTCTTAATGTATCATGTGGTGTAAGTGTTTTAAAAACATTTATCAAACTATCAAAATCAAACTATCAACTCATTTCAATATTGCTACAGTATTAATACAAACTACTACTGAGAAAATTAGAGCCCAATGTAAACTATCTTTTCTGATTACACACAGCTGATAAAGGGCAGTGTCAGATTTTGTAACTTTGTCTTGTGACATCCAAGAAATCTGGTACTTGTGACATTATAGCAACTGACAGGCACAAATATATATCTACTCATTTTATCACTTTGCTTTGTTCATTTATTTTTTGATAGGAGTTAATGTTTACTGCTTAATGTACATAAATAAAATTCTTTTCATTTAAAGTCACTTAAAGTCATAGATAACTTATAATAAAAAATATCTAAAACTCATAATTTCATAGATTTAGTTTTCATGACTATGAACTTTTTAAATTATGAGCTAGATAGGTAAATGCAATCTTTTATAACACAATAATAGATGGTTCACTGGACACCTTAATTTTAATCCAAATTAAAGAAAAGATGAAGATTTTCCATCTGGATAATTCTATTCAATATAAACATCCAGCAGACATGACACAATAGGAATAATTTTTGACAACTTACCTGAGGCATCAGCGACTTAGCTGTCATATAAGATTCTTCAGCTTCTTTGGTTCTATTTAAATTTTTGTAAGTTCTTCCTACATTCATGTGGGCACCAATATCATCTAAAATAAAAAAATCATTTGTTGGCAGATACTCTAACTAGTGTCCAGTATAAACTAAGAAGACACGTTTCGAGCAACAAACAACTAGGCAAAAAATGTGAAGCAGGCAATAGGTCCTGCTTTCTCCTTAAAGCTCTTCTAACACAACTTACTATAACTTATGAGCAAGGCTACACTAGAAGACTATTAAATAAAGTACTGGAAGAACAGAAAATACACATATGACATGAAAAAACTATCTGAATGGTTCCTGGAAGGGTTAAGAGACGAGACAGGAGAAATAAACATAATGAAGGAATTTACGTTTTTTTTTTTTCTTCACTATATTTTACTGTCCTCTACTAAGGCTTCTATTTCCTTAATCACATGGCTGTGGAATTCACTAAGAAAGTATGGCTCAACTCTAAAAGTGAAAAGGATCACCATAACTCCCAGAATAATCTCAAGTATTATAAATTGCAAATATGCATCCATGGTGGGAAAGGGGCAAAGAGACTGAAAAACTTAGAAACTTTAAAAAAATTTTTGTGAATATGGTTGGAGTGTAAGTTATCAGGTTCTATAGTATTATTTAAGATGCAGCAGCCCAGCTCCCTTAAATGATGATATATTACCATATAATTTAATTAAAACTTTTAAAAAGGTTGTGTTAGTATCAGAATGTCAGGAACTTTTGTCTCATTTTGTGATACAGAAAATTGAGCCCTCAGCAAATTTGTTCAGAGACAGAAAAATATGCAATTCAAATTATAAAGATATGAGGGTTCACTGTACACTAGTTTTAAGATACACTTTCCAGTAAATATTTCAAAGGTTTGGAATAAAGACAGAGAGAAGGATCTTAATTTAGACAAATTTTACTCAACATGAATCTCTTAACAGACATGACAAGGTTTCAAATTATGATTACCACTTGCCTGTGACACCGATGATGATTTTGCAATTGTGGAATAGTTCTCTGCCTGCAACTCCCAGGACACATAGGGGCCAAGCATATATATCTTAGGCATTCCCCTAGGAGGAGAGTAACAGTCCTAAGATCTTGCTATATTATGTTTCAGGTTGGCAATTGTGTGTACTGCACAAAAGCTGTTAGATGCCATACAGCTTCAGTTAGAGAACTAAGGGACAAGACTGGGGAAAAAAGGTTGATTTTTTTGTTTTTAGATACATTACTGAATCTCTTGGGGTTTCAGTAGGGGGTCAAGTCAAAAAAAAAGAGAAAAAAATGCTTCCCAATACTGGCTGCATTCCGAACACTTGTGTAGCTTTGAAAAATTCAGATATCTTATCCCACTCAGTTCTATCAAAACAGAATCTTCAAAAACAGGACTGTAAAAATGTTTTTTAAAGTTTCAGAGGCAATTCTGATGTAGAGCGAAGGTTGAAATATACCGCATTACCAAGAGTATATAGAGTTTTGCTCTTAAAAGCTTTTTTAAAAATTTACTTTTTATTGAAGTATAATTGTATTACAATGTTGTCTTAATTACTGCTGTACAGCAAAGTGACTCAGTTACACATACATAAGCTTTCTTTTTCATACTTTTCCATTATGGTTTATCACAGGATATTGAATATAGTTTCCTATGCTATACAGTAGAATCTTGTTTATCCAAGCTCTTTATTTTTTTAAACATCAGATAAATCTATACCAATTACTCTAGAGATCAGAAAGTTACCCAGAAAAAACGAAAGAGTGTACAGAACCTGAAAAAATTAATTATACAGTGAAAATTTAATCTAAGAAAAGAATAAACTGAAAGTTTAAGTAAATAGTGCAATTAGGTCAGCTAAGTATTTAATATATCACTGAAAGGAGCTCCAATTAATCTTAGAAAAGAAAGAGGTTATCCATTAGGATGAAAGACAAGGCAAATTACTACACACTGGTCAGGTTCTTAGAATTATGACAAGGAGATATAGATGAAGACTTCAGACACTCAGTAAGACATCCTTACTTTCTCAAGGAACAAAGATAGCAATTAGATAGCTTTTAGCATCAAAAGAACTACATGACACATCTAAAAAGAAAAAATGAAAAAACACAATTTTTAAAGCAAATTTCTTTATAAGTTACAAAGTTTTAAGATTCCAGGAGGAAACAGCCTTACTGTTAAAGTAAATTTAAATTTGGAAAAAAAAAAAAAGGTAAGCAAGCAGGCAAAATATAAAAATCAGTTACATTTGAATGACTAAGAAGCTACAGAGTTTCAAAAAACAACCCTGCTATTGTGAGTGCACTATCCAAACCAAAAGCAGCATGAACCTGGCAGTCTGTCTTTAATTCAACATAAAGGAGGACTGGCAGATATCAGGCAACTCTGTGCCGAATAATTCTTCAGCCATAAACAGTAGAGCTACGTATTCTCGCACTGATAGCCTAGGCATCTGTGTTGCTTTCCCATTATTTCCTATGCACAAATTTGTCAATTTATTTAAAAAGATAAATTATAAACATCTGGAAACGTCTGAAAACTTAAAAAATCATTCCCTTCTTGATGGCATCAAATCTGAACTACAGGCCCATGATTGTTTTATGATATAAACAGTGTCAAAGATTTGTTGGAGTTAGATAAAAATGAAATTTTACTAATTTTAAGGCAAAAATAAACCATAGGGGAAATCTGGTGTTTCCTGAGAAAAATCCACTCTCATAATGTATTTATGGAAACTTTAATTCTATTCGAAAAAATTTTAGCTTGTGAACTGATTTTTTAAAAACACCCGTAACCATCAAAACAAACAAACAAAAACCCATCATCAATTGTTTGTCTAACATGCATGTCACCTGGTTAAAGACCACTCTGCAGTTTATATTCTTTTTCTGGCTAAGCAAGAAAAGCCTTCAGATTGAATGTCTTCTTGTTTTTTTAAAGCTACTTTAAATGTTAAGAATCTCTACTCTCTGTGATCCTACACTTCTCTAGGGTTTTAAATACTACCTACATGCTTGTTACTTCAAATCTTATCTTTAGTCCTGACCATTCATTCCCCTTATCTCCAAACTTACAGATCTGTCTCCATCTGCACATCTAATAGGGACAAAAAGACTTGATTTCCTCCTCTCCATGTTGTTTCACCTGTCAAATCTATCTATGAAGAACATAGCTGAAAAACACAGAATGAGCCAAAAGTCTCTGAATGCCAAATTCAGTGTTTCTAAGATTATGTACTTTTTCATTGTAATAAATGAAATACAATGAAAATACATTATAAGTGAAATACAATAAATCATTGTAATAAATCATTTGCCTATTTTTCTAGCTCATTGCTTATTATTAATAGAAATAGCAACTTTGAGCAGATGGTAGGTAAGTCATACTAAAGGAGATAGGTTTAGTAAGTATCTCAAAAACAGCCAAAAGTGACAACTGACAATGAGAGGAAAAATGATTTTAAACTAAACATCCATAATTACATCCACTGGTGAAGAACCCGCCTGTCAACGCAGGAGATACCAAAGACGTGGGTTTGATCCCTGGGTTGGAAAGATTCCCTGGAGGAGGGCATGGCAACACACTCCAGTATTCTTGCCCGGAGAATTCCATGGACAGAGGAGCCTGGCGGGCTACAGTTCATGGGGTCGCAAAGAGTTGGATACGAATGAAGCTACTTAGCACTAGCTGCTGCTGCTGCTGCTGCTGCTGCTGCTAAGTCGCTTCAGTCGTGTCCGACTCTGTACGACCCCATAGACGGCAGCCCACCAGGCTCCCCCATCCCTGGGATTCTTCAGGCAAGAACACTGGAGTGGGTTGCCATTTCCTTCTCCAATGCGTGAAAGTGAAAAGTGAAAGTGAAGTCGCTCAGTCATGTCCGACTCTTAATGACCACATGGACTGCAGCCTACCAGGCTCCTCCATCCATGGGATTTTTCAGGCAAGAGTACTGGAGTGGGTTGCCATTGTCTTCTCCAACTTAGCACTAGCATGCAGCCCTAAACACAATTTCATTCAGTTTCAACAATACAATGAGACAGAAATTACTATGCCAATTTAAGATAAGTCTGAAGGGGCCTAAATACCATCCTAAGTCTCAAAGTCCCTGCATGCCCGGCATAAAGATGACTTTGCTTCTCTAAAAACTCCTAGAATGAACCTAAAAGGCTTTAGAAAGCAATGAATTAAAACTGCCAGAGTTAGTGACTGCTGACTGTGTATAAAACTGTGCTAGATGATGCAGTAGGTACGAAGATGAGCCAGATGTTCATGCTACCCCTAGGGAGCCCCACAGTTTAAATATAACATACATATTTTAAATAAATAAATATTTTAAATAAACATTTAAATAACATATCACAGGAAAGATATGAAAGTTGTAAGGAGTCTTGAAGATGAGAAACATTTGCTTCTAATTTGAAAGACAGAAGGGTTTTTTTTCCCTCTAATAAGAAGAGAAGCCATGTGAGATGGGTTGCAAGAGATGTGTAGGATATGGTAGAAGGTAGATTGGAAGGAAAGGAGAAGAGAGAGTTCTAGGTTCAAACATGTTCTAGGTTCAACATGAACAAATGCAAAGAGGTGAGGAAGCCCACCACATATCCCCTATATTTCAAGAAAAAACTAAACTGCATGAAGAGCCAGGGGAGATAAAACTGGAAAGACGGCCAGACCATCAGTTACATATTTCTACAACAATCTCTAACTAGAATTCAGCTTTGCCTTGGGGAAACTGGTAGTTTTTCCAAGTGATGACTGTGATGTTTTTATCTTTTGCAACACTGGGCCTGGAGTTAAGTGTCCTAGATCCATACCACTTGCAGACCACTGCCACTCCTTAAAACCACTCCTTTCTGAATTTCAGGTCATTAAACTCTGTTATCCACTATTCCTCCTTACTGTAGTTACCAATTGCAAGCTTCTGGTTCCTTGTTATTCTCGCCTTCTCTCCAACATCACACAGTTGTCACAGTTCTTTAGTGGTTTCAAATCTATGTAAGGTGTATCTTCTAATACTTGCTTTGATATCCTTTCTTTCAATGATTTTCACCACCATTCTCCTGTAATTTGTCAGTTCAATGGTCACAGTCTTGTCCAGCAGAAACATAGGGGGCCATGCACAGCACTCCCCACCCCGCCAGTATATTGAGAAATGTGTGTGTGTGGAAGTACTTTCTGGTTATCATGCTGAATGGAAAGTAATGAGTTTATTTGGTAGGTGGGGGCCGTATTTGGTACATACCCTGGAATACAGACAGTTCTGCATACTTGAAATGCCGACAGCATTTCTACTGAAAACAAGCAATGCTCCAGCTAGACCGTCCTCAGAAGCCAACAATTTCAGATCTATAAACCACTGATCTGATCATCTTTTCCTCATGTTTCACCCTCTCTCACATCTCTTCATAACCAGTTTAGACTATGTTTCAAAATTCCCTTAA
Organism: Bos indicus x Bos taurus; assembly: GCF_003369695.1. NCBI lineage: Eukaryota > Metazoa > Chordata > Mammalia > Artiodactyla > Bovidae > Bos > Bos indicus x Bos taurus. The sequence continues at coordinate 102,266,800 of NC_040080.1, forward strand.
CCCTTTGTTTAGTAATACACATCTGACAAAATCCTAATCCTGTTAACCAAATTCTCTGTGCCTGCCTATACTATATATAAAGTAGTGGGAGAAAAACATAATCACATCAATCAGTTTAATTTTAATTAAGCACTGCTAACCTCAAGAAGTGGAGAAGGCAATGGCACCCCACTCCAGTACTCTTGCTTGGAAAATCCCATGGACGGAGGAGCCTGTTAGGCTGCAATCCATGGTGTCGCTAAGAGTCGGACACGACTGAGTGACTTCACTTTCACTTTTCACTTTCATGCATTGGAGGAGGAAATGGTAACCCACTCCAGTGTTCTTGCCTGGAGAATCCCAGGGACTGGGGAGCCTGGTGGGCTGCCGTCTATGGGGTCGCACAGAGTCGGACACGACTGAAGTGACTTAGCATAGCAACCTCAAGAAGGGTGTTACAGCTGCTTGGCAATCACACTGCATTTTCCTAGTCTATACATTTTCCTAGATCTTCGTTTCTCAACACGTGATTCATGGGCTAAGTATCACTTAGGAACTTATCAGAAATGCAGAACTTCAGGCCCTACTCTAAATCGCTATACACCAGAACATGCACCATTAGATCTCCAGGTGACTCACACACACATTAAAGTTTCTGAAGCCATGTCCTAGATGTAGTACTTCAGACTCTCTCCTGGTCTTAGATCTCCAGAACGTCCTTTCCCTTCCCCACAATCTACTGTTGATTCTGCTTTTTATGTCACTGAGAAAACAAGCAAACAGTAACTTTCAGAAGTTATTTGTCTATTATTCACCTGCCTATCTATATCCATGTTTCTACACTCTGCTTTCCCTGTTACTATATGGTAACTACCGGTTCAGCTGACTGAAATCCTCATCCTGAGTATCAGATCTTAATTATCTATTCTAATCTATTCAAGAACACTGATCCTTTACTCCGTTCCCCAACCCTGAATTACTACTTTGCCCAACTTCAATGCACTAGTCACATACATGCCTTGTTTCTTTCACCTTTAAAAAAAAAAAAAAACCCAAAAACCCCAGCATCCTACTACCCTCTCTTGACCCCACACTCAACACCAACATTTCTTACCAGTTTTTAATATCAACTGTCTCCAGTTCTTCTTCTACTCTAATAGGCCTTTGTATCTATCATTCCACCAAAATTGCTCATCACTGCCATCCAACAAATCTGTATTTAAAAACATCCCTAAATGTCTGATATAAACAGCTCTAACATATAACCCAATTCAAAAAATAAGCCAGCACCAAACATTATAGTATTCAAGTCAGCTGGAATAAAGCTTGAAAATAAACTCCACCTACTTTCTACAAATATAATCAAATTTTCAAAAAGAAAACTATTAACAATAGCTTTATTAATCAATAATGCTTACCTGGCTGAACATGCGTAGCCTGTAAGAAGTATTTCAAAGCTCTCTCAAAGTTTTTTTCATTTTCCAGAGCATGACCCACATTATTCCATAATTTGGCATTATTTTTATTTACCTTAAATACAGAAGTACAGATAGAAATTAGTTAAATTTTTTAAAATGAGTCTAATTAACACAGGTTTTATTTGGTATACTATTAGGAAAGGAGTACTCCACAGAAATGTCTATGAATGGATGAAGGCAGTTCAAAGGTACAAACTTCTAAGTTATAAGTAAGGTCTAAGGACGCAAATATATAGAACAGGGAATACAGTTAACAGTACTATATTGCATGTTTGAAAGTTGATAAGAAAGTAGATTTTAAAAGTTCTCATCACAAGAAAAAAAGTAACTAAATGAAGTTATGGATATTAATTTATTTTGGTAATTGTTTTATATATATATCTAAAAATAATTATATTATACACTTTAAAGTTAAGATGAAGCTATATGTCAATTATATCCCAAAAAAACTGGAAGTCATTCAGATTTCTTTCAGGAAAAAAAAAGTGTATGTACATGTGTGTGTGTATATGTGTATATATATATAACTCCATATATATAACTCCAATTAACACAGATAACTGTCTGATATATTATTAGGAATAGAGTTTTCCATGGAGATGAAGAAGGGGTCAAAACGAAAATTGCTTCATGAAATTTAACCTCTCCTCCCTTTCAACATCAACATGCTAAAACTTCAGTTCATCTATTTTATATATTACAATTTTACTTCATCAAAGCATAGAGTTGTTTGAAAATTCCTGCTCTATTATTTATAGTCTTTTGGGAAAGAAGGAATTTGCACGAGAGAATATGTTTAAACACTGCACTGATGACTTATTTTGAGGCTTGACATAAAGCTATTTATGTAGTCTATTAGAGTAATGGGAACTGTGCAGAGTACAGAAACAGCCAAAAAGGAAGTTAAGAGTTTAAAGATTTGAAGAAAAGGAGCAACTGAAAAAAACATCTTTGCTTATAACTTTTACAGAAAACAAATCATATGATTTTTAAAAAGAACTTTTCTCATTTATATTGTCCATTCCATAGAGATGCAACATCCCTCCTTTCTGCCAGTTCCTATCTTTCTTATAGTTTTATAACCATTGGTTATCCTCAGTATGATAGGGCGCCATTTTCTGCCATGTATTTTATTTCACTGAATCTAAGATGCCACCATGCCGGGGTCCAGCCCTGGCTGATCCAGGGTATTCGAAGCGGGGAGGGCGTTGGCGACCTATTTAAATATTTTATCAAAGATATAAAGAGTAATAGGATGAGGATAGTTCAGTAGGAAAATTCAGTGGAGAAAAGAGGCTGAGTAGCTTGGTTTACGCGGGAGACCAATAAAACGTCAAGACAAGAAGCTTGTACCACTTACGTAGGCCGCAGGCGTCCTTCCGTTCTCCCGAAGGAGAGGAGACACTGAGGCCTCCCCGGTCGGATCTTAGAAGCCCAGGCATAATTAGTAAGCATGGCGGATTCCGCGCTCCAGATGGAGACTCAACCAGAGTGAGAGAGAGCGCGACATGGGGAGACCAGTATTTCGAGAAACTGATCCCAATTCTTTATTTTCCATGGTCTACTTTTATACACTGAGATGTTATGCAAAAGTCATGCGGGGTCAGCATTCCTGACTTTTATCAAAGTCAGGTGCTTCATACAAATGTATACAGAGGTCTTAGGGGTGTTACATCATCTTCTGGCCAGGGGAGCCTGCTGACAATTTATGACCCTCTCCTTGTGAGAGCGGTCAGTCAACCAGGACACTTATTTCTCCAGGGGTGATTATTCTTAAAACAGACACTACCCAAATAAAGTTACATTCCTATAGGGTGAGGGTGTAGTGGGTTTTAGTTAAGGAAAGAATTTACTTAGCCTAAGGTCTAATGTGATTAATATCAAAGGTTAACACTTATTTCTTCTATATATTCATTAATGTGTGTAAGGGCAGGGGATGTGGAGACTTAGCAACAAACATTGGCTCAACAAATGAAAAACCCTTCACCAATACAATTTCTAATCAGCCCATTATACTTACACTAATAGTTTTCTAACTTTTCTAAGGAACCTGTTTTTAGAAGGTTTAAAGCATCTCGTGCCTCTCACGGTTGGGAGGCTGGGAGCAATCACATGTGGCCGGACAAGCCTGTCAGGCAGGCTAGAGAACCTTCAGAGGAGTTTGTAGGTTAAAACACTCTTATCATGCCCAGGAATTATTATTAACTGGAGCTCTAAGTTAACTCCTTCTCTGAAAGAGGTGGTGGGGGACAGCCCCCCGTAAAGTCAGAGGTGTAGGTGAGCACAAAGTAGTAAAGTAGGCAGGCTCTGGTTATGGGGGTAGATGCTTGAGGAGTTCCAGGGGGACTCCTGAGGTTCGATCCCGCCTTTGCGTATGTCGAGCCTCCTTCCTCATGACCTTTGTCACGGGCGGAGTACCTCACTCTGGCCCCCAACATCACCAGTTATAAGGCTCATGGTTATCTTATATATCATTAAGAAACAAAAAAGGTCATTAATTGTAAGATGCCTTTCACTGTAAGATTTATTCTGATTTCAGACATGTTAAAAGGTTAAAAAAAAAAAAAGTACACCTTAAGAACAAATGAAACAAAGTATTCACATTTAAACATTTTATCATTTAAGCATCTAACAATTGTATAGCATTTGGGGAATTATTCATATATGCTCCAGACATACAACTAAGACTATTCAGAGCACTGGTTATGGTGTAGATTATACAAAGAACAAATTGTTTTTATTAATTTTTTGGTGAAGTATTTAACATTGAGAATTAATTGTCAAGTTAAAAGTAAAGTTAGAACACCGTAGCAGAAATGGCAATAAGAAATAATTGGTGATATATTTTGAATAACATTTTACCTTCAAGGCTGACATAAACAGCGTATATTCAGACTCCCAATCCCAATTCCTGTGGAGTGTTTTTAAGGCATGAGTGAATATCACCAAAGATAGACAAACCCAGGATAACTTTTTAAATACACTGTTTAAGGAAGAAAAAGCAGAACAAAAAAACATTGTCTTCATCACCAAAAAGAGGTAAGAAATATGTTAAATATCTCTAAATGTTGTGTTTGAATTCTAAAGACTAGGGACTGCTCTAATAATCATCCAGCTTGAGAGAGAATAACACCAAAAAAAATTATTTACTATAAACACTACTGTATAAAGTTCAATGACAAAAAAACTGATAAACCAAATTTTTAATTGTGACTTCTTAGAGTTCTTTTGTATCATTACCTATAACCTGAATATTCTTAGTGGTGTTTATAAAGGGTCAATCTCATCCCTGGCTATATTTAAAAACATTACCACTTACAATACACACCACAGGTTATCATGATATTCTCCAAAGAATCTTACTTTTTTGTGTGTGTGGCTGTGCTGGGTCTTCGTTGCTGCGCACAGCTTTCTTTAGTTGTGGTGTGCAGGCTTCTCAATGTGGTGGCTATTCTTGCTGCAGAACATGGACTCTAGGGCACATGGGCTCAAAAGTTGCGGTGCATGGCTTAGCTGCCCTATGCATGTGGGATCTTAGTTCCTGAACCAGGGATTGAACGTGTCCCCTGCATTGGCTGAGGGATTCTTAACCAGTAGACCACCAGGGAAGTCCCAGAATTTTACATTTTAAAAAGCTAGAATTATTCATTAAAAGTCATAGTAAAATTAACCCTTTATAAAATAGATGCAAATTACATAGCTTTAGGTTAATCACTTGGGACACAATTTGTCACTTACAAAATGATTGTTATACTTCGATAATCACTATGATCTTATTTGGTATTAGTAGTATTAATGTTCTTTGAGCTTTTGCTTTTTGCCTCAGTTACAGAGTTCTGTTTCTTTCTTTTGATAGATCCACTTAACCAGGATAAGGTGCATGGATCAGAAGGACCATGGACATGAGAGATAGTCAGATATAAATTTAAATCAAGACTCTGCTGTTTACTAGCTGTGTGTTCTTGCATAATTCAGGTAACTTATATGAGCTTCAATTTTCAAGTGTGCAAAATGAAGTTAAGGGATGTCTAGATTAAACGAGAAAACAAATCTATATAGTGTATTACAGAGCTGGCACACGGGAGGCACTACAAGATAGGCAGTGATTATAACTAGATACATCTACGAGAAAGTTTAGAGTGAAAATTGTAGTCATGGATGAGATCGTCAGGGAGAACATGCAATGTGAGAAAAACTCTGAGAAATAAAAAAACATTTAAAGAGCTGGTACAACAGGAAGAATCTGAAAAGAGGCTGAGCAGAAATGAGCACAGGTGGTGGAGAGTCAGGACAGAGACTTTTACAGCTGCCAGGGAGATACACTTTAAACCAAGCACTGATTGGATTTAGCCACAAGACTCAATGTGTTACATGACAGTAAAGTGATGAAGACAAGTCAATTCTGTGGGTTGAAAAGGGACAGGAAAGTAGGAAAAAAGAAACAGTGACTATTTTTTCCATATACAGTCAGTGATTATTCTGTTCCTTAGCAGTGAGTTCAAACATGGTGGTTTCTATGAAGCAAGAAATTACATATTGCTTTCCATATGCATTTTACATGTATTAATCCAATATGACTCATTTAAGAAGACTGTATCTTAGTTCATTACATATGAAAGCAGCAATGATCATTTGAAACTTTAGTCTCAATAATGTTCTTTGTAGCATCTGTGTCTGAATGAAAGTCTCTTATGTGTTAGACTGCAAAATAAAATTGTATAAATATGAGGAAAAACATAGATAAGGTAGGAGTTAAGGAGCTAAGGAGACTATCAATGTGAAAAACAAAAAGGTTAAAAAGATGACATAAAAATAGGATAAACATTTTAAACACTTAAATGCATCATACTAAATTCTACAGTTAGTAAGCATTAAATGCACTAACATTTTAATTCACCTTTTGTTTGATATTTTCTGCCATCCATGGGCTACCAAAATACAGAACCCCATGCTAGGAACATATAATACTCGCTCAGCAACAACAAATCCAACTGGGAAAAAAAGATTTGATGCAGGAATAAATGGTAATGCCATTAAACAAAGCGCCTACAAAGAGAAAAAAGATAATTTATTAAATTAAAAAATATACACACATCAACAGTCAAATCCAAATATTTTATCATTTAATCTGGATAATGTACTGGTGGATCAATTTTAATAACACTATAAAGAATACTGATTTAAACATAAAGAAGGAAACTTAAGGATGGTAACAATAAACATGAGGATGTATGTCAGCAAGGTGAGATGAAGTCTTCCTAAATAGTATTAGACCTTACACCTCAGCCTCATCAGATAAAAAAAAGTTTTTGAAAATATATCTAAAAAAAATTGTAATTTTTATATATCTAACTAATGTGCACAAAGAATCAGACACGACTGAGCGATTAACGATTTACATAACTTATGTGCACGTGGTAAAAACAAACTGACAGGAAAAGATATTAGTACTACTACTATGTGTAAGGAACACTGGAAATTGATAAGCTACATCTCAAACAAGACAGCAGCCTACTTCTACATGTTACTTCAGGGCTGCTCTGCATAGCATTCTGATGGGTCACATACATTTAAACGACTTAAAAATAAAACTGGCCCTTTTAAATCAACAGTCATTTATTCCATAAGAATTTCTAAATTTCCAACACTGTGCACTGTGTTAGAAATAAACATCACAAAATGCGTAGACGTTTTTGCCATTTTGAGAATGGGATGGCATATGGTTTCCAGATTATAGTCATTACAAAAGATAAGACAAAATAACTAGCACACAAATAACTTATGGAAAGAAATAGGCTGGTTGTCAGTAGGATATCTGTTTCCATGGACATCTGCTTCCATATTCTGTTACTCTGATTTGTTTTATAGTACCTTGTGGAATAAACATGTTGTTTTTTCAATTTCAGAAGTCTGAGAGTCTTCTAATAGTTTGAGGAAGCAATGTTTTTTATTATACATTACTACTGAAAATCGATGTAGAAATGTAAATAGTGAAAAGAATACTTTCTCCATGAATCACAAATTAATAATTTGTAATGATCCAACACTGAATCTGAAGAAAAGCACTACCATCAAACTGCTCACTTATTATCAATTTATAAGTCTGAAATTTTAGTGCTTTCTTTTTAGTCAAAAAGGTAAAACATTAAGAGTGCATAATTCACTTTCCACTTCCCAGAAATATTTGACAAAAACAACCAGGTAGCTGTGAAACAGAGGTATTTGTTCCTAAATACATGATCCTTTTAAAAAAAATTCCCTGTTAATTCATGGATGCCCTAAAGCAATTTCATTTGAAAGAATAAAAAGTGTTAAATTCATCTAAAGAGGCATCATGGATCGATGAATAAGCTACACACAAAAAAAGCCCTCTCTCAAAAAAAAAAAAAAAATCTATTGATTCTTCAATTAGAAATCTCAATGATTAACTTACTCAGATGTTCTAATACACTGTTAATGTATGCCAACCAAGTTAACTATAATGCAATATCTTTTCAGAGAGTGGAAAGAGCAAAGAGTTCTGGAGGCAAATCTGTTTCACTTTTTTATAATAAGGTAAACTACTCCAATCACCTTGTGACTCCATTTTTTAAAATAAATAAGCGGGATTATTAACTACTTATACTATTGAGATAAACATGACATCTTATTTACTAAGTGCCTAACATACCGGTGCTTGGTAGATATTCCTTTGGTCTACTTACCTCTTTCAGATATCTTCAAATAATATTACCATTAAAAACAGTATGTTTAGTTTTATACATACATATTAATTTATTTTCAGACTATTTTCTATTATAGACTATTACAAGCTATTGAATATAGTTTTCTATTTTTTATGTATAGTATCAATAGTTTGTATCTGTTAACCCTATACTCCTAATTTATCCCACTTCTTCCTTCCCTTTCCCTTTTTTAGATTGCTAAATTGGTAAGAGTCCTGTCCAACTCTTTCACGACTGCATGGACTGTAGCCCGCCAGGCTCTGTCCATGGGATTTCCCAGGCAAAAATCCTGGAATGGGTTGCCATCTCCTACTTCAGGGGATCAAACCTGCATCTCCTGGGTCTTGCATTGGCAGATAGATTCTTTACCACTGAGACACCAGGGAAGACCCTTCACCTTCGGTAGCTAAGTTTGTTTTCTACAAAACTAACAACACAGTATTATAAATTGACTCTATTTCAATTTCAAAAAATTTAAGAGTATGTTTAGGACTATATTTAAAGCAGTTATACCTAAAGTCACAAGGGTTCCTTTTTTATACAAACAAACTATAACATAATTAATTAATGTAAATCTATGTTAATTTCATTGGCAATATCCTTTCTATTTTTTATTCAGTTTGCACTATACAAATTATTTGCCAAAACTTTGTATTTAACTACTCTTCTTTACTTTGCTTTTTAGTAGAAACTCACTTTTGGATGTATTCTACCATGTATCTACTTCATTTTTATTTATGTGAGCTGCAAAGTCCCAAAGCAAAAATAAATCTGTATCGTCATAAATTCATGATCAACTTCAAATTAAATCCTTAAGACTGCTCAAGATTCTAGGTTTCTTTGGTAGGCTCACTCTCACTCTCTTTTACTATTTTCAGTCTTGACTATTTTTCTCAAATTTTTGACCCATGTCACTTTTAGGAGGTGACTACACTACCAAACTTTCAGAAAAAACAAAAGCGATAAAACAAGAATTTCTTTAATTCTCTGCTACTAAATCTATTAACATCTACATTCACGACCATTGCCATCCTTCCTATAACATAAGCAGTGTCTCCATCTATCTGAGGCCAAACCTGAGCTCCACACCTCTTACTATCAATTAGCTTTTCTTTCATTTACCTAATCACTTTCTTATATCAACTTTCTATGCTAAAAATGCTCTTGCCTTTCCAACCTTAAAAATCTTCTCCTTTGACAATATTATCTTTAAGTTATCTTAACCATTCATTATGACCCTTAGGTATAAAACAAGTTCCCATACTCTTAGGGAAAGATTTTTGTGGACATGGATCACAAGCAGTTGGTTGTAACCTCACTTAACGTTTCAACTCAAAGAGCATGTTTTTGTAAGCAAACCCATTAGTGATATCTCTGTGTATAAAGGTCAGCCAACTGAGCACTCCAAGGAATGTGATTCTAAATGCCAACCAAGCAAGTCTTTCCCCCAATATCAACCCACTTCAGCCTCAGAAGGTCCATCAATTCCAGGTCTCTATGCTTCCCCCAAGCCCTGACCCCCCAACAAAAGATCGGTTGCTTTGTTATACTTGAAGCCATTGCCTGACTGGCTATCTTCTCTAAATTAGACCTTATCTCAGTTAAATCACTTCTAAAGGTTACCTTCACTAGCAATCTTCCTTTCCTCATCTCCTAATCAAATCATTCCACAGATACAAATTTCATTTAAGTAACTACATAAAAGAAGTCAAATCCAACTGATCTCACTCACTACTTGACAGCAACTGTTGGTGTTAACTATTCTTTCCAGAAACGTTTTCCTACCTTTCTGTCCATTTGGTCTATTTCCTATTTGGTACTCTTGCCTGGAAAATCCCATGGATGGAGGAGCCTGGTAGACTGCAGTCCATGGGGTCGCTGAGAGTCAGGCACGACTGAGCAACTTCACTTTCACTTTTCACTTTCATGCATTGGAGAAGGAAACGGCAACCCACTCCAGTGTTCTTGCCTGGAGAATCCCAGGGACGTGGGAGCCTGGTGGGCTGCCGTCTATGGGGTCGCAGAGAGTCGAGCACGACTGAAGTGACTTAGCAGCAGCAGCAGCAGCTATTTGGTTTATTTTCCTTTACACAACACCTAAATATGGAAGCTTTTAAAGACTGACTGAGATACAGCCTTTTTCTCTATTCAGCCCCTTCAACTCTTTATTGAGGGAAATTTAAGAACAAATAGTCTAAGGCATTATATGTATGAATTAACTTCTATGCATCTAGAACGGTGATAGCTAATTACCATCTCTAAGAGATGTGACAAAATCCCAGTTGAGAAAGGGTGCTCTATAACCTCTCCAAAGGTCTTCTTCTTTATATCTTGCTTTCAATTACTATCTCTATGGCAGCTGTCAAACTTCTCTGTGGCAATTTATCATATGTTTATGTGTATCTCAGGCTTTGCCACAGAACTCCAGGCACAAAGCGCCATTCAAAATCTCCGTTAGAAAATTTCAAAGACACCTCAAACTCAACAGGTCCAGATACTAGTAAATATGATCTTTCTTCAAACCCTATATTCTTTCAAATTTCTCTAGAATGTGAGTTCTCTGGCAATGGGGGCCCTGTATTTCTTTTACTATCATATACGCAGTGCCTAAAACGCTACCTGATACATAGGCTACAAATCAAAATTTTTATTGAATGAATAAATGAATCTAGTGCTGCAGCCAGAATACACTTGCAAAGTATTAAAAGCACTTTCTGGCATACAGTAAAATCTGAAGAAAATGTTAAAGATGATTATTTCCTTCCATAATTTAAAGTAAGAGGCAACACAATTATTATGAGTAAGAAGTGAGGGCAGAGCTAAGAAAACTGGAAACAGAGCTCATAAAAACAAAAAAAAAGACTTTCAAATAATCAGAATTCTCTGAACACAGTAAGAAATACTTCAGGGAGTAATTAAAGTTTTGCTAATGAAAAATAAAGAGCTATGCATTTCTAGGGGCTTATCTTACATGATCCTCTTCTTTGTGCCAAGAAAACAAAGAAGTATACAGTATACTGAATAATTCATTTCTTTAAAAGGATGTATAATCTAGTGGGGTAAAGGTAAGAAATATTAAAAAAAAATTAAAAAAAATTAATGCTAAAAAGGATGCTCCATGATTTCAGAGATCCCACTCAATTAGGGAAATTCATAATCACTCTTTGTGTCACATGCTGAATGTGCAGCATTAAGCAAAATCTGACATAAAATTACAGGATAGCCTAAAATAAGTTCATAAATTAGGATGACATGAACAAAGACAGCAATTTTTCAAAGATGCTTTTGAAAAAGTAAAGGCACTCAATAAACTGAATATAGTATTATCTGAAAATTTAAGAAACTTTCTTACCATTAAAACGGTCTTGGAGGAGTTACTAGGATATCTGAGACTAAATACTCCCAAAGCTCCCAAAAAGCAAAAAAAAATAAATGTGGCAAGATTTCGAACATCTAGAAACGACTCTATCAGTGGTATTGTTCCCATGGTCCAATCACAGCAGAGCTCTGAAGGATTTAATAGAAGCCAAGCATTCACAGGAAGCAGGTAGTTAAAAGTTAGCTGCCTTGTAGGAGTTGGGCTTACAGCAGCTGGGTTATCAAACCTGTATAAAGAATGGGAAAAAAAAAAGTTACTGAAATTAAAACACTTTAAACACAAAGTTAATATATAAAAGATACAAATACTGAACAACAACAATAAGACCGGCATTTTACATGTAATCTTGTTAAAGACATAAACTTTTTATGGATACCTTAGATTCTTGTCTGAGTTCAAATCTCTTTATGAAATGTCTAGTTAAGAGGAATGATATTTATGAAGAACTGTTTGAGGGGCAAGCAGGTTACCTATTTCTAGTTTATTATGAGAATGCTTCAGACAGGTATTCTATAATATTATGACATTCTGCAGAAATGCTTTTATTAAACTATGGCTTTCTGCTTCAACATCATAAGAAAAGTTTTGTACGATTCATTGTTGTATGTGTTGTATGAATGCTTCTGAGAACACTAATGTTTTCCTTTAAGAGATGTTTCTTTCATCACCAAATGCTAATGAAAACTATGTTTTCTAGAAAGAATTTCTATGTTTTCTTTTGTCACAAACAGAGAAAACTAAATCACCTATGAGCTTTTTCTTTTTGATTTCTACAAAGCTAAAAACCAAATTCTAGTACAGAGTAGTAACTTCACAGCCCTATGGAACATTTTATTTGTGCTCTACTTAATACAAACTTATATCCTAGTTTATATAGGCCATGATATATTATTAGTCTGTTTACTGCAAATTAAGTCAAATCATTTTTTAAAAGTACATTTAAATTAATCACTTCAGATTTTTAATTCTTTACACTATGTTTTAAATTGTATTAACATATCTAAATTGTGTTAACATATAGTTGTTTAAATCTTCCCTGGTGGCTCAGATGGTAAAGAATCCGCCTGCAAGGTAGGTCCAATCCCTAGGTCAGGAAGATCCCCTGGAGAAGGGAATGGCCACCCACTCCCAAATTCTTGCCTGAATTCCATGGACAGAAGGGGCCTGTGAGCCACAGCCCATGGGGTCACAAAGAGTTGGACACGACTGAGTATCTCTCCTTCCTCTAATATAGTTGCTTAAAAACCCAATTCTCATTTTAAAATGAGTAAGTCAAGGAAAAATCAACCTCTATCACTTATTTGACGTGGTCTTCTTAAAAATATCAACTGGTTGAGAAAAATGAATTATTATTTGAACAAATAATATTTTCTAAACTTTCATGCTGTGCTAAGTCACTTCAGTCGTGTCCTACTCTTTGCAACCCTACGGACTGAAGCCCTCCAGACTCCTCTGTCCTTGGGATTCTCCAGGCAAGAATACTGGAGTGGGTAGCCAACCCCTTCTCCAAAACTTTCATACTTCAATATATACATGTATGAAAAATACTAAATCTTGAAAGTCAGGATTTGAATTCTCAACATGACCAACAAAACTGAACACAAAACTTTTTCCTGTCATCCACTTTTCAGAGTTCATTTAAAAAATTAACTATTTAGGATAAATTATTTGATAATCGAACTTTAGTCAAGGAATATATGTCAAACCAAGTCTAATCATATTATAATCAACCTCATAGGATAACAGAATAAAATTTATATAACACAAGTACATATACACACATTTTAAAATGCTTATATTTGGAAAATACAGTGTAAACATAACATACTCCATATACCCATCTACATATATATACAAAAAATGAATACATTCACACCTATAAGGCACATTGTCATATTATAGAACTAGAGATGCAAAAGAGTTGATTCAAATTCCCTAAAACAAATGATAAACAGGAAACATTAAGGAGTGAAGAAGGAAATACAAAATATCTATCTACAATTCAATCTATTTTCCACACTATTATGCTTAAATGAGCTTTTAGTTTAGCATGGCTAGACTCAGAAGTAAAAATTCTGGAGGTAAAATGTTTAAATATTCTTTATAGAAAAAAATGTTATTAAGGATAATTATTATACAATAGAATATTACTCAGACATAAAAGAACAATGAAATAATGCCATTTACACGACTCTGTGCGACCCCATAGATGGCAGCCCACTAGGCTCCTCTGTCCCTGGGATTCTCCAGGCAAGAATACTGGAGTGGGTTGCCATTTCCTTCTCCAATGCATGAAAGTGAAAAGTGAAAGTGAAGTTGCTCAGTCGTGCCCGACTCTTAGTGACCCCATGGACTGGAGCCCACCAGGCTCCTCTGTCCATGGGATTTTCCAGGCAAGAGTACTGGAGTGGGGTGCCATTGCCTTCTCCACCATGGACAGACCTAGAGATTATCATACTTGGTGAAGTAAATTAGGTAGAGAAAAACAAATACCATATGATATCACTTTTTTGTAGAATCTAAAAGATGATACAAGTGAACTTATTTACTAAACAGAAACAGACTCACAGACATAGAAAACAAATATATGACTACCAAAGGGGAAAAGGTGAGGGAGGGATAAATTAGGAGCTTGGATTTAACAGATATACCTTACTATATATAAAAGAGATAAACAAGGTCCTATTGCATAGCAAAGGGAACTATATTCAGTATCTTGTAATAACCTATAATGGAAAAATATTGGGATTTTGTTTAAAAAAAAAGTTCTTGCATGTAATGTCAGTCACTTGAACAAAACTATGAATAGGTAACTTTGTAAATTTTCTTTTAAACTTTGGATGAGTGAGGTGAAATGGAAAAATGCAATGAGAGCAGGAAAAAAAGATAAGAATGTTAAAATTCAGTATAACTTTTGCTTCTAGCCTTAAACAAATACAAAAAATGGAAAATTAAAACTTCCTTTAACATTCTAAGCATCGAGCAAAGAAAGACAATGACACTCGATTGATAGGAAAAAACCAAAACAAAAACAAAAAAACAGATGAGGGGAGCCCTATCTAAAGAGTTTAGAACTTGGATAGAATTTTTAGTCTGTGCAGTAGCAAGAGAGAATCTGAGTGGAGACCATTTGTATCCCTAAATTGAAAAGATGAAGCTGGGAGCCCTAGAAGTCCAGGGGGGTTAGAATTAGCAGGTAGAATACCAGGGAGAAGAAAACTGTTGAGAAAGAGAACTCATATCTGTAAAGGATTTCTCTCTAGTTTTCAGTACTATTGAGAACTGATCAGCATATATATACAAAGAAATACCTAAGGACAGTATAGTGGGTTGATTTCTGTTTCTCCAAAGTTTATGTCTACCCAAAACACCAGAATGTGACTTTATTAGCAAGTAGGTCTTTGTCAATTCAGTTATAGTTAAGATGAGGTCATAATGGATTAAGGGTGGGCCCACTGTCTAATGAGGGCATGGTGACACACTCTAGTACGCCTCCCTGAAGAATCCCCATGGACAGAGGAGCCTGGCAAGCTGCAGTCTACGGGGTTGCAAAGAGTGGGACATGACTGCACGACTAAACACAGCACAGCACCATCTAATGACTGATGTTCTTATACAAAGAAGAGAAAATACAGAGAAACACACAGGGAAAAAGGCTAGGCAAAGACAGAACAATTACAATGATACAGCAACGTGCCAAGGAATGTCAAAGATTGCCAGCAACCTCCAGAAGCTAGGAAAGAGGCATAGAACAGATTCTTTCCCAGAGCCTTCAGAAGGAACCAACTGTGCCTGGTACCTTGATTTTTGGGCTCTGGCCTCCAGCACCATGAGAGAATAAATTCCTGCTCTTTAAGCCACTCAGTTTCTGGTAAATTGTTACAACAGGTCTAGGAAAATACAGTTTGGAAAGTACCTTCTGAAAGGATTAGATAAAAACTCACAACTAGGAACAGTTCTTCAGCAGCCAGAGTGGAAATCCTCATAATGCAAAGTCTATCAAGTAGAGAAGTCAGAAGGGTCTTGTGTCAGCAAAGGAGCAAAATTAGCCTTATCCTAAATGTTGCTATGCTTCCCAGGTGGCTCAGTGGTAAGAATCTTCCTGCCAATGCAGAAGTGGGTTCAATCCTCGGGTAGGGAAGATACCCTGGAGAAGGAAGTGGTAACTCACTCCAGGATTCTGGCCTGAAAATCCCATGGACAGAGGAGCCTGGCAGGCTATAGTCCATGGGGTTGCAAACAGAGCCAGACACGACTTAGCTATTAAACAACAACAAACACTGCTATGGTCTCCTAAAACAAAGCTTAAAGGCAAGACCAGAAGACGAAACATCTTTCAAATAACTTACACGCATCTGAGAACAATGCTCTACAATATTTATAGGAATACAGTAGGTAAAATCAGATACAGTACCTATTAGAAACACTACCAAGCATGTGAAGAGACAGAAAAATACAATCCATGAGGAGAAAAATTATTCAATCTAAACTGACCAGGAAATTACACAGATGACAAAATCAGTGGAAAAGGACATTAAAGTGCTAAAACAGTCAGAAACATGGAATACACGCGCGCACACACACACACACACACACACACACACCTCAAACAGAACTCAAATAGAGATGAAAATGTCTGAGATGAAAAATAAAAGAAATTAAGGACAGATTAGACATGCAGAAAAAAATTAGTAAGCTTGAAGCTACAATGGAAGAAATTATCCAAAATGAAAATGGGAAAAATGGCTTTGGAGGGAAGAGGAATAAATACAGAGTAACAGTATTACTTCAAGAAGCCTAAAATACATGTAATTGGTGTCCCAGAGGAAGAAGGGAGAGGAAAGAAAAAAATATTTCAAGAAGTTTATAACTGAAACAATTCTAAAATGTAATGAAGTAAGAGTTACATATTCTAAAAAGCTAAATTAACCTAAGCACAAGAAACATGAAGATAAAACAAACAGTAACTGAAAGCTTGCAACTTTTGGCCATTTTCACTCAAACTGTATTGTACAATAAGTCCTGAAGTTGCAATGTATAGCATCATGACTGTAATTAACAATACTGTATCATATATTTGAAAGTTGCTAAGAGTGTAGATCTTAAAAGTTCTCATCAAAAGAAAAAAAAAACTTTTTGGTAATTATGTGTGGTGACAGATGTTGACTAAATTTATTATGGTAATCATTTGTGTGTGTATGTATAAGATTCATTATGTTGTACACTAATACAATGCTACATGTTAATTATGTCTCAATTAAAAAATACAGAGAAGAGAAACAATAAAGAGAAACTATTAAAAGCAAGGATTGAAAAATAAAGACATACTACATGCAGAAACATAAAGATAAGGATGAAAAGATTTTCCGTTTAACATAACACAAGCCACAGAATATAGAGTAATATTTTTAGATTAGTGAATGAAAACCAGCATTGTAGAATTCTACACTCAAGGAAAATATCTTTCAAAAATAAAGGTAAAACAAAGGTATTATATATCAGATCAGTCGCTCAGTCGTGTCCAACTCTTTGCGACCCCATGAATCACAGCATGCCAGGCCTCCCTGTCCATCACCAACTCCCGGAGTTCACCCAGACTCACGTCCATCGAGTCAGTGATGCCATCCAGCCATCTCATCCTCTGTCGTCCTCTTCTCTTCCTGCCCCCAATCCCTCCCAGCATCAGAGTCTTTTCCAATGAGTCAACTCTTCGCATGAGTTTCATGAGTTTCAGCTTTAGCATCATTCCTTCCAAAGAAATCCCAGGGCTGATCTCCTTCAGAATGGACTGGTTGGATCTCCTTGCAGTCCAAGGGACTCTCAAGAGTCTTCTCCAATACCACAGTTCAAAAGCATCGATTCTTCAGTGCTCAGCCTTCTTCACAGTCCAACTCTCACATCCATACATGACCACTGGAAAAACCATAGCCTTGACTAGACGAACCTTTGTTGGCAAAGTAATGTCTCTGCTCTTGAATATGCTATCTAGGTTGGTCATAACTTTCCTTCCAAGGAGTAAGCACCTTTTAATTTCATGGCTGCAGTCACCATCTGTAGTGATTTTGGAGCCCAGAAAAATAAAGTCTGACACTGTTTCCACTGTTTCCCTATCTATTTCCCATGAAGTGATGGGACTGGAGGCCATGATCTTCATTTTCTGAATGTTGAGCTTTAAGCCAACTTTTTCACTCTCCACTTTCACTTTCATCAAGAGGCTTTTGAGTTCCTCTTCACTTTCTGCCATAAGGGTGGTGTCATCTGCATATCTGAGGTTATTCATATTTCTCCCAGCAATCTTGATTCCAGCTTGTGTTTCTTCCAGTCCAGCGTTTCTCATGATGTACTCTGCATATAAGTTAAATAAACAGGGTGACAATATACAGCCTTGATGTACTCCTTTTCCTATTTGGAACCAGTCTGTTGTTCCATGTCCAGTTCTAACTGTTGCTTCCTGACCTGCATACAAATTTCTCAAGAGGCAGATCAGGTGGTCTGGTATTCCCATCTCTTTCAGAATGTTCCACAGTTGATTGTAATCCACACAGTCAAAGGCTTTGGCATAGTCAATGAAGCAGAAATAGATGTTTTTCTGGAACTCTGTTGCTTTTTCCATGATCCAGCGGATGTTGGCAATTTGATCTCTCGTTCCTCTGCCTTTTCTAAAACCAGCTTGAACATCAAGAAGTTCACGGTTCACATATTGCTGAAGCCTGGCTTGGAGAATTTTGAGCATTACTTTACTAGCGTGTAAGATGAGTGCAATTGTGCGGTAGTTTGAGCATTCTTTGGCATTGCCTTTCTTTGGGATTGGAATGAAAACTGACCTTTCAAAAGCTTAAAGAATTCATCACCAGCGCAGTCCTACACGGTCAAGAAATGTCAAAGAAAGTCCTTCAGTCACAAGGAAAAATGGTACCAGATGAAAATCTTGATCTAACAAAGGAAGAACACTAGAAATGGTAACTCTACAGGGTAAAACAAAAATTTTTCTAAGTTTAATCTCTTCCAAAGATAACTGTTTAAAGTAAAAATTAACAATGTATCGTGGGATTTATAATGTATACTCAATAAAAACATATGCAAATAGCACAAAGGCTATGTTATTATTTAAAGTGTTTATATATAAACTTATTTATTGTATATGTATTTGTACTATATATACTGACATTTATAATTTATATTCATACAATTATAATATTCCTTAAAGATAAATTGTGATAAACAAATGATGTAAACCAAAAATACCCCTAAAGCAATCACTAAAAATACACAGGGAAGATTTATAGCTAATAAGCCAACAAGGAGATAAGAATGGAGTAATATAAAACATTCAATTCAAAACACAGAAAAAATGGAACAAAGAACAGATGAGACAAAGAGAAAACAATTAGCAAGATGGTAGATTTACAACAAACTGTATCAGACAGCTGAACCTACCATTTAAAAGACAGATTATCTGACCAAACAAAAAAGGAAGACCCAACTATATGTAGCCTACAAAAAAATCTACTTTAAATATAAAGATATAGATAGAATTAAGAGGTAAAGAGATGAAAAAAGATAAACCATTTATCACTAACAAAAGACAGCTGGAGTAGTTAATATAAGGAAAAGTGAATTTCTTAGTAAAGACTATTAGCAGGGATAAAGAAGCTCATTTAATAACGATAAAGGGATCAATACATCAAGAGAACATTAAAATCCTAAATATTGATATACTTTAGTTTTACAATAAATACAGGAAGCAAAAATTGTCAGAACTGAGGAGAAATAGACAAATCAGTCAGTTTGTAACTCTGATCAGTTACAGTCAGAGATTTCAACATCCTTTTCTCAATAATTAATAGAGCAAGTAGACAAAAATGACTAAGGATATGGAAGACTTAACACTTAACCAACTGGGGGATCATTATTTTGACTGATGCTTCCAAGAGTGTACACGTATGTCAAAACCTATTAATCTGAACATTTTAAATACATGAGGATTCTTAAAAAGTATAAATTATAACTCAATAAAGCTGTTAAAAAACCTTAATGCAAATCAAAGACTTTCTGGAACATTTGCAATCACTTAAAACTCAAAGTTAAAAAAAAGGAAAAATACAAAAAGAACCAGAATGTCATACCTGGTGAACACTGGAAGTTGCGACTGAATAACCTGGACTCGAATCACAACAAGTAACAGGGTACTGAACATCAAGACAATGAGTTTTATTAGTGTCTGCAGCATAGAAAATGGAATACTACCCTTTCCACGAAGAAACTGTCCAGCAGTAGTACATAACAATGGCAAAGTATACTAGAAAAAGAAAAAAATTTAAGTAAAAAATAGCAATTTATTGTAATGTTTTCAACAACTGTACTTTCTAATTGCAAGATTAAATAAAAATTGACTATAATTATAAAATCAACATGGAACTGATAATGAATAAAACTGAGCCCCAAAGTCTTATCCAATAATGAATTACACTATGCAGTATTACTGGGTGCTTTCCCAAACTGCCCTATAGTTCCTTTACTGAAACTTAAAAATCTGTCCTTACAAAACTGAAAGTGTAATATAAAATGTTAAGTAATATTCAGTGGGTATGAAGGCAAAACATGCTTGTTTTTTGCAAATTTTTGCTAAATATTATTGGTAAAGCAATTTATATGATGATACATTTAGAAAATAAATTCATTAGAATTTGATTCAAATAGTATAAAAGACAGCAACAAGGAAATTTATATTTCTCCTTACCCCTTGGGCAATAAATACTTCATATACACAGCAAATTCCCACAACTGTTATTCCTTGTTCTTTACACAGTGTTGCAACAGCCACTAAAAAAACTGTCAATGCAATTGGAGTCCACACTACAATTCAGGAACAGAAAAATATAAAAACACACAAAAACAATTTTATAATATCATTAAAGAATAAGACAATTAGATATTACTGAAAAACTTCAAATGTTGTAAGCAATTTCTGCTTTATATATTCAAAAAAATACATTAATATATATAATTTGATTGAGTTTTACAGCTAAAGGAAAAGTATTGAATATTAGACATTTACCTATGGAATTATCTGGTCCTTTTGATTTAGTATATGACAAAAATGCAGCTAGAAAAAAGATAGATGACAGAAGTTCTGCTCTTCCTACAACACCTGTTACCTAGAAAAGGAAAGGCAGGGAGGTCCATATTAATGAAAAGCATTTTGAAATTTTAACTATATATAATTGCAACAGTAGTTTAATTAGAAATTAAGCTGCTGTAACTTATCAAGTGCACATTTCTGTTTTATAGGCATTCCTTGAGTGCCCTCAGGTGGTGAACTTGTGTATCTTACATAAAAATATATTCATCAGTAACTTTTATTATTTTAACTATCAATATTTATAGACTCCGAGGAAGTTGCAGAAATAGTACAGAGAGGCCCTTGTTTACCCTTTACCCAGCTTCCTTCAATAGTAACATCTTACAAAATTACATAGTATACCATTTAGACTTAGTTCTAAATTTTTTTAAATACAAGTGTTCTTAAAATATAAGTATATAATAAACTCAACACAATGCATCGTATCTCACAAATAAAACCTGAAAAGTTTAAAAAGATAATACACTTTAAAATATCCTTTTAAACTCAAAAAAATTTAAATATAAAATCCCCCCAAACTCCCTTTAAAGTGTTCTGAACTCACTATAAAACTTAAAACAACCTAGCATCTTTGCAGATGTATAGAAAAATGTTCAGTTAGAAACCAAAAGGTTCAGGATATTGGGAGAGACACACAACGCCCCTGCAACACACAAACACAACTCTGCAAAGTTTAAATACACAGATTATTGTTTCAAACTAAAAGCTTGTAATAAAACAACTGAATAGAGTCCTCCTTGCTCTGCTGAGAGGCAATTTTGGAGTCTCAAGACTACAGAATTAAGTAAGGTTATAATTTGAATATGTGTTGGTCATAAGCATACTGGCAATAGTAGAGACAGCGCACAATTTTTAAACTCATGGTAATAAATAATATGAAATTACTGAACATCATTTGTTAGGATGTCTGCTTATATTTGCATGTATTCTGATACATTTTCATGCCTTACATACGTTTCTCTTATTATTTTCTGTCCTTTGAAACACAAAGCCAAGTTGACAAATACTTAAAATCTTTATTCACCAAAAAAATTAGCAAAGAAAAGAACTGTATTCATTTATATTTTACATTGCTAAAGTTGAATAATTACACATTAAATGTTTATGTTTCAAAAATTGTTTTAAACTGAAAAATTTTACACACTAGGAAAGCTATATCTTGTGCACTAGGAAGGTAAGACACTGTACCAAATTAAGGAGTCTTTAAACACTTGAAGTCATGGTTAATTTTTTTTCCTTAAAAACATATACCATCATAGTCATGTGTAGGAATAATGCAAAAAATAAATTTTACTTACTGCTTCTGTGTGTATTGGGTGCACTGCAAAAAGTAAAGAGGCAATCATACTACTCTGGTTATTCAGAAAAAGTCTGCAGACTTTAAGAAATATCACACTAACCACAGCATGAAAAATCATATTTAGGAGATGATATGACATTGGTGTTAGTTCACTGAACAGATAATTTAAGCGAAATGTCAATACTGTTAAGGGACGGTAAGACTTGTGGCTTCTCTCCTATAAGGAAAAAAACAATCATTGATTATTAAAGTATCCTGGTTCTTCTGGATACATAAACTAATCACTGCTTTTACTACTAAAGAATCTACATTTGGCTGAGAAATAACAATAAAATAATAAAAGTCTCAAGAATAACATAAATATAAGACATAGCTTTACGTGGGTTTTTGTGTGTGTGTGTGTGTGTTTTCCTACTTTCTTTGTCCAAAAACAAGGCAATTTCCTCTTTGATATATAGTTGAGTTCAGTTCAGTTGCTCAGTTGTGTCTGACTCTGCAACTCCATGGACTGCACAGCATGCCAGGCTTCCCTGCCCATTACCTACTTCTGGAGCTTGCTCAGACTCATGTCTATTGAGTTGGTGATGCCATACACACACACACACGCACACATATATATACACACACTGATATAAAGTAATCAAAGAATAGAAGAAAAACATTTGACTATTAATTCAATACCCAGATTAAGAAAATAGGATAATGGTGGCATTAATCAAATTGTAGTACAGGATTTCCCTCCAAAGCCTGTTTCCCAAACTATTACCAAAAAACATTCATGTAACTGCTGGCTAGATTTTCTAAAGGAAACATAAGAATAGAATGATCGCCCAGTGCCATTTAAATAACAATGACTCAAAAAGGTTGCCTAGATGTCTCATGAAAAAACACCTCCATAATGTATAAACCTGAATATATTAAACCAAAAATTCCTAAGTACCACACAGGGAGTGATATAAGAGAAAAACTTTCTTAAAGAATAGGCACCTTTGCTATTGTGGTCTCTACTTGTAGCAGATAAAATTTTATGTTAGGTACTGAATTTCTTTATAAACTAAAAGTTACATTTAACAAGAAATATTTTTACTCTAAGACAAAATCAAAGCAGATTAAGAATAAAACACACAAGTTAAAAAGATACAAAATATTATCCTAGTCATTTTTTTGTAATTTTATATAAGGCATCCACACTCACATTCCTTGCTCTCCTACATCTACCGTATTTCGCTATAACTCTGTTTTATATCTATAGACTTAAGCCTGCTCATCCCCAACAGGGAACACTGGGAAGCACAAGAACCAAACATTTCTTATTTTGAAATTAATAGCACTCTAATATCTCCGTCTGTACTGACTACATACAACATGAGTGCTACCTACCTCGAATGTTTTTCTCTTTCTTGCCTAATTCCTGTACATCCTTCAGGTTTCACCTCAAACATACAGAAATGTTTTTAAGGCAATGTACTGAACTGAGATCACTTATACCAGAAAGCACCTTTAAGGTCAAAATCTAATATCATGATTAAAACCACAGTACATATTAGCATAATTTGGGGACAGAGGGTATGCGTACAGGGGAATGAATTATCTAGAAAATAATGTAGTATTTATCAAGAAAGTAATATCACAACAGGACCATATTTTTCCCTTGTTATCAAAAGACATTTCTTCTAAAGGTTAGAATTGGGTGAGAACAGAAAGGCTGCAGGAAAATAAATAACCTGCTTCTCTAGTAAGAAAAAAAAATACTTGTTTGTGACTAAAAGAATGAAAGATTCCATACCCCTTCTTGAGAAGTTTCCAAGTTTGGAGAACTTGGAAAGGGGCCATGAATGACAAATGACAAAAAGAGTGTTACATGCTATGTTTCAACAACTATGTGCTACATATTACAGACAATTAATGAATCCTCAGAGTTTATTCTTTTATAGATCTGGAAAATACCTCATTACCTAAAAGCTGTGTGCCCACCTACTTCACACAGCTTTTATATCATACAACTAAAATTAGAATCTAGTCTATATGATCCTAAGCTGACAGGTGTTTGGTCCTTAATAGTTTAACACTGACCTTCAAAATAAAGTTACTAGCACAGGAAAAATACCTTCATAAAAACAACCTAAACTTTTGGGTTCTCAGTATAAAATCAAAATAATTATTAGATATGAGATATGGCACAAATTAAAATTTTTAATAAATCATTTTTTTCTGCAGAAAAATAGTTAATATGTGTACTTTGCATTTTTACTCAATCTGTAATGAAGCTATATAATTTTTAAATGGTTAATGCTTAGTTGCTCAGTTGTGTCTGACCCTTTGCAACCCCATGGACTGTAGCCCTCTGTGCTCCTCTGTCCATGGGGATTCTCCAGGCAAGAATATTGGAGTGGGTTGCCATGCCCTCCTCCAGAGGGTCCTCCCAACTGAAGGATCGATCCCAGGTATGCCACATTGCAGGCGGATTTTTTACCAACTGAGCCACTAGGGAAGTCCTTTTAATGGTTAAATATACCACAAACAGTTATCTCCTTTGCTTGAGTCATAAAAAAGAAAAAAGAAATGAAGTCAGTTAGCAAGAAATAGTTATGTATTGCCCTTATTGTCAGAGAAGGCAATGGCACCCCACTCCAGTACTCTTGCCTGGAAAATCCCATGGGCGGAGGAGCCTGGTAGGCTGCAGTCCATGGGGTCGCGAAGAATCGGACACGACTGAGCAACTTCACTTTCACTTTTCACTTTCATGCATTGGAGGAGGAAACGGCAACCCACTCCAGTGTTCTTGCCTGGAGAATCCCAGTGATGGAGAAGACTGGTGGGCTGCCGTCTATGGAATTGCACAGAGTCGGACACGACTGAAGCGACTGAGCAGCAGCAGCAGCAGCCCTTATTGTTCTCCTAATACATTTGGTTTTTACACACATATATTAGTTTTAAAACATTTAAGCCAAGGTACACAATCAAGGAAAGTATCAGGTACTACTTTAAAAAAAATAATCACGTTTTCCACTTCCTATCTAATTTATTACAAATATTCATGTCTTATATGAAATATCTGAGAAAAAACTAAACTACTAAAACATTTTAAAATCTGAGATACATATAAGTAATTCATACTTACTTCAGACATAGGGGTCCCCCAGAAATCATTCTGAAATAAAGTTTTTAAAGGTGTAGATGGATGCAGGTCTTTATTATCCAGTATTGCTGAAACATCATCAAAAACAAAACCACAAAACAGGCTGTTCCAATAGCAAACAGCAACCACACCAACTATTAAGGTTACTTCTTTGAGGTTAATATCAGCCATCTTTTCCATAAGCACTTGTGGACAGGATCTGGGGAAAAGAACATGAAGATACAATGAAATAGTGAAGTTGCTCAGTCCTGTGCAACTCTTTGCAATCCAATGGACTGGAGCCTACCAGGCTCCTCCATACATAGAATTTTCCAGGCAAGAGTACTACAGTGGGTTGCCACTTTCTTCTCCAGGGGGATCTTCCTGACCCAGGGATCAAACTCAGGTCTGCATTGCAGGCAGATGCTTTATCCTCTGAGGCACAAGGGAAGCCCAAAATGAAATAAACATTTTTTTTTTAATAAGTGCAGCCATGAAATTAAAAGACGCTTACTCCTTGGAAGGAAAGTTATGACCAACCTAGATAGCATATTCAAAAGCAGAGACATTACTTTGCCAACAAAGGTCCGTCTAGTCAAGGCTATGGTTTTTCCAGTGGTCATGTATGGATGTGAGAGTTGGACTGTGAAGAAAGCTGAGCACCAAAGAGTTGATGTTTTTGAACTGTGGTATTGGAGAAGACTCGAGAGTCCCTTGGACTGCAAGGAGATCCAACCAGTCCATTCTGAAGGAGATCAGCCCTGGGATTTCTTTGGAAGGAATGATGCTAAAGCTGAAACTCATGAAACTCATGCGAAGAGTTGACTCATTGGAAAAGACTCTGATGCTGGGAGGGATTGGGGGCAGGAGGAGAAGGGGAAGACGGAGGATGATATGGCTGGATGGCATTACCAACTCGATGGACCTGAGTCTGAGTGAACTCTGGGAGTTGGTGATGGACAGGGAGGCCTGGAGTGCTGCGATTCATGGGGTTGCATAGAGACGGACACGACTGAGCAACTGAACTGAACAGTTTTAATAGAAGGACAATAAGTAAAATAAAGACAGAATGTTAACTCTCACAGAGAATTAATTCTTTAAAACTCTGTTCTAAAACCATCCACCTAAGAAGCATTAGTAGACCACCTCTTCATATTCCAAAGGTAGAAGGAAATGGCAACCCACTCTAGTACTCTCGCCTGGAAAATTCCTTGGATGGAGGAGCCTGGTAGGCTACAGTCCATGCAGCTGCAAAGAGTCGGACAGGACTGAGAACTTCACTCACTCACTCTCTTTCATGTGTGTTTTCATACCTCTATTACAGTTCTTTATCACATTAATCAATCTTTAAGCCTATCTCTTTAGCTAACTTTAACCTTCCCTGGTGGCTCAGAAGTTAAAGACTCTGCCTGGAATGTGGGAGACCTGGGTTTGATCCCTGAGTCGGGAAAATCCCCTGGATAAGGAAATGGCAACCCAGTCCAGTACTCTTGCCTGGAGAATCCCATGGAGGGAGGAGCCTGGTAGTCTACATTCCATGGGGTCACAAAGAGTTGGACATGACTGAACGACTTCACGTTCATGTTCTTTAGCTAACTAGACAGCTAACCTCTTCAGCTGTCACAGGTCAGGTTACCTGGGAAACAAAGATAACTGAAGAAAACCTGGTATGATATGTCCCAGCAGGATCTAAATGAATCCTTGTGGGAAAACAAATACATACTTAAAAAGACACTGATCATGGGTTTTCTAAAATGTAGATAAATCTCACGTTTTAGTACCTTATGAATCTGAAGATCAACTATTACTTACATCAAGAGTCCAAAATTGTAGCCTGAAGCCTTGCTCAGATTGATCAAGTCTTTTTAAAATGTCTGTCTGAATGCCTTTAAGCTCACTGTATACTAGCCAGTTTACTACAGTTCCATTATCTTTCACTGAGGTTGAGTTATTCGATGGATTTATGTTATCTGGTTGGCCCCTGGGGTATAGAAGCAGTTTATGATCCAGATATAAACCACTGTTTTCCTTTTTCCCAATGTAACAAAAGCCTTTAATCTACAGACTGGCCTTCATTCATACATGACAATGCATAATTTAAGTTATTGCTTTAAAAAGAATCCAGTGAAACAATATTTATAGAGGAGAAAGAACTATATGAAGTGGAGGTTACTGAAGAAACAACCCTATTATAAAAATAAGGATGCTGATGATTTACTTTTCTAGCTTGAGTAGTGTCATTAGCATAACTTTAGTTTATCACTTGTGGAGGGAACCCTCCCCAAATATGTAAACCATCTTAACCTGTGAATATGTTCAGTTCAGTTCAGTCACTCAGTCATGTCCAACTCTTTGCAACCCCATGAATCGCAGAACGCCAGGCCTCCCTGTCCATCACCAACTCCTGGAGTTCACTCAAACTCACATCCATCGAGTCGGTGATGCCATCCAGCCATCTCATCCTCTGTCATCCCCTTTTCCTCCTGCCCCCAATCCCTCCCAGCATCAGAGTCTTTTCCAATGAGTCAACTCTTCGCATGAGGTGGCCAAAGTACTGGAGTTTCAGCTTTAGCATCATTCCTTCCAAAGAACACCCAGGGCTGATCTCCTTTAGAATGGACTGGTTACCTTATAGCAAAATAGACTTCACAGGTGCGACTAAATTTAGGATTTTGAGATGAGGATATTATCCTGGACCATCTAGGTGGGCCAATTCAATGAAAAGAAACCTCACAAGTCAATGAGGGACACAGGAGTCAAAAAAAAAAAAGCAGAGGTCAGAGTGATATGATGGTTAGCTGGGGGCCACAAGTACAGGCAGAAGCTGGAACAGGCAAAGAAACACATTATTCATTAGAGTTCCTCAAAGGACTACAGCCCTGTTGAGGATTTCTGACTTACAGACCTGTAAAATAATGAATCTGTTATTTTAAGCTACCACATTGTGGCATGTGTTACAGTAGGAACAGAAAATTAATGTATCATTCACAGAGCCAGAAGATCTGGAACCTGAGATAAATCTGTAGGAGTTCTGGAAAGATGAGAGAAGAACAAGAGACTTCAAATCAGATGTAAGATTTGTATAAAAATGCATACACAGAGCCTATGAGAAGGTATTAAATTATTTTAGAGTTAAGAACAATTTAGAAAACATTAAACTTTTTAAGTGCTGCACGCAATATGCCAGCAAATTTGGAAAACTCAACAGTGGCCACAGGACTGGAAAAGGTCAGTTTTCATTCCAATCCCAAAGAAAGGCAATGCCAAAGAATGCTCCAACTACTGCACAATTGCACTCATCTCACATGCTAGTAATGTTCAAAATTCTCCAAGCCAGGCTTCAAAACTATGTGAACTGTGAACTTCCAGATGTTCAAGCTGTATTTAGAAAAGGCAGAGAAACCAGAGATCAAATTGCCAACATCCTCTGGATCATCAAAAAAGCAAGAGAGTTCCAGAAAAACATCTACTTCTGCTTTATTGACTATGCCAAAGCCTTTTGACTGTATGGACCACAACAAACTGTGAAAACTTCATTAAGAGATGGGAATACCAGATCACCTGACCTGCCTCTTGAGAAATCTGTATGCAGGTCACGAAGCAACAGTTAGAACTGGACATGGAACAACAGACTGGTTCCAAATCAGGAAAGGAGTACATTAAGGCTGTATATTGTCACCCTGCTTATTTAACTTATATGCAGAGTACATCATGAGAAATGCTGGGCTGGATGAAGCACAAGCTGGAATCAAGATTGCCAAGAGAAATATCAACAACTTCAGATATGCAGATAATACCACACTTAGGGCAGAAACCGAAGAACTAAAGAGCCTCTTGATGAAAGCGAAAGACGAGAGTGAAAAAGTCGGCTTAAAACTCAAAGCTCAGAAAACGAAGATCATGGCATTTGGTCCCATCACTTCATGGGAAATAGATGGGGAAACAATGGAAACTGTGACAGACTTTTATTTTGGGGGGTTCCAAAATCACTGAGATGGCTGGATGGCATCACCAACTCGATGGATGTTGAGTTTGAGTGAACCCTGGGAGATGGTGATGGACAGGGAGGCCTGGCGTGCTGTGATTCATGGGGTGGCAAAGAATCGGACACAACTGAGAAACTGAACTGAACTGAACTGAAAATCACTGCAGATGGTGACTGCAGCCATGAAATTAAAAGACGCTTACTCCTTGGAAGGAAACTATGACCAACCTAGACAGTTTATTAAAAAGTAGAGACATTACCTTGCCAACAAAGGTCTGTCTAATCAAAGCTATGGTTTTTCCAGTAGTCATGTATGGATGTGAGAGTTGGACTATAAAGAAATTTGAGTGCCAAAGAATTGGTGCTTTTGAACTGTGGTGTTGGAGAAGACTCTTGAAGAGTCCCTTGGACTTCAAGGAGATCCAACCAGTCCATCCTAAAGGAAATCAGTCCTGAATATTGATCGGAAGGACTGATGTTGAAGCTGAAACTCCAATAGTTTGGCCACCTGATGCAAAGAATTGACTCATTGGAAAAGACCCTGATGCTGAGAAGATTGAAGGTGAGAGGAGAAGGGGACGACTGAGGATGAGATGGTTGGATGGCATCACCGACTCAATGGACATGAGTTTGAGTAAACTCCAGGAGTTGGTGATTGGTAGCGAGGCCTGGAGTGCTGCAGTCCATGGGCTCGCAAAGAGTTGGACACAACCGAGGGACTGAACTGACTGACTGACACTTTTTAAAGACATGCTAAATTGAAACCAGCACATCAGAAAGGTAATTAGCTGTACCTTTTGAAGATGTATAGAAAAATTATTGAAGGGCTTATCTTGAATCCAGAAGCAATTTAGCATATCTAAATGGTATGGACTTGTATATACCTATTATCATGACAGAGTTGATACTGCTTATTTAAAGAGTAGAGAGATCTGCTTAGTTCCTTCTCAATCATACTAAAATAACAGTTGTTACTTCTTAGAAAAGGAAGGCTATACATTCACAAGGATAAAGACAACTGGAGAGGAGATCTCAGAACATTTTGGAAGCTAAAAAGGCAAAAGGATTCCTAAATGACTCAACAAAGCTCAGGAAAGTGAATCCTTAACTGAAGGGGGAAAAACTGGAAAATTTTCTGCACCCCTTACAGCACCAATCTCAAAAACTGGTGCAAAGGAACTCAAGAAGTAGGGTGAGGAACAGATGGATTTGTTAAAGTTTAGACTCCTCTCTCACTGCATACAGTCAAGTAACTTTTTCTCCTACATCAAGGCAGAAGACTGGAGAATTTTTCTCTGGAGCAGGTAAAACAGAGTGTCTGCTACTGGAGACAATAGAAAGGACACAGCTTATCGAAAATGAGGGTTAAGTTAAAAGTACATGCTTTTAGACCCTCAAGCTATCTTCTACCATTTGAACCCAGAATCCTGTACAAAAAGAGAGGGTACTAAAACCTTCAGAAAGAAATGAGGCAGGTTCCATACCGAAGGTCAGAATCCAATTAAAACCCTTTTTTTCACCAACAATACTAGCAGCCAGAGAAAAAAATCCAGAAAACAAAAAGGAAATAATGCTTCAAATTTCTGCTGGGTAATCATTTCCAAATTAAAATTTTATTTTAATAAAGTGTAATTTCCCAAGTAGGAAAGCAGAATAAAATACTGTAAAACATTCAAGATCTCAAAAACGTACCTCCAACAATTCTCCTCTCAGGAAACTAATAGAAGACTTACTCCAATAACATGAGGGAGTAAGAAACACAAAGACAGGGAAATCAAGAGACAGGGAATCAAGCACAAGAGAGTAACAAAGGAAATACCCAAACTACAGACGTTCCAAGCAGTAATACCCAGGCAACAATAGAATAGGTCAGCAGGCTATAGAATGACATTCTCAAGAAGATATAATTCATAGAATACTTGATGCGTTTAAACATAGAGTGAAGAATGATTTTACTTTAAAATCATGTGTGTCTCTAATTCAGAAAAACAAAACAACTCAAGACATTAACCATCAGGTAGTGAAAATCAAGTCTTGTGTATGGGGTCAGAAACCTCTCAGGTCGCTGACCAGGTAATACTTGGGGTGACAAACTGCTGCCTGGCTATATGTTTTCACATCAAGAAAGTTTAAAACTAACAGAAAAAATAAGCAAATTAAACTGATGGTTTTAATACTTTGAAATTATATACGGGAATAATATGTTTTTGATTTTTAGAGTACTTATAATGTTGAAGAGTATTTAACATATATACTAGAAACTCTGATATACTAGCTTCAAAACTGTAAGTTAAAATACAATATTATGTAAAATATATAACATCAGTCAGTCAATTCAGTTCAGTCGCTTACTCGTGTCCGACTCTTTGCAACCCCATGAATTGCAGCACGCCAGGCCTCCCTATCCATAATATTAAATTATCGACCATGCAATTTCTGGATTTAAGACTTTTAGTTGAAAAGTATAAGAATTTATAGCCACGTTTACAAATATTGAAATTTTTGTAAGACCAAGGCAGTTGCCATAGTTTTAAGTATAGTTTTCTAGCTTTATAGAAGTTGTTTAAATTTTGAGAAAGTTTTGCTTGTTAAGTCAGGCATCTGAAGTCCCTGAATAAAAATGAAAACACTAAAATTACAAATGCAGCTTTAAATTAGGCAAATCAAGCTTTAAATGTAGCTAAGAGCAGTTAGTCCTTTCTACTTCTTGTAGTCATATTCTTCAATAGGTTAACCTGAACTTTAAATGGTACTGTCAGGAAAGCCAGATGGTAAGTCCCAATGCACATGCACTTTTCAAGTTCTTGCATACTGCATTTTTTTTTACTATCAATCAAGCAAGGTAAACCCAGAAACAATGTGGGAGAGGTTATAAAGGGTCAAGACAATAGAAATTTTGAAGATTCTCTAAGGAAGCATATTATGAGAGAAAGGGAGGAGAGCTACTTCTCATATATATCCTGAGTTCAGTTCTGGAGCCATCTTGGGTTTTGTCCAAAAGAGTCACCTGCAAGGGAAGAGGTTAGGGCAAAGGGAGAGGGTTACATAAGGACACAGAGAGAGGGCAGCGAGATTCACTTTACTGTAACAATGTAACACATCCCTGTTGAATGCTATAGACTGGATGTTTGTGTGTCTCCCCCACCCACAAATTCATGTTAAATCCTAATGCCTGATGTTATTTGGAGGAGGGGGCCTTGGGGAGGTGATCAGGTTATGAGGGTGGAGCTTCATATTATTATAAGGGCATTAATCCTATTAATGGATTTGAGAGATCCAGTGCCCCTTCTGCCATGTGAGGACACTGTGAAAAGATGCCTGCTATGAACCAGATCCTCACTAGATACTGAATCTGCTATGCCTTGATTTTGGATTTCTCAGTCTTCAGAATTGTGAGCAATTCCTACTGCTTATAAACCACCAAATCTATGGTATTCTGTTGGCAGCACAAACAGACCAAAGGGAACTTCCAGTTCTTTTCCTAGGCACAAAAGCATATTCACACAGATGCACAGTGTGAGTGGATGGAAAGATTGACTGGCTTACCAAATGCAATGTCACTATATGCAAAGAATCCAAATGCAACTGACCACTCATAAACACATTACGAACACAGAAAACAATGTAATTCCTTCAAAATTGTAGTGAGTGCTCACTCTTCCATATCCCGACAATACAATCATGGAAAAAAGAAATCTATAGGACTATTTTATGAAATACTTATATAAAATCTGGGAGTATTTAGCCTGGAGAGGAACGTCTTCTCAGCTCAGTAATTTCATGATTATATCTTCTTCAAAAGTAAAACTTTGGCTTGCATGGTCTGTATTCACACTGACTCCTACTAATCTTTCCAGTCTCCTCATGTTGAAAGAAGACAAGTGTTTGCTTGCTGCACACTGATTCCTCTCCATGAGTGCAAGGCAAAACAAAACATTTTCTGTACACAGTAGAGACTAAATTTTTCAACACCATGCTTTATGTTAGACACTGGAACAGTAAGTTACTATTCCTTTTCTTGATAAGGTAGCATAAAAGGGATGGAAATTACATCTAGAATGCAGGTTGGTTGGTACAGAGAACAGAAGTATCAATTATAAAAGGCAAGCCTTTCTTGTGAAATGATTCTGGGAAGATAAAACTGCTCATAAAACCAAAGAGATGAAAGAAGGCAGATTTAGGCAAGTGCTCCTATAGTAAAGACATTTACAAAACTGTCAGATAAATTCCTTCTCTTGGTGAAAATTGAGTGATTTAGAAAACTACACGAAGAATAACAGTGGGTTTTAGGGATTTTCCTCAAAATTATACACAGGAAGTGACTGAACTAGAACCTGAGTTAAATTTCTTTCTCCACAGTTAAGTACAAACATACTACAGTGCATTAGAGCCTAGACCTTAGTTAAGCCATTTCCTACTGCACCCCCAGTGTCTAGCAGAGTGAATAAGCCCTAAAATACTGTTAGAATAAGTAATGTGTATTAAAGAGTAGAGACATCACTTTGCCTAGAAAGGTCCGAAGAGTCAAAGCTATGATCTTTCCAGTAGTCATGTACAGATGTGAGAGCTGGACCAGAAAGAAGACTGAGGATCGAAGATTTGATGCTTTCTAATTGTGGTGCTGAAGAAGACTCTTTGAGAGTCCCTTCGACAGAAAGGAGATCAAATCAGTCAATCCTAAAGGAAACCAACGCTGATTATTCATGGGAAGATTGATGCCAAAGGTGAAGCTCCAATACTTTGGCCACCTGATGTGAAGAGCTGACTTGCTGGAAAAGACCCTGATGATGGGAAAGATTGAGGGCGGGAGGAGAAGGAAGTGACAGAGGATGAGATGGTTGGATGGCATCATCAACTCAATGGACATGAGTTTGAGCAAACTCTGGGAGATAGCGAAGGACAGAGAAGCCAGGCATGCTGTAGTTCATGGGGTCACAAAGAGTCAGACATGACTTAAGAGACTGAACAACAATAACAAAGTTATAAAATTTAAGTGAGATTTTGCATTTAATCAGTACTGCAATTGAGATGTGGGTTATAACTTTAGTTTCAGTAAGTATTACAAAATTACTTAGGTTCTCTGAACCTATACTCATTCAGTTTTGAAAAATGAGAATAAAACTTACCATTAGGCCAGGTACCCTAAATGTGAATAAGAAAGTGAGGAGAGGTAAAGGTAGAAAAGACTAAAACAGACAAGAACAAAAATAATAAATAGAAAATAACAGTCACAATGAATGAAAAAACAAGAACAAAAATAAGGTGATGCAGCAAAAATAACAGATTACTACTACAAAAGCAAGTATGTAGTTTTAAGCACAGTAAATGACATATGTGCTCCAGAAACACTAGCTTTCCTCTCTGCCTCCCCCTGCTAAATTATGAATTGAAAACACTGAATATGAAGAATATTTAATTCAAATTCTTGAGTAAACAAAGTTATGTAATCAGAATACATATTTTAATATAGACAGCAAGACAGAGGAATAAGCACATTACAAGTATTGGTATCCAGCACGCAAGAGAAAGCCATGTATCAGTTATAAACATATCCTTTAACCAGAAAGATTCGTGTGCAATCATACTACTCAAGTCTGAGCAGAGTTCTTAAACTCTCCAAGCCTAGGTTTCTTAACTTAGTTGGAAAATGAGAACAATATAAGCAGCTATTTCACTGAGTTATTATGAAGATTAAATGAAATAATGAATACGCTATGGTAATCAAAACAGTTTGCAACTAGCATGAAAACACACACACACACACACACACACACACACACACACACGGATTAATAGAACAGACTCAGGAGGCCAGAAATAGACAAAAGAATCAAGAATATACAATGGGGAAAGAATAGTCTCTTTAATAAATGGTTTTGAGAAAACAGAACCACAAGCAAAAGAATGAAACTAACCCCTGTTTTACGTCACTCACAAAAATCAACTCAAAATGGATTAAAGAATTGAACATACAACCGACAACCATAATCCTTCCAGTAGAAATACGGGGTAAGCTCCCCGACATTGGTCCCGGAAATGACTTTTTGGATTTGGAACCAAAGCACAACAAAAACAAAACAAAAATAAATAAATGGTCCTATGTCAAATTAAAACATTTTCACATAACAAAGGAAATCCATGGAACGGGAGAATATATTTGCAAAAATAGATATGAAAACAGGTTAATATTCAAAATAAAAACTCATACAACTCAATCACAAAAAAACAAAACCTGATTCAAAAACGGCACAGGAACTTCTTCCAAAGACATATAATGGCCAACAGGTATATGAAAAGGTGCTCATAATCACGCAAAGTCAGGGAAATGCAAATCAAAACTACAATCAGAGTATCAATTACTTCACACCTGGTAAGAATGACTATCATCAAAAAGACAGGAGATAAGTATTGGTGGCAAAAATGTAGAGAAAAGGGAACACTTGTGTATGCTGGTGGGAATGCAAACTGATGAAACCATCATAGAAAACAATGATACAGGTTTCTCAAAAACTTAAAAACAGAACTACCATACTATCCAGCAGTTCCACTTCTGGGTATATATTTGAAGAAAACTAAATCACTCTTTTGAAGAGATATTCATTCAGCGCTACTTACAATAGCCAACCCATGGAAACAACCTAAGTATAAATGCATGGATGAAAGGATAAAGGACATGTATGAATAGTATGGACACACAATGCAATATTACTCAGACACACACAAAAAGAAATCTTACCATTTATGACATCATGACAACATGGATGGAACATGATGGCATTATGCTAAGTGAAATGTCAGAGAGAGAAAGAAAAACAACTGTGATCTCCTTTATATGTGGGATCTAAAAAAAGCAAACTGACAGAAAGAACAGATCTGTCAACAGGTACAAACCTTCATTTACAAGATAATTTATGGGGACATACGGCATAGTCAAAAAAGGGTTAATGTTTGGCATACCATCTTCCAGGAAAGGACTAGACAAAATGATCACTACTACAAATCCGATGAACGTCTCTAAATGGATCACAAAATTATGTTTTTTATTTTCTACTGAATGGTTTGGAAAGAAATTATTTTCAAAAGTAAACTTCGGTATCAATTATAGTTAGCAAATGAAAAGAAAGTGTTTAAAATTTTACAAAGATGGATGCACTGGTCCAAACAATTGAAAATGTATTCAGATTTCAAGTCTACAGCTTAAGAAAGTTTTCCTAGCGTTGTATCACATTCCAGAATGGTTGAGAGCAGCCCGATGGGCAAAACTTGCACAAAGAAAAGCTGCAATCGTTTAAGAAGGCAGTTGTCAGGGAAAGCCACCCTTGGTCACCAAGCGAGTGACAGCAACAGGACTGCTGAGTACAGAGGTGCCTTATCTTTCTACCCCCTAGCAGTGGCCTGGGCAAGTTCTAACCTCTCCTCTCTGGAACCTTCGCTCAACCTTCAAGTTCGTCAACCCGCGAAGATAATGGGGCTACAGGTAAGGCGTACGAGGTCGGAGGATGCGGTGTCCTCTTCCCAAATTCTCACTCGCCCCCTGCCAAGCTCGCGGCCCCCACTCCACCGTACAGGGACAGACTATGAACTCAAAGAAGCTAAAACTTCTGCCTTCTTACAGAGGGCACCACCCAGGGCGTCGCCAGCGAACGCCCAAGGAGAGGGCGGCGTCTTCCCACCTCTTCAGACTCTGGCTGGGCCCCTCAGCCCCAAAGGCAGGAGCTTCTCTCACCCGGGACCGCTCCCGTCAACTCCTCCCCAGCCACCAACCAATAGCCCGACCTCACCTGGGAGCAGTTCCACGCGGGGTTGACTTAGAGAAACCTCGGGAAAAGCGGTCCGTCGAGCGACGCCACCGAAGGCACAGGCATGTTCGGCCTCTTTCAGGTCACCAGCGCAGACACGCCTCGGCCGCAGCGCCTCCCGCCTCCGGGCGGTTCCCCCGCACCCCGGTACCGCCGCAGCCTCCCGCACTGCACGCCGGGAACGGCCTACCTCCACTTCTCAGAGACTTCATCGTCCTAAAAGTCCCGGCCTCCAAGCAGAACTGCATTTTGGGATTTGGAGTCCTCACCTCACGCCTTCACTTCGTCCATAACACACAGTGCAGGGAACTCGCGGGGGAATCTGAACGTAAAGCATCACCCACGGTCGTGAAAGGTAGGCATCGCTAGCATCCGGGCTCTTGTTGCGGCCTCGGCGGGGTGGGGAATGGTGTCGCCTAGCAGCCGCCGTCGCTATTACTCGCTCCGGACCAGTTGGCTGGATCCAGTGTCCGATAGGAACGGCGCTGGAGAGCGGTCAGGTTTGGCAGCTGGGCCGGGCCGAGTGGGTATGGTAGCTGAACGGCCGCCGCTGGTTGCCAGGTTTGGTGTAGGTAGGTGGGTCCTGGTGAGCGCAAACCGATAGTCTCTTCCCACGCAGGTTCTTTAACCTTCGGGGCCCAGATAGACAACAGCTTAGTTTCCCCATTCCTTAGCCGCCTGTCCGCAATCGGTTTGCTTTCCTTTTTCTGCAGCCCTGATTTCCCAGGCCCAACTGCACTCGTTTCAATCGTAAATTTCCTCACTTTTTAAAAAAATTCTAGCTCTTGTTTCTCAGAATCAGGGCTCAATTTCAGCCTTTCAAGCACCCCCGCGCTTGGCACCATTAGGTGTTCGAGGTGGTAAGGGGGCGTGGAGGAGCGGGACTCAGAATCTTAGTTCTGACTTAGATTAAGCGTGGAAGTTTAAGCGTGGAAGCCTTCGTAAGTTATTTGACCGATAAAATATCTGATGATTTTTTGCAACTGTTGTACTTTTCATACAGGCTATTTAATCGACATATCTGTTACACAATTAAGAAGCAATAACTTTTTGCAAACTCCGTAGAGAGTTGTAATAATCTGATCTGTAACAACTTTAAATTACTGTAAAAACAGTAATGCTACTTACCTTGTAAATGCTAATACCCACTTGTTTTGTTATAGAAGGTAAAGCACAGTGAAAGAATTCAAGATGCCGCCTAATATAAACTGGAAAGAAATAAGAAAGGTTGACCCAGATGAGCTGCCTCGTCAAGAAGAATTGGCAGATAATTTATTAATTTCCTTATCCAAGGTACTTAATTGATAAATAAAGCATAGCTACATACATACAACTATGATTAAATTGTCCCTGAAATCGCTGAATGGTACAACTGAAAGAATTCTTATATTTTGTTTAAGAATTATAAAATATGAAATTGTTGCTTTTCTCTTAGGTGGAAGTAAATGAGCTAAAAAGTGAAAGTC
Organism: Bos indicus x Bos taurus; assembly: GCF_003369695.1. Taxonomy (NCBI): domain Eukaryota; kingdom Metazoa; phylum Chordata; class Mammalia; order Artiodactyla; family Bovidae; genus Bos; species Bos indicus x Bos taurus. The sequence continues at coordinate 102,305,171 of NC_040080.1, forward strand.
AAGAAAATATGATACACCTTTTTAGAATTACTCAATCACTAATGAAGGTTTGTATGCAGTACTTTAATAATAGCTTTAACTTTTAGAGAAAGCTTAAGAATCTCTTCTTAGATAAGTTAATCTCTAAAGCACTTTGTAAAATCTAAATGACAGCTAAAGTTCCTAAAAGACTGTGTAGGGGAAACAGAATAGTTGTGTTTTAAAAGGCATATGGATGTCTTACATTAGTGAGTGAAAGTTGCTCCGTCCAGTCCGACTCTTTGTGACCCCATGGACTAGATAGTCTATGGAATTCTCCAGGCCAGAATACTAGAATGGGTAGCCTTTCCCTTCTCCAGGGAATCTTCCCAACCCAGGGATTGAACCCAGGTCTCCCACATGGTAGGCAGTTTTTTTTACCAGCTGAGCCACGAGGGAAGCCTGAGAATACTGGAGTGGATAGCCTATCCCTTTTCCAGAGGATCTTCCCAACCCAGGAATGGGACCGGGGTCTCCTGCATTGCAGGCAGATTCTTTATCAACTGAGCTATCAGGGAAGCCTGTTTTATTTTAATTATGTTATAATTTGTTAGAGTAGCCAACCACTGTACACATTTGTTAGGAGAGGAAGAGATTTAGATGTGAGAATACCTTTTAGATGCTGGGAAGAATTGGGGGCAGGAGGAGAAGGGAACGACAGAAGATGAGATGGCTGGATGGCATCACCGACTCGATGGACATGAGTTTGGGTAAACTCCAGGAGTTGGTGATGGACAGGGAGGCCTGGCATGCTGTGATTCATGGGGTCACAAAGAGTCGGACACAACTGAGCAACTGAACTGAACTGATTTTTAAGAGCTTTGCTGTGTCTCAGCAGGTAAAGAATCTGCCTGTAATGCAGAAGACCTGGGTTTGATCCCTGGGTTGGGAAGATCCCCTGGAAAGGGAACGTCTACCCACTCCAGTATTCTGGCCTGGAGAATCCCGTGGGCTATACGGTCCATGGGGTCGCAAAGAGTCAGACACAACTCAACAATGCTCACTCTCATACCTTATAAAGGTCAAAGACTTGTTGAGTAGTTTTTGGTAAGTGGAGGCAATGGTAAAGTGTTTACGAGCTTCTAGCGCTAGCGTGCATGCGTGCTAAGTCACTTTAGTCATGTCTGACTCTTTGTAACCCTATGGACTGTAGCCTGCCAGGCTCCTTTTGTAATCCTATGGACTGTAGCCTTCCAGGCTCCTCTGTGCATGGGATTCTCCAGGCAAGAACACTGGAGTGGGTTGTCCTGACCTCCTCCAGGGGATCTTCCCGACCCACATCTTTTATGCCTCCTGCATTGGCAGGCAGGTTCTTTATCGTTAGTGCCATCTGGGAAGCCCTCTAGAGCTGAAAGTGAAAGTGAAAGTCGCTCCGTCCTGTCTGACTTTTTGCAACCCTATGGACTGTACAGTCCACGGGATTCTTCAGGCCAGAATACTGGAGTGGGTAGCCTTTCCCTTCTCCAGGGGATCTTCCCAACCCAGGGATTGAACCCAGGTCTCCTGCATTGCAGGTGGATTCTTTACCAGCTGAGCCACAAGGGAAGCCCTCTAGAGTTGAAAGTTACCGTAAATAAAAACTGGGGATAGAAAATATGCATATTCTTTACATTTGAGGAGACAAGTGCAGAAAGTTTATAGCAGGTTGTAGAAGAAACAGATGTTGGAATAAGCTGTCCAGGGCCTTAAAGGCATATCTTATGCTCAACAGTTAGAAGCCATTAAAGGTTTTTGAGCTATACAGTTGCATTCAGAGGGTTAAATTAGTTATGTTAAATGACACATTGAAGAGAATTGAAGTGGTTTAGACATAACATTATGTAAGAAGTTAGACATAAGTTATGGGCTAGAGTAATGAAAATTAAAATAGAAAAAAGAGATAGCTGAAAACATTACAAAGGGAAAGTTGCAATGCTTGATATAAGACTTGAGGGAAAAAGAGGAATCAAAGATGTTTCAAACTTTTAGGAATCTAGAAATTATAGCCTTAAGTAAGAAATTCACCTATTCATTCAGCCCATATTCGCAGAATGTCTCCTTGTGCCAGGCATTGCAGGCCCTAAGTAGTAGGATAGAAAATAAAACTAAATTCTTATTTTTAGTGCTTATATTCTGATGTAAAGGCATACTGAAATAACTTTTTTTAATGTTTAGATGAAAGCTCAAGAAGTAGAGCTAGCTTTGGAAGAAGTAGAAAAAGCTGGAGAAGAACAAGCAAAATTTGGTAAGTGCCTTGGAGAAAGGATTACTGTGGTGTTAGAGTAGATTCCATTTATTCACTAAGCAATAGAGAATCAACTTTAATATAGACTCTATAAAATGTGTATAGTTTATTTCGAAAGATTTTTCTGGAACTCCTGTTTCATGGAAAATGTACAAAATAGTTACTTTCTCTTCTGTTACCTTATTATAAATATGATAGACTTTAAAAAATAATTTTATTATTTTGTTGAAATTTATTTAAAAGTTTGTTTTGAGATCTAACCAATTCAAACATTTATCTTTTTTAATAGAAAATCAATTAAAAACTAAAGTAATGAAACTGGAAAATGAACTAGAGGTATGTTCTTTTGTATTTCTTAGGGTATAATTGTAAATATTATCATTTTCAATTATTATTTTCAGATTTTTTTCATTATATTTGGCTGGAAAATCACTGGAATGATACTGTGTTTATAATTACTTGTTCAGTATATATTTTACATGCCTTTATGTACCTTAAATTCTATTAAGGATTGCACGTCCAATTGTGAACAAAATAAAAATGTTGAGTAACCTCATGGAGCTTACAGTCTAGAGAAATATACAGAGAGATTACTATTACTGAGGTGTAGTGAGGCAAGTTGGAATTTGAGGAACAGTGACAGAAAGGTGTAGGAGAAGAGGAGCTTTTTGAGAAAGCCAAGAGCCGAAATGTGAACATAAATTTTCAGTGAAGGAACTGAATACATTGAAATTATGGAGATTATTGGAAAGAATGTGATACAAATGGATTAGTCTTTATAAGGAGGAAGGACCTTTTTTCCTTTGTACTTGTAAGGAAGGAAGAATGGATGTTTACAGAAGCTTTTCATGTCGGTAGGTTTAGTGCCTGGAATTTGAGAGGATGAAGAGGTCATCTGCTAAGAGTGGGAGATGTGTAGTCAAACTTTAAGGAAGTCGGATAAAACCTAAAATATATGGAGAATGAATTGGAGATTTCAGGGTCTGGAATGTTCAGATCTTGGTTCTTTCACATATTAGCTGTATGGATTCAGATGGTTTTATTTTTTATTCCTTATTGTATATCCAGCTTCTAGGGAAATACCAGTCTTTCTCAATAAGTACTTGTTAACTGAATTATGAGAGCTTCCTCAATGGCTCAGTGGGTAAGGAATCTGCCTGCAATGCAGGAGATGTAGGAGATGCGGGTTTGATCCTCAGTTCGTGGTATTTTCCCGGCCAGAAAAAGTGGGCTACAGCCCACTCTGGTGTTCTTGCTGGGAAAATCCCATGAACTGAGGAGCCTGGTGGGCTATAGTCCAAGGATCACCAAGAGTCAGACGCAGCTAAGCACAAGCACAAGTGAGCTAACGGAGTCAGATCAAGTCTGTGCTAGTGTTTAGCAGGGCAACTGCTACAGAACAGAATAGGGCAGTTGGAGATATTGGTTGAAGCAGTGATTATAAAAAGCTAAATAGGCAAGGAAATCAAGGTTGGGATGTTAGGGAGAGATTAAGGAGAAGAGGAGTCAAGGGATTAAAGGGTCTTGTGAGGTAAAAGGGCAGATGTGTTGTGAATAATTGAAGAATGTTTCTGCTTGGACAAGGTCCTGGTGTGGGGATGGGAGTGTGAGGCTATAATGCAGACAAGAAGAGTTTTAAAAAAGAAAGTCCAGAAGGAGAGTTACATATGTGTAGAAATTGCTTGGGGACTTTTGATGGAAGACTGTGAGCCACGTGCCAAAATTTCTCAGTGAATTTGTGAAGGAATGACTGAGAAGTTGGTAGTTTGCTACTACCATGAATAGGTAGTGATAAGAAAGCTGGCTATCACGTGAGATTCAAAGCAGCAGGAGGAGTTTTTACAGGATGGCGGAGGAATGATAGCCTAGAAATTATAGTTTGGGGTAAATCAACACCTTTTCTTAACCCCTAGGTATATGAGATTTGAAAGAATAAGCATTTCCAATCTGAAAAAGTTCCAAATGAAGTAGTGTACTAAAAGAGCCAAACTATAGCTAAAGCAAGGAGGTAGAAAGGATAAGTCAGTGGAAAGGCTGGGGAAGTAAAATACTAGTTTTATCTTGGAAGAAGGTTTGCTTTGAGAGCATAATGGAAAGCTTTTTGAGGGAGGTAAAGAGTATGAAAAATTTGGTTAACATAGAAGAATAACAGAACTGAATGGCAGGGAGATGACTTAGAGACAGATTAGAGGACCAGAGGATTTTTGGTGTTTTCGACCATGACCCAAAGTAACTGGCTGCTAAGTCACTTCAGTCTTGTCTGACTCTGTGTGACCCCATAGATGGCAGCCCACCAGGCTCCGCCGTCCCTGGGATTCTCCAGGCAAGGGTACTGGAGTGGGGTGCCATTTCCTTCTCCAATGCATGAAAGTGAAAAGTAAAAGTGAAGTTGCTCAGTTGTGTCTGACTCTTGGTGACTCCATGGACTGCAGACCACCAGGCTTCTCCGTCCATGGGATTTTCCAGGCAAGAGTACTGGAGTGGGGTGCCATTGCCTTCTCCAAAAGTAACTGGAATATGAAGCAAAATGTATTTAGTCTGCTGCAATATTTTAAAGGTAATCTGTCTGGATGTCTAATATGATAGTACTAGCCATGTGTGGCTGTTAGCGTTTAAATTCATTACTGTGTGAATTAATTACAACTTAAATTAAGAATTCATTTCATTACACTAGTTGCATTTCAAGTGCTCAGTAGACACATGTATATGGGGCAGTGCAGAGAACATTTCCATTATCCTAGAAGTTCTTTTAGATAGCACTGGTGTAAATATGAGTCAGTGATATGAGGGGAAGGGCTGCTTAATTTAAGCCCATGGGTCAGTGACTAGGGTGGAGGCTCAGGTGGATTCTGGTGTTGTTTCAGAGCTCTGGTACTCAGGGAAAGCCTAAATAGTTCATTGCATAGACCATTATATGCCTTTGTAGTTTACCCTGATGCCTGTGGCTCAGCTATAACAGAATCTGAGTGATTGACACTCAATTCTTTGTAGCTCTGGGTGGCTTAGGAAGAGCTTAAAGGGTTGTCTGTGAACTAAAGCCTAAATAAGCTTAATAAAAATGGTTCTTCAGCAGCTTGATTTTAAACACTTGGTGCTGATTATAATAAAATTTAAAAGTCAAAATAATTATTTGCTGTTGATTCATTTGAATCTCCAAATGTAATGGAATTAATTTATACTTTTGGTTTATTACTTTCAGATGGCACAGCACTCTGCAGGTGGACGTGACACTCGGTTTTTACGTGATGAAATTCGCCAACTTGAAAAGCAATTGGAACAAAAAGATAGAGAATTGGAGGACATGGAAAAAGAGTTGGAGAAAGAAAAGAAAGTTAATGAACAAGTGAGGCACATTTTTCCATTGACTCTTAACTGTTCAAGTTACCAAAAAACACTACCTGTTTATACTTTTTATCATTTTTAGTAACGATAGCAAGTTTTATGTATTTGTGGAAATTGATCTATATGTATTTCTAAGGTTTTATATCATAGCTGATGTTGTCATCACGTCTTTAAAATACAATGGATCAAGTACTTCTAGTGAATGAATATGACCTAGACATTAATTCTTTATATATGGAGGTATCTTTTTCTGCAGATGTTAAAAATTCTTTACATAAAGTTGATGATTTGGCCTGGAATATTGATATGAAAAAATTAGGCATTCAAAATCAATTGATTTTCTTATTTGCCATAATTTGGGAAAAAAGTTTTTATTTATATTAGTGGTAGACTTGGAAATTAATCTTTAATGATATATTCAATAATAATCAAATTTTTATTTTCAGGCATACCTCACTTTATGTAATATAGAGGTTCTTAAAGAGTGTTAATGTCACCATTTTGTAAATCAAATCATATATTAAATCATAATGTGTCATCTTTTATACAAGCATAGTTTATTATTCCCTCTTATGTTATACTTGTTATTTATAAAATAATTCAATGTTCACTTAAGTTTAGTTTCAGAAAAAAATTATATTTTTGCAGATAAATTTATATTTCCTTTTAGAAAATAATATGTTTTCTTTTTTTGCTTCCACTGTCACTGACTTAGTAAAAAATTTGGTGTATATGTGTATTAGTTGTCCCATCCCTGATGCCCAGAAGCTTTTTGTGTCCTTTATAAGGTCAATGTTTTATCATGTCCTGATAATCTTATTTTGTCCTTGTTCTCTTGGAAATAGATTGTTATAAATATAAGTAAATGACATTGATTATGAGGTAATGTTGATATTTAAAAAGAATTCATCATAGACTGATATATAAGGAAAAATATTCCTTTTTTTTTTTTTTTTTTGGCTGTGCCATGTGGGATTTTGGTTCCCCTGCTGCTGCTAAGTCGCTTCAGTCGTGTCCAACTCTGTGTGACCCCATAGACGGCAGCCCACCAGGCTCCCTCGTCCCTGGGATTCTCCAGGCAAGAACACTGGAGTGGGTTGCCATTTCCTTCTCCAATGCATTAAAGTGAAAAGTGAAAGGGAAGTCGCTCAGTCGTGTCTGACTCTTAGTGACCCCATGGACTGCAGCCCACCAGGATCCTCCATCCATGTGATTTTCCAGGCAAGAGTACTGGAGTGGGATGTCACTGCCTTCTCCATTCTCCTACAATTGGTTCCCCTACCAGGGATCAAACACATGACCCCTGCATTGAATCATGCAGTCTTAACCTCTGGATCTCCAGTGAAGTCCCAAATTCCCATTCTTGGTGTATCTATTTTATTAGATAGTTTGGAAGTAATGTAAAAGTGAGCTATTAATATCTGTATAGTTTTTGCAGTGAAAAAAGTGTAGATTGATGCCACCTAAAGGTGACGAATGGTGGCTTAGTGGTAAAGAATCCACCTGCCAATGCAGGACATGTGGGTTTGGAGGATCCTCAGTATGTCAGCAAATTTGGAAAAGTCGGCAGTGGCCATAGAACTGGAAAAGGTCAGTTTTCATTCCAGTCCCAAAGAAAGGCAATGCTAAAGAATGCTCAAACTACCTCACAGTTGCACTTGTCTCACACACTAGTAAAGTAATGCTCAAAATTCTCCAAGCCAGGCTTCAGCAGTACGTGAACCGTGAACTTCCTGATGTTCAAGCTGGTTTTAGAAAAGGCAGAGGAACCAGAGATCAAATTGCCAACATCTGCTGGATCATCGAAAAAGCAAGAAAGTTCCAGAAAACATCTATTTCTGCTTTATTGACTGTGCCAAAGCCTTTGACTGTGTGGATCACAATCAACTGTGGAAAATTCTGAAAGAGATGGGAATACCAGAGCACCTGACCTGTCTCTTGAGAAATCTGTATGCAGGTCAAGAAGCAACAGTTAGAACTGGACATGGAACAACAGACTGGTTCCAAAGAGGAAAAGGAGTTCATCAAGGCTGTATATTGTCACCCTGCCTATTTAACTTATATGCAGAGTACATCATGAGAAATGCTGGGCTGGAAGAAGCACAAGCTGGAATCAAGATTGCCAGGAGAAATATCAATAACCTCAGATATGCAGATGACACCACCCTATGGCAGAAAGTGAAGAACTAAAGAGCCTCTTGATGAAAGTGAAAGAGAAGAGTGAAAAAGTTGGCTTAAAGCTCAACATTCAGAAAACTAAGATCATGGCATCCTTTCCCATCACTTCATGGGAAATAGATGGGGAAACAGTGGAAACAGTGGCTGACGTTATTTTTTTGGGCTCCAAAATCACTGCAGATGGTGACTGCAGCCATGAAATTAAAAGACACTTACTCCTTGGAAGGAAAGTTATGACCAACCTAGACAGCGTATTAAACAGCAGAGACATTGCTTTGTCAACAAAGGTCCATCTAGTCAAGGCTATGGTTTTTCCAGTGGTCATGTATGGATGTGAGAGTTGGACTATAAGGAAAGCTGAGCACTAAAGAATTGATGCTTTTGAATTGTAGTGTTGGAGAAGACTCTTGAGAGTCCCTTAGACAGGCAAGGAGATCCAGCCAGTCCATCTTAAAGGAGATCAGTCCTAGATGTACATTTGGAAGGACTGATGTTGAAGCTGAAACTCTAATACTTTGGCCACCTGATGAGAAGAGCTGACTCATTGGAAAAGACCCTGATGCTGGGAAGAATTGGGGGCAGGAGGAGAGGGGGACGACAGAGGATGAGATGGTTGGATGGCATCACCAACTCAATGGACATGAGTTTGAGTAAACTCTAGGAGTTCGTGATGGACAGGGAGGCCTGGAGTGCTGCAGTCTATGGAGTCCCAAAGAGTTGGATAAGACTGAATGACTGAACTGAACTGAACTTGAGAAGGAAATGGCAACCTATTTCAGTATTCTTGCCTAGAAAATCCCATGGACAGTGGAACGTGATGCGCTACAGTCCATGGGGTCACTGAAGAGTTGGACATGACTTAGTGACTAAATAACAACAACAAAAGTGAAGAATAAGCTCTTAGCAAATTATTGTTTAGTTGACTCAGTGAAACATAACAGACCTATAGATTTCTTATCATGAAGGATCCTACCTATGCTGTACAGTAATAGAATTGCTTAGGGAGATTTTGGTGTGTGTCTTTTTCTAGGCTATTGTTCTTTGTCTAGCCTGTGTATTCATCAACTTCTCATCACTGATACCACCCACTGTTAGCTAATCAGAACTATCTTGTCCATTCATATCCTAGACTACTATCTTTATTCTTAGGCACACACAGACAACTTGTTCAGTCGCTAAGTCTTGTCTGACTCTTTGCAACACCAAGGAATGCAGCATATCAGGCTTCCCTGTCCTTCACTATCTCCCAGAGTTTGTTCAAGCTCATGTCCGTTGAGTCAGTGATGCCATCCAGTTATCTCAGCCTCTGTCATCCCCGTCTTTGCCCTCAATCTTTCACAGCATCAGGGTCTTTTCCAGTGAGTCAGCTCTTTGTATCAGGTGGCCAAAGTACTGGAGCTTCAGCATCAGTTTTTCTAATGAATATTCAGGGATAACTTGAATACATAGTTAATATACCTTTCCAGCCACTGCTGCTGCTGCTGCTAAGTCACTTCAGTCGTGTCCGACTCTGTGCGACCCCATAGACGGCAGCTCACCAGGCTCCCCCGTCCCTGGGATTCTCCAGGCAAGAACACTGGAGTGGGTTGCCATTTCCTTCTCCAATGCATGAAAGTGAAAAGTGAAAGTGGAGTCGCTCAGTCATGTCCGACTCCTAGCGACCCCATGGGCTGCAGCCTACCAGGCTCCTCCGCCCATGGGATTTTCCAGGCAAGAGTACTGGAGTGGGGTGCCATTGCCGTCTCCTAGGTTCCTTGAAATAGAATATGGATATGAGTTGCTTTGGCAATTTGTTTTTGCCCTTCACCAGTCACTGAGTTTTACTGAGTAGTTATAGAATGCGAAATATTAAGGATACAGTGGGCATACTATTCTGTTTCTTAGCCATATTCACTGTCAATTTCAAAGATAATATAAGATAATAGGATACTCTGGGGATACATTTGGATATAAGAATGCTGTGGGATACCATGGAAAGGTATACATAAGTCAGTCTTTTTTTTTTTTTGAGTTTGATTTTTTTAAAACAGTTTTTCAAATTAATTTATTTTTGGCTACACTGGATATTCATTGCTGTGTGGGCTTTCTCTAGTTGCAGCGAGTATGGTCTACTCTTTAGTAGCATTATGTGGACTTCTCATTGCAGTGGCTTTTCTTGTTGTGGAACATGCATATTCTAAAAGGATATCTGTGGATTGGAAATCATGAGAGACACTGGATAGATGATAAGAGTTTGTGGGTCACAGATACTGAAGCAATAGAAGTGATTGGAAGGCTGATCTCTAAGGCATAGAAATGTCTAATGAAATAGAAAGAATGCTTCAAGGAACAGCCCAAGAAAAGTATCAGGAGTATGATGTTTCAAAAACCAAGGAAAATGAGCATTAGTAGCATAAACGGTTTTGTCTTTAAGTTCTTGACATGTGTTTTATTGTTAAATTTTCCAGTTCAAAACAGGATAGGACTCTTAATTCCCAGATGATGATAATGATAATGGTAAACTTGTAAAATTTGTAAGCGTGCATCACTTCAGTCGTGTCCAACTCTTTGCGACCCTAGGGACTGTAGCCTTTCGGGCTCCTCTGTCCATGGGATTCTCCAGGCAAGAATACTGGAGTGGGTTGTCATGCTCTCCTCCAAAGGATCTTCCCAACCCAGGGATTGAACCCCTGTCTCCTATGGCTCCTGTACTGCAGGCAGGTTTTTCACTGCTGAGCCACCAGGGAAGCCCCCAAATTTGTATAGCACATTGCATTTGATTATGAATTTTCTTTAAACTTTTTATTTTGAAAACTTTATCTTCATGAAGATTTTAGGAAAAGCAATAAACACTCACATACTCTTTATGTAGGCTCACCAGTTAACACCGTGCTACATATGCTTTATCTGTCAGTGTCTTTGCACACACAGACTTACTTCCCTCCCCTTCCCTCCTCCTCTTGCTTCCTTCTCCTCTCCTTTCTTTTTTGGTGAGCCATTAGAGTTAATGTGAGATAGTGTGGTACTTCTCTTTTAAATATTACAAATATTATGATATTTTATTCTTAAATATTTCAGTATATTTCCACTGAAAGGAGAGGTATTTTTCAATATAACTACTTATATAATTAGCATACTCAGGAAATGTAGTGTCAATTCAATGCTGTTTTCTAATAGATAGTCCATAATTAGATTTCCTCTGTTGACCCAGTGATGTCTTTTTAGTTTCCCCAGCCAAAATCCAAGCATCCATGGTTCTTTTTAAGCATTATGTTGTACTGCTTTGTATTTCTAAGTAATTTAATGCTCCCTGAGAGCGAAGTCTTTTAGCTCTGATGATAGAACTGCAAAACAGTAGAGATCTTGGACAGAAGACTGCTCATTAATAGGTTTTAGGCTGGGGAATAAGAGTAATGGTTTTGTTTTCTGTATCCTTTGGTTAGAGTCTTTTGTTTTTTAAACTCAACCTGCTTAATCCTTCCTATCCTTAGTTTTCAAAATTTTGGCTTACTGTTCATGTCTTGGGTCAACATGAAGTCCTCAGTAATTAAACATTCTCTGCTTTATTGACGAGAAACTGAAAACCTGACATTACATTGAATTACCGCTGAATGTTATCTTTTTAATTTTTTTTCCTATTTTAGTTGGCTCTTCGAAATGAGGAGGCAGAAAATGAAAACAGCAAATTAAGGAGAGAGGTTGGTAAAACAAATTCAGTAGTTGTGGTGGTTCAACAAAGATACATATTAAAAAAGTTTTCATAAATTAATTGTGTAACCAGAACTGGAATTGTCTAAGTAATTGATGTTTTGAACTGTGATTTTTATGGTATGACTTTATCTTAGGGAAATAGAAAATAAATAGAAAGGTGAACTCGTTAAGTACTGCATTCATTTGTTAGATCTCTGTGGGTAAATCTTACTTTCTTTTTTAAGCTGTTCATTGCTAGTTTGCTAACTCAATGTGTGAGTGGATTTCTGCCTTACTTCCTTTTATTTTATCTGGCATTCTTTTAAAACTTTTTGTTTCTTATGAAATCTTACAAATTCTGTTAATTATTTGGTTCTTCTGAGCCAAATAATGTACATTGTTTATCATGAATTTTTATTTTTTAATATAATAAAAATGTTTTTTGTTTTGGTTGATAATTAATATTCTTGCTTTCTTTGATTATCCAAAATAATATCTTATTCTCCTAAAATTTCTTTTTTTCCTTTAATTTCTTATTATTATACTTAATTATATATTATCTTTCTCATTTCTAATTACCTTCTTCTTGTCCTTTTCTGGAGAACAAACGTCTAAAGAAAAAGGTGAGGCTTTAAGTGTTGTGAAACCTTGGGATTTTAAAGGTGTGTTTTGAGATCATTATTTAGAGGGTGAAATTTTGTTTCTTTGGATAGTTTTTTTAAAATAGAATATTGTGCTTGATCTACCTTCAGAATGAACAGCTTCGTCAGGATATTATTGACTATCAAAAACAAATAGATTCGCAAAAAGAAACACTTTTATCAAGAAGAGGAGAAGACAGTGACTACCGATCACAATTGTCTAAAAAAAACTATGAACTTGTCCAATATCTGGATGAAATTCAGGTAAAATGAATGGAAGTCAGTTCAAAGCCATAATTTTTTTTATAAAACTTTCACTATAATGTAAATCTAGTAATATGTTTAATGTAAATCTGCAAATGTGTATTTGTAAAACATTAAATAAATTGTGTCTTTGGAATTCCAAATCTTGCAAATTTATTCTTGTTTTATGTCTATCTTGTACATTTCTTAAGAACTAAGATTCTTAGTTATAGTTTTCTTAATATTTGATTTAGTTGGTAAATTTGATTTAGTTGATACAAAATATCTATAAAGTTCCATTTTCTCCAGCAAACACTTATGATTCCATTTAATTTTAATTTGTTTTAGTAAATTGTTTTTAACTATAATGCCTTTATCTTTCCTAGACTTTAACAGAAGCTAATGAGAAAATTGAACTTCAGAATCAAGAAATGAGAAAAAATTTAGAGGAGTCTGTCCAGGAAATGGAGAAGATGACTGATGAATATAATAGGATGAAAGCTGTTGTGCATCAGACAGATAGTATGATGGACCAGTTAAAAAAAGAAAATGATCATTACCGGCTTCAAGTAAGGATTCTCATTAGATTAACTTATTTGGACAGACTTCATATTGCCTCATTACTGTTTATTTGAAATTGGAAAGTACTTTAACTTCCTAGGATATGAGATTTTGTCTTATGCTCTAATATACCATCTTACACTGTGATATGTTACCATGCTGATATATTTGTCTCTATGTGCTTTTCTAGTTTCCTTACCCATACCTTATACTTCTTGCCATGTAGGATGTATGGGTGATATCTGAATGAGTATATAGACAGCAGTCCTACAAAGCTATTAATTTGGGGAACTTTCTATTAAAGACTCCTAGAGGTCCTGTGAACAACTGTAAAGATGCACAAACCATTTAATGTCACCCTAGGTACAGAACTGCTCCAATAATGAATATGCCTTTAAATATATATGTATATATGTGCATGTGTATGCTTATCACTGTGTATAATGCATGTATAAATATTCAGTTATAATAAATATGTTTGTGTTACACTGTTTTACAACGTTTTTGGAATAATTGTTGCCTTTTAGGTGCAGGAGCTTACAGATCTTCTGAAAGCAAAAAATGAAGAAGATGATCCAATCATGGCAGCTGTCAATGCAAAAGTAGAAGAGTGGAAGGTGCTTTTTTTCAATTGCTGTAATAGCTTTTAATTTTAGATTTCAATTTTTAGTCTTAATTTTCTTTAAAGGCTTTGTACTGGTTAGTGACATTTTTATTAGGCATTTCCAAAGGTGTATAAAATATCTTAGCTTGAAAAGTTTTAAGAACTGCCATGTATAGACCTCTAGAGTTGTTTTTAGTCATTTAATTTTGGAGGAGAGACGTTAGTAAATGTATTCTTCACTTTGTTTTTACTTAGTATCTTTTAAGTTTTAGTCTACATCAGTGCATATAGTATTGCTTTGTTCTTTTTAATGACTGTATGACTGTAATTTTTCTTTGTAGATAATGCCTCTTTCATTCATTCAGGATATTTATGCTTCTTCATGTCATTTTAATGTTTTCTTTTTAAAGATTAGTTGTATACACTTTGTAATTGCAGGGAGGTAGTTATAACTTCTTGTTTTAGGAATGGGTTTTGAAAACTTGAGGTTGTTTAAATGAAAAGATTGAATTCCTTAAAAAGAAAAAAGCACAGTGTGTATCTTTGAATCACTTCTTATTTGAACTTCAGGCGGTATGCACAAAAGGGACACTGGTCATTCCAATTGTTGCTGTGTTCTCACTTCCAAGATTTTTTTGCCTGCATTTTCTTGATCTGCTAATAGTATGTATTGAAGTGTTGATCATAAATGAGAAATGATTTATTAATTTTGATGTTATGTAACAGACCCTATTTTGTTTATTTCTAGTTAATTTTGTCTTCTAAAGATGATGAAATTATTGAGTATCAGCAAATGTTACATAGTCTGCGGGACAAACTGAAAAATGCCCAGCTTGATGCTGATAAAAGTAATGTTATGGCTCTACAACAGGTAAAACTTTCTCAAAATTTGATTTGTCAATGAGTTTTATTAAAGTTGGCAGTGAAACTCTGAACTGTCTTTGATTTATCTCCTGGGCCTAATCTAGTCACTGGCACCTTTGGGTAGATAATAAAGTTTTTAGAAGTTTCTTATACCATCCATTCCTAGGCAAAAATTATAATTAGGTTTAGAGTTAGGAATAGAATTATTTTGTGTATTTTTCTCTGTTGATGCAGATAATACATTTATTGTTTGGGAATTATTTATAAGGAACTATTAGAAACTTTTAGAAATTTGAATATCCTAATACTCTTACTAAACTTTATTATACTGTGTTTTAGTGCTGAAATATGCTGTACAATGTGAAATAAACTAAAATATGGCTATAATTTTTACTGCATAGAATTTTTATATTTAGTACCAATGTATTCATATATGCCTGGTAGTCCAGTGGTTAGGACTCCATGTGCCCACTTCAGGGGACATGAGTTTGATCCCTGGTCTGGGAACTAAGATCTTGCAAGCTGTGTGGCATGACCAAAAATAAAAGAAGGAAAGGAAAAAAGGAAAGAAGTTACACTTGCATAAACTGTTTTTTCTAGTCATAGTCTAAAAGAAAGAAGGAAATTTAGGAAGTATTTGGAGAATAAGGACAGTTGCAAAGGACAAGATTTTCATTTGAAGTGTACTATAAGGATGAAAGTGAAGTTGGGTAAGGGAAAAAAAGCACAAGGCAAAATGGAAACATAAAATGATAAAAAGATAGTTGGATGATGAGGAAAAATAACACATAAGAAGTCATAAGTCACAAACATTAGAGAGTTCTGGAATTTCTGTTTGCCAGATTGCTAGCCCTTGTATTATCTTTAAGTACTGGAGAGACAGCAGTATACCTACAGTGAGTAGTGTAGTTGAGGTATACAAAATAGTAAAAGACAGAGTTTTGACTTATAAAAAATATATTTTATAATTCTGTTGAATAAAACAAGACCTACCTTTTTCTTACTTCTAGTGAAAGTTGCTCAATCGTATTTGACTCTTTGCAACCCCATGGACTGTACTGTCCGTGGAAGTCTCCAGGCCAGAATACTGCAGTGGGTAGCCTTTCCCTTCTCCAGGGGATCCTCCCAGCCCAGGAATCGAACCCATGTCTCCCGCATTGCAGGCGGATTCTTTACCAGCTGAGCCACAAGGGAAGCCCTCTTACTTCTAAATTGTATATTAATATTCAGAAAGTGAAAATATGTGATGTTCAAAATATTTTATAGGGTATACAAGAGCGAGATAGTCAAATTAAAATGCTCACTGAACAAGTTGAACAATATACAAAAGAAATGGAAAAAAATACGTTTATAATCGAAGATCTGAAAAATGAGCTCCAAAGAAATAAAGGTAATTCAGTGTTTAATAAGTAAGTAGTTATTTTAGATACCATTAAATTTTAAAAATGTTTTATTTTTATTAAAATGGAATTATGTTATAGCAATAGATATATTATTGATTTTTCTCTATTTGGATTTTACCATATTTAAAAAAATTTTACCTGATATTAACTACTTTACATGTGATACTAGTGTTTAAACTTGTAAATGGTGGCAGTATTTTCTATAGATTTTCTCTGATGAAAGTTACATTAACCTCTATTGCCAGATTGGCTGTATAAAAGAAATGAAAAATGGTGATAGTATTTATCCTCCTTTTTGTAATCAACAGAGAAGGAAAGAAAATAAACTTTTGATAAGTGTAACAATGTTGCAGAGATTTTTCAAAAGTAATTGACTTGTCAACATGTGAATTAATCTTACCGGACTTGCTAATGTCATTTTCTCCCTACCCTGGGTCATGCAAGCTTACCTAACTCATCAAATCTTTTGAATGTAGGTCCTTACAACATCCTTGATCCTGTATTTCCATACCACTACATGCTATAGTTATACTAGAGCACATTAATGCAAACTGTTCATAATTTCATGACATAGTAAGTCCATTTATTATGATTGCCAAGATAAAAAAAATAAGACATGGGAAATAATGAGTGAGTCTGTGTGTGTGTTTTTGTGTAAGTGAAGTAACGGTGTTGGTGTTGGTGAAGGTGTAGTTGTAATTTA
The DNA here is from genome assembly GCF_003369695.1 of Bos indicus x Bos taurus. NCBI lineage: Eukaryota > Metazoa > Chordata > Mammalia > Artiodactyla > Bovidae > Bos > Bos indicus x Bos taurus. Next base: position 102,321,621 of record NC_040080.1, read on the forward strand.
GATAGTGAAACAAAAGCCTCATTGAGGAGATATTTAAACAAAGACTTAAAGGAACTGAGGGAGGGAGCCATGCATATGTTCCTGAGGAGGGGGCAAATAAGCTCAGGGCACTGAAGCAGGAGTGCATGGCGCATGTTTGAGGGACAGCAAAGAAGCCATTTTGCCTGGAGTAGAGTGAGCAGGTGGGCAGTCCTCCGTATGCAATCAGAGAGGTGAGGCTGTATCATATGGGGCCTTACAATTCATTGCAAGGACTTTGGCTTTTCTTTTAAGTGAGAATGGATATCAAGGAAAGTTTCTGAAGAAAGGAGTGATGTAGTTTGACTTGGACTGTGTTTGCCATAGACTTGAGGACTGGTAAGGACAGAAGCAGGGAAACCTGCTTACAATAAATCTATTGTAGCAACCTGGGGAAAAGCGACGGTAGCCAAAAGCATGGAGGTAGCAGTGAAGTTATAAGTAGTCAGTTCTGGATGTATTTTGAAGGTGATGGAAATGAAATTTGCTGACAGATAAGATGCAAGAGGTAAGAAAGTTATCAAGGTTTTTGGTCTGAATGCTGGGGAGGACTGTGGAAAGAGAAGGTTTAGAGATGATCAGATACTTAGTTAAATAAGACTTGTTAAGTGAGAGATGCTTAGTAGACATCTGAGTGAAAGTGTTAAGTAGGTGGTGGTGGTGGTGATTTAGTTGCTAAGTCATGTCTGACTTTAGTGACTCCATGGACTGTTGCCTTCAGTCTCCTCTATCTGTGGGATTTCCCAGGCAAGAATACTAGAGTGGGTTGCCATTTCCCCCTCCAGGGGATCTTCCTGACCCAGAGATGGAACCCAGTTCTCCTGCAGCAGTCTCTTACATTGCAGGCAGTTTCTTTACTGACTGAGCCACCAGGGAAGCACATTAAGTAGGTACTTGTATATAAAAGTCTCAGGTTCAGGAGGGTAGTCTAGGCTAAACATACCAATTTGGGAACTATATGCATAAAAATGGTAGTGGAAGTCATGAAGCTGGCTGAGATGATCAAGGGAGAAGATAGAGAGTGTTGGTTAAGAAGAAAAATCTTAAGACCGAGCTCTGGGATGCTTCTACCTTAGAGTTGGGGAGATGAAAAGGAACAACCAAAGAGACTGAAAAGGAAAGACCTGGGAGATGGGAGGAAAACCAGAAGTGTAAGGAGTCCCGAAACTCACATGAGGAATGTCATTAAGGAAGAGCATAAGCAGCTGTGTTCAGTGCTATGTTCATTGCTGCTGGTAAGTCAACAGGAGCACTGAAAATTGACCACTGGATTTATCAGTGGTTGTTTTAGTTCAAGAGAAAATACAGAGGTGAAATAGGGCAAATACAAAGACTTCTGAGGGCTGTTTCTGCAAAGGAAAAGAGAGAAATAGAGTTGTATCTTGGGGGAAGAAGGTTAAAAAGTGTTTTTTAAAATGGATGAAATAATCATATTTCTAAGTTAATAGGAAAGATCCATTAAAGAAGAAGCAAGTCATGAATTGATGAAGCAGGGAAATGAGAGAAGGACTTCTGAACTAATAGCCTCGAGGAAGCAATGGGATGGGATCTAGTGTTCACTGGAGTAGAAAGCTTAGGAGCATAGAGTTACCCATAGTAGCAGGAAGAAAGCTAGAGTGTATACATGGAGTTGAATGTGGTTGGGTAGATGTCCTGACAGTAAAAACTTCTATTTTCTCAGTAAACAAGCAGAGTTCTCAGATGAAAGTGTGGATAGAAGCAGATGTATTAGAAGTTTGAGGTGAAAGAAGTAAAGAGAAAGTATGAACTGGTCATCTGGAAGAATGAACAGACTCAGGAAATGTACTGTAATCATTGAGCACCATCAAGGTCCACTGGATATACTTATTTATATGTGTGTCTCTATTATGTATGTATGAGAGTTACATTTTGCCAGTAGCTTAAATTACTTTAAAAGGATGATAGATATTGTGGAGTTCGCATATTCCAGTCAAGAGGAGGAAAACTGACAGTTGATCTCTGCTGTCAAATAAGGAAGAGGTCTTATTTAATGACACTATGTTGGAGAAGGCAATGGCACCCCACTCCAGTACTCTTGCCTGGAAAATCCCATGGATGGAGGAGCCTGGTAGGCTGCAGTCCATGGGGTCGCTACGAGTCAGACACGACTGAGTGACTTCACTTTCACTTTTCACCTTCATGCATTGGAGAAGAAAATGACAACCCACTCCAGTGTTCTTGCCTGGAGAATCCCAGGGACGGGGGAGCCTGGTGGGCTGCCGTCTATGGGGTCGCACAGAGTCGGACACGACTGAAGCTACTTAGCAGCAGCATGTTGGTCTGTAGTCATATGACCTCTAAAGCCTACAGAAGGGGTGTATACTACACAGTCTCTTTGTCTTGGCTTTAACATGTATATGTCAGTCTGTGGTGTTCCCCCTTCATTGATTTGGGTTAGTTTTAGCTCTCAGGAGTATCTGAAAAATGGTGGCAAAAATCACAATGGAAGTTTATTTATCACTGTGTACTGATCTAGAATTAGGTGGTCTAGGGTATTGCCTTCATTTGCCTCATGTAAAATAGAACTTTACCCTCACTTCCAGTCCCAAACAGCGAGATAGAGCAAGAGGAGGCAAGAAGCAAAGAGCGTGTACTGAAGGACAAGGAGTAATTTACTGCGGAAGGGTCATGCAGCGGAAGTCCTTACAGACTGCAAGGAGATCAAACCAGTCAGTACTAAAGGAAATCAACCCTGAATATTCATTGGAAGGACTGATGGCTGAGGCTGAAGCTCCAGTATTTTGGTCACCTAATGCGAAGAGCCAAGTCATTGGGAAAGACCTTGATGCTGGGAAAGATTGAAGGCAAAAGGAGAAAGGGGTGGCAGAGGATGAGATGATTAGATAGCATCACCAACTCAATGGACATGAATTTGAGCAAACTCCGAGAGGTAGTAAAGGACAGAGGAGCCTGGTGTGCTGCAGTCCATGGGGTCGCAAAGAGTCAGACACTACTTAGCAACTGAACAACAATGCAGAAGAAAGGGAGAATAGATTGTGGGGACAGCAGACTCTTTCACATTCTCCAGAGAGCAGGGCTCACTTCTTAGAAACACATGTGATCTCCCACACTAGACTGATGCCTTATATAAGTATAAACCCTGTAATTCAGTAGATGTTTACTATATAAGAGTGATTATTGGCAGTAAATTTTAAAATGATAGGAATGTTTATTTTGGTCTTAGCAACAATTTGGTAAGATGTACAAGTAGGAATTTTTAGCAACTAGTTACAGTTAAGTTTAATTGCAAGTGATATAAAAAAAAAATCAAATGTAACAGTGGTTTAAACAGGATGGAAATGCACTTTTCCATAATATAATCAAAGCTGAGGCAACTTGTATAGGGTTGGTGTGCTAGTTGTACAAATACCAGGTACCAAGTCCCTATTATCTTGTTGCTCTGCCTATCTCAACATGTGGTTTCCATCTCATGTTATAAGACTGAGTCTGGCCGGAGCCCTAATGTACATATTCCAGCTGGCAGGCAGAAGGAAGGAGAAAAGAAAGTTTCACTCCTCTGCTTTAAAAAACATTTCCTGAAAATGTGCACATGGTCTTTCTGTTTATATCCTTTAGTCACATGGCCACCCTTGGCTACTGAAATATAAGTGGAAATTTAGTTTTTATTTGAAGTCGCTCTGTGTCCAACTAAAAGACCATAATTCTATTACAGTGGACACAGTGGGCCACAATGATCATTCCTTGTAAAGCAGTGCTTTCCAGTCTTTTATAATCCATACCCTTTCAGCTAAGAAGATTTTCTTAGAATCCTTTTTAGTTTTATTAATAAAACTGAATTCAGTTCAGTTTAGTCACTCAGTCGTGTCCAGCTCTTTGCGACCCAATGAACCGTGCCATGCCAGGCCTCCCTGTCCATCACCAACTGCCGGAGTCCACCCAAACCCATGTCCATTGAGTTGGTGATGCCATCCAACCATCTCATCCTCTGTTGTCCCCTTCTCCTCCTGCCCTCAATCTTTCCCAGCATCACAGTCTTTTCAAATGAGTCAGCTCTTCACATGAGGTGGCCAAAGTATTGGAGTTTCAGCTTCAACATCAGTCCTACCAATGAACACCCAGGACTGATCTCCTTTAGGATGGACTGGTTGGATCTCCTTGCAGTCCAAGGGACTCTCAAGAGTCTTCTCCAACAACACAGTTCAAAAGCATCAGTTCTTTGGTGCTCAGCTTTCCTTATAGTCCAACTCTCACATCCATACATGACCACTGGAAAAACCATAGCCTTGACTAGACGGATCTTTGTTGGCAAAGTAATGTCTCTGCTTTTGAATATGCTATCTAGGTTGGTCATAACTTTCCTTCCAAGGAGTAAGCACCTTTTAATTTCATGGTTGCAGTCACCATCTGCAGTGATTTTGGAGCCCAGAAAAATAAAGTCTGACACTGTTTCCCCATCTGTTGACATGAAGTGATGGGACCAGATGCCATGCTTTTAGATTTCTGGATGTTGAGCTTTAAGCCAACTTTTTCACTCTCCTCTTTCACTTTCATCAAGAGGCTCTTTAGTTCTTCTTCATTTTCTGCCATAAGGGTGGTGTCATCTGCATATCTGAGGTTATTGATATTTCTCCCAGCAATCTTGATTCCAGCTGTGCTTCCTCAAGCCCAGCGTTTCTCATGATGTACTCTGCATATAAGTTAAATAAGCAGGGTGACAACATACAGCCTTGACGTACTCCTTTTCCTATTTGGAACCAGTCTGTTGTTCCATGTCCAGTTCTAACTGTTGCTACCTGACCTGCATACAGGTTTCTCAAGAGGCAGGTCAGGTGGTCTGGTATTCCCATCTCTTTCAGAATTTTCCACAGTTGATTGTGATCCACACAGTCAAAGGCTTCGGCATAGTCAATAAAGCAGAAATAGATGTTTTCTGCAACTTTCTTGCTTTTTTGATGATCCATTGGATGTTGGTAATTTGATCTCTGGTTCCTCTGCCTTTTCTAAAACCAGGTTGAACATCTGGAAGTTCACGGTTCACATATTGCTGAAGCCTGGCTTGGAGAATTTTGAGCATTACTTTACTAGCATGTGAGATGAGTGCAATTGTGTAGTAGTTTGAGTTGTTTTATAAATATAAATTTGTAATATTAAATGGTCTTTTTTAAATGACATATCACTCTTCCTGCTTCCCATATTGTAATCAGTCATTTATAGGAGTAAGTAATCACTTCAGTTCATTGACGATTTTAATTTTTACCCTGTAGGAGCTTCAACACTTACGCAGCGGACTCATTATATGAAAATTCAGTCTAAGGTTCAAATTTTAGAAGAGAGAACTAAAGAGGCTGAGAGAACAGCTGAACTGGCTGAGGCTGATGCTAGGGAAAAGGATAAAGAACTGGTTGAGACTTTGAAGCGATTAAAAGATTATGAATCCGTATGTATTTTTATCTTGTCAATCACGGAACCACTTCAAGTAAGACTGTTCTGTGCCATTTACTGTGTGCATTTAAAAACATTCCAGAAGTATCTCATGATAAAGGTTATCCTAACTGAGTTACACTGAAGTGTTCAGACTTCTGTGTAACATTAACTTTTTGGCAGGAAAATTGTTTTCAGACCATCTGGCTAAAGGCTTTTGCCCAGATAATCAGCTTTGCTGAGGCACCTGGATTCCATTCTTTGTAATCTATGCCACTGTACCACCATGTGACACCACTGATGGTGTAAAAGTTGTAATTGGGGCAGGTTTGTAAGTACTGTGCCAACACAGCTTTACTTTGTGCTTTTTATATTTTTAAATCTGATTACAGCTATATCACACAACTGATAACCTACTTATTCTAATGGTATTGCTGATTCTCCCTTACTGTTCTTTTTCCATATGTTGTTAACTGTTTAATATGTAATATTCTGAGTTGCTTTGCCATTATGATGCTGTACTGGGAAATGTCAATTGTTCCATTTCCTTTATTATTACTCCTGGATTTGTTTTTTAAAAGTAGCATAAATAAACACAGTTTAAAGATGTAAATCTTAGTTATTTGTGTATTTCCCCTCGACTTAATAAGAAAACAAATTTTTGAACTTGAGAATTTATTCAAATAAACAATGTTATATTTAAATCACACTGGGTATTTTTCAGGGAGTTTATGGTTTAGAAGATGCTGTTATTGAAATAAAGAATTGTAAAAACCAAATTAAAATAAGAGATCGAGAGATTGAAGTATTGACAAAGGAAATCAATAAGCTTGAGTTGAAGATCAATGATTTTCTTGATGAAAATGAGGCACTTAGAGAGCGCATGGGTAAGGCATCTTTTAAGATACGGAGTTTGCTCAACCCTAATTGTCAAGTCATTTTTTATTGTTTATTTTTATTTTTAATAATTGGATACCCTTTTTTTCCAAATACTTTCTCCTATAAAAATATTTAAAATTAGTGAAAGTGGAACTGTTCCAATTGAAGTGGGATTATGGATTTGATGGAATGGGGATGATAGTTGGCCAGATCTGGAGCATTACTATATTCAGTCCAAGATCTCCTCAATAATAATTGCTTGTTTAAAAAATGAAAGTCTACTTTCTTAATACCATATATTACACATTACCTTTATTTTCAACAAAAGTAATTTGTTAGTTTGAAAAATGCTCTAACTTCAGATGAATGTTGGAAACATTTAGAAATACTGTTTAATCCTTTTTAAGACTTTATTTGATAAATACTTGAATTTTATAGTTTAGATTAAGTTTTACTTAGGTTGAGTATTATAAGGTTACTACCGATTATAAGAAGTAGTTAGTAAATATAGCTTGAAAGTTTGTATATTGATATCAGTAAATAGTTCACTAGTGAATATTTCACTAGTTTGAATGTTATGACAGTCCAGTATAAATTGCTACTTGAAAATGAAAATAATGTTGTAAATAATGATTTAATTATACTTGGTAGATACCAATTAATGCTCTTCTAGGGTTAAAGTGATCCCCTGTAAAAACTATTCTCCAAAGGAAAAAGAAGTAAAAATTTTATACATACTATTGATTTGTAAAAGTTTCTAACTGGGACCCAGAGTCATGCAAGGACCTCAAGTTAGACTTAGTCTAATCAATTTGACCTATCAGATTATGGCCAACTTGAATCTGGATGTTCGTAAAGATGACTGAACTATATAGATAGTAGTCACAAACATCAAACTTTCTGTATTTTAAAGGCCCCAAGTCTTGCTTCATAATTATTGAGACAGTCTTGATATCTGGTTTTCACAGCATGGTGGCATCTTAGTAATAGGAAAATAGGAAAGAGGCACACTGAGCACGTCAGTCTAGTCACGATGATATAATTGATGTTGATATTAATAATGACTGCTCTGTGCTAAGCACTGCTATAAATACTTTATTTGGGTTAATTTTATTATACCCCTGACAACAAGCCAAGAAGAAATACATATATACATACATGCTAAGTCGCTTACATACATACACTATTATCCCTGCTGCTGCTGCTGCTGCTAAGTCACTTCAGTCATGTCCGACTCTGTGTGACCCCATAGACGGCAGCCCACCAGACTCCCCCGTCCCTGGGATTCTCCAGGCAAGAACACTGGAGTGGGTTGCCATTTCCTTCTCCAATGCATGAAAGTGAAAAGTGAAAGTGAAGTCGCTCAGTCGTGTCCTACTCTTCGAGACCTCGTGGACTGCAGCCCACCAGGCTCCTCCGTCCATGGGATTTTCCAGGCAAGAGTACTGGAGTGGGGTGCCATCGCCTTCTCCGATTATCCCTGCTGCTGCTAAGTCACTTCAGTCGTGTCCGACTCTGAGCGACCCCAGAGACGGCAGCCCCCGAGGCCCCCTTGTCCCTGGGATTCTCCAGGCAAGAACACTGGAGTGGGTTGCCATTTCCTTCTTCAGTGCATGAAAGTGAAAAGTGAACGTGAAGTTGGTCAATTGTGTCTGACTCTTAGCGACCCCATGGACTGCAGCCCACCAAGCTCCTCCATCCATGGGATTTTCCAGGCAAAAGTGCTGGAGTGGGGTGCCATTGCCTTCTCCAAACCGATTATCCCTACAACTAGTTAATAATTAAAAGTAGGAATTGAACCCAACTGTTTTATTCCAAAGCTTCTATTCTTAATACATGATAGTACCACTATGATAGTCCAACATTGAGAAGACAGATCATAATATGTTTTTGTCAGGATTTCCATTAAAAATTGTGATAAAATTTTAGCTTATACAGTTCAAATACCTGAAGAACTCTTGCACAAAAAGTACCCCGTTCTTCAGTGATGCTGGCTAAATAGATTATAACCAGTTGCTTGATTATAACCAGTTGTTATATGAAGTTTTTTGTAGCTCATTTGAATATTAATAAGGTTTTAATCATATTGCTTTTTATTTTAGGCCTTGAACCAACAACAATGATTGATTTAACTGAATTTAGAAATACCAAAAGTTTAAAACAGCAGCAATACAGAGCTGAAAACCAGATTCTTTTGAAAGAGGCAAGTGCGGTAGTCAACTGGTTATTTTCCTGGTTGAAGCAAAGAGAAATACTAATAGTTTATACCTTGTAGATTGAAAGTCTAGAGGAAGAACGACTTGATCTGAAGAAAAAAATTCGTCAAATGGCTCAAGAAAAAGGAAAAAGAACTGTCACTTCAGGTATACTCTGTTACTCCAAACCTTTAAAGAATCATTGGAAAATGAATGGTGTGGATATAGAATTTTCTGTAAGTTGGAAATATTATTGCTATATTCCTGTGGTTTTACTACAAGTTTAATAAATGAAAATAATGGCCTGATGAAAGTGTACGAGTGTCATTGAGTTCAGTCCTAAATCTGAAACAGTTAAAAAGAATAATAAGTGAACAAAAAACAAACTTCAGAATCATGGACTTTAGAAAACTTTATAGTATAATCTTACTAATTTCTAGTCAATCACAGTATGTTGTGATTAGTAATGATAAAACTTAGTAATTTGTTAATATATTATTATGTTAATATTTTCTCTTTCCTTAAAAGCTATGCACTGAAAGCTTTCTTTGTACATTATTCTTTGCTAAGTGAAAGTAATATTTTATTGAATAAAAATTAACATATTTTTTTGTTTTGATTTATCTTACATAATATAAAGAGAACAGTTGGATTAGTTCTTTAATAGCTATTGCTTTTTTGTAAGGAGACCATAGAGACAGAATTTTTTTTCTAACTTGGCCCCAGCTCACAAGTATCTGTGAATAATAAAGATTTTTTTTTTTTAGCTTTATGCTCTCTATAGTATATCAAACATTTCTCGAAGGGCAAAACTTTGTAATTTATTCATATATTAAGCAATTTAGTAATCATTCATGATTCTTTATGGGTATATCTGTTAACTATATTGGCACTTACTAATATGTGAAAAAGAAGGATAGAGAAGATAGAATTCGTATTGTTTCTCATTAATATCTTATTAAAAGTAGCCTAAAGTAGGCAGTTGTAGAGGAGGCTACATGTGAATCCAGGATCTTAGAAATAATTATTTTACCTTTTGTTTGATTTAAAACTTGATTTAGTTTTTAAGAATTAAAGTTTTGGGGGCTTACCAGTGGGTAAGAGTCCGTGCTTCCACTGCAAGCGGTGCAGGTTTGATCACTGGTCTGGAAACTAAGATCCCATGTACTGTGAGGCATAGCCAAAAAAAAACCAAGAACATTAAAATATTGGAATAATAAGAGTTATTTTTATGTTTCTCATTTGTTAATTCTTTTATTTGTAGGATTAATTGCTGAGGACCTGAACCTAACTGAACACTTTTCTCAAGAGAATAGAATGGGAGAAAGAAAATCTGATTTCATGAGCCTCAAAAATATGAGTGAAGAACAGTCAAAGGTAGATAGTAAAGTATTACTATGGCAAAGTTAAAGAATATTATTATCAGGCTTTCATTTCTTCCCCTATTATCTCATTTTGGACATTGCTTCTTTTTATACTTGTTAAAAAGTCTCAGATAGATCCCAAGATTAATGAAACATTGTTTACTCTGAATACAGATTAGGAGTTCAGATAAAGTAGAGCTGCTGCATAGGAGACCATCATTCAATATTCCACAGTCATGTCAGAATGAGCCAGAAGAGAATATGACCATGGGATCATTATCGAGAATGTTATCTGAAATTCACCAGCGTGTAGAAAGTGAAGTGAATCCTTTTGTCTCTTTAACTACACATTCTTCATCTGTACAAGTGAAAGATGATATTTCACCTCCAGAAACTATTACAATAAGGGAGATTTTTAAAGCACCCTGTCTACAATCTTTAAGAAATCTAGAATCATTAATCAGTACCTTTAGTAGAGAGAGTCATGAAGAAATAAACGAATATTTATGTTCTATTTCTGATGAGTCTATGAAGAAAGTGACAAGAAGCCATCAGGCACTTGAAAAGACTAATTTCACACAAAAAAGTGATTCATCTTTACGAGCCTTATCAGCACCTTCAGATTTAATGCAGAAGTTATCACTTAGGCAAAAATCAGCAATATTTTGTCAACAAATTCATGACAATAGTGCTGGCATGGATAAATCACAAGTAGCAACATCAGAAGATGAACAGGTTCATACCCCAATCAACTTTGCTGATACCAATTTGAAAGAAGATATAGGAAAAAGTGAAGTTCCCATACAGACAGAAATCTGGAAAGGTAAACTTGAAGTTAATGTTCCGGACCCTGTGCCAATTACTGCACAATCAAAATTACCTCAGATAGATCCACTTGAAAATCTTATAGAACAGCTACGGACAGAACTAGTATTTCTTAGATCTCAGGTGAGCTATCCTCCAAATAACATTCCTAGGACTTTTTTTTAAATTCATTTTTATGACTTTCTAACGAAATTCTGTAAGTAGCAGTTGTAATAATTTTTCTGTTTGCACATTAACACTAATTTATACACATTCTGTCTTTTAAAAATCTAAAAATGAAGTACGTTTGAGATGAACTCATTAACTTGCCTAATTTATAACATGTTTCTTTAGAATGAAGTCATAGCACAGGATTTATTGATCAAAGAAGCACAGAATAGAAATGCAGAAATAGAGCTTGCACGTCATAGAAGCCAGGCAGAACAGGTAGTGTAAAGGCAGATCATTAAAAGAGATGATTGTGGTGCTAAAGACAAAAACCTTCAGTATCTGTTTCCCTTTTGCCATGGTGTTTCAGGGAGGGAGAATGTGGGAGGGGTGATCATTACGTATTTCACCTTTTAAATTTTATTTTTATGACTGTTGCTATGTTTCTGTAGCTTGTTTTAGGTATTTTAAACCTCAGTTGATCAAACTTTTCTTTAAACTTCAAAACTATAAATATTGTAATATTTTTTAAAAAAAACAATTTTCTCTTTGTTTTGTTTAGAATGAATTTCTTTCAAGAGAACTAATTGAAAAGGAAAGAGATTTAGAAAGAAGTAGAACAGTAATAGCGAAATTTCAAAATAAATGTAAGTCACTGTTATCTCTTATTTTTCTTTACTTACTTAACCTGTACTGAAAATTATGGGTCTAAAGGACTAATACATTCTGTTCTCTAGTCTGTTTTAGCCTTAACAATGTCTATAATGTATCAATGTCAATCTCTCATTTATTTGGTTTGCCTTGCTTTATTTCTTTTTCAGAGAATGTTATTAATCTGAATTTATTGTAATGATAAATGAGTCTATTTTTTCTCTTTGGTCCTCTAATGAAAGTGAAGTTAGAAAATAAATGTAAAAGTTTTAATATAAAGTGAAAGCAAAGTATGCTTATGATTTATTTATTTCATCCATGAGCTATATATGTATATGTGTATTATTTAAATAGGTGTCCAGTTTTATTTAACTATTTACCCATTGGATTTATACTTGAATTTTTTGCACATTTATTTGTATTCACATTTTATAAATGGGCTATTTTTGCTATATTTGAAATACTTGTCATCTCTATAGCATAGTATAATTGGAAATTTATACCTAGTGTAAATTATAAATTGTAAATCTCATTCATTCAATAAATATGTCTTTTTTAGTAAAAGAATTAGTTGAAGAAAATAAGCAACTTGAAGAAGGTATGAAAGAAATATTGCAAGCTATTAAGGAAATACAGAAAGATCCTGATATTAAAGGAGGGGAAACATTTCTAATTATTCCCAGTCTTGAAAGACTAGTTAATGTAAGTTATTTTTATATTAATAGTTTTATTTTGTTGTTTCATCACTTTAAAAATGTTGTTCCCCTCTCATGGGTCTCCACAGCTTCTAATGAAACATTACTGTCATTTGAGTCATTCCACTGTATGAAATGTATAGTTCTCAAACTAGTTCAAAACTTTCTCTTTTTATTTTGTATTCACCAGCGTGATTGTAAAGTGCCAAAGGGTGTGTGTGTGTGTGTGTGTGTGTGTGTGTGTGTGCCTTGTTTGGGGTTTCCTGAGGTTGTTCACTTATGTTATTCACCACAATTGAGAAATTTTCTGCCATTAATTTCTTCATTTATTTTTTTCTGCCCCATTGTCTCTAGGACTCCAGTGATACATGTTAGACTTTTTGACATTGTCCCACAAATCCCTGAGGCTCTGTTCATTTTTTTTCCATAAAATTTTATCTTTTTTCTCCAAGTTGGATAATTGCTATTGATTTATCTTCAAGTTCACTGATACTTTCTTTGTCATCTCCACTTTTTATTTTAAGGGTCATGCTGAGACAAAGGCAGCAAGATGAGTAAAATCATGTGTAATCTCATCAAGAGTGTGATCTGGGATTTAACTCAAGGCAGTAGATTTCTAAGAGTAAGCCTTTACCCTAAGGAGATCAGAACAGGCTACATGAAGTAATAATTTATACTGATTCAAAAGGGATAGCAGGAAGAAATAGGCAGAAGGAGGTACTCTGACAGATGATAAAGTAGTCTAGTTAGTTGTCTTGTTGATAAATAGCATCATGTTGTCTATAAGGCCTTTTGGAAAATGAGATTGAATTAGACAGTGATAGGGACCCAGAAAAATATCCTATAGCGATAGAAAGTAAACTTAAGTGCATAACAATTATCTGATCTAAAGTGCTATTCTGATGATCTCTTAGACAAGATACTGGTATGTCATTGAATGGGATATATCAATCAGAAAAAAAGAAAAATAATGACCCAGAAGAGAAGCAGATGAAGTCTGTGGAAGCAGTGGTATCAGGAACGCTCGAGGCTGTCAATTAAAATAGAAAAAGTTCGAATTTTACTGGGCTATTTGGTCACTAAATAGAATTCCCCTTGTAGAGCAGAGTTTGATCTGAGACATAGTATTCGAAGTGGGTTGGTGACTTCAATATTTGACATATTTTTTTTTTTTATCCAGAACTCTTGGATAAGACTTTTATCATACTTTCCTTTTGTTATCTTGTATGCTTTAACTGTATGGAAAGGAAGCAGTGTAAATTTTATCTGATTGAATGTAGTAGCTATTTCATTCCATTGCTTATATTTTACTTTAAGATGCTTCATGGTTTCAAAGTATTTGCATATAAATTATCTCATTTTGACTGTATAAAAGCTTTGTGAAGCAGACAGAGCTAACATTACTTCCCCTTCTTTAGAGATAAAGAAGCTAAGATTTAAGGAATTTTAAGTCAGTTGTCCAGCTAGCAAGAGATTGGTTTATATTTGAACCTTAGTCATCTTGTTCCTGTCTAAGTTGTTTTTCTGGTCTACCAGTCTACTTGAGTTAGCTCAGTATTTGTTAATTGTTAGAATGAGGTGATCAGTATGCTTGGTAATACTGATGTAGGTTAACTGGTATTTTATAAATTTGTAAGAGATAGAGTTGGTATACATTATTACACATGGGAGTAGTATAATGCTTAAATGTAAGTGTTATTTAAACTTAATTATTATACTGTGATTTTAGTGTTTTTCTTTACATTTCTTCAATATAATTTAAATATATTAGGCTATAGAATCAAAGAATGCAGAAGGAATATTTGATGCTAATCTGCATTTAAAAGCCCAAGTTGATCAACTTACTGGAAGAAATGAAGAATTAAGACAGGAGCTCAGAGAATCTCGGAAAGAGGCTATAAATTATTCTCAGCAGTTGACAAAAGCACATTTAAAGGTGAGAATTTTTTTTAAATAAAAGAAAATGCTAAGCTTATGAACAAAGGTTTAATATGAAACATTTGTTTTCTTAATGACTATTTTATGAGAATATGCCCCTTGAATTAATTCTTTCTATATTAGAAAAGCTTCTGTTTGGATTTTTAAAATAGAATTAGTGGAAAAATCAGTACTTTATAATGTAAAAATGTTTGTGTGTTAGTTGCTCAGTTGTGTCTGACTCTGCGACCCCATGGACTGTAGCCTGCCAGGCTCTACTGTCCATGGGATTTTCCAGGCAAGAATACTGGAATGGGTTTCCATTTCCTTCTCCAGGGGATCTTACCTGACCCAGGGATTGAACCCCGGTCTCCTGCATTGCAGGCAGATTCTTTATGGTTTGAGCCACTCAAATCAGATCAGTCACTCAGTCGTGTCTGACTCTTTGCGACCCTTTGAATTGCAGCACGCCAGGCCTCCCTGTCCATCACCAACTCCCGGAGTTCACTCAGACTCACATCCATCGAGTCAGTGATGCCATCCAGCCATCTCATCCTCTGTCGTCCCCTTCTCCTCCTGCCCTCAAACCCTCCCAGCATCAGAGTTTTTTCCAGTGAGTCAATTCTTTGCATGAGGTGGCCAAAGTACTGGAGTTTCAGCTTTAGCATCATTCCTTCCAAAGAAATCCCAGGGCTGATCTCCTTCAGAATGGACTGGTTGGATCTCCTTGCAGTCCAAGGGACTCTCAAGAGTCTTCTCCAACACCACAGTTTGAGCCACTAGGAAAACATAAAAGGATACAGAGATTTTAAATGTATTCTTAGGCATCTCTAAGCAGAAATTACATTAATTTAATTAATACCTGGCAGAGCATTCATATATCTACTTGTTAAAGTTACTCTTTAGGAAATTTAAGTTACTGCTTTTTAATTTGTCTTTTTGTGTAAGAGATGGGATTCTCATTTCTGAATTGTTTGTTTCCAGATAGATCATCTTGAAAAAGAAACCAGTCTTTTACGACAAACAGAAGGATCAAATGTTGTGTTTAAAGGAATAGACTTACCTGATGGGATAGCACCATCTAGTGCCAATATTATTAATGCTCAGAATGAATATTTAATACATATCTTACAGGTACTGAAAACTTTATATGTGAATAGCAAAATAACAATCATCAGCTGTTTCTTTGAGTTCTTAGACTATTAACAGTGAGATGTATTTTTACTGGATTTTGATGTTAGATGGAATGTTATGAATAAAAGCAGTTTGTTCTATTCATCTGAATGAAAAGCAGGCATGCCATTCATATGAAATGTATGATTGACAGAATAACATGCAGCTACTATAAGGTAGTAATGTATAAGTAAAGTGAGCTCTTTTATCTGTTGCTGGTTGGAAAAACAATTCAGATGGATAAAGTCTGACACAGCTTTTTGTGTAATGATTAGAATTGTTCCTTTTTTGTGTGTTAACCACTAGAAAAACTTTTAAGAGAAATTGTCTTAAAATTGTCTTTTATTTCTTTCTCCCCTTTTCCCTGTAAGGTTAGTTACTCCGTTAGCAAATCACAGAGGATACTGCTTGCCCTGTGTTGGTTTGTCAGCTTTCCTCTCTATGTTATAGTCATTATGAATGGCCTAATGAGAGTTGCTTTTCATTTTTCCATTTGAAGTGTGTGTGAATAACCATAAAATCACTTACTTTGCAAATATAATTACAAATGTGTTCAGAATCAATGAAAATAAGTTTTTGATTGTAAGCACTGCTGTTTCCCTTTCCTAAGTAATCTACTTGTGAATATATTTGAGTTATGCTTATCAACTGTTTGTATTTGTAAATTATATTACTTAATCCTTGAGTTGGAGAAGGCAATGGCACCCCACTCCAGTACTCTTACCTGGAAAATCCCATGGACAGAGGAGCCTGGTGGGCTGCAGTCCATGGGGTCACTAAGAGTCGGACACGACTGAGCGACTTCACTTTCACTTTTCACTTTCATGCATTGGAGAAGGAAATGGCAACCCACTCCAGTGTTCTTGCCTGGAGAATCCCAGGGACAGGGCAGCCTGGTGGGCTGCCGTCTATGGGGTCACACAGAGTCGGACACGACTGAAGTGACTTAGGAGCAGCAGCAATCCTTGAGTATTAGAATTGAACTGTTTATTGGATCATTACTTTATTATTCATGTTGTGTCATTATTCTTAGATTTCTGATTTTAACACTTTTCCTGAATTTATTCTTCTTTACTTCAGGAACACTGTCAATAAGTAGTATGTCAATAACAGTATAGCCTTGTCATGTTACTTGTGATGATTCATTATTTTTTAAT